>NC_068339.1:7268614-7968502 GCF_014633365.1 Diospyros lotus | reverse complement strand
TCCCTATACCAATGATAATGCCCCTCCCCCCCTACCCCAAGAAAAAAAAAAAAGAAAAGAAAAATCCATTACATGACTTTTGAATAATACCACGAGGAAATTAATTTTTCTAGACAATAAGCTGAACCCTATTGGAGAATGGATATAAAAAGCAGGACACCAACATGAGCTGACATACTACTTTTTTAAAAAAAGGAAAAAAAGAAGAAAATAATGAGCACATGGCAAGGACACGTCAAAAAATAATTATATTCTTCATTCCGTCATGCATGAAATAAATCAGATTCTAGATAATAACTGATAAGCATGACAGAAATGTCTTGATGTAGTTTAATCATAAAAAATTGAAATTCAAAATTCTTCAGTTGAAAAGTTCAAAGGATAAATGATTAATAACTGTAGATTCACATAGACTTCATTTTGTAATTGATTTTCAGCTTAAGTTCAAAATATATTATAACTTTATGGACAAGTTGGGAAGAGTAACCAACATGCTGTTAGGCCCCCGGTTCACTGACTTATCAAAGAAGATCCAAGTGGCAGTGATCAGGGGCAGAGGTGTAAATAAGTTGGCTGGCATAACAACTAGCCATGTGAGTAAGGGGTAGAATGGGGAATCGCTGGTGTAACAACCCAGCTATTGCATAACAGAATTCAGTTAAGGGGTAGAGTGAGGAATATGTATGGGGTGGGGGTGGGGGGTAGAGAGAAGGGATATACGTTGTTTTCTGGAAGGGAATTTGGGAGAGAGACGGCCTCTCGAATGCCCTGGGTGTTCTTGTTCTTGGTTGGAAATCCTGATAGCTATTGAAATATCGCTGCTTGTTTGAATTTCTAATTGGGAACCTACCAATTTGGTATCAGAGCATCATTGATCCTAATGGTGAACCTGATTGACCGAGTGGGCGAATTGGAAGGGAGGATGGAAGGCATGCAACAGGGTGTTGATGCTATGAGAGAAGAGGTTCAATCAGTGGAGAAGAATGTAGCGGGCTTGCTGGAACAGTTCGCTTGGATGAGAATGAGATGGGAAGAGTAGGAAAGGGAGAGGAAGAACAAAGAGAAACTGGGAGGCCAGCCGCGGACTTCACTCAAGATTCTGAAGCGACACTGGAGGTTGGGGTGAGACGAGTTGAAGCAGAGGGCCTCGAGGGAGGTTGGCGACCTAAACCACGCGGTCGCTGGCTGGATCTTCAGGGCCAAGAGGTATTTTTCAATAAATGGGTTGACGGATATGGAGAAAGTGGATACAACAACTGTATGTTTGGAGGGACTTGCCCTCTCGTGGTTCCAGTGGGAAGAAAAGAGACGGAGAATGAGGACTTGGGAGGATTTCAAGCTGACGTTGCGAAGCCGATTCCGACCCACTCAAGAAGGGTCGGTAGAAGAGCGTTTTTTAGCTCTTCGGTAGAGAGGGACTATCTCAGATTACCGTCAAAGCTTTGAGGCGTTGGCATCGCCTCTGGAAAATCTACCAAAAACTATGCTAGAAGGGCACTTCATCAACGGTCTCTGTCTGGAAATCAAGGCCGAGTTGAGGGTGTTGAGGCCAAGGAGTTTGGAGCAAATGATGGACCTAGCGTAACGAATAGAAGAGAGGAACCTTGTGCTCCAGGGAAATGTAGTTGGATTGACTTCGAATAGAGGTCAGTCCGTTTCATTCGCTATTCCAAATTACCAGCGTGGGGGTCCTCAGCCCCATGTGCAACCAGCTTCTAAATCTTTGGCAGCGAACTCCCCCTATCCATTTCGGCCCCAAAATAGTGGGAGGGTGAGTAATCAGCCTTGGAAATGGCTTAATGAGGCCGAATGGAAGTCCAAGTGAGATAAGGGCTTATGTTTTAGGTGCGACAAGAAATATACGATAGGCCACAAGTGTAAGAATAAAGAGTTGCAGGTGATGATGTATATGATGATGAAGTAGAGGAGGAGGAACAATGGGTAGAGGAAGAAGACAACCAGTGCATTAGCCGAGAGAGGGAGGCAGTAGGGGAACCAGCCCAAGGGGGTGAGGCCATTGAGCTGTCTATAAATTCTGTGGTAGGATTGACAGCACCCCAAACAATGAAGATAAAAGGGGTGATAGAGCAGCAGCCGGTTGTGGTCCTTATTGATGGAGGAGCAACCCATAACTTTATTTCTGTGGAGTTGGTGCAGCTGTTGGGCTTAATCATGGAGGAAACAGCAGGGTATGGTGTGATTATGGGGATGGGGGTGGCAGTTCAAGGGGTTGGAATCTGCAAGGGAGTGAAGCTTCAACTCCAAAATTTGCAGATTATGGAAGATTTCTTGCCCTTGGAGTTGGGAAGCTTGGATGTTATTCTGAGAATGAAGTGGCTAGCAGCGGTGGGAAAGATGAATGTGGATTGGAAAACTCTCACCATGAAGTTTCAAGTAGGAGGCATGGCTGTAACTTTGCAGGGGGATCCTAGCTTGAGCAAGACATTGGTATCTTTAAAAGCTATGGTGAAAGCATTCAAGGAGAAGAGGGAAGGGATGTTGCGGAATTGGGGACAATGGTAGCTGAATTTGAAGAAGATCAGAGAGCAGTTCCAGAATTGTTGAAAAGGGCATTGGCCGAATTTGGAATGGTGTTTACTGCTGTGGAGGGGCTGCCACCTAGCAGGGAAAGGGACCATGCCATAAACCTAATTTCGGGATCCTCACGGTGAGTGTAAGACCCTACCGTTATCCTTATTTACAAAAGAATGAGATTGAGAAGTTAGTGGGTGAAATGTTGGCCGCGGGAATCATTCAACCCAGTTCCAGCCCATTTTCCAGTCCAGTATTATTGGTTAAGAAAAGGATGGAGGGTGGCGCTTTTGTGTCGATTATAGGGCCTTGAACAAGGTAACGGTTCCAAACAAATTTTCCATTCCGATAATAGATGAGTTGCTTGATGAGTTGCATGGTGCTAGGGTCTTTTCCAAACTTGACTTAAAATCTGGTTACCACTAGATTCGGGTTAGGCCCGAGAATGTTCCAAAGACAGCATTTAGGACTCATGAAGGGCATTACGAGTTCCTAGTGATGCCTTTTGGATTGATGAATGCTCTGGCTACATTCCAAGCGTTGAATGAAATTTTCAGAGATTATTTGAGGTATTTTGTGTTGGTGTTTTTCGATGATACCTAGGTGTACAGCAACAGTTTGGAACAGCATGAACATCACCTAAGATGTGTGTTAAAGGTGTTAGCGGACAACCAACTGTTGGCCAACAGCAAGAAGTGTGTGTTTGGGCAGTTGGAAATTGAGTATTTGGGCCATGTTATTTCTTATTTGAGGGTTTCTGCTGATAGCAACAAGGTACAAATGATGATAGATTGGCCTACTCCAACAACAATAAAGGGAATTGAGGGGGTTTCTTGGGCTTACGGGATACTATAGACGCTTTGTGAGAGACTATGGTAAGCTAGCTCGGTCTCTAACAGATAGATTAAAAAAGAACAACTTCTTTTGGGATGTGGCTGCTAAATAGGCCTTCCAACAACTCAAGGCTAAAATGGTATCCTTACCCGTTTTAGCCTTGCCCGACTTTGAGAAGCTCTTCATCATTGAAGTTGATGCCTCGGGGCATGGAATGGGGGTTGTTTTGATGCAAGAACAGAGGCCGATCGCTTATTTCAGCCAAGTGTTCAATCAATTGGGGAGGAAGAAATCAGTTTATGAAAGAGAACTCATGGCCATAGTGTTTGCGATGCAAAAATGGAGGCACTACTTGTTAGGCAAATTTTTTTTTTTATTAGAACGGATCAAAGAAGCCTCAAGTACTTGATGGAGCAATGAGAGGTAAGTCCTGAATATTTGAAATGGATGGTAAAGTTGATAAAGTTGATGGGATACCAATTTGAGATACATTATCGGGCTGCGATGGAGAATAAGGCGGCTGATGGGCTATCCAGAATCTGCCACACAGCAGCTTTGATAGCTTTGACAGTGCCTAGAGTGGTCCAATTGGAGCAGGTGGCAAGTGAGGTAGACGCTGATGCAGGGCTGCAAAAAATAATCCAGGAGTTACGAGCTGACCCCTCCTCCCATCCTAATTTTCAGTTGGTGGACAAGCACCTCATCTACAAGGGACAACTTTACTTACCCAAGGGATCTGCACTAATTCCGTTGATACTCCAGGAAGGGCATGATGGGAGCGTGGGAGGTCATTCGGGGTTTTTAAAAACTTACAAAAGGGTGTCGGCGAATGTCTATTGGCCGGGTATGAAGAAAGATATGCATCCGTATGTAAGTGAGTGTACGACTTGTCAACAAACAAATATATAACCTTGTCACCGGGGGGACTATTACATCCACTACCAATTCCTAACCAGATTTGGGACATTGCCATGGACTTTATTGAAGGAATCCCAAAATCTAACAAGGTGTATTGATCTTGGTCGTGGTGGATCGACTTAGCAAGCATGGGCATTTTATTAGCCTTAAACATCCATTTACAGCTGGGGATGTGGCTAGAACTTTTATCAGAGAAGTGGTGAGGCTCCATGGAGTTCCTAAGTCCATTGTGTCGGATAGAGACAAAATTTTCATGAGCAGATTTTGGGAGGAGATTTTTTGGCTAGCACCAAACTCAAAAGAAGTACAGCAATTTCCATTTTTCCACCTTGAGGACAAGGTGAAAGTTGGGGAAGCGAGTAATGTTAGGCCCCGGTTCACTTAACTTATCAAAGAAGATCCAAGGGGCAGTGATCAGGGGCAGAGGTGTAAATAAGCTGGCTGGCATAACAGCCAGCCATGTGAGTAAGGGATAGAATGGGGAATCGCTGGTGTAACAACCCAGCTATTGCATAACAGAATTCGGTTAAGGGGTAGAGTGAGGAATATGTATGGGGTGGGGGGGGGGGGGGGGTAGAGAGAGGGGATATACGCTGTTTTCTGGAAGGGAATTTGGGAGAGAGAGGGCCTCTCAAATGCCCTGGGTGTTCTTGTTCTTGGCTAGAAATCCTGATAGCTATTGAAATATTGCTTGCTGTTTGAATTTTCTAATTGGGAACCTACCACATGCATTTACAGGTATATGACAAGTATAATGTCTAACACAATATGACATCTTTATGCAAGAGGTTGTGGTTAGGAGCCTTTGTTGGATGCTCTGAACAAGCTACAAAGGGGGATGCCAACAATAGTCTGATGGTACCCTTTTAGTAATTGCAACAAAGGTGGTCTGGTTCTGGTGGAAATATAAACACTAATAATAAAAGCAGTAATAGTTGTAGCAGGCAAGCACACTAACAATATCCACATTTTACTATGCATAACAGGCTCACATGAAGGTCTTCCAAATGAAATTGATATTGAAGCTGCTGAGCAAGATCTTCATCTTGGCTAACATTGGGGAAGCCATCACTCTTCAGAGGATGTGCCCCAGCTTTTCTCCTTTCCCATTCTTCTAACGTGAGAACTGGTGTATCTTCCTGTTTACCCTTCCCCCTATGTTTTCGAACTCTGAAATGACGATCCTCCTGGTTTGGCTGACTCATTTTCAGGAGGAGTTTCTGAGAAGCTGCTTGATTTTGAAGGGGGACATATTCAACCACTGTCAAAGATATGGATATCTATATCAGTGTAATGGAAGACACATCAAAATGAATATACTTTCAAATTTAAATAAATCAAAGTAAGCATTGCACATAAATGAAATAGATCAGTTTGCTTTTAACATAAGTTAAACAAATTTATCCAATTTACAATGTCTCCAAGTGTATGTGAAGATGGTTAACTAACCATTAGTAACAAATTAGTAATTTTTATGCAGCACTTGAATATACCATTGCAGTGGAATTAGATATTTAGACGCACCTTCCTTTGGTCTTGCTTCAGATCCACTTGGCTTCTCTTTGGTTCTTTCATCACCAAAAGCTGATTTTCCATTATTGTCCATGCCATCTGTCTTCGAATCAAAGCTATCGTGTCTGCCAATCAGACTAGGTTCAAGACTTCCATCTTTCCCCAAAACAGTAGGCCTTGAGTTTTTGGAACTTGATCCAGCATAATCTGCAAGTGATCATCTATTGCTAAAACACAAGCATTCTATCTCTGTGTATGATCATAACTTTTGATTGCACATAAATCAAGACCATAATAAACGTGGCTTTGCTGGGAATTAAAAAAAATGAATCTATTTTTTTTAAAAAATGACATTATTTTTCTAAAAAATCCCAACATAGGAGAACTTAAAGAGTAAAATTAATTTGAATTTAGCTTATTTTACATGAATGTAGAAGTTCATCAGTTACAAAACAATGCAATAAAAGACGAGTACGCTGAGTTAAATGGAATTCAACAGAAAGACAAAAGAAGTGCACTAAGAGAAATATGCAATTTTATATTGACCACAATTATCTCTTCATATACACTACAATTAAAAACTCGTTAGGAAAGGTAGGAAATCAAATAAGACTAGTAAAACTAAATGATAACATCAAAATAAACTTAATAAGATAAAATCAGTTCCCAATCCTATGCATTAAGAGGATTAAGAAAGAGAACTAGATATGAAATAAGCTGAATTCTTGAAAGCTTACTTGAATATTATTGAATTCAAGTAGAGGTATTTATACAAATACACAATATCTATGCTATCTCTTAGAAAACAGGAATAAATTCAAATTTAGATAACAGTAACTCAAATTTGAAATGCTGGAATTATCTTCTGCTTTCAAACTGTATCTTTCCCTTGAATTTTGGAGCTTATCTGATCTTCTAGGCTGCCTCATCTTTTAAATCTTGAAGTCTTATCTTATCTCCACCCACCTTATCTTCCCTTTTTAAACTTGAACACCCAATCTCATTGTCCAACACTTCCTCTCAAGCTAGTGAATAAATATTTGCCATTCCCAGCTTGCCAATTAGTGATTCAAAACATGGTCTTGCCATGGTTTTTGTAAACACATCAGCCACTTGACTTCTTGTAGGAATATAGGATAGATTAATTCCTCCTTCCTCAATTTCCCTCTTTATAAAACTTTGATCTATTCTCACAAGCTTCATTCGATCATATTGAATTAGATTTTTAACAATACTCATTGTTGATTTACTATCACTATACACATTTGTTTGCTGTGACAAAAGGAATACATAAGTCTTCCATCAACCTTTCTAACCAAATCACTTGTCAAATTCCTTGAACTATAGAACGGAATTCTACCTCAACACTACTGTGGATAACAACTGATTGCCTTTACTTCTCCACATAACCACATTTCCCCATACTTTAGTACAATAACCCAAAATTGATTGGCCATCTTCAATACACCTTGCCCAATCCGCATCAACAAAGCCCTCAATTCCACTCTTGCTACTTTCTGAAATAGCAATCCCTTTCTAAGTGTCCCTTTTAGAAACCTTAGGACATGAAAAACAACATTCATATGTCTTTGGGTAGAATAATGCATATACTAACTTATTACACTCACTATATAAGCTATATCTGGCCTCGTAAAGGATAAGTAAATTAATTTTCCTACCAACTGTTGATATATTTTCTTTTTTATCGAGGCATCATCATTGATTTCACTAGATTTCCAGTTCTTTTCTAGAGGTGTTCCAGCAAGTCTACACCCTAGCATACCTATTTCTTTCAACAAATCAAGTGTATATTTTCTTGGTGAGATGAAAAGGCTGTCACGACCCAAGGGTTAATTAGAATGGCTATGCTGTATTTCTTTTACTTTAATTGTTGCAGCTATATTCCAGCTATCAATTCTGTTAAAATTAAAAAGGCCACATGTGAGACTTTAGGAAAAATGACAAATAGTTTATTGTAACTGCTGGAGGGGGGGATGATCTGCTACATCCACACCCACGCCAAGCAACACCTATATGTATTCATCCCATTCCATGGGAGAAGGCATGCAAAAATTGAATACAACATTATCATATTCTCACTCTCTCGTCTCACTCAATTCTCGTCTCCCTCTGTTCATTCTATTCTTCCCCATTCTTCTTCTAATCTCTCCCTCATTCTTTCAAATTCCTCCTTAATTTCCTTCTGTTCTTGGCCATGGCCATAGGTGAATCGGATTCTTTTGATTCCCAAATTGATCCTAGGTTAAGCCCTAGGATCATGACAAAGGCCTTCTTCACTTCGAGCTACCTCCATTCCTAGGAAATACCTCATTGTTCCTAGGTCTTTGACTTCAAATTCATCTCTCAATTGCTTCTTCAAACTCTCTATTTCTTGCATGTCATCTCCTATCACTATAATATCATCCACATAGATGATCACTCTAGCATTCCTTCCATTAGCTGCGTGTTTTATGAACAATGTATGGTCTGTTAGCACCTGTTGATACCCCAACTAATTCAAGGTCATGCTGAACTTCTTGAACCAGCCTTTTGGTGATTGTTTTAACTTGTATAGAGACCTCTTAAGCTTACAAACATTTCCAACATCCACTTCTTCCTCAAAACTAGGAGGAACCCGCATATTTATTTTCTCATCCAAATCTCCATTGAGAAAGACATTTTTAATATCTAATTGATGTAAAGGCCACTCTAAATTAACAACAAAGCAGCGTAATACCTTGATAAAATTTAGTTTGGCCACATGAGCAAATGTCTATTCATAGTCAATTCCATAAGTTTTGGTGCAACCTTGGGCCACTAATCTGGCCTTATATCTATCAACACTTCCATCTGCATGATATTTTACCATGGATACTCACTTACATCCAACTACCCTCTTATTTGAGAGCAATTCTACTATATCCTAGGTATTATTACCAACTAAAGCTTTCATTTCTTCCAGAACAACCACCTTCCACTTAGGATTCTTCATAGCACATTGGATGGTTTTTGAGATTCCAATGTTGTCTATACTAACAACAAAAGCCCTGAACTATAGAGACAACTTTGTATAAGTCAAATGATTAAAAATAAAGTACTTAACACAGGACCTTGTCCCTTTTCGCAGGGCAATAGGAACAACCCAATCCAAATCATCCGTCCTTGTAGTACTGTTGTCCTCAAATGGCTTAGGCTCCAGAGATGGACTAGCCTCCGGATTCAATGGCTGATTGTGCTAAGGTTGCAGATGATCTTTAGGCCGCCAAGAATAAACTAGAAAAGGATTGTCATGAGCTGGGAGGTGAGCATCAGGGGCTAGAAGGCGAGTGTCAAGGGCTGTTTAGGAGTAGGAGTAAGGTTAACTGGATAAGGCATATCAGGATCGAGCATAGAGGTATCAAAAGGGTCAGGAGTAGGGTTGCAATCGAAACAAGATCGGCTCAGCTCAGCAAACCTAAGCACAAGCACAAGCTCAAGCTCGAGCTCGAGTCGAGGCTGAAAGCTTGGCTCAAGCTTAAGCTCGGTTAACATGAACTAAGCTCGGGCTTGCCATAGAGAGCAAGCTATGCTGTGGCAGCAACAAAGGGAGAAGTGTGCAGCAACGGCAAGAGGAGGCAAAGATGGAGGATGAGCAGCAATTAGTAGCAAGAGGTGAGGCAATGAGAGGCAAGGCTGTGCAAGAGGAGAGGTGGCAAGAAGCAAGGTGGCAGTGAGAGGCGAGGCGGTAGCAAGAGGAAGGCGGCGAAGGGAAGAGGGTTGGAGAAGAAGAGCAACAAGCGACCCAAAGGGAAGAAGAGAGGAGAGAGAGGACGAGAAAAAGTGAGTTTCTTGGGGGGATAGTGGGTTTCTTGGGCTGAGATGGGAGAGAAAAGTGGGGGAAAATATATATATATAGTGCTGATATGTATGTATATATATGTATGTTAAATAATATATTTATAAAATATATATCTAATATATTATACATATATATATTATTATATCTAATCGTGAACTTCTAATCGGGCCTATTCACAAGCCTCTAATTGAGCCAACTTGTGAGTTAACAAGCCGAGCTTTACTGAGCTCAAGTTCGGCTCATTTACCTTAACGAACGAGCTTTTATCGAATCAAACACTAAGCCCAAACGACTCAGCTCATTTGCAACCCTAGTCGGGAGTTGCTACTAGTGTGTTGTCAGGAGTTGATGCTAATGCTCCCCCTTGAGAACATACCAATAGGGTAGAGGGAACAAAATCTGGCACAAGAAGAGAGATGAGGGGATCCCAAGGTCACTCTGCACTGGCAAGCTCCTCTAAAAAAGATGTAAGAGGATAAAAGGGGTGATCCTCATAGAATGTGACATCAGAGGACACAAAAAAAAATTGAGAGAAGGGACAATAGTATCCTTTTTGGGAAGGAGAATACCCAACAAAGATACTCTAAAGCGCCTTTGGTTCAAATTTGGTTCGGGAAGGATTATTGTTGTGAACATACACAGTGCAACCAAAAACCTTGGGGGAAAGAGAAGTAAGGAGATGGATGTTGAGATTTAGGACTGTTAAACTGAAGCCAACCAAAGAGAATTCCCTTGCAAATTCAAAGAAACGCGCAAAAACAGAAACCGAACACAAGAACCAACACAAACCAGCAATGAAACAGAAATAAGGAAAGATAAAAAACAAACCAGAAGAGACAAGATATACCCTGGTTCGGAATGCCTTCAGGTAAACCTACATCCAGCAATCAATACCCACTCCAAACAGCCTTTATTAGGATGACAAAGATCAGTACACCAAGCTTCTAAACACTCATCTATCTCCCGAGTACAAGCACACATTCTCCCAAGAAATACACAAGACTAAACTGCCTCTCTCTTTCTCAAGAACGAAACTCCTCACTCGAACATAGACAAAATAAAAGCTCTCTTCTATCAATCAATCGACTGCCTACATCGCCCTCCTATATATAGAAAATGACGAGATTCCCGAAGTAACTAACTACTCTGGAAAATTACAATTAGGCCCTCAAATTTACAAAGTAATTACACTTATATTTAAAAGCCCTAATTAATCTAAAACTTCCAGCCGATAGACTTCAACAATACTGATCTTCTACCGCATCAAAACTCTAGGCAAACTTCAACAATTCTCCACCATTTGCCTTGAGTTCTTCACTCGATAACCTGAAACCTGTTCTTATCTGGATGAAGACAAAACACTGATCATATTAAACACAAACAACATTAAGAATGGATGAACAATGCTGTAATTTAGACTTAGGGACAGCTTTGGTAAACATATCAGCTGCATTTTCTTCTCCTGCAACTTTTATTAGGGCTATCTCTTCTTTTTCAAGAATTTCCCTAATGAAATGATACCTAACATCTATGTGTTTGGTTCTTTCATAATGTGAGGGATTTTTAGCCAAATGAATAGCACTTTGGCTATCACACATTAGCCTAACCTTAACATCTATTCCTAGAAGTTCACTAATGATTCCTTTAAGCCAAAGACCTTCTTTTATTGCTTCTGTTACAATAATATACTCTGCCTCGGTTGTGGATAAAGCCACTACCGATTGCAGGTTTGTTTTCCAACTTATGGTAGATCCCCATAGCTGAAATACATAACCTGTAGAAGACCTTCTCTTATCAATATCTGCAGCAAAATCTGCATTGGTAAACCCTAAGATGTAAGGTTTTGATTCTAATTTTCCTCCACCATAAACCAAAGACATACCTAAAGTCCCTTTAACATACTAGAAAATCCATTTTACAGCATCCCAGTGAGCTTTACCTGGATTGGCCATAAACCTACTAGATACACTCATAGAATGGGCCAAATCTAGTCTTGTACAGACCATGCTGTACATTAAGCTCCCAACAGCATTAGAGTAAGGAATCTTACTCATTTCCTTAATGTCTTTTCCATCCTTTGGAGACTGCTCATGAGACAATTTAAAGTGTTGGGCAAAAGGAACTGATACACCCTTTGCATCACTCATATTGTATTTCTTAACCAACTTGCTAGATAGGATTGTTGAGACAAGATTAGCTGCCTATGCTGTCTGTTCCTTTTAATTTCTATGCCTAATATTTTCCTAGCTTCTCCTAATTCTTTCATTTCAAAGACTAATTTTAAACTCAGTTTTAAATTCATGATTTCCTTAGTTGATTGACTTGCAATCAACATATCATCTACATATAGGAGAAGATATATGGATACATTATTAAGCATATGTTTAAAATAGACACAGCTATCATATGAGCTCCTCTTAAACCCTTGGGACAACATAAATGAGTCAAACTTCTTATACCATTGCCTAGGGGATTGTTTTAAACCGTAAAGAGATTTCTTAAGAAGACATACTAGTTCTTTCTTACCTCTTACTTCAAATCCCTTAGGCTGTTCCATAAGAATATTTTCCTCTAAATCTCCATGTAGAAAAGCTATAGTAACATCTATTTGTTCTAAAATTAAGTCTTGATGAGCTGAAATTACAAGCAAGATTCTTATTGAGGTATGTCTCACAACAGGTGAAAATACCTCATTGAAATCTACACCAGCTACTTGAGTAAAACCTCTACCACCAGCCTAGGTTTATCTTCTTTTCCAGCTCCTTCCTTAATTTTATATATCCACTTACAGCTAACAACTCGCTTTCCTAAGGGTTTTTTACAAGGACCCAAGTTTCATTCCGTTTAAGAGAGTCCATCTCAGATTTCATGGCTTCCTGCCACTTCTGAGAATCTCTGGACTTTACTGCTGCTTCATATGAAAGGGGTTCTTCCCCTACTTCTGCAGCTGCACTTAACAGGGCATAAGAAACTAAATCAGAATAGCCATACCTTACTGGAGGTCTGGAAACCCTCCTCTGCCTATCTCTAGCCACATTGTATCTCTCTGGATCAAGGGAATTTTCTGAGCAGGAGGATTCTTCATAATCCTCTTGCTGATCTGCAGAGGATCCCTCATAATCATCCTGCTGACTTGGAGAAAATTCTCCATGCCCTTCACTCTCTTCTTGAAGACTTAACTCTTGATCTTAAGAGTTATTTTGGCCTCTACCCATTGGTTTTTCAGATAGATCTATATCTACTAATTTTTCTTTCTCAGCATCCTTAATTTTCCCTTTCCCTCAAAGTCTTTTACGTTAGATTCTTCATTGAAAGTAACATCTCTACTTACAAAGGTCCTAGGCATATCTGGATCTAAACTCCACAGTTTGTAGCCCTTAACTCCTTCAGGATATCTTATAAACAAACACCTAATAGCTCTAGGGTCCAGCTTACCTTGTTTGGAATGAGCATAAGTTATACACCCAAACACCCTAATATGATCTATATTAGGCTTGTGACCAGTCCACATTTCATAGGGAGTTTTAAACCCTATGGCTGTGGATAGTGACCTATTAATAACATAGGCTGCCGAGACTAAGGCTTCACCCCAAAACGATTTGGACAGCCTAGCATGAATAATCATGCACCTAACTATCTCTAAGAGAGTTCTATTCATTCTCTCGACCAACCCATTCTGTTTGGGATTTCCTGGAACCGATGGATGCCTTAGGATACCTTCTTGTTTACATAGGTGGTCAAATTCCTTGTTGCAAAATTCCAAACCATTGTCAGTCCTAATGATTTTAATTTTGCTTCCTTTCTAATTTTCTATCATGGTTTTCCAAGTTTCAAAAGTTTTATCCTTTGATTTTAAAACATAAACCCAAACCATTCTAGAATAATCATCAATTATAGATAGGAAATACTTAGCTCCACCATGAGATAAGGTTTGGGAAGGATCCCACAGATCAGAATTGATATATTCTAAAGGGGCCTTAGTGGAGTGAGTAGCCTTTTTAGGGAATTTTGCTTTTACTGATTTTCCAAATATGCATGTTTCACATTTTTTATAGCTGTAACTTTCTCAGTACATAAAATCCCTTGCTTAGCCAATTCTTTGAGTCCTTGCTCACTGATGTGAGCCATCCTATAATGCCACAGTCTAGACTCCCCATAGGATTTTCCCTCTCCTAATGCTGCCTCTCCCCCTACAGTGGATGCCTGCAACATATATATGCCATTTTGAAGGATAGCCTTCATGCATATGAGAGATCCTTTTACTATCTTAAGGACTCCACCAACTACTCTATAGGAGTATCCGTTTTTGTCTAATTCTCCAAGGGATATCAGATTTCTTTTCAAATCTGGTACATATCTTACAGCAGCCAATGTCCTAATTATTCCATCATGCATTTTGATTTTAACATCCCCAATCCCTTTGATTTTACATTCCTGGTTATTTCCCAACAGGACTTTACCCCCATCTATGTCCCTAAAGCTTAGGAACCAATCCCTATGAGGAGTCATGTGCAAGGAACAACCAGAGTCTAAAACCCAAGCCTGATTGTTCTCAGTTTTTGATACAACTAGAGCATCAGCACTATCATAATCAAATTCACAGATTAAGGATGATATCTCAGTATTCCCTTTATTTTGAAATTCCTTCTTTTTCTTAGAGCAATTTCTCTAATATGACCTTCTTCATGACATAAGAAACACCTTATTGTTTTCTTACCATTTTTAGACTTTGATCTAGACCTTCCTTTGGTCTTTTGATCCTTCTTTTCTGTCCTTGACCTAGTTGTAAGGGCATCTCCTACAGAATTCTTGACCTCTAACTTTTGTTGAAGTTCCTTGGAGTTTAAAGCTCCAATAACATCATCTAGAGACAGGTTTTCTCTACCGTGTTTTAATATATCAGCAAAAATCTCATAAGATCTTGGTAAAGAGTGCAATAAGACAAGAACCTTATCCTTATCATCATATTTTATATCAATATTTTCAAGATCTAAACATAACTTTGTGAAGTCATCTATATGTTCTTGCACTTTCTGCCCCTCTCCCATTTTAAATGAGAAAAACCTAGTTTTAAAGAACAACCGGGTGGAAAGATTTTTCTAACCTATTCCATAAGAATAGAGCAGTGGTCATCTTTGAGACCTCTCAAAGAACCTTATCACCAAGACTAAGAATTAAAGTATTATATGCCTTTTCATCTATTTCTTCCATCTGTTTACTATATTCCTATTTCTGTTCAAGGGTACTAGTTTCGGGTAACTTTCTCTCTTCTTCTAATGCTCCTTTCAGTCCTAGGTTTCCTAGGAGTGCCTTCATCTTAATTCTCCAAAGGCCGAAATCATTTTGGCCAGTGAATTTTCTATATCATATCTTGTCGCAGCCATAATTAGAACTAGAGTCTAATAAAAACAACAAGAAAGAAAGATATCAAGAAAAGTATCAAGAAGACTTATCTTGGACGAAGGATGGCTCTGATACCAGATTGTTGAGATTTAGGACTGTTAAACCGAAGCCAACCAAAGAGAATTCCCTTGCAAATTCAAAGAAACTCGCAAAAACAGAAACCAAACACAAGAACCAACACAAACCAGCAATGAAACAGAAATAAGGAAAGATAAAAAAACAAACCAGAAGAGACAAGATATACCCTGGTTCGGAATGCCTTCAGGTAAACCTACATCCAGCAATCAATACCCACTCCAAACAGCCTTTATTAGGATGACAAAGATCAGTACACCAAGCTTCTAAACACTCATCTATCTCCCCGAGTACAAGCACACATTCTCTCAAGAAATACACAAGACTAAACTGCCTCTCTCTTTCTCAAGAACGAAACTCCTCACTCGAACATAGACAAAACAGAAGCTCTCTCCTATCAGTCAATCGACTGTCTACATCGCCCTCCTATATATAGAAAATGGCGAGATTCCCGAAGTAACTAACTACTCTGGAAAATTACAATTAGGCCCTCAAATTTACAAAGTAATTACACTTATATTTAAAAGCCCTAATTGATCTAAAACTTCCAGCCGATAGACTTCAACAATACTGATCTTCTACAGCATCAAAACTCTAGGCAAACTTCAACAATGGACATCGAGAAATAGATCACAAAGAATGTTAATAGGAGTTTTAAATTGCAAGGCTTTAGAGAGAAGACAATTGATGAGGTAAGAGGTGGTAAGAATAGCTTCCCTCCAATAGAAATGAGGAACATAGGTAGTGAACATCATGGCTCAAGCCACCTCAAGAAGATGTATGTTTTTTCTCTCAACCACCCCATTTTGTTGAGAATGGACACAAACTCTGATGAAATATGTCATGTTCATAGAGATAATGAATGAAACCATGAGAAAAATATTCCCAGCCATTATCAGTTCAAAGAACATGAATAAGAGTTTGAAACACATTCAAAACAAGTTTGTGAAACCTTTTGAAAGTGCTACTAGCCTTTGATTTTTCCCTCAAAAGATAAACCCAACAAACTCTAGTATGATCATCAATAAAGGTTATAAACCAATGGGTACCCAAGATATTGAGATGTTTAGTAGGACCCCAAATATCACTATGAATCAAGTGAAAATGTTTAGATGGTTTATAGGGCTGTATAGAATAATGAGAACGAAGTTGTTTAGCAAGAGTACATTGCTCACACTAAAAAAATTGTTCTTTATTAATGAAAAGGTGAGGATACAAGGATTTTAGATATGTGAGAGTGCCAAAACTGCAATCTAATCTTGATTTTGAGGACTACCAGTGCTCCCAATTCTAACAATTCATGTCTCTTGTAAGTTTACTAACTAATAGTAAATTACACTGCAATCTAGGTACATGCAGAATAAATTTCAGCTTTAGTTTTGATAAACACACTAGTCCAAACCCCAAGGCAAGAGAGGTTGTGCCATTAGCCATAGAAATATTAATAGTTGTGCTACAAGGTGTATAATAGATCATAGAATTAGCCAAACTTGACATATGATCTGATATACCAGTATCCACTATCCAAGCATATTTAGGGAGCTTTCCTGAGATTAGTGAATACTGAGGAATATCTTGTAGAGCTATTAAAACTGTTGGCTTTAGAGTAGGAGGACTTGAGGGGTTTGTACTTGTGATTTGATTTAACAACATGTACAAGGCTTAAACCTGCTCTGCTGATAGGTTTAGATTTGTGTTGTTCCCAAGTTCAGTAGAGACTTCTATAACATAGGCTAATCTGCTTGTTTTTCTCTTATTTCGTGGCTTCCAGTTTGTTAATTTGCTATGAATCTTCCAACATGTTTCCTTTGTGTGGTATGGTTTGTTATAGTGATCACACGACTGTTTGTCTTTCCCTTGATTTCTCGACAAAGTATCCTCCTTTTTTACAATAGCAAGAGCAGAATTTTGAGGGCCTAACATTGAGTGAGTTTGTTGGGTGAGCATCACCTTCCGACTGCTTTCCTCTCTCCTTACCTCAACAAACACCTCTTTGAGTGTAGGTAAGGGTTTAGTACCTAATAATCTTTCACAAAGTTCATCCAAATTTAAAAAAAAAAAAAACTTCATCCAAATTCGAGTTAAGACCATGGAGAAATTAAAAAACACAATCATTTTCTAACATTTTAGTGTATTTTGTGCTATCGACTGGACATTCTCAACTAATATTGTAGAATAAATCCATCTTATGCCATAACTCAGTCAAAACATTATAGTATTATGTAACATTAAGGTTACCTTGTCTAGTTGTATGAATGGTTAACCTAATTTCAAAACATTAAGAGGTATTCTCCAAATCTGAGTACATTTCTTAGACTACATCCCAAATCTCTTTTGTAGTCAAGTAGAAGATATAGGTTCTATCGATCCTCGGCTCCATTAAGTTGATAAGTCATACCATAATAATTGAATTTTATGCTTCCCAGATGCAATAATTTGTCATTGTGTTTGGTGGGGTAGGAATAGCTCCTATCAAGTATCTAACTTTTCCCTTCCCCTTGATCACGAGTAATACAGATTGAAACCATTCTCTAAAATTACTCTCATTCAATTTATGTTGAGTAATCTTTAGAGGATGGCTGTCAACAGGGTTTGTAGAAAAATTAAACTGAGAATGAGGGTTAGGAGAACTAGTGGCTAAGGCTTCTGTTATTATAGGGTTTGGTAGATTTTCAGCCATGATTTTCAAATAGCCTAGACCTTAAGATCTAGGTTACCAAGACTTGGGCCTGATGCCATGAAATAAACTAAATTCTAGAAAGCTTACTTGAATATTATTGAATCCAAGTAGAGGTATGTCATGAGAGGGATTCCATTTACCTATTCTGAATTTCCTTATTGCTGTAACTTTCTGTTATTTCTTTTTGCTGCTGTAATTGTTAGATTTCATGCTGTCATTTTCTATTAAGAAGTTGTTAGCCCTAGGCCCCACACATAGTGGCTAGGAAAAAGACAAAAAGGTTGGTTGTAACCGAATGAGGGAATAGGATCTGCTGCAGCGGACCTACCTCCCACGGCTGGATATATATTCTCCCAAAGGCTATCTTGGGGGATTATGAATGAATTGAATACAGAATCTCTCTCTCACTAACTCTCTCTCTCTCTCTCTCTCTCTCTCTCTCTCTAGCGTCTCTTTCCCCTTCTACCTCTCTGTTCTTGTGCTGCTCTTAAGCTTTCTAATTCAATCAGTATTAGAAAGCCGATCATTGTCTCGGACCAGCCGTGACAATTTGGTATCAGAGCCACCATCCTCGGCCGGGCTAGGATTAAGTCAATGGCGGAAGGAACTCGAATGAAGGCCTTGGAGACGCAAGTGTAACAATTTAGCTCGGCTTTAGCCGACACCAATAACCGAATGGAACTAATGGAGTTAGGAGCTAATCGAAGTCACGAAGCGATTGCAGCAATGGATCGGAAGGTGGAAAGTTCCATGGAAGGATTGGAACGAAGGCTTGAAGGCTCCATAATGCGGGTGCGAGAGGATCTGGCTGCTCAAATACAACAGTTTATGTTAATGTTTGGATGACAGAACCAAGTAAGTATTTCTCCCGAATTTCCTCCTAGGGAGAGAATGGAACCGATTCTTCAAGGAAATCGAGGAGCTGATAGACAAGACGCTGTGGGAATTGAGGGTGAACCCGAGAATGAGCTGGAAGGGTTACTCCCCCGGGGGGGGGGAATGGTCTGGGTAATATCCACCCACCAGGATTTCCCATGCCTCGAGTAGACATTCCCACATTCGACGGAGCGAATCCCAGATGGTGGCTACGAAAATGTGAGAGAATGTTCGATTGGTATAACATCCCCGACGAGCAAAGGGTGCCACTGGCCTCAGCTTACTTCAATGAGGTAGTTGACGCTTGGTATCAAGGATGTATAAGGCGGAGAAGGGACTGTACTTGGGCAGAATTCTCGGAGAAGTTGTGTGAAAGGTTTGGGAAAATAAGCATGGTGGATATCATAGAAAAGTTCAACAAACTTAAACAAGCTGGGAGTGTGGAATCCTATCAGGTGCACTTTGGGGAATTAAGATCACTCATGATCCAGCACAACCCGCATCTATCAGAAACCTACTTCGTGTCTAGTTACTTAAGCGGGCCTAACGAGGAGCTAAGACCCATGGTTAAGGTGTTGAGACCTCGCACAGTAGAACAAACAGCAGAGAGTGCTCATCTACAAGAGCTGGCAGTGGAGGCTTTACTCAAAAAACAGAGGCATCAAACAAGGGGAATAGTGACAGGAGCCTTTAATGTGGGAGGTAAGGGGTATGGCAGAGATCTAGCAAAGGTTAACAGTGGGAGTAGGGGTGGAACGGGCTCGGGCTCGGTACCCTTTGGGGATCAATTAAGGGAGTAGAGGAGGTTAGCTGGCCTCTACTTTCGCTGCAGGGATAAGTACCACGTTGGGCACCAGTGCAGAAGGCAGATTCTTCTATTGGAAGGGAGTGAAGAAAAGGAAGAAAGAGCAACAGAGGAAGAGAGTTGTGAAATCATGGAAGGAGAAGATAACAGTGAGATTTCCATTCATGCTTTGAAGGGAGTAGCTAATAACAAAATCATTAAGGTGGAAGGAAAAGCCCCGAAAGGCAATCTCATGATCCTAATCGACAATGGGAGTACCCACAGCTTTCTCGATGAAAGCACAGCCAAGCGAATGAAGTGTCCACTCTCGGGAACACCTCCTTTAAGTGTGACGGTGGCCAATGGCCAAAAGGTGTTGAGCAGGTCATCCTGCAATAGGTTCTATTGGAAGATGCAGGAAGAAAAATTCGAGGCAAATTTGAGATTGCTACAATTGGGGGATGTGATGTGGTGCTGGGTGTAGATTGGATGAAGGGGGTAAGCCCCATCAGCTTTGATTTCAACAAAATGGAGGTATCTTTTGAGAAAGAGGGGAAGAGGATGACATTATCGGGTAACAAGGAGATTGGATCCTGCCAGATGATCTCTGGAAAAAGGCTACAGAAGGCATTTAAAGGAAGGTGGAATCAGCTGGCACACTTCTTTTCAATGGTGGCCATCGAAGAAGGAATAAAGGATCCAATGATGCAAGGGGAGTTCGGCCTTACCGTCAACACGCCCCAAGGGGGTCCCGATCAGGTACACTACTTGGAAATCATTAATAAACTGCTGGTTGGTTATGAGGATCTATTTGTTGAGCCTAAATCGCTACCCCCAGCCAGACTGTTTGACCATTCAATTCATTTAAAACCCAATGTAGAACCAGTCAACAATAGGTCCTATCGTTATCCCCCAATCCAAAAGAATGAGATTGAAAAGATGGTTAGAGAAATGCTTCAACAAGCAACCATTCGACCTAGCCAAAGTCCTTTCGCTTCTCCCGTCCTACTAGTTAAAAAAAAAAGGTGGTTCATGGCGATTTTGTGTGGACTACTGTCAACTTAATGCCATAACTATCAACGATAAATTTCCTATACCCTTGGTGGAGGACCTCTTGGATGAGCTCCACCATGCCCGATACTTTTCTAAGCCGGATTTACGTTCGGGATATCATCAAATTAGGATAAAACCCGAGGACATCTACAAAACGGCTTTTAGGACACACCATGGGCATTTTGAATTCTTGGTGATGCCATTTGGGCTCACCAATGCCCCAGCTACTTTCCAATCCCTCATGAACAGAATTTTTGAGCCATATCTTCGAAAATTTATACTTGTATTCTTTGATGACATACTTGTCTATAGCCCTACCTTTGATCAGCACTTGACTCGCCTTAAAATCACCCTTGATATCCTCAGATCTAACCAGCTCTTTATTAAGAAATCTAAGTGTGCATGTGGACAAGGACAGGTAGAGTATTTGGGGCACATTTCTAGGGTTAACCGGTTATTACCGCCGGTTTGTGCAGAACTACGAGGCCATTAGCAAACCTCTAACTGAGCTGCTTAAGAAAGGAGAATTTAGCTGGGGAATTGTGGCAAAGGAAGCCTTCAAGAAGTTGAAACAAGCCATGAGCAAGGTGCCGATACTAGGACTGCCAGATTTCACTAAACCTTTTGTGTTGGAAACGGATGCAAGTGGGACTGGTATTGGTGCAGTCTTAGTGCAAAATGGAAGGCCGTTGGCTTTCCTAAGCCAAGCTTTGAGCCCCAAACACCAAGGGCTCAGCATATATGAGAAGGAATTCATTGTTGTTTTAATGGCAGTAGATAGATGGAGACATTACTTAGAAGGAGGTAGATTTGTGATTAAAACCGATCATAAAAGTTTGAAGTTCTTACTACAATAGAAACTTCAAACCCAGCTACAGAAAAAGGGGATGGCTAAGCAAATGGATTTGGACTACTCAATCCAGTACCGGAAGGGCAAGGAAAACAGGGCCGTCGATGCCCTATCAAGAAGGCAATAATGCAGCCATGACTGTTGTAATTCTAGATTGGTGCCTTGAGGTAATACAAAGCTATGAGGGTGACGAGAAGGTGAAGAAAGTGCTGGAAAGAGTGGTTGTGGGATCAGAGGAATGGGAAGGGTATACATTGGTGGATGGGTTGCTAAGATATGAAGGCCGAATCGTGATAGGTGATTGTGTTGACCTCAAGAGGAAAATTTTGCACGCCCTACACGAATCTCCATTGGGAGGACATTTTGGGATTCAAAATACATACCTTCGGGTAAAACAGCTGTTCCATTGGCCGAGGTTAAGAACAGAAGTAAAGGAGTTTGTGTTAGCTTGTGACATTTGTAAGAGATGCAAGTATGAAAATACCGCATACCCAGGACTATTGCAGCCTCTGCCAGTTCCCGAACAGGCTTGGTCGAGTGTCTCAATGGATTTTATTGAAGGGTTACCAAGGTCGGAAGGGAAGGACAGCATCTTGGTAGTAGTAGACCGGCTAACCAAGTTTGCCCACTTTATAGGGCTGGCCCATCCTTACACCGCCAAAGAAGTGGCCCGGGTTTTTTTGGATCAAGTGATAGCCATACATGGGGTCCCTAAAACGATAATCTCTGACCGTGATAAGATTTTTACAAGCCTATTGTGGCAAGAACTCATGAAGGCACTGGGGATTAAGTTGAATATGTCCACCTCTTACCACCCTCAATCGAATGGGCAAACCGAGAGGGTGAATTAGAGTTTGGAAACCTATTTAAGGTGTGTATGTATCCTACAAACCAAGACCTGGCATAGGTGGCTGACTCTAGCCCAGTGGTGGTATAATTCAAGCCACCACTCCTCCCTCAAAATGTCACCCTTCGACGCTCTCTTTGGGTATAAGCCACCTCTCTTATCGGCTTTAGGGAATCATACCTCTACAGCCGCAGTTGAGGAATACTTACAGCAGAGGAGAGAAGTACTACGACAACTGAAACAAGAATTGGCATCCGTCCAAAACCGAATGAAGCAAGTAGCTGATCGGAAGAGGAGTGATCGAGATTTTACAGTGGGAGAGAAGGTATACTTGAGGCTGAAACACTCCCATATCAAATCTATTACACGAGGGCAAGTATCAAAACTCAGCCCCCGATACTTTGGACCTTTTACTATCGTGGCTATGGTGGGAAAGGTGGCTTATAGATTGCAACTACCAGAAGAATCCCAAATTCACCCAGTTTTTCACGTCTGGCTCTTGAAGAAAGCAATAGGAACTGAGCTGGTGGAGGCAACACTACCCTCCCTTCCTAGGGAAGAAAATAGAAGGGAAGAACCGGAGGCCATATTAGATAGGAGGGTAATCTACAATCAGAGCCCCACTCATGCAAGTGTTAGTGAAATGGAAGGAAGGATCGGCTGAGAACAATTCATGGGAATACTTGCCCGACTTACTCAAACAATTTCCGAGAGCTGCCAACCTCCTCATGATTTCTTGAGGACAAGAAAGTTGTTGGGGGGGAGTATTGTCACGAGAAGGATTCCATTTACCTATTCTGAATTTCCTTATTGCTGTAACTTTCTGTTATTTCTTTTTGCTGCTGTAATTGTTCGATTTCATGCTGTCATTTTTTGTTAAGAAGTTGTTAGCCCTAGGCCCCACACATAGTGGCTAGGAAAAAGACAAAAAGGTTGGTTGTAACCGAATGAGGGAATAGGAACTGCTGCAGCGGACCTACCTCCCACGGCTGAGTATATACTCTCCCAAAGGCTATCTTGGGGGATTATGAATGAATTGAATACAGAATCTCTCTTTCACAAACTCTCTCTCTCTCTCTAGCGTCTCTTTCCCCTTCTACCTCTCTGTTCTTGTGCTGCTCTTAAGCTTTCTAATTCAATCGGAATTAGAAAGCCGATCATTGTCTCGGACCAGCCGTGACAAGGTATTTATACAAGTACAAAATATCTATGCTATCTCCTAGAAAACAAGAATAAATTCAAATTTAGATAACAGTAATTGATATTTGAAATGCTGGAATTATCTTCGGCTTTCAAGCTGTATCTTTCACTTAAATTTTGGAACTTATCTTATCTTCCAGGCTGCCTCATCTTTTAAATCTTGAAATCTTATCTCCACCTGCCTTACCTTCCCTTTTTAAACTTGAGCACCCAATCTTATAGTCCAACAAGATATTATACTTGTAATGTAAGATATAGATAAGGATTATTAACTCCAAAATTTCAGGAACTTTATCCTCCATTGTTAAGTAATATCCCTTAGTTGAGAACATCGAATAGTTAATGCTGCCAAGCATTGAATTGGGAATGCTCTTGCTTTTGAGTATGGTTAGGTCCCTAAAACATTACAATTTTCAAGTTACCACGAATTTCCTTCAATGGAGCCTTTCACAATGGCATGAGAAAACACTAGACAGGCATAGTCAAACAGTGAACGGTAAAAAATCATTCCTACCCCACCTAGAAACCCAAAAAAATAAAAAAACAAAAGAAAGTAAACACCCAAAGTGAAAGGTGGTGCACAGGGCTAGGAAAAAAATGGAAAGTAAACATCTTGAGCAAAGATTTCATAGAACTAACATGAAAATTTGCCTGGAGGCCTTGCACGTGAAAGTTCCCTGATTTGCAGCTTTTCAAAAGGTGGGGGACCATCAGTGTTACTTTCCTTTGATATCCTTAAGGACGAGAGGGATAAACCCGAATATTTTTGGTTCATCTTCCATTCTTCATAAAGTGGTTCAACAACACCCCCGATTACAGTTATCACTTCAGGATTCAGGCACAAAACACCAGAATGTACTGCAGCCCTTTTTCCTATACGAACCTGCCAAGCAAAGAAGCATAATAGAATCAAAGAAGGTAGCTACAACGAGGCAAGTATTAGATATGCTATTTTACTAGGAAGATCCAACAGAAATTAGACAAAAAAAAACATAAACACTAGAAATTTGTTCAAAAAATGACATGAATTTCTGATTATTAATATTATACATTAACTGACCGTAACTATGATGAAAAAATAAAAAACACCAAAAACGTGAGGCTTTCTCTCCTTCTGTCTCTCTCTCAAGGGCATCCCTGATACTCATAGTCTTGTAGAGCTCTAGTGGACTAAACACTAAGGGGTCATTCGATTCATTATCATTTCTAGTTTTCTATTTTCATTTTTAAAACTTTTAGAGGGGAAAAAAACCAAAAAGCATTACTTGAGAGGGCGCTTTCGTTTCCAAAGAATAAAAACAATATTTATTTTTGGTGAAACATTGAAACCCTGTCTTTCCATGTTTTCAGTTCAGGAGCGATCAGTTTCCTCTTTTATTCCTATTCTTCATCAACGTTGTCATCAGTTTTGCAACAAAAAGCCCTCTCTTCTTTTCCACTTCCTCTGTTTTCCTTTGATCAGCAGCCAAAAATCCTCACCAAAACTTCTTTTCTTTCTATTCTTCATTAGAGGTTGGGTTGTTGGCTCTCCATTGTCAACAACGGAGATGGACAAACCTAGCTCTAGGCATATTTGTGTTTCTCAAACCCAAAGCTAGGTTAGGCAAAGCCAAATCAGGTTTGTCCCTCTCCACTGCCGGCAAGAGAACCCTCATCAATAGTGAAGAAGAAAAGAAGAAAGATAAGTGGGAGGGGGGGCACAGAGAAGAACAACAGCTGGCAACCTATTTATTGATTGAGATAAATAATTATATATTTAATTTGCTAATAGAAATATCTTTTTCAAATGACAAGTTTAATTTTTGTTTAGATTTTTTGTATGTGAATTAATATAATTCATTTAGTAAAGATTAAGATGAAAAATCCAGATGTTTCAAAACCAATTTGGTATTTTTAGCAAAAAGAAAAGCAATTTGGTTTCATGCTTGATAGGTCAATAATAGTGCTACATACTTGCTAAGGCGCCTAATAGAAAGGTATAGAGATAAACAAAAAAACTTATATATGGTGTTTATAGATTTAGAAAAGCACTTATGACAAAGTTGCTAAAAGAGTCTTGTAGAGGATTTTTGAAAAAGGAGTCTGAATTGCTTACGTATAGGTCATTAAAGACATGTATCACGGAACAAAAACAAGTGTTAAAACACATGGAAAAGATACTGAGACTTACATCAAGAATCTGCATTAAGCCCTTACCTCTTTGCCTTGGTGCATGAAGAATGCACTAAATATATTCAAGTAGAGATGCCTTGGTGCATGGTATTTGCAAATGACATTGTGTTGGTGGATGAGACATTGTGTGGAGGAACTCTTTAGAACCAAGAGATTTTAAGTTAGCAGATTGAAGACTGAATATATGTATGATAGTTGTCAAATAGGCACCTAGGCTTGAGCCTCTTCGGTACCAATGCGCAACACCCTACAAAAAGCATTGTCCAGGCGCATGAGGAGTGCAGCCTAAATGCAGGCAAAAGGCATGCCTCATGCGCCTTACGGAGAAATCAACAAAAACTGTTGGGTTTTTTTTCTTTTTCAGGAAGTCCAAACTCTTTTGCTTGATTTGTCATTGTAAAATTAGTTTCTTGTTGATATGGAGGCATATGCATGTAGATTGGCAAGAGGCAAGGCTGCCAGTGGTCCTAGGAGCTCTCCCTGGCAGTAATACTTGCATGACTCTTACACGCTACCATACAGGAGGCAAGTGCAAGAATGTGAGACTCTGTGCCAGCCACCTGCTTTCTTTGTCAGGATTGCAGGAGGCAGGCAAACATCCTCCAACGGCCTATTTTTCCATTCCTGTTGTTTTATTTAGAATTTTTTTGTTTGGTGCTGCAGTGTGCGTGAGACTGTTGTTTTGTTTTCTATTTTAATTTTTCTTTGAGCTTTTTCTATTCTTTTAAGTATTAAATTGAAAAAAAGTATAAGCATTCTTTTTAATCTCTTGTAACTAACTTTTCTATTTCTTTTTACATATAAGTATTTTCTCTGTGTAGTTTAGATTAAAAATAATACTTATACAAGTATTATATATATATATATTTCTAATATATATTCGCCTCACATGCATGAAGCTCACGCTTTACCTCGCGCCTAGGTGCACTTTGTGCCTTAGACAACTATGCTTGCAGCAGCCAAACAAATAAAAACAATTTAGTGGAACTGAATCAGCACAGTAACTACACAAAAACGAGAATACCTTTGTGCCAGTAATGACATCATTCGCAATTGATGGTATATGAGAGTACTCTATAGCAGTTACTTCAGAGTGCCCATCTGTGAGTATCAATCTTAACAGACGCCTAGTATGTGAATTTTCTGAAATTTCAGCTATGCTGCTTCGAGATATGTCCCTCGCCGAGGATATCTACAGAGGGGGAGAGGAACCCAGTTAGTTCAAAGCAATGAATTTGATAATCCACTATAAATAATGCTTTCTCTTTCTTTTCCAATTTCCGTTCGGATAAACAGCTAACGCTGTTCTTTCTGACTCAGGAAAAGTGGAGGGCTAGAGTCGAGAAGCCTCCACTTCAATGAGTCGAATACAACCCTACACGGATTTGGATGGAAAATAATATACTTTCCCGCGTTTTCTCAGCAACCAAACTGTACATAGAGCCAATTGTATGGAGAGAGAGAGAGAGAGAGAGAGAGGGCTTGCCTGCAGGACTTTAGGGCCGGCAAGATGAGAAGAATTGCGGAGGACAGAAGAAGCGGGTAACGACTTGCCACCGAAAGATCGTAAGTCCATGTTAGCGAGCTCCGATTCAACCAAATCAGCGGTGCAGGAATCGCCAATTAAAGCGGACTGAATCATGATTACGCCTTTGACTTGTTCGATGTCTCCAAAGCACCATCCTCTGGTAATTAGGGTTTGTATAAGAGCTTCTGAAACTGCCGATGAAGACGGAGAGGGACAAGCCTCCTCCATTGTTCTGCGGCTTCTGCCTTCTCGGCCGTTCCCTCTTCCAATTTCAGGCAAGCCCGAGAGGGGGGGAGGGATTTGATTTAGGGTTGGGCCTGGAGGGCGGTGAAGCTGTGGGTGATGGTTTGGTCTAAGAGGCTGCTTGGCTTGCCCTTTTTTTCACGCCTTTTAAGTTGACGGAGTTTTAAGTTATGTAAAATTTAAAAATTGGCTACTATTTAATTTGATAATGTATTTGACTAAATATTTTTAAATTATTAATTATATATTTATATATTTAATTTATAAAAAATAACAAGCTGAATTTAATAAAAAAAATCAAAATATATATGTTGCTTAATAGTATAAATAAAATTTATAAAAATATTAATTTTTAATAAAAAATATAAATTATTATCTAATTATTAAAATATTTATAATTATATGTTGATAAATTATACGTAATTATTAAAATTATATATTAATATAATATTTTATGTTTAAATTTAAGTCTAATTTATAAAAATATTAAATATATATGTTGAGATATTATATAAAAAAAATTATTTTTATATTTTATCAATATATATGAAGTATTAATATTTAAATAAATTATTTTAAAATTTAAATAAATAATTTTGATATATATTATAAAATTACAAGATTAGAGAAGACACAATAATTGATAATTAAATAAAATTAATAATTACAAAATTCAAAATTAGATAAGACACAAAGTTGGAGATTTAGGAACGACAACCAATTTGCTAACAGCAAGAGGCAATGATGGTACTAGGCAGCTTGTGGCAACTGATTTACTAGCAAGTGATGATGAGGACAGGACCAAAGTTAGAGATTCAGCGACGACAATCACGATTTGTTGGAGATGACGACCGATCTATTGCAACGTTGGTAATAGAGGAGGCAGAGAATGAAATGGGAGAATAGGAGAATAACACCAATAATGAAGGAGACACAGAAGCAAGATAAGAAGAAAGTAAAAAAAGAGAGCAACGCCAATAATGAAGGAGGCGGAGAAGAAGATAATAGAAGAGTAACGTTATAATAAGGGATAAGAGTTGTAAATATATGAAATGTATAAGGGTAAACAAGTAAGTTAATCCGTCAACACAAAAAACTCTTAGTTTCGTTTTTGAAAAAAGTGTGGGAGAGTTTTTGCTAAATACTGATGAATTATCTTTTAAACTTAGTAGCGTTTAAACTATTGTATGTTATCAAACACTTCAAAAAAATAAGATACACAGCTTATAAATTAAAATCAATAATTTATAGACGATCAAATTGGTAAGCCAAACACCCCTTAAATAGACCAACATCAAAACTATATAAAAACAAAAGTGTTTTTATAAATTTTGTGAGTTTTCAATTTTTAAAATGGTGCAAATAGAAATACAGAAATTGAGAACACAAGTGAATATTATCAAACTGACTCATAATATCTGTTAATACTTTAGGGTGTGCTTAGAGCTTGAATTATTTTCATGTTGACTTTTAATTTGGCAAATACCCATTCAACAATACACTTGGCATCCGAAGTCTAGAAAACCCCCTGATAAAGCCATTAGAGGCCAGGAATAGAATACCATTCGGCCCAACCAAAGCACTCTTTTGGAGACAAAAGGTTTTGTGGGCGGGCCCCGCCCCACAATGCGCCACTAGTCAGTACTCTTACGTGTGCGATAGAAACTTAACGCAGCTTGTACTGCTGTCCCAACGGCACCACTGACTAATTAATTTTTGTTACAACTTAGCAGGATTTGTTATTATTATTGTAATTCAATTTTAGAAAAGAAAATGTTATTGGTAGAGTTTCATTATAAATTATATAATATAATTAAAATATTTAAAATATTTCTCACCTAAAATAATGAAGTGAAGCGATGAGGTAACATGAAGCAATGATATACATGACTAAAATATCTTTCATCTAAGATGGTGAAGTGAGACAATAAAGCACAAAAAATATTTTTATTATTTAATATATTATATAATTTATAGTGTAATCTATAAAATACCAATAACATAATTGATCCTAAAAACAAACAGGCCGCGTGCATGTTCAATATCAACTTGGATTCATACGCATTTAAGATTTCAATTACTTCAGCCTGCAGCAAGCGAAATGCCAAAAGAGCCAGTGGTCCTTTCTTAACTACCAAAAAAAAAAAAACAATTAGTGATAAAAAATGAAGGTAGAAACTTATTAGTCTCTAAAAAAATATGAAAATAAAGACGATTTATATAGAAAATTAATATTTTGTATCGGAGTAGTAAAAGAAGAATATAGAGATGAATTTTTCAGTCTCAAAATAAATTCATCTTTAATTTTGTCTCTAAATAGACTATTTTAGGGTAACATAAAAAGCATAATTAGAGATAGATAATTTTTAGTTTTAAAATTCAAAAAATATTTTTAATATTATTTATTATTTTAGATACAATTTTTTTATTTATATTCAAAATATTATTTTTAATTAAAACACCCAAAAAAAATAAAAATAAGACTTAAAAAGATAAAATTAGAAATTCTCTGAACCTCACTCAGACTTTAATCCCCAAACTTCTATTTCTTCTCATTTCACCATTCCTCTCCCAACAAACCCTAGGACCCTTGTGAGGGTGTTTGACTTACTATTTTTAAAAGTAATTTTGAAGTTATATAAAATTTAAAAGTTGGGTAGCGTTTAAATTGATAATGTATTTAGATAAATATATTTTAAATTATTATTTATATTGTTATGTATTTAGTTTGAAAAAATAGATAATTTACTAGAACTTGATAAAAATACTAAAATATATATATATATATATTGTTGAATAATATAAATAAAATTACTAATTTTTAATAAAATGAATTATAAATTGATATATAACTCATCAAATTTTATTATTATATGTTGATAAATTATACATAATTATTCAAAATATATTAATATAATATATATGTGCGTGTTAAATATATATATATATAAATATATATATATACATACATACACAAAGCGATGGTAGTGAGAAAAGAATACTAACGATGGAGATGGCAATGGAGGAGCAACGAGTGATGGAGGCACAAACGATGGACAATAGCAACGGACATAGAGAAGGCAACGATGGAGGTTGTAGGTAGTGGTCGATAAGGATATGAATGAGAATAGGGTTGGAGGTGACAGTTGGGGGTCGTCATGAAAATTATTCTTTATAATTTTCTTCCTTGGATGTGCATGAAAAAAGAAGTTGTATTTTTTACCATTATAATTCCATGTTCGTCTAATTCGAAAAGTAAAATTGATGTGTATTTACAATCACTTATTTATGAACTAAAATTATTATGGAAGGAACGTTTTCTATATGAATGTCCCAGAATGAAAGTGTTCTAAATTAACGTGTATTTACAGCCACTTGCTTAGATTTGATGCACAAGTTGACAAAGACATTGCGTTAACCTTCACTTCATGGATTAAAGAATATATATGTTAATTCTTCTCCTCAGATATTGATTTTTTATGTACCTGAATAGATGTGATTAACAAAAAATTTATACTAATAAGTGATCAATCCAAAAAATAGGATTGAAGACCATCTTTTGAGAAGTTTAGCACAAGGGCCATTGACAATGGTTGAGATGTGCCTCTTGTACTTTGTAAATGGTTATAAATTTCCCAAAAAAGCATGGAGTAAAGATATGTGTACTTCCTGTTAGGGTGTGCGTTTGAGGTAGTAATTGTGGGTGATCAAAGAATGATTTATATGGGATATTAAATAATCTTGTTGAATTGAAATATACTCGATAACTTTTAAAATATATATTTTTATTTAAATATGAATGATTTAATACTACTCCTTAAGTCCTAATCGAGAACCAAAGATTGACAAAAGTTATGAGCTTTGATGTGGTACTACCAAAATTACAAGAATACCCCTACGAGCTAGTAGTTTCTCTCGTCACGTGGATTGCCCGAGAGACTGATATGTGACAAGTCAACAATTCGGTGCGGAGTCCGAAAAATTCAGATCGGACTGTGAGACCTTTTCCAACTTGACCAGGGTCCTCGAGGGCCGTGCCCACCTATCTCGAGTACCTCATAACGGGTCTACCTATAAAAAAATAGAGGTCCTCACCAAGTATGACAAAGCTCTCCAGCTCTTACATTTATTACTACCTATATTTATTTTACTAATTTGAGCATCGGAGTCCACCCCAGGGGACTCTAGTCCCGTCACTCCATTGTCTTGCAAGTGCTATCATTGAGGTTCGACATCACCGAGTCCAAGTTTCTATTCCCAATGTCCATTCGTAGAAGTGGTACATGGAGGTCAATCCCAAAAATCTATCTTATAGCTTGTTGACGATAAAGCACACATGAAATATAGGTTGTATAATTCTTTTATACTTACACAAGCAGAGTAAATGTATTATACACTATATCCTGAAAGGGATCAAGGGTGGCTAGGTGTTATCAAAATAAAGGCACATAATATAGTTAATGCTCCAAATGCTGAAAAAGATCAACCATACCAAGATGATGAGATACCTTAAATGAATCTAACAATTTCAAATGATGTTTTGGAGCAAAGTCTTGTTGATAGAGGAGGTGATGCAAAGAAAGTGGATAGAACACAATTGAATCAACCGGACTTAAAAGAATATGATGAAAACTTATCTATTATTTATTGACACAAAGTCTAATTAGGCTGAATGGGAATAACTTCGCATATCCATTTCTATGTAGTTGGCTTTCTGTATTTTGCTCTATCAAATTATGGCATTAATGTAATTTTCAATTACTAACACAAAACTAGATTGAATGTGTACATTATTTCTATGTAATTTTAATTGTGTTTGCTTTTCATTGTTTATATGATTTGCTCTATCAAATTATGGCATTTATATGACTATATTGTGTACTATATCTAACTCTATATTTCATGATTTATATAAATGTTATTATTTCACGTATATGTCAGATTAAGGTTGAGGTTGGGGTAGACATCAAGGTACACTGACCCCACACACAAAGATATGTGTCAGACCCTCAACATATCATTGATTGTCAACCCCTAGAAATTAAAGAAAACGCGTCGTATGAAGAGTTGCCTATGTGAAGGTTCAGTGGCAACGTCATTGTCCAGACGAGACTACTTGGGAATTAGAAGAAGAAATGAGATGTGCCTACCCTTGTTTATTTGATTAGTCAGGTGAGAATTTGGAGAGATCAAATTCTGTTAAGAATGAGAGAAATTATAACGATTTGTTAATAAAATTTGGGTCACTTAATCGATATTTTCGCATGTATTGCATATTTTGATTGATCAATGAATTTGAACCATTATATTTAATTTTTGAAGATGGAATATGCATGATTATGATCAACCATAATTGTGTGTGAAATTTCATGAAAGTTGATTTTTGGGTATATTTTGTAATTTTATAAAAATTTAGAGAATAAAGTGTAAATAATGGAGAATTTGAAAATTTAGGTTCTTGAAGCCCTAATGACACATTTTTGATACATAATTAAAGTTATCGACCTTTTATAACATTTCGATTATCGGAACAACTAACAACTATTTTGTCATTTTTAAACAAAATGACTATACTTCCTCCATTAAGAGTTAACGAAAATTAAATTATCATTAAATGTAAAAGTGTTGATAAAAAATATATATTATTAAAAAATTAATGATATTTTATTGAGATATCATGGTGTGATTAATTCTTGTATGATATCATGTATGTATGTAATAGTATATTATATTAAAAGAATTAGTAAAGTAAAGAATTAGTTAATTAATAAAAAATAATTAATTAATAACGACTGCTGAACATATGATTGGGGGAGAACGGAAAAGCTTAAGTGAACCTTGATATGTATATCTAATATTATATTATATATTATAAAAAAAAAAAAAAAAATGGGGGAGTGGCAATTATGGAAGGGGGGAGAGGGCAAGCAGGTTCACGTGGTGAACCTTTACATTGGGGAGAGGGTGTGTATATATATATAATATATTATAAAAAAAAAGAGAAATTGGGGGAATGGCAATTATGGCAGGGGGGAGAGGGCAGGCAGGTTCACGTGGTGAACCTTTAAATTATTATATATAATATAATATGTTATATTATATAATAATAATAATTTAATATATATTATTTAAAAAAAAAAAATAGACTAGAAGCAGATTGATTGAGGGTAAAAAAAAAAAAAAAAAAAAAGAAAGAAAGCAGGAGCCAATTGGCGCCGCCACCTCCGCTCTCCCTCCCTGTATAATAGCATAACTCCCTTCCCCAATTTATTTAGATAATACGTTATGTTCCTCTTCTTCTTTCCTTTATAATTTTCAACTCACTTCAAATACCTCAACAGCTCCATTAAAAGAAAAAAAAATTAAGGTAAGTTCTTAAATATCTTTTTTATTTTAAAAAATTAATTATTAATTTTAAATTTTTATTTTTTCTCGAACACTTGATGAATCTCATTCAAAAACTTAAATAAGATTTGGTTCAGCTTATATTTTCAAATGAATAATACATTTCTTATGTTGGGTCCTCATATTTTAAGTAGGTGTGGTTACATCTTATATGTGTATCGGTCAATCATGAATGCATTTGTTGATTTAATGTTATGGTTGATCATAGTTGGGGCTACATGTGTGTTATTAATGTACAAGCATGAAAGTGGTGGTGTGTATATCATTTGGTCATATATAATCATGTACTTGAAATATTTGAAGACATGTGATCATGCATGAATTTATATATGTTTACGAGTTGATACGTGTGTATGATATTTATTTTGTGCAGCAAACTATGTTCGTGAGGTACCCTTAAGTTTGGTAGATGAAAGCTTGACGCAATAGAACTTTGGCTCATAGTTGATGATTTTTATGCTATAAGCTCGGTAGGCATAAGTCTAACACGATGAATGACTTTGATCCATAGTTTAATTATTTGCTTACAAATATGAATTTTTACTCGTATTTTAGGGTCTTGGGTAACGGAATGTCTTATGTAGGCCCCAATGATCGTATGTGTGCATATGTGCATATGCATAAGGTTATATGATTGGGTAAAGTATTACATGGGTGCACATAATGTGTAAAGTTATTCTGTAATGCTTTGATTCTTATTGCTTCACATTCATTTTAAATTATACTTGATGTGGCTTGTGGTTCATACTTGTTTTAATATCATTCTAAGTAAGTGAAAAACAGAGATTGAGGGTGAACTCAATGAGCTTGATTTTCGTTGAGTAGACCTGTGTACGGAACAATCCCAACCGAAAAGATTTTTAGAAGTATTTTAAGTGTAAGGGCAAGATTATTACAATATGTTATATTGATTGTAATTGAACTTTTTGAGAATCGTAAATAAATAAGGCCCTAATATTTGTATTAAATAAATTTATGGTTTTAATATTTATTTTACTTCTACTGTAAAAAAAAATTGAGAATTTTTTTACTTGAGTTTTATTTGTACCAATATTTTTGAAAACTCTGAGAGAGGGTTCTCACATAAAGTGTATTATTGATTAAATAACAATATTTTTTTATATAAGATGTTAATCTGCTTAATTTTTTTTTTTTTAAAGTATTCTTACATGCAGAAGAAACATAAGTGGCTTCTAGAGGTGAAAAGAAAGTTAGGAGGCTCTAAAACTCTTAAAAATGCAATAAAAAAGGTCAGAGATGGTGACAAAAAGGAAAGTGGATTTCTCTTGATGTTAGGAAGGCATTGGATGAAAAATGGCAAGATTCCTAATAGTTGTAGAAAAGCAACCTGCATAATCAAAATAGATGCTTTGATAAAGGTTCCTCACTCCATACAAGTGGTTCCATCTCTGAGCGCAAAAAAGATAATGGAATTATTTAATCATTATTAATAATAATCATCTTATATTGCGTCAAGTTTGGTTTCCCCATAACCATATTTATATATTATTTAACTGTATTGAAATGTGCATCTTTTGTCTTTTACAAAAAAAAATAGAGTTGAAGGGACATCCAACTAGTTTTAAACTCTTCACACTCATCAACATTTCAAGAAAAAAAAGGGTTGGGTTTCTTCAAAAGATAAACAAATTGTTGTAAATACAAAGATTCAAACCGAATTTAATATTCATATTATCATTAGAATATAAATCTCAACTTTGTTTCATATAATTTACTTCCATCAAAATTTATGTTTTAAATGAGTTCACTAGTTGATGAAAAGAGAAAGATTTATGTGCATTTGGATGGGGGAGTTCTAGAGGTTAGTTTTTTTTAAGAGTATTCGGTGGATTTTGAATGATTATTTTATATAATTTTTTAGAGATTTTGATTCTCGATGTTGGGATTATGAATCATTATTACTCGTGTGATTGTTGGAATTAATTGGGGATATTATAGGTTATTGAAATTAATTTTTTTTTCAATTGAAAATAGATTTTAGATTTGTGAAATTTAAGAATCAAAAGAATTACAAAGGGGTAGGAAAGTTTTGTTCTAGTTACAAATGAAAATAATTCTACATCTAAGTAAAAACTATTTTTTTTTTTGTATTAGAGATAATTTCTCGATCTCAAATTCTAGAAAACCTATTTTTTCAACTTTTAGAAACAAAAAATATTCTGTTTTTAAATAAAAAATGTTGTGCGCGTAGCTTAGCGATGACAAATATTCTTTATTTGAATATTTAATTAATATATATTTTTTATTCTTATAATGAAATTTAAAAATTAAATCTAAATCAAATTAGAAACCGGCATGTATTATCTCTAAATAGAGATAGAAGTTAAAAGTATCCTTGATAGCTAGCTAGAGACGTCGGTTTTTTATGCGATTGACCGTTGGTTTTTAATTCTATCTCCATGTCTTTAGAAACAAAATTTGTGTTATTTAGAGATAAAAAAAATTTATCTCTAAATTCTTATGTTTTTTTTTATTTTTTATAGCTATACTATTCTCTCTTGCGGCATTAGGATGAGTTCAAAATTTATTTAAGCATAGACTTGCATTAATTTTAAGTAGGTACAAAGTTTTGGAATTTCAATTTGGTCCGGAGTACTTGGACTACCAATTGAGTTATTTATGAAGTAAAACTATATCAACCCAATTTAGTTAACTTTTTGGGTTGATTAAGTTATATTTAAATTTTAAAATTTGTATAGTCATATAAAAATTTTATAACTTAAAATTTGTGACAATTATAATATTAATTAAGATCTATAAAATTCGTATTAACATAAATGCTAAAAAAAGAAAAGCAAGCTTTTGAATTTATTTATATAAATCATGTTTGATTAATTCTATTAACCAATAATTTAACTCGGATCATACCCAATGTCAATCAAATTTAAAAAAAAAAAATTGAATCAACTTAAAAGAAAAAAAATTAAAGCAAACTAATTCAAATATAAACACTCTTAGGTGAAACTACATACCACTCATTAATTAGCACCAATGCAATAATAATGGATTGAAGCAAAGTTTATGTCAAATGAAAAGAGTAGACGATCAAATTTAATTAGTCACGTCAATATCTATAAAATTTATAATTGTGGGGCCTATCCATGCATTCAAAGCACAAAATATTGGTTGGACGATGATGGCGTGATTAAATTATGGGAAGTCCACAAAAGTAGACCATGACCTATGCAGCCAATTTGGGTGACGCATCTAATGTGACAAAAAGTCAATAGGGTGTGTGACAAGAGAGGGATTGGTACATGTTAAAAGAAATTAATTTGGACAACCTCATGGTCACACCAACTTATTTGAAGCTCTAAATAAATGCAAGTGTAAAACAATAAGAAAAAAATTATGCAGATTCTTAATTTTGCTAATACTAATAGTTAGGTGGTACCAATTCATAAGGTTCATAGTCTCTTTGAATTCCTTGATAAGATTGTCATGAATTAGCTTTTTATCTCTTTAGTTAAGACAAACTTATGCAATATGATTATGACCAGATTAGAACTCTTAACATACAACTTATTTTGTCATGTTTTTCTTCTGTTAGTTAGTTTAAAATTGAAGACAATAAAAAGAACTTCAAATTTATCATTATTTTCATATGATTTTCATTTGTATGGTGCAAGGACTTTTCGAGTCATAGCTATATTCTTTTTATTGTTTCTTGAAAATAGAGTTTTTGGTCAATTCTTTTTAAATGCTTCTTAGAATTAGTTTATAAACATGTTATCTTCTACAAGATTTGGCTTGAAAAGATTTAAGCTGGGTTCTCTTTGTGTTTTTAATTTTTAGTTTTGAGTTTTAAATTTATTTTTTATTTTTTATTTTGATAATATATTTTTAAAAATTAAAAACGTGTTATTTTTATTATTTTAAAAAAATATTTTTTAAAACATAAAATTAGAAAATGAGTTACTTTAGAATTTTGAGAAAAATTATTTTATTCAATAAATTTGATTATTAAATGATAAAATTAACTATTTTTAATAAAATTTTACTATTAAAATAAAATCATAGATTTGATTAATAAATTACAGTGATAATTTATATTAAATATTATTATACACAATATGTGTAATATACTTAATAATATGCTATATGTTATCCTATATTTTTAATTATAGTATAGATATACTATATTGTTTTAAATTTAAATAAATATATATATTTTTAAATTTAAGAATAATTTTTTTCCTTCTTTGTTTTCTTTTATTTTTTAGAGCTAAAATATGAAAAATGGATTGTGTTTTTCATGTTTTGGACTTAGAGATTGTTTTGGTTAAAAAACAACCAAAATAATTTTTTATTATTTTGAGTTTTATTTACAATTTTTTTTTATTTTCAAAAATATATTTTTAAAAATAACAAAATAAATGCATTTTAAAAAATTAAATACTAAAAGTGGTCTAAAAACAACCAAAGAGAACGTAATCTTATTATTTCTGAAATTTGCATAGAAATTCAATACTTTATATTACATAAAAAGATAATCTATTTTCACAAGGCGGGGAGGGGGGAGGTGTGGTGTGTGGCCCCCCATTCCCCTTATCTGAAATTGCTTGCGTCGGGTAATTGTTATGTCACTCGACGCAAGTAACATAACAATTTTGATATAAAATGAAATTCGGATGATGAGGACTAAGTGTGAACTCTCTTATAATTAAGTTAGAGTTTGTCCGAATTTATTGACTAGGTAGGAAGAAATAGGTGCAGGGTTCTAGAAGTTGACACTTTTCATCTCTATAATTATGAGTGTTGCTAAGATACTGATTCACGCAGTTTTCATCTACATCACATAAAAATTGGTGTTTTTCGAGTAGCTATTTTTCTCCACCACTCATCGCAATCAAATCCCCTCAAACCCAGGTTAAGTTTGCACTAGTTTTTGGAAGCAAAAACGCCGCTGTCCTGATGACCAAGAAGGTCTCCTTGGGTTGTTCATTCGTGTGATATGGGCCAAGGCATTACTAATTAAAAGGGAAGGTTCTATTAGGTGGAAATGTGAAACAAAGAGATGAATTAATTCTCTTCCATGAAAATACATACTGATTTCACGTACGTACTCCTCCAAAAAGTCTTCCATCACATGGAATGGAATACGATCAACAATGGCCAGCAGGGCCTCCATTAATGAACATTTATGAGAGCAACTTGAGACAGCCCAAATCCTTGCTGCCCATCTGTACATGGCTCTGAATTTAATTTTAGTTGGAAAAGTGGCTCAAAACTAGTTTCATTTTCCCCTCTTTCACGTGCTTGTGAGCATTAGTCCTCCCTCTCGCCAGCTACTCTTGACGCATCTGATGAAAGCATGAGAGCAAAAACTGTTTTCCATATATGTATATACGAAACAATTTCAATCTCTACTTCTTCTTTTTTTGGGTACAATTTCAAGTTCTAAGTCAATGTTTGCAAGGGATCGCTCTTGAAATCAATTAATCACCGTCCCCAGCTAACTTGTTAGGGTTGTAAATGAGTTGAATTAACTCCATAAAAAAAGAATTTTTGTCAAACTTAAGAATTAAACTCAAAACTTGTTTATTTAGAATTTTGAGAAGTTTGACCTCATTTATATTAAACTTACATTAAAACTTGATTAATTTTCTACTCGGTTATGTAAAATATATAAAATTAGTTTCAATATATTTAAATCTTAAATAATATAAATTATATGACCAAAAAAAAAATGTTACTTATAAAAAACACGATATTTTGAAATAAGTTTTAAATAAATTTAAAAATGAGTTGAAAATGAGATTACAAATAAATTGTGAGTTAGTTTATTCATGAGTTTAAATGAACCACCCAATCTAAAGCTCAAACTTAGTTTGTTAACTAAACACGTTTAAAAATCAAAATCAAATTTATATATTTAATTAAACTAACGAACTGAAAATAGTCCCGATCAATTCGATATTAAAATAATTGTGTTCACTTATAGCCCTATTCATAATAATTGTTGCTTACCTAAACGCCATTTTTTTGGCTCGATGCAATTGCCTTATATACTAATTAATGGGTTGGGCATCAACATAGACCTTAATTTACATCAAGGGACAAAATTGCATCGATAAAACCCTGTAGGCACAACATCTAGGAAGGACTTTTTGTGTGGGTAGATGGCATTTATATATTTTGTGGTGAATATGTGAGACATGAAGATGGTGCGTGCAAGCTTGCATTGGTTATAGCTATCATTCCAACAGCTAAACTTGATCATGACTTGTAATAGAGGAGGAATTAATGCAAATTTACAACTGTCACGCTGCCCATTTTGTAATACATTACAATTACAAGTAATACCATCAATTAACTACAATTGGCTTTGAAACATGTCATGTTCATGTTGATCTTAAAGATCCAAACTCAAGTAGTTAAGTGGTCTTAATCTTAGACTATTTATGAAAAACTCTTAAGAAGAAGCAATTCAACGTTTACTTGTAAAATTGCACCCTAATTAAGCATGGAATTACCCTCACACGCAAATCATATTAAAATATATTATTGGGTGTGATGATAGGAGAAAAAAAAGTAATCATCGTATTATAATTAAGGCGGTTTATCTTTATTTAAAATTTTTGGGTCTTGAATAGCAAGGTTTGGAGGATGATAAAATTCTGGTAATAGATTTTATTAAAAATAATAAGAATATAAGATTTGTCCATTATAACTTAGGGTTCATACAATTGAAATCAAGAAATTCTCTAAATATACCCATCATTTTTGTATGTTTTGTTTGTTTATATGCACTCGACTTATGAAACTCTACGTCCTAAAAATGTTAAATAAGTTGTATTTGATACGATAAAATATTGAGGAAGGTGGTTATTTTTCCATTTTTGTGGTGCATGTCGTACACAATTGTTTGTTTTTATTATTGTTATTGTTATTGCTTTTTTTTTTTTTTAAGGTTCTTTGAGTTTTTTTTTAAGAATTAATTATATATAATTAAATTCTACTTTGTATGTAATTTAATAAGATCATTTGGTGTTATTTCAAATTTATTCTTTTCATATTGGAGAATGCTTTTAAATGTTAGTCATTGTATTAAGGGTAATGATTTAATAGTAATAAATATATATATTTTTTAACAATCAAATAATTCTATTGATTAATTAAATAATTTAAAAGACAGTACATTTATTATTAATTAAGAAAATTGTTCACATATTAAAAACAAGATTCAATAAATATACTCAGAAAATATAATATATTTATTATTTTTAATCATTATTCTAAAGACACAATGATTAACACTACCTTATTATAATAAACATATAAAAATTTATGGAATTGCTTAGATTGAAGTAACATCTTAGTTAATAATAATAAAAATGTAACAATTTTATTGGAATTAAAGACCAAATTACTTCTTGCAAGACAATGGAATGAGATGTTATGCCAAATGAAACAATTACTTGACACAAATAACAAAAAAAGAAAAAGAAAAAGTAACATAACAAAAGAGAGTTATTGAACATGAACCATGTTTTAATGAAGATACTTTGAGTCCATTAATATCTGATGATTAATCTAAAAATGAGAAAAAAAAAAATATATACACACATATATGTATTAGTTTGAAGGATTATCACCCAAAATGTCCGACCTTTTATAAAAAGTTCTTTTCATATCTTAAGAAATAGTTAATTAGAAAAGAGCGATAGTTGCCAAATAGTGGCAAGAAATGAATATATTTTAATCTGGAATAAGGTTGAGACGAGACTCATACTTGATTTTGCAATCAAAGAAAGGAATGTGATTTATTTAAGAAAATCTCGTATCTAAGTTAAAGCCAAATATGAGATTAGAGAAAAGTGAGCGGCTATAAAAAGTTGAGTTATAATTATTGTAATTATAGTTGCCTTATTTTGCTTTATTGAAGTCGATAAATTTTTAACTTGAGCATTATTGTCTTTGTTCTACCTGTATTATTTGCTTGCAATTTGTATTAAGTTTGCATTTGTATAAAGTACAAATAATATCATATTTGACTAACTTTTTAAGTCACTTATTCTTGTCATGAGAATTGATTAATGACTATTTTTTTAAAGGGTGTACTGCCAAGCAATTTCCTTTCAAGCGTATGACATTTAAAGAGGTGGTTGGTTGTGAGGGAAAGTAGTGCGGTAGGTGTGTCATTTTTCTATGATTTATGAAGTACTTAGATTTATGGTGTTTTTCATAAGGTTTATCTAATTAGGTCACGTGTGAATTTTTCTCCTTTTGACAAAAAAAATTCATCTTAGGGTCTGTGTATTGAGTTGGATAGTCCAACTACATTAGTTGATACAATCTAATCTTTCATATATTGTGACCTTATCTAATTATTAGCAACTAACAATTGATGCAACAATATCGCTTAGGGGAAGGTTTAAGGACTTTATTTTCCTGTGACTTTGGTTGCTCTTTTAAATAGTAATTTTATGAGATTAAAGACTAGTTCTTTGAAATTTAACAATCATATATATATATATATAAAATTTCAAAATCAGTTGATATATATCACCTCTTATAAAAAATGATAATACTTTGTTTGGATAAGGTTATATAAACAGTACTGGCGCTTATAAGAAATATTAAGCAATTCATTCATTCATAATTAACAATGAAGTTGATTAAAAAGCAGTAAAGGGAGAAGTTGCAAGCAATATATGGAATATTATTTTTTGTGTCATTGCTACGTACATTTCATATATTTGATACTACACAAATTGTGGCTAAAAAGTAACTTAGAGAATATTTTCCCCCAAATAGACGTTGTTGAGATGGCTAAACAAATTGCCAAATACGTATAAGTATGAATCATTCAAAACCTGATATCTTTACCATCATTTCGAATGTAATTCTTGGGGTTTTGTTTTTTTTGTTCCCCAAATTTTTAAACTTAAAAGGTGCCGTGGGGTGTAATTTATTTATTAATTATATAATAGTGTATTAAATTAAATTAAATTCCTAGCAGTAGCACATCAAAAAATGCGGTCGGCGCAACTGTTTTTCCCAGATCTAAAAAAATCAGCGGCTTTTGACCTTCGGATTCATGAACGCAATAGCAGACCACTGTTTTCCCAACCGTTACGATTCAAATAACCACGTAACCCCAACCCCATTCCTCCCTCTCTGGCACGCGCCGTATTCGCATCCACGCTCCCACAAGCCGCGTTGGGACGAATTTTTCTCACACGCGTCGTGCCGAGAGGGCGAGTGTACTATTTTCTGCGATGCGAGCGAGTGAAAGGAGGGTCTCCGTTTTATACCCGCCATTTCTCTCTTCCCCGGACCATTTAATGCCTGTCTCTCTCGCTTTCGCTCTGCAAAATCTGTACAACCGAATTATAGAGAGAAAAAAAAAGAGAGAGGGCAGAGCTATAAATGCAGGACCACTGGCGAGTCTGATCAGGGCGAGGAGTAGATGTACATGTATATAAATTGAATGAACCATGAATCCTCAATCACACTTGGACGTATAGTTGAGTTGAGTCTCCGCTGTCTGCTCGGCCTTACATGCGCCTCATCTTAGGGTTACGGTTTTGAGGAGGCGGTTTGGCGATGTGGAACTCCGCGGCGAACCTCTCGGCGAGGTCGGCGTCCTTCAGGGAGGACGGCGACGACGAGGAGGCTCTCCGGTGGGCGGCGCTCGAGAGGCTGCCCACCTACGCCCGTGTTCGGAAGGGGATTTTCAAGAGCATTGCCGGAGACGCCAGGGAGATCGAGGTTGAGAAGCTTGAGGTTCAGGAGCGCAAGGTTGTGCTGGACCGGCTGGTGAATTCCGTCGAGGACTCTGAGAGATTCTTCGACCGGATGCGCCGGCGTTTACACTCGTAATTCCGCCTCTTTTTTATTAGTTGTCTTAATGATGGATCGGAAGTGTTGTTTCTGGTTAAAGTGTTGTTTCTGGTTAAGTAGTTGCAGAAAACTCGTTTTAACTAGCTTAAGCTTTTGGATCGAGCTCGGTTCAGTGGATAATTGAGTTTAAGAAAGCACACTGACGCTTAATACATTGTTTTTCCTTTTCACTTCGATTTCTAACCGCACTGATGAACATCTGGATGTCCAGGATTCCCTTTTCATCATCTTCTACCGTGTAGTGTTGTCACTTGCTTTGGCAGAAGCATGGATTTGTAATATAATTTCACTTACCCTATTCTGAAAATTGAAAATTTCGGTATTTAAATATTATCGGCCCTGATTCATAGACGGCTATTCTCTTGTGCCATGTTGAGTAATTTGTTGTGTATATCTTATTCTTTTCTTGTATCGGATTACGTGAACTTGATGAAATGATTGGCAATTGGAATTTGATTTTATCATGTACGGTATTGCAGGGTAGATATTGAATTTCCAAAGATTGAGGTTCGATTTGAGCATCTGACTGTGGAGTCTTTTGTTCATGTTGGAAGCAGAGCACTTCCTACTATTCCAAATTTCATTTTTAACATGACTGAAGTAAGGTTTACAAAGTTACACATTGAGAAAATTTTATCTTTCACCACTTTCTTCTTATCTAGCTATTCATTTGTTAATTTTCACCCAGGCTTTCTTAAGGCAGTTGAAAATATTCCCAGGCAGGAGAAGAAAGTTGACAATTTTAGATGATATTAATGGGATCATTAGACCTTCCAGGTGTGCTTGGAATTCAAAATTTCAACTGCATTTGGCAAAATTTTTCGTCAAAATCTAATGAGTTATCTTGTTTCTTCTAGATTAACACTGCTTTTGGGTCCTCCAAGCTCTGGAAAAACAACTCTGCTGTTAGCGCTTGCTGGCCGCCTTGGGCCTGATCTGCAGGTATAAAAATTCTGTTTATCTTGCATAGATTAACAAACTCCCTGCTTTTAATTCTAGTGCTCATGGTTGTTGTCACTATTATAGAATAATTTCCATGAATATATTAAATAACATACCAGGATATGGTGATACTTTGACATTAGCATTGAGCTCGTTTTTTCTTTTAGTTTGTCTTTCATATGTGTTTTTCAACTTAGTTCTAGTACTTATAGAAAGACACTGTTAAGAATTTTCTGGTGGATATTATGGCAAGAAAATGAGAATCATTTTTCTGCTGCGAAGCCATATATTGGCTTTGTTCACAGTCTTTACCTATCTTTACTGATTAGGCTTAAGAATTGGATTGCGTTTAGCTTCTTAAACAAAACATAAAAGGAAAAATATAAATAGAACAATTATAAGACTTGAGTTCTGTCAAGGGCTTCTAAGCTACTAAGGTATTTCTGCAAAAGTTGACTTGATTTCTCCTTTCACTCTTTGTCCATCCCTTTCCTTTGGTGGAGTAATTTTCAGTTAATATTAAAAAATGAGTTGAATCTCATTTGCTGATTCTCGTGTTTAATGCATCCAGTGGTGTGGTATAAGTGCTGCAGGCAGTGCATGTCCCTGGTTCCCCTACAAGGAAGATACTTTCATTTCCTTGATTTGAGATGGATATGTGATGTATAAGTTGTTGGATTTACAATATATCCTTGGGCTTTTCTAGTTGGTGAGCAATATACTTTGATAACATTGAAGTGAGCTGTGTTTATGACTTCCTTGCCATGACAATTTGCGTAAAGCTCCAATGAGTTACTGATGGGCATGTTAAATTGGTTAAAGTCTATTATGTCTTTGTGAACACAAACGAAGTATAGTTTGCTAACTTACTAATTTTTCTCATTAATTTTCTCTTGTTGGTGGGAGAAGGGGGAGTGTAGAGACAATAGAGTATTTTGAATGAATGACTATATAATTTGCAGGAAAAATGAATTCAGGAGAAGTTTAAATTTGGTTATTGCTTTGGATGCATCCGGACTTAAAATTGACTTTAAGAATGCAAACTATGTTTTGACTTTTCTGCTGTTGTACTTAGATGTATCTAGCTAGGAATTCCTTATGCATTAGAATAACATCTTGATGTAGGCATGTAGCTTTTAAGTTTCTTAATCCACTTTTAGTGTTATGAATTTAGTGCAGTCCTGAGAAGTACAGGAACCTACCCTGATGCTGAATGCATATTTCACACCTTTTTTCCCTGCTAAATATTCCTCTAATACCTTGATTACTTTGAAGATGTCAGGGAGAATTACGTACAATGGACATAGTTTAAATGAGTTTGTTCCTCAGAAGACAGCTGCTTATGTCAGTCAACAAGATTGGCATGTAGCAGAGATGACTGTGAGGGAGACTCTTGACTTCTCAGCTCGTTGTCAAGGTGTTGGATATAAATACGGTAAGCTGTGGAAGATTGTGTTTTTCTCTTTGTGAGTGTGCCTATGTGGAAGTCAGCTAGATGCTAAACAATGGATATATACATCAGATATGCTTCTGGAGCTTTCACGAAGAGAGAAGATTGCTGGAATAAAACCTGATGAAGATCTTGATATACTCATGAAGGTACAGACTTTCTTAAAAGTGAAATTCTTATTTTTTACCTAAAATTTTGCAGTTTTTGAGTTGATTAATGCTTACTGTTATAATTTATTTTTTTATTTTATCTCTTTATTCATTTATTTCTCTTGCTGAAGGCATTAGCTTTGGGAGGCCAATATACAAACCTTGTTGTGGAGTATATTTTAAAGGTACTTTCTAGATTTGGTCAGTTCTTGGAACTGCATATTATGTCTGGTGATGTAGTTTTAAATTGCTCTAGACTTTTACATTTTCATTAATTCACCTCATAAATGAATGAAAGACTTGAACTCTTCATTAGTTACAAACCTTGAGTGCTTTTTTTTTATTCATCTTTAATTGTTACTTTGACAGCTTTTATGCAACACATGATGCTGTGAAGGTTTTATGTGATTAGTGGGCTAGCTCATTTTTGGGGGATCATGGACACAGGTCTATTGAAAGACTGAACCATGTAGAACTTTTCTTGTGTGTGCGTGAGATCTGTACTATCCAATTCTAACAAAGAATGAATGAGCAGGATGGTACTTTCGGTGGTTATCGTGTAAAAGCTAATGCTTCTTTTTTTGGTCATACAAGGTATTATGGTTTCATCAACTTTTGTTGACCAGCAAGACAATGCCAATTGATATTTGTTCCCCACCTCCCAACTAGAGAGAGAGAGAGAGAGAGAGAGAAGATAATATTGTATGAGAGTTCTAGATGTTTAGAAATATCTCTCCTATGAACCAGTTTTTCTAGGTCCCAGTTGTGTGGAACTGCTTTGAATTTGTGAAGGAACCATTGTGTACAGTGATACAAGTTTGTTTCCTTGAAGTTGATCACAGACTTCTTTTGGTCTTTTTGTTTGTTGCAAAATTCTTTTCTCCATTTTGGATTTTACTGGTCATCCAAAATTCTTTTCTCCTTTTTGAGCATCATTCTTTCTTCAAAAATTACAAGAAGTTCAAGTCACTCAGACTAGACAGGATGGTGTTTGATTGGAAATTTTCTGAGTGAAAAAGGATTGACTAGTGGGGAAAAGAGGATATGAATAATCATGGTTGTAGTTGCTAGAATTTATACAATTTTGACATTGTAGTTTCCTTATGATTAGCATTTGTACTGATCTGAAAGCAAAAAATTCTCTCTAGAGGTTAAAATTGTTCCATAAATGCAGTTATTTTTTTCCTTTAAAATCATTGCAACACATAATTCTTAAAATTCTCAGGCAATACTAAAATTTATCTGACAAAGATTTTAGGGTTGGACATTTGTGCGGACACACTGGTTGGAGATGAAATGCTCAAAGGAATCTCTGGGGGCCAGAAGAAACGGCTTACTACTGGTAATTGTGTTTTTATGTTCCTTTGATGATTAAAAGCTAGATTGTTTACTACTTTTGCTGACATGGTATGCATGCTTGGTAGGTGAATTGTTAGTGGGTCCATCTAGGGTGTTGTTTATGGATGAAATATCCACTGGGCTTGACAGTTCAACAACCTATCAAATCGTCAAGTATCTTAGGCATTCAACTCATGCACTAGATGGAACCACAATTATCTCCCTGCTACAACCTGCTCCCGAGACTTATGAGTTGTTTGATGATATTATACTTGTGTGTGAGGGCCACATTGTTTACCAGGGGCCTCGTCATACTGCCCTTGAGTTTTTCTCATTTATGGGATTTTATTGTCCTGAGCGGAAGAATGTGGCAGACTTTCTTCAAGAAGTAAGTGGTGAGGATCTTGGGATGTGAACTACTCCTCTTCTACTGTATCTTATTTGGTCAAGTTCTAAATGGTGCAGGTTGTGTCAAAGAAGGACCAAGAACAGTATTGGGCTAATCCTGACCACCCTTACCGGTACATACCTGTTGTGAAGTTTGCTGAAGCTTTTCGTTCATATCGTGCTGGGAAGAATTTGTCTGAGGAACTGAATATTCCATTTGATAGACGTTATTGTCATCCAGCAGCCTTGTCTACTTCCCGTTATGGCACAAGGAGGCAGGAACTTCTTAAGATCAACTTTAACTGGCAGTTGCTACTGATGAAACGTAATTCATTTATCTATGTTTTTAAATTCATTCAGGTAAGTTTTATTGGATTCCTTAGCTTTAATACAGTTACTCGTCCTTCATCGCTGATATAATTTTCTTACTTTACCGTTTGAGCAGTATGTGTGTCATGATTTCTATGCTCATTATGGTTTATGACTTTATGAGTAGTCTTTATTGTTTGCAGCTCCTTTTTGTTGCTTTGATTACGATGACTGTTTTCTTCCGAACGAAACTACATCATAATACAATTGATGATGGAGGCATCTATCTCGGGGCACTGTACTTTGCGATGGTTATTATCCTTTTTAATGGCTTTACTGAGGTCTCCATGTTGGTAGCAAAACTTCCGGTTATTTACAAGCATAGGGACTTGCACCTCTATCCATGCTGGGCATATACACTTCCTTCTTGGCTCCTAAGCATCCCAACTTCACTTATAGAGTCTGGTTTCTGGGTGGCAGTTACATATTATGTAATTGGATATGACCCTAATGTTATACGGTGAGGGTTATGCTTAAATGTAGTTTTCCAATAATGTCTCCTTGGATTAAATTTTAGCAATTCTAATATTTCAATGGTGCTAAAATTTCAATCTGCAGATTCTTTCGTCAGTTCCTATTATATTTCTTTCTGCACCAGATGTCTTTAGCTCTTTTCAAAGTGATGGGCTCCTTGGGTCGAAATATGATAGTTGCTAATACATTTGGATCTTTTGCCATGTTGGTTGTAATGGGTCTTGGAGGATACATAATTTCAAGAGGTAAACTGATATTTGTCTCGGTTTTACCATGTTCCAGCTTTGAAATGAGACTCACTTTGTTCTTATTACATTTTTTACTTTTACAGACAACATTTCGAGCTTCTGGATCTGGGGCTTTTGGGTTTCTCCTTTAATGTATGCTCAAAATGCAGCTTCTGTGAATGAATTTCTTGGGCATTCTTGGGATAAGGTAATCTGCTTAACTTAAAGATCAGCAGTTGAATTTTTGGAATTTGTTGAAAATTATGGGTAACTCTAGTACTTGATCTAGCATGGTATTGAACCGAAAATATTTTTAGAGTACCAGATGCTGCACACAGTGGAGTGACACTATAGGAGGTTCAAAATCCTAACGGATTTGTTACTCTTTCTGATGATTTACTAAAAGAAAGCAACTCACAATAATGCCCTTGACAGCTACTCTTTTAAGTATCATGAGCATAATTTAAGAACTTTCTCGAATAAGAGGTATTGCTGATATTAATTGTTATACTTGGGTTTCTTTTTTATCTTTTTATTTGTTAACTGCTGTGAAGTTATTTCACAGGCAATATGTTTCTCTGAAGATGTCCTTTCCACCTAAGGATATACATATGGATGTTGTCAGATGAATATATAACCACTGATATTAAAATCCACTTTCATTTTATGTTTTCTAGGAGTGGTAAACCTCTGCCATTTCTCTGGTTCTCTATACCATGCAAAGAAGCTGGACTTCTAGAAGTTGCCAGGGGGCTCTTTAGTTGCAGAAACAGTCCCAGTTTTTCAGGAAATTGCTTCACAGAAAATGGAAAATTAGAAAACTTGTTCAACTACAAAAAAATTCTAAACTTTTAGGAGTTTTCCAAAGTTTTCTTACTAATTTGGAGATTTTGAATTTATGGTTCTCTACAAAATTTTCTTTAAATCATCTTCATCTCTTTTTCTAACACAACTTACACAAAAAGACCCCTCTCTCTTTTTTTTGACATATATTCCAATTTTCTAGATTGAAAATTAGTTTTTTGTACTTCAGTTTGAATATGTTTTTCAAAGTATCCATGGAAAATGAAAACTAGAGATTTTTATAGAAAATTGGAGATAGAAACCAGAAAACATTTTCTACATGTAAACAGCACCTAATTTTCCCTACTTCTGACAGAAAAAATGGTTCTTTCATGTTTGAAAGTGACCATTAAATGTAAAGGATTTCAGGAATAGTGCACGCGGAAGAGGCAGTCCTGCCATTCACTATCAATCACATATGAGGAACAAACCTATTATGTACATATCATAATCTGTATGTGTTCCTACTTCAGTGGGTAGGAGTGCTTACCAGTATCTATGAGGAAAGGATGGAGCTTAGAAAGCTCATGTCTGAGATGACTGCCTATTATGTACATATCATGGTTGAAGTGTTTTTCTTCTCCTCACTATTCACTGCTATATTTACTTAGTAACTAATAATGATATTTTCTTTCTTTCTTTCTTTGTATTTTTTTTTTTTTTTTATGTTTTCGCTTGCAAGGGGTGTTGATAAACAATAGACCATCCATGCATTTTGGGGATTATAGAACTTCAACTACCAATATTTTGATGTTTTAAGCTTCTTAAACACGTCTTTTGGATTGATTATTTTGTGATTACCCATGTCAGAACCAAAAATTGGGTTGTAGTCTTGAGTGGAGAAATAGTACAATTGCAATTTATACTCAACCTAACTGGAGATTTTGTACCTTTTGTACTGTTATTCTGTCTCTTGTACAGTTTTTTTTTTTTTTGCACCTGATTTGTTTATTCATGCTCATGCAGAAAGCTGGAGACCATGGTAATGGGTCACTAGGTGTGGCATTGCTGAAGGCACGCAGTTTGTTTCCACAGAGCTATTGGTATTGGATTGGGATTGGCGCTTTGCTTGGATATACTGTTTTGTTCAACCTTCTTTTCACAATTTTCCTAACTTATCTTAATCGTAAGCCATCTTGCTTTAAATGGTTTCTGGATCAGAGCCTTTTTCGATCAAATAATTGCAAAACAAGTAGCATGAATACACTTTTCTTATGTTTTATTCTTTCTAAAATCTTTTGATATAGCTTTGGGGAAGCGTCAAGCTGTTGTTTCTGAGGAAGAGCTCCAGGAGAGAGAGAGGAGACAAAAAAGCGAACCTGTCGTTATTCAGCTAAGAGAATACTTGCAGCATTCAGGCTCATTTACAGGTTTTCTGTGGAGTAGTTATGGATTCTCTATTGCTCTTCCACACCCCCCCCCCCCCCCATCTCACAAATTAAGGGGGACCATAAAGAAAATTGAAATTGAAGATTTACTATTATCTTCACTTCTTTTGGGCAGCAAAAACTTTTAATCAGAGGGGCATGGTTCTTCCATTTCAACCGCTTTCCATGTCTTTTGGCAATATCAATTATTACGTGGATGTTCCTCTTGTACGTATCCTCTCCTTCCCTTTGGTGACTTGATAATCACTTAGAACATATCTGGTTCTCATAAAATTATTGGTCCAGGAATTGAAGCAGCAGGGGGTCTTAGAAGACAAACTGCAACTGTTGGTTAATATTACCGGAGCATTCAGGCCGGGGGTGCTAACTGCTTTAGTTGGAGTAAGTGGTGCTGGCAAAACCACCCTCATGGATGTCTTGGCAGGTAGAAAAACTGGTGGAGTAATAGAAGGGAGCATTCATATATCTGGTTATCCTAAAAAGCAAGAAACTTTTGCCAGAATATCTGGTTACTGTGAGCAGAATGACATTCACTCCCCTTGTTTGACTGTTGTTGAGTCTCTTCTTTTCTCTGCTTGGCTGCGGTTGGCAAAAGATGTTGACCTGGAAACACAAAAGGTATTGTTATTGTCTCTTCTTCTTTTCTTTTTATTAATTTAGAGGGGAGGGATGTATTTTACCAGCTTTTGCTATGAGATGAGTAACTGCTTAAATTCCAGGCATTTGTTGAGGAGGTAATGGAACTCGTGGAGCTCACCCCATTGAGTGGGGCGTTAATTGGTCTGCCTGGTGTTGATGGTTTGTCAACTGAGCAAAGAAAACGATTGACCATCGCTGTTGAACTGGTTGCCAACCCTTCCATTGTTTTCATGGATGAACCTACGTCAGGATTGGATGCAAGGTCTGCAGCCATTGTCATGAGGACTGTGAGGAATATAGTAAATACTGGGCGAACAATTGTGTGCACAATTCACCAGCCCAGCATTGATATTTTTGAATCGTTTGATGAGGTACGCGTCTCTTTAATCTGCTAAGAGCTTGCTTCACTTCTTGAACATTGCCCTATCTATTGAAGAATACCTTCCTACTGTATACTGGATTATAATGCTGTCAATTGATAACAACATGCACTACAAATATGGGCCCTTTGATAATTCATACTGGCGTCCTGGGCAAGTAGGATAAATGTTGGTTGCTGACTCTGTTAACATGGAAGATAACATAGCATCCCTTTGCAGAGTCCATCTTTGGCGGCTACAATGCAAATGGTGTTTAGCATAAACTCACAAGAGGGTTGACCATGTCTCTATCCTTAGTGGGGAGAACTAGTGCCCGTATGCTTAGTTATGGAGGATTAGGGTGGAACATGGACCTATGCTTGTTGAATTTGATTTTCATGAAGTTAGTGTTTGAGGATCCACATTTGATTTCATGTTTTCGAATTTTCTTTAGCTGATAAGTTGAATACCCCATATCTTTATTTATATGTGGGGTAGTGACAACTAAATATATTGTTCTGCACCATAGATACCTTGGGCATACTGCACCAGAAAAGTTCACCCCGATCTTTTCACTGATTCTCCTTAATCTTGTCTTGACATCACAGCTCTTATTCATGAAGCGTGGAGGACAGGTTATTTATGCAGGTCCACTTGGCCCCAAGTCTTGCAAGCTCATTGAGTACTTTGAGGTCAATATCCGGATGACTACTTCCAGTATTAAGCGTTTTACTTCTTTTTGATGATTAAATCCTGAGTCCATCCTTGATTAGTACTGTATGCATTTGATGTATAGGCAATCGAAGGAGTGCCAAAGATCAGACCTGGATACAATCCTGCTGCATGGATGTTAGAGGTTACTTCATTAGCAGAGGAAGACCGTCTTGGCGTGGATTTCGCAGAAGTTTACCAAAGATCATATCTATTTCAGTATGTCCATATTTCTGTAAGAGTCTGGTTCCTAAATTTTCTTTTGCAGCTTTTCTTTATTAAATCTACGCAAGCCGTCTTTGTTTTTCAGACGCAACAGAGAGCTGGTTGATAGTTTAAGCAGACCAAATAGAGAGGCAAAGGATTTGATTTTTCCGAGCAAGTATTCTAAGTCAAATTTTGACCAGTTTTTAGCTTGTCTTTGGAAGCAAAATCTATCATATTGGAGAAACCCACAATACACTGCAGTTCGCTTCTTCTACACTGTCATCATTTCGTTGATGCTTGGAACAATATGCTGGAGATTTGGCTCTAAAAGGTTAACACGGATACTTCTCTTAGTTTATCTTGTGTGTTGTGCTTTATACATATCGTTTATTGACATGTTGATTGATCTGCCCAGCAATCACTGTATAGGCTAACCCTATACATGCGCATAGGAAAATCTAGCTAGGGCCTTGACATTACACTACTGTGGGCAGATGATGTGTTGCTCTTTGCAGTGATTCCATCATTTAGGAGTGGTATTGTTCCGCTATAACAGTATAATTTTCTTTTTTTTTGTGGGGTGGGGCAGGGCAGGGGCGGAGGCGTAAATAGCCCCACGAGCTTAAGCAGTGGATATTGACAAGAGGCATGATAGCCTATGAGTTTGGTGGATTAAATGCCCACGGAGCTGAATTCTGATTTAGGTTTAATGTAGCATACTCAGTGGGTTAATGCGTTGTTTGGGTTTATCCTGACATTCCCTCATCATTTCCCTATTAATCAAGGGATAGGACGCCTTCCCTTCTATCTCTTTGTGACAAATAATTTAGAGTGATGCCATATGAGTTGAATTTTTATACAAAATTATTGTATCACGGAACCCATTGATATCTACGCATTGGAGGAAAAAAGCCAATGAATTGACATGGGCCAAAAAAACACTGCAGTGCCACACTATTCTGTGTGAGCTGTCTATATCGAGATTCCTTGCGAGAATCAAATTTCTTTGTTACTCAATTTCTTCAGCAAACTTCTCCAGCTTGTGTTGTAAATCGGTTCACTTATTTTACTATCTAACTTTCTAGTTCTTTCTTTTTTGCCAATCTATAGGGAGACACAGCAGGACATATTTAATGCCATGGGATCCATGTATGCGGCAGTTCTTTTCATTGGAGTAACCAATGGCACTGCTGTCCAGCCTGTTGTCTCTGTTGAAAGGTTTGTTTCATATAGAGAGAGAGCTGCGGGGATGTATTCAGCACTGCCATTTGCATTTGCTCAGGTCTCCCTTCTGACTTTTTTTGTCTAGTCCGTTTGAAATACTTGTTCTTCATTATGCTTATTTATGGTGTCTTCCATACGCAGGTTGCCATTGAGTTCCCTTACGTTTTTGCACAGACAGTTATATACTGCACAATTTTCTACTCCATGGCCGCATTCGAGTGGACTAGCTCAAAATTTATTTGGTACACGTTCTTCATGTATTTCACCGTACTGTACTTCACCTTCTACGGAATGATGACAACTGCCATCACACCAAATCATAACGTGGCTGCCATCATTGCCGCTCCTTTTTACATGCTTTGGAACCTCTTCAGTGGATTGATGATCCCTCAAAAGGTAATTGAAGTATTGTACTTTCTTTATCTTTTAGTTTTTGTAACTTTAGAACTTTGCACAGTTCTGTGATGCATTCAGATCATAGAAATTGTTTGATTGGAACAACCGATTTCATTAATATTTGCAGCGTTTTTAATAATAAGTTGCTTATGCATTATTGTTGTAATTATCAATCTGCTGATACTCAATTGAATTCTTGCCTTTCTAATTTTTTGAACCAACATTAGGGACAGGGCCTCGCGTTTTTGTTTTTGTTTTTGTTCCTTGTCATGCTTTCGACTCTAAACCATCAATTTCTACTGATTTTTCAGAGGATTCCCATATGGTGGAGATGGTACTACTGGGCAAACCCTGTAGCCTGGAGCCTCTATGGACTTCTGGAGTCGCAGTACGGGGACAGTAACAGACATGTGAAGCAATCGGATGGAGTAAGCTCGATACCTGTCAGGCTCTTACTTCAGAACGTCCTAGGCTTCCGGCATGATTTCCTAGGTATTGCCGCTTTGTTGGTCGTTACGTTTTGCATGATGTTTGCGGTGATTTTTGCATACGCGATAAAATCTTTGAACTTCCAGAAGAGATAACAAAGGTGGATGATGCAACTCCATCACTATTTCTTCTCCTCCTTGTGTCCATAATAGGTAATACTGATCAGTTCACACAGTAGCTATATGAATAATGGCGATACCCATATGGCTACCTAATTGGAGTGGAATTGCTTGATATGCATAGCTAAATACTTTTGTTACTTTGACAATAATTTTATTTTCCTTGTGGAAGATTATAAGTTTTACGTGCATTGTAAATTCACTACCTTTGGCTGTGAGTTTTCCTCATTTTGATGCAATCAAACAAATTTTGAGCTTTCCTTACAAATTTAATGTATCAAGGAATATGTAACCCTTAATTTCATGTTAAATGTGCAAATTTAAATGTCATCTTTCTTGAAATCTATCTAAAGAGTGCCCAAGGCAAAAGTTATTTGTGGGGGGAAATATATAGGGCTACAGAAAAGGCTACGCACATGTCAGAAATATCGATATTCTCTTTGCAAATTTACTTTCTCTTACCCAGTGACCCATAGGCCATAGCTGCCTTCTCTCCTCTCTCCCCCTTTTCCATGGTCGTCTCAACAACTGCCCATCACTGCCATCTTATTGTCGCCTTTGCTTCGTCACCTTGTCTCTTGTGCATCGACTGCCTATTACGAAAACGAATTGAATACAAATCAATAATCAAACTAATCAACTACACATGAACACAAAATTTAACGTGAAAAATTTAAATCGAGAAAAATTATGGGCATAAAGAACAAAATATTACTAACAAAAAATTGGTAATACAAAAGTGATATTCACACACACACACTCTATGTCACTTTGTATCTGATTTTATGTGACTTGGATATCTATTTATAAACCTAAAATCATTTATGGATGAACACAGGAAATCGTATCCTGATCAATCATGATATTCCTTCATATGAAATAAATCTCACATAAAATTGAATTTGATAACATCGTAATCACAGTTAAATTTGAAGTTATAGTTGCAGTCAAATTATGAAACCCAATTACAGATAAACAATGATTTTTAGTCATAATTATCACAAATCTTCACCTTGACTCTAAATCCGCAAACGAAATTATCCAGAATTCTTTCTTTCATCGAAATTATGGAGAATCAATCTCCTTGATGAATACCAATTAAATCCACGCAATGTTTGAACTTTGCAATAGACAGGGGCTTGGTCAACATATCTGCAGGATTGTCATGAGTGCTGATTTTTTTTACAGTAACTTCACCACGAGCAATAATATATCCCAAATAAAATGATATCGCACATCAATGTGTTTCGTTCTCTCGTGAAACATCTGATCTTTAGTGAGAAAAATAACACTTTGACTGTTACAATAAACTGCACTGTCATGAAGATCTTTATTGATTTCACCCATCAACTCTTGTAGCCAAATAACTTCTTTAATTGCTTCATTAATTGCCATATATTCTGCGTCTGTAGTAGACAGGGCAACAATGGATTGTAAGGTAGCCTTCCAACTGATAGTACAACCATCAATGGTAAACACATTTCCAGAAAGCGATATTCTCTTGTCAAGGTCACCTGTAAAATCAGAATCAACAAAATCAATAACTCCATCTCTAGTATTTTCTAACTGTAAATAGGCATCAGTAGTACCATACAAATATCGAAGAATCCATTGGACTGCCTTCCAATATTTTTTACCAGGTTAGCCATGTATTTACTAACCATGCTCACTGCATGAGCCAAATTAGGGCGTGTACAAACCATAGCATACATAAGACAACTTACTGCATTAGAGTATGGAATTTTCGATATCTTGTCAATTTCATCATTTGACTGAGAAGATAAGCTCGATGAAAGTTTAAAATGTGTAGCTAACAGAGTACTCACAAGTTTAGCTTTCTGCATATTGAATTTAGTCAAGACTTTCTCAACGTATCCATTTTGACTTAGATACAATTTACCTGTTTCCCTGTCTCTTGAAATTAACATTCCAAGTACTTCTTCGTTACACTCAAATCTTTTATCTCGAATTCTTTGTTGAGCTGAGTTTTCAATCTCCTTATATTGTCCTTATTTTTCGATGCTACTAGCATATCATCGACATATAGAAGTAGATATATAAAAGACCTATTCTTGTTCCTTTTAAAATAAACACAACTGTCATAACTGCATCTATTAAAATTGTACTTAATTATAAAAGAATCAAATCTTTTATACCACTGTTGAGGAGACTGTTTCATGCCGTATAGAGATTTCTTCAACAAGCACACATACTCTTCTTTGTCTGGAACTTCAAAACCTTCTGGTTGTTGCATATAGATATCTTCATCAAGTTCCCCACGTAAGAATGCTGTTTTAACATCCAACTGTTCCAATTCAAGATGTTGAATAACCACAATACCAAGTAGTGCCTGGATGAAACTATGTTTCACAATTAGAGAAAATATATCTGTGAAGTCCACACCTGGAACTTGACTGTATTCTTTTGCTATGAGTCTGGCTTTGTATCTTGCTTTTTCAACTCTTAGTGTACCTTTTTTCCTCTTAAATACCTATTTGCACTTAACTGTTTTCTTATCCTTGGGTAGTTTCATCAACTTCCAAGTACCATTTTTGTGTAAGGATTCCATCTTTTCACGCATTGCGGTAATCCATCTCCCAGATTCAGGACAATTAACTGCTTCAGAATAAGTGGAAGGCTCTTCATTCTAGTCAATATCTTCAGCCACATTCAAAACATATGCAACGAGATCAGTTTCAGCATATCTTTGAGGAGGTTTGATAATTCTTTTAGGTTTATTCTTAGGAATACAATAATCTGATGGATCGTCACTTGTTTTTGGACTTGACCTGGGGCTTGACTTAATTTGAGATAATGACGACGGCTCAAATGTCTAACTTTTGTCGATTTCAAGCTCTACCTGAATATCAGAACTTTGGTGACCTGTAGGGTTAGTTTCTTTTATAAACGAACCTCGAAGCATATCAATTTCATCAAAAATAACATTTCTACTAATAACAACTTTAGACGCTTCTGGATCCCATAACTTATAACCCTTAACACCATGCTTATAACCAAGGAAGAGACACCGTTTAGACCTTGGTTTCAATTTCCCATTATTAATATGAACAAATGCAAGATATCTAAAAATTTTCAAATTAGAATAATTTACAGGAGTACCTGACCGTAATTCTTCTAGAGTTTTCTTATCAATAATACATGACGAAGATCGATTAACCAGAAAACATGCCATATAAGCAGCCTCAGTCCAAAAATACTTCGATAAACTAGAATTAGACAGCATACATTGTACCTTTTCCATCAAGGTTCTATTCATCTATTCGGCTACACCATTTTGTTGTGGTGTACTTGGAACTATTAAATACATTAGAATTCATTCTTTCTTGCATAAATCATTAAATTCACGTGAACAAAATTCTAAACTATTATCTGTGCGAAGATGCTTGATTCGTCTGTCGGTTTGTTTCTCAATCATAGTTTTCCACTGCTTAAAAGTAACCAAAACTTAAGTTTTATGCTTTAAGAAGAATACCCAAACTTTCCCAGAAAAATCATCCATGAAAGTTAACATGTATCTGGCACCACCTGCAGAGGGTATTTTGGATGGACCCCAGAGATCAAAATGGACATAGTCCAATATACCTTTCGTATTGTGAATGCCTTTAGTAAATTTAACCCGTTTTTGCTTACCGAAAACGCAGAGCTCACAAAACTCTAATTTTTTAGGACTCTGCCCTTTAAGAAGTCATCTTTTTTCTCAATTTAGCCATGCCTATTTCACTTATATGTCCAAGACGCATATGTCATAACTGAGTGAGATCAGTATCAGATAAAGAAGAAATAGAAACAAAAACATCACTTGTAACGGTACAACCCTGTAGAACATATAATCGACTATACTGTTTCAAACCTTTCATCACAACAAGAGCACCTCTGCTGACCCTGATAACTCCACATTCACCAATGAATTTGTACCAATTTGAATCAAGAGTACTCAATGAAATAAGATTTCTTTTAAGATAGGGAATATGTTTGACATCAGTTAAAGTTCAAACAATACCATCAAATATCTTAATTTTGACAGTTCCAATGCCCATCAATTTTACAAGAAGAATTATTGCCCATCAACACATCACCAAAATTCAGAGTTTTATATATCGAAAATCAATCCCTATTAGGAGATATATGAAATGTGCATGCTGTGTCGAGGATCCAATATTTACTAGGTTTAATACTCTCATTAGTAATCACCATAAGTTCCCTATCAATACCGTTATTTTCAACAACATTGGTTTCACCTGAAGTTTATGGTTGTTTTTCTTTCTGGTCAGTTTTCTGTCTCTTCAGTCTGTTTTGTAGCTTATAGCATTCCTTCTTTATGTGTCATTTCTTCTTACAGTAATTACAAACTTTTTCTTTGTTCCTGGATTTGGATATACTTTTCCTTCAACTATTAGAATTTCTATCATGTGTTCTCTCTCTAATCACCAAGCCCTCTTCCTGATTCTCAAAAGTTCTCAATAATTGCTTATCAATTTTTTCTTTCGAAAATAAAATATCATAAACTTCATCTAAGGTGAGAGTATCCTGACTATATAGTATGGTGTCTCTAAAAATGTAATACGAGGTCGGTAGAGAACATAACAAAATTAGAGCCAAATTCTTATCATCATACTTAAACTCCATGGCCTTCAAATCAGAAATAATTTCTTTAAAAACTGCTAAATGACTCTCAATAGACGTACGTTTAGCCATTCGATGAGAATATAATCTTTGCTTCAGATACAACTCACTAGTTAAACTCTTTGTTATACACAGTTGTTCCAATTTCAACCATAAAGCGGTAATGATTTTTTCTTTCAAAACATCCTACAAAATTTGATTCGATAAATACAGATATATCTGAGATAAGATCTTACAATCCTTGCATTGTTTTTCTTTAATGCTCCATGATTGTGTCATTTTTTTGAAGCCCAAAAGCACATCATCTAAATCCATCTGCACTAAAAATGCAAACATCTTAACCTGTAATAGAGAAAATATGATATTTTGGTTCAATAAAGGAATATCGTACTTCAACGAAACCATTAAATATGTCCAAATAATATCAAATAATTTCAATAATAAACCAACTAAAAACGGATTAAAAATACTGAATCTAGACCAAATTTGAGCAAAAATCAAATTTGAAATTAGGTTGATAGATTTGTTGGATCTGGATGTGGGCTAGATGGGTCAGCTGGGTCGGACAAGATCCAATTTGAGATCTAGGTCTTGAAACTTGGATCTCCTTTAATGGCAAATAGTAAGGGAGGAAGAAGAAGACAACGTTAGTGGAAGGGAGATGGAACAACGACCGTCCAAGCGTGAGAAAGTCGATCGGTGGCGAAAATGGAAAAAGGCAAAGCATCGGTCTGCAGAGAATGTTGGGGGCGTAATCGATCAAGAAGAAAAGTAGATTAACGACTAGATATGGCAAATAAATCCATAGTAAAGGCTTTACCGTTGAAGAAGAATGACGGGTAATGAGAGGCAGTCGACGAAAATTTACAGAAGGGCTGGTCGACAATGGTGAAAGCTTCGAGCTGTCGACGATGGTGGGGCAATGACGAGCGTAAGATGCAGCGGTAGCGACATCGGTCATAATGGCAGACGATAGTCAAATCGATAACCAAGACCACAGGGGCGATCGATGGTGGCAGGCGGCGGTAGGCGACGACAAGTGGTGTTGGTGGCAGCGACATCATTTTCAAAATTCTTGCTGAAGAAGAAGATGAGATGTTGCTGTTGTTGTTGAATTTTTTTTTCTTCTGATCCAATGGTCAATGACTGATATTCAACATCCAATGGTGATGGTTTGATCCAACGGGTCTAATACCAGTTTGTTATGAAATTGAATCAAATACAAACCAATAATCAAACCAATCAATCGTACACGAACACAAAATTTAATGTGAAAAACCTAAATCGAAAAAAACTACAGTTAGAAAGAACAAAATAACACTGGTAATACAAAAGTGATATTCGCATAGTTACTCTATATCTGATTTCATGTGACCTGGGCACTTATTTATAGACCTAAAATCATCTATGGATGAATACATAAAATCATATCCTGATCAGAAGATGATGTATGGGAATATTCTTTCAGATGAGATAAATCTCATACAAAATCGAATTTCATAACATCGTAATTACAATCAAATTCGAAGTTATAGTCGAAGTCAAATTAGGAAATTCAATCACAGATAAATAAGGATTTGAGTCACAATTATCACACCATCGTTGAGGATGCAGTGGCAGTTGCGAGCTAGAAGCGAGGCGAGGCAGTGACAAGAAGGCCATGACAGGCGGTTGCTAGAGGCGGCCATGGGAAGGGGGGAGAAATGAGGCAGCCATGGGGTTACTAGTAGGGTTGGCAATGGTTCGGTTTGGTTTCGGTTTTTACCAAAACCATAACCAAACCAAACTTAAATTACTAAAACCAAAACCAAACCATTACCCATTTGGTTTTAAAAATTTAAAACCATAACCAAACCATTCGGTTTCGGTTCGGTTTCGGTTTAACCATGATTTTTTTAGTTTAATCCATATCAACAAACAAAGACAAATAGCATTCATAATTTTTTTTGATAATTTCACAATAAATAAAGATAAATTCTAATAAAGTTATCTTATTCTGGCATAAAGTTACAAAACTCATTGGATATAAAATCACATTTCCAAACCTACAATTGTTAAGATCAATAAATTAATATGTGCATAATTAAATTATAATTTAAGCTAAAAAAAATTAGTTACGAAAGTTAATACATTCATCAATAACATTAATATATTCTTCGTAAATTGATGCATATCCATCTGAAATGAATGAGCCAACTCCATCTAACAAAATTATAAATATAAAAAATAAATTAATATGAAGAGAGATGAGGCAGAGAGCAAGAGGCAGTGAGGGTGAGAGAGATCGAGGGCGAGCGAGAGCAAGAGGGGCCAAGCCCTAGCGAGAGCAAGAGAGATGCAGAGAGCGAGGGTAACTGGCGAGCTCGCGCAGAGGAGCAAGAGAAAGGAGGCAGAAAGGGTGAGAGAGATCAAGGGCAAGCGAGAGTAGGGGCCGAGCCCTAGCGAGAGCAAGAGAGATCCAGCGAGGGCAAGCGAGTGCAAGAGAGATGTAGAGAGCAAGGGCGAGGGCGCGTGGACGAGCGAGAGGCAGCGAGGGTGAGAGAGAGTGAGAACGAGGTCGAGAGAGGAATAAGGTGAGAAGGGTTTGCAAGCAAGGCAATTGGGCTGGGGTGGGCGGGGTTGTATATAATATATATTATATATATAATATATTTTATATATATTCGGTTCGGTTCGGTTACCCACCATTCGGTTCGGGTTTTGGTTTGATTTTAGTGAAAACCATAACCAAACCATACCCATTGAAACAGTGTTCGGTTTTTCCCGAACCAAACCGTTACCTAGTCAAACAGTTTTTAACCGCGTTGACTGGTTCGATTTCGATTCGGTTTCTCACGGTTTCGGTTGTAATTGCCATCCCTAGTTACTAGATGAGAGGAAAAATAGGAACAACAAGGAAGGGATTTTTGTAATTTTGTAAATTGAATTGATTTTTGTAGCTCAAGAAGTATAAATAGCATTTTTCAAGGGACCATGCTACTTGTATACAGAGGGCTACATCTTAGGCTACACCTTAACATTTGTGGATGTGTTTTAAGGTCTAGCCTTCTATGTACCATTATTATTTTTTATTATTTTCTTGTGAAGGGTGTATATAAAGTGCCGGCAATCAAGTGATTCTTTATTATTCTTGTCATCCGTTGACTTGACCGGCAGGACCACCTTGGGTTGCAACCACATGAAAATGATTTGGCTAAAACCTGATGAATATTATGGTGAAATGGGTAGCATAGCATGATGCCAATATAGGGATTTGGCTGCTAAAGCTATTTAATTTGTGAAAAGAATCGGTCACATACATACCCAATTAAGCTGCAATTAACGGAGACAAATGCAACTGCTCAGACCATGTCCTGGTTGGTGGGCAATAAGAAAATCTTGGACCACCCTAGCATAAAGGCGTCAGTTTGAAAAAGTACATACTCTTGAAGTAAGACATTTGCATAAGGTTAAGCCATTGAGATGGACATAAACAGTCTGTAATTCCATCAGAAAATGAAGCTACTGGACTGGGAAAACTTCTCTTCTTCCCAGGCAATTCAAGAAAAAAAAAATCGAAATATATTATATTGTACACTATATTCCACTCGAGAATTTAGAATGTTCTTGAAGGTGCTCCAGTCCAGTGGCCTCAGTAAAAAAAGAAAAAGAAAAAGAAAAAGGTGCTAGCTCCAGTGCTGACAGAGAGAGTGAGGGCACCCCCCCCCCCCCCCACCCACCTTGGCTTAATATATAGTAGGGTCGTTTTCATAACAGCTTCTAACTTTTGGGACAAATAAAAGTGTTGTGATTAAGGGCTTTGGGGTTGAATGGATCTGGGGTTAACATCTGGTAATTGGCCATTCCCTTTTAGTGCTTCTTCTTGTTCAATATTGTACAATATTATAATTTGCTTGTATACATGGATGATAAAAAAAAAAAAAAAAGAGAGAAAGAAAGAAATGAAATCTCAATTAAACGAGTGTCGTTTGATAACTTACTACTATTCATGCTTTTGGTAGAGGTAGAGGAAGTCCTCTGTTTTGGAAGCTCGCTCTACCTTGGTGAAAGCAGTAGGTCCAATAGGAGAATAAGTGAGCTGGAAATCATGAGATGATGATGGTAAGAAATTAAATGACAAATACAAATACATTTAAGCAAAGATTAATTTTCTTTCTTTCATTCAGGACTACTAATTGTGTCCCATCCCATCCCATCCCATCCCATCCCATGGTTATGGTTGCATGATTGTAGCGGTTGAGGCTCTTAAACAAACACACACAGCCCAAGCCAACAAGACCAAGTAAAGGGTGAGCCAAATTCTCTTATTATATAGAAAATCTAAAACTAAGTATCAAATAAAGCAGTTCTTCTACGATTCCACTTTTTATCGCGCCCACACCACACCACACCACTCTCATCATTGATGCCATCCCGTCCCATCCCCCCCAGTGCCCATGATCTAAGCACTCCTCCCAACTTTTGTATTTTCAAGTTTATTTAATTTAGTACTACAACATTTACGCCAAATTTAAATATAATATATATATATATATGTCATAATCCATTTAGTGGGAGAGAGACCTTGAAAAGGACCAATTATTTCATCACATCTATAGCTAAGTGCAAATGCAAACATACAATTCAGTTGGTGAAACTCAAATCATTGTTACAACTCAAATAGAGATACACTAATAAGCACGTTTTTTTTTTTTTTTTTTTAAATTTTTATGATTAGATGTTTGTTAATTTAGGTATAGTTTGTTAAAATGAACAAAATAAAAGAGTATCAAAATAAGGTTAGAATGTTTACCGGATTAAAATATGAAATGATCAAAATAAGATTGAAAAGTATTTTAAGATTTATATCAGAGTATTTGTTAAAATTTATTAAAAATTATATTTATTTTTTTTATATGTTTGTTAAATGCATACGATAAGTACTAAGATAAGGATTTTTTTTTTATCAAAATATTCCTATTACTAAATTCATTCAAACTGTATGTTTACATTAACAATAAATTTATGATTAAAATAGTGTTTTGTAATTAATATAAATTGTCAAAAAAATAAAAATAAAAAATAAAAAATAAAAATAATGATTTATTTTCTAAATCAATGTTCAAAAATAAATTCTAAAAAGAGTCAGCAAGTAGAAATAATTATTGGTGGAATTAGAATAATTTTACATTGATAATTAAAAATTACCAAAACATATTTTTATAATAGATAAAAAAATTAAATTGAATAAAATAATTTAAAAATCTGTGAAAGGAATTTGTATTAGATAATAATATGTATATATATAAAGAGAGATAAATTTAAATTTTAAAAATCGATAAAAGGAATAATTTTATTTAAATTTTAAAAATTTTCAAAACATGTGACAATTTAAAAATATATTAAATGACATTAATTATAAGACTTAAATAAATATTTTTTTTTAAAATCAATCTTATTGTAAAAATAACATTTAATAAATTTAAATTTTAAAAATATATTAAATAAAATTAATTATCCTCCAAAGGATATATAGATAATTTAGATTTATCTATAAAATATCAGAATAAAATTTAACTAGAAGGGGGAGCTAGATAAATTTATATGTAAAAAGTAAGATAAGAAGTTATGTGAGGATTCTTTGAGAGAATATCAGATAAATTTAACAAACACATTGAAAATGACAAATATCCGAAATGCTTTTCATATTTGATATTTTTCACCCTATATTTTGGTTAAGGCACAAAAGAAAAAATAAATAAATAAATAAAAACCATAGATTTATACTTGGTTTTTCACTGAATTGTAACATGCAATCCCACTTTTTTAAAATTACATTAACTTCCCTTATGTAAATAAATAAGACATCGCAATGCATCTCATATAACATAAATAAAATGACATAATGTAATTGTTGAATAATAGAACTACTCCACTCCGTGTTACCATGTACTGCTTGTACACATGCATTGGTTACCATATATTTTTCTTAAAACAAAAGGATTAATTATTATAAATAAAATACTTCATCTTTTATTTAATTTTGAATTATGTATTGAATTCTAAACTTTTTAATACTACGTTTATACATTCAATTTGCATCAAATATTTAAAAGAGATTGTTAGTTATTGACATGTAATCTCAATTAAATTACATGATTTCCGAGAACATAGGCCCCGTTTGTTGCATATCCATAGGCCGGCCCACTTTTCTTTTCTTTTTTTATTTTTATTTTATCGAATTAGAAGGGTTTTTCCTTTTAATATATATATATATATATATAGAGAGAGAGAGAGAGAGAGAGAGAGAGAGGACGTCAAATTAGAAGCTTGATATGTATAATCTTAACCTGGAGTGAATTATTTATATATATATATATATGATCTAACAGTATTATTATAATAAGTGAGTGATTTCAGGTGGTGGTGTATAAATTAAAGAAAAACCCATCGATCCATCCGACACGTAAATTGAGTTAACAAAATTTAAAGTTAGAAGTACAATTCTTTGGATGCCATTGAGATTACACAACGTGTGGTTGATGACTTTTGACGCGTATTAATTACCATTATTACCATGCTTTAAGAATTTGAGCCTAAATAAAATCTTTTGTTGTACTGGCCATGGCAGTGTCACCACCCACTTTTGCCAGCCGAGAGAGCCCCTTTTTTTAACGCCTCTTTGGCCAACTAAGCCTATAATTATATCACATGCTCTTTAACTATCTACTTCAACCCATCAATTCAAGCCCGGGGTCCATTCCCCATCATTTTGTTTTTACCTTTTTTTAATCCTTACTGTATTGTTAAGAGTTACTATTAATAAATATAAATATAATTGAAAGGAAAATGAAGTTATCAAACACAATGTTAATACATTTCATTTTATCAAATGAAAACGAATATTGAATAGAGGCTGAAAATTAAAAAAAAAAAAAAAAAAACTAAAGACCCGCTCAAACAACCCCTATTTATATATTTTGTAGCAAGTTATCATATAATAAGGTAATTTATATTAAAAAAAAAATTGTTAAGACTTTCATAAAAAAAAGTCTACAGAATCAAGACCCTATGAACAGTTTTAGGTTGTAATGGCAAGTAAATTCGCAAAAATATATAAAGGAATGCAGTTATGAGGCACATTATGAACTGTATTGGTATTGGTATTGGAAAAATATTAATAGTAGGTAGGAATGGTATAAATAAGGCGTTTGAAAGTATAGTATAGTACATAAATAGGAGAGGCATCTAAGACCAGAACCGTTTGGACTTTTAAAGAAGGCATTGCCATTCATTCATCCACTTGAAAGCGAAGCCAAAACAGACACCTTTGCACCACCAAAGTGTCAACACTGGGGTCCCTGTCCCTCTCCCGACGCTTCCAACTTTGCTCGCGTTCCCTCCCCCCCCGGTATCCCTTTTACACAAATTAGTCCCATCGCATTCATTTTTGGATCCATGATAAAATTATTCCCAAACTAATTATGTATTGTGTCTCTCTTAATTCTAAGGTTGGTTTGATGTAAATATAAGACTTCCATCGTATTTGACAAATTTTATTGGTTATTACTTGTAAGGTTAGACACAATTATTATGCTTATTCAAACATGAATAAACCCATATTAGTCTCCAAATTGTTTGTTGGCATTGGCGTGTTGAGATAGTTTTGAAATTACTACTTATAACACCACGTGTTATCCCACCCAAAAAAAAGAAAAAAAAAATTATTGAAAGTGACTAATTATGGGTCACAAAATTAACTAATATACCTAATTTTCATAATATATTATTGACTTGTTGTTTCACTTTTTAAATCATATTAAATCACCTAAATTGTTAGATTTAAGTCACGTCGAACACCTATTACATTTTATTTTATGTAATTATACTAATTGTTTAGTTTATTTTTTAAATATAAAATATAAACATTAGAATTTATGAAATGTTTTATTTATATAATATTAAATATGTGTAATTTAAATTTTTCCTTTAAAAATGTTGGACTTGGATTCTTGTTCCCAACCCCAAGCGCCCTCTTAAGTCTTAAAAGTGTAAAAAAGTAAAAGAAAAATTAAATTAATTAAAATATCAAAAAAGAAACGGTTTTCACTACTATGATTTATGACCGGCTGTTCAGTGGCCTCCCAAATTTTACTTTTTCCACACCTTTTGTGTCTCCCTCGCAACGCCTTTTCTCTCTACAAACCGTCCACCCTCTGTTCTCTCTCTTCTCTCTCTCATGGCCTCTCACCGGGAAATTATTGGTTCCATCGGAAAGCGCCAATTTGGCCAGCCCCTTCAAGAGGGAAAGTAGCAAGACTGGCAATTTGACATTCCAACTCCATTGTTGCAATTTAATTTTTGTTTTGTTTGTGGTACGACGGCAAAATCAATGGCGCTGTCTTCCAGAGATGGGTTTGCTGGTTTTTGGTTTGGTTTGGCGATGGTGGTGGTGTTACTGAGCCACCGAGTCCGGCCGGAGCTGGCCCAGGACAAGAAAGCTCTTCTTGCTTTCATCTCGCAGACTCCTCACGAGAATCGCCTCCAATGGAACGCCTCCGGTTCGGCCTGCAACTGGGTCGGCGTCCAGTGCGACGCAAACCTCTCCTTTGTCTACTCCCTCCGGCTTCCCGGCGTCGGATTCATCGGTCCCATTCCGGCCAACACAATTGGCCGACTGACGCAGCTCCAAATCCTCAGCCTCCGTTCCAACCGTCTTTCCGGCGAAATTCCCTCCGACTTCTCCAATCTCAAGCTCCTCCGAAAACTCTACCTCCAGAACAACCAGTTTTCCGGCGATTTCCCGACGAGTGTCACCGAGTTAACTAGTCTGATACGGTTAGATATCTCCAGCAACAACTTCACTGGCACAATTCCGGTCGCCGTCGACAATCTGACCCACTTGACCGGACTTTTCTTGGAGAACAATGGCTTTACCGGGGAACTCCCAAGCCTGGGCCAATCAAACTTGAAGAATTTCAATGTCTCAAACAACCGCCTCAACGGTTCTATCCCTGCGAGCCTATCCAAATTCCCAGCCAGCGCCTTCGCCGGAAACCTCAACCTTTGTGGCGGACCCTTGCCGGCTTGCAGCCCCCAAAACCCACAGGGAAAAAAGTCGGGAAACCTCTCAACAGCCGCTATCATAGCCATCTCGGTGGGATCGGCGGTGGCTCTCCTTCTGGTCCTCCTAATTTTTATCCTTTGCTTACGGAGTCGACGGCAACGGAAGCCGGCGAAGGCCCCGAAGCCACATGATGTGGGGAGCTCAGCCGTGACGGTATTGGACGCAACGTCGTCGTCAAAGGACGATTTGATGGGCGGATCAGCAGAAGGGGAAAGGAACAAATTAGTGTTCTTCGAGGGCGGGGTTTACAGCTTCGACTTGGAGGACCTGCTGAGGGCGTCGGCGGAGGTGCTCGGGAAAGGGATCGTCGGGACATCGTACAAGGCGGTGCTGGAGGACGGGACGACGGTGGTGGTGAAGCGCCTGAAAGACGTCGCCGTGACGAAGAAGGAGTTCGAAATGCATATGGAGGTACTGGGCAAGATCAAGCACGACAATGTGGTGCCTCTCAGAGCCTATTACTTCTCCCGTGATGAGAAGCTGCTTGTTCTCGATTTCATGGCGGCCGGCAGTTTATCTGCTCTTCTTCACGGTACGTTTTCTCCCTCCTTCAACTTCAAGCTCAAGCTTCTGCCACTGCAACCATGGAAAATTGGAACCTCTATTTTTCGCTTAATTTTAATTTTATTTCACCTAATATTCATAAGAATAATACCCCTTCCCCTTGGAACCAAGATGAAGCCACTAAGCCTAAGCCTAAGCCTAGTCGGAGTCGGGCTCAATTTTTGAGTCTTCTGGATTCCGCTGACCTATTCTTCCATCTTAAAATATATTTTAATTTATTCGTTAATATCTCAGTATCATGAATTATTATTATTATTATTATTATTATTATTATTATTATTATTATTTGGGGGAAGGAATGAGACTGATGACCCGGAGTACCGGTGGTTAATTTGCAGGGAGCAGGGGCTCGGGACGCACGCCGCTGGACTGGGCCAACCGGATGAGAATCGCTCTGAGCACGGCGAGGGGGCTGGCGCACCTCCACGTGTCGGGAAAAGTGGTCCACGGCAACATCAAGGCCTCCAACATTCTCCTCCGGCGGGGCCAGGACGCCGGCGTGGCGGACTTCGGCCTCTACCCGCTCTTCGCCTCCACCCCTCCCCCCAACCGGGCGGCCGGCTACCGTGCGCCGGAGGTGGTTGAGACGCGCAAGGTCACGTTCAAGTCGGATGTGTACAGCTTCGGAGTGTTGCTGCTGGAGCTGTTGACCGGGAAGTCACCGAGTCAGGCGTCGCTGGGCGACGAAGGAATTGACCTGCCGCGGTGGGTCCAGTCGGTGGTCCGGGAGGAGTGGACGGCGGAGGTTTTCGACGCGGAGTTGATGAGGTACGATGGGGTGGAGGAGGAGATGGTGCAGCTGTTGCAGATCGCGATGGCTTGCGTGTCGACGGTGCCGGATCAGAGGCCGTCGATGCCGGAGGTTCTGCGGATGATGGAGGAGATGAACAGAGGGGAGGGTGATGATGGATTAAGACAGTGGTCGGATGAGCCGTGGAAGGGATCCGAGGGACAGACGCCGCCGAAGGAGTCGCGGACACCACCTCCGGCGGAAACACCTTAAGTTTCGGTAAATCAGAATAATTAGACAAAAAGTGGAAAACAAATTGAAGTGTGACAGGGTGTGGTGTTGTTTCTGTTTTTTTTTTTTTTTTTTATTTTCCAATTTCCTCTCATTCCTTTTTCTTATTAATTTTAATTTTAAAATTGTGCAGTGCAGTGATTTTTGTAGGGGGCTGTTTGGGATGGATGGAATTGTTTGGGCAGAGAGAGAGAGAGAGAGAGAGTAGTAGAGTTGTGCATTCCTAATTTCCCATGTTTTTTTAATCTTCTTCTTACGCATTAATCAAAATAAAAATATATTACAAAATCATCTGGACTGCACATTTCATTTCATGCCCCCATAATTTAATTAAGATTAGTTATGTCTAGTTGATTAAAATAAATTTTAGTTTTTAATTTTTATTTTAATAAATTAATTAAATTAAATTCAGAACTTTTTAATTATAGAAAATATTTTCCCCTTTTACTAACTTCTTTATATTATGCATTAGAAAATATCTTTCTTTTTTTATGGTTTTTTAATTTTTCAACTACTGAATGTTATAAGTTTTGAAATATAAAATGTTAGAACATGTTTAATTGTAAAATCAGCATTAAAAATTTAAAATTGAACGAAGTCTTAATTTTATACTGCAAATTAAATAATATAAAAAGGATATTTTTCAGAACTTTTTTGAAAATGAATATTATTTATTGAAAATTTAAAAGTCTAAATGTGTAATATTGGATTTATTTATTTACAATTCAAATAGAAAAACAAGACCAGGCTATTATGATATTGCATGTTAGGGAAAATGAATTAATAAATGTTTTAATTCATTTTTTGGGAGTATTGAAAAGACAAAAATAGGTACTAAAGTTGCATGATTTTGTGGGAGAGTGAGACTATTTTCTCCTAATTTATTACTATCCCTAAAAAAACAAAAATATTCTCAATCTATTAGCGTCACACCACGTAAGATGGGAGATGGGTGCGTACGTTAAGTGAAAGTGCATCAAATATCAATTTTTGAAACATTATTTTAAAGCCTGTCAATCAGAAAGTTGCTTGGCAATTGGCAATTAGTAAAGCCTGTCCTTCAATCATTTAGATGATTTTTGGTATTCTTGTGGTGTGGTGTGTTGTAAACGTAATATTGATACAATAATATTTTCAAATTAGGTATTGTGTAGTGTTTATTCATGTTAAAATTAAGTAATTAAACGACACTAAGATATTAAAATAGCTGTTCTGTACAGTGACATAATAATTATGAGAGAAAATAATTAGGGACACTTAACCTATTGTATTTGAATAAATTAAATAACCTAAGTAAGAAAAGCTTATGTAGAATTATAGATGAACAAATAAAATGTTTCTCAGCTTGTATTAAGTTTAGAGGAAGTATTTATATATGAGAGCTAGCCCACGGCTTGCTCCTAAAATATAGGGATATAATACAAAACATAAATTTAAATATGATACAACAAATAAGGTGAGATTTACATTTAAGTGACAGTCTCTTATTATATCTTTATGGATTCACTTTCTCTTTTATCTATATTTTCTCATCTCCCATTTATCTTCTCACCTTTCTTTAATTTCAAAACCTTCTTATCATTTCACCTTCTTTCGGCACATAATATAATTTTCGTATCTTCTTACTTCAAGACTCCCTTTCAAACTAGTGAATAGATGTCTCTCATTAATTTACATTTGATCAATTTAAATCCTTGTTTACATTTACCTTCTTAATTTACATTTGATCAATTTAAATCCTTGTTTAGTCATTGTTTTAATAAAAATATTAGCTTCTTACGAAACAGTAGGGATACAAATAAGGTTAATCCTTCCATTTTCAATTTCTCATTTAACAAAGTGTCTATCAATGTTCACATGCTTCATCTAGTTATGTTGTACCAAATTATTCACAATACTTATTGTTGATTTGCTGTTATTGTACAACCTTGTAAGAGTAGTTGTAGGTATCTTTAGGTCTTCCATTAGTTTTTCAAACCAAATTATTTCACATACACATTGAACTATAGCTCGGTATTCTTCCTTTGCATTACTTTAAATAACCACATTTTGTTTTTTGTTTCTCCATGTAAAAAAGTTTTCCCATACTTTAGTACAATAGTTTGATGTAGATCTGCTATCCTTAATAGATTTGGCCTAATTAGAATCCATAAAACCCACTATTCCTCGATCCTCAATCTTTTTGAATATCAATCCTTTCTCAGGTGTTCCTTTAAGATATCTAAGAATATGACAAATAATATTGAGGTGTTTGCTAGTGAGTGAATGCATAAATTGACTTACTATACTCACTGCATATACTATATCAGGTTGTATAAGAGATAAGTAAATTAATTTGCCTACTAACCGTTGAAATCTTCCTTTGTCTATTGGACACTCTGTTCCATCTCTTTTATTCTTCCAGTGTGGTTCTAAAAGTGTGCTGGTTGGCTTACAACTAAGCTTGCCTATTTTCTTTAGTAAATCCAGTGTGTATTTTCCTGGATAGATGAAAATACCTTCTTTACTTCTGATCATTTCCATTCAAAGAAAATACTTTAACTGTCTTAAGTCTTTTACTTCAAAAACTTGTTGTAACTATTCTTTAAGCATCTTTATTTCTTAGATGTTATCAGTAGTGACAATAAATACTAATGCGATGTACCTTATTTGGCAAATGACACAATTGGTTTAGGAGATTATGCTAAATTATATGGTTCTATAATCGTCTAATTTAATACCTATTGTAGTATTTTCAGTTAATGCATTGTTAGGGTTAGGTTAATCGTTCTTCCTTCTTCAGATTCTATTGCATAGACGGCCTGAGTTAGTTTCTTTTGATTCTTTGCATTCCAGTTTGTTAGTTTACCATGAAGTTTCCAACAAGTGTCTCTTGTATGATAAGACTTATGATAGTGATCACACTATTATTTATTTTTTTGATATTCTCCACACAGTGGTGATGATTTTAGTTTAGAAGTAGTAAGGGTTGAATTTTGAGTGTTATTCTCATTTGTAGAAAAATAGTATAACATTACTTTTTTGCAACTTTCCTCTCCTTTAACCTCTGTAATTGTCTCCCAAATTGATGGGAATGGTTTATTTCCCAGTAGTCTTCCTCGAATCTTGTCCAGGTTAGAATTGAGGCCATGAAAGAAATCAAACACTTGTTCTTTCTCCACTATTTTATTGTATTTGACTCAATCTTCAATGTAATCCTATCTAATTTCATAAAATAAGTCCATCTCCTGCCATAATCTCATCAAAATGTTATAGTCCTGAGTGACAGAATGATTATCTTGTCTGGTTGTCTGAATAGTCGACTGGATTTCAAAGCATTGAGTTATATTCTCTATATCTGAATAGAGTACTTGTACTGCTTCCCACACCTCTTTGGCTATTTTATAGGAAAGATAGGTTATGATTATCTTTGGTTCTATGAAATTAATGAGCCAAGCCATAACAATTGAATTCTCAGTATCTCAGATTTCATAGGTGGCTGCTTTAGTATCTAGCATAGGAGTGACATTGGTTAAGTATTCCACTTTTCCTTTCCCTTTAGTGATTAACAAAATTGATTGAGACCATTTTCGAAAATCAGTTCCATTTAGCCTATGTTACGTAATTTGAATGGTATGACTATAAGAGAAATCGAAACAATAGAAATTTGTGTGGTTCTGGTGGGCCAGTGGTGGAAGTTTCACTTGTCTATGGATTGCTAGCCATCGTAAAACTATTGTTTGTTGAAGGAGAAGGATAAGGTATTCAATTACAAGATCAGTGACTCTAATACCATGAATAAATTAAATAACCTAAATAGGAAAACCTTAGATAGAACTGGAGATGAACAAGTAAAATGTTTCTCACTTTGTATTGAGTTTAGAGGAAATATTTATACATGAGTTAGGCCACGACTTGCTCCTAAAATATAGGAATATAATATAAAACACAAATTTAAATATGATATAACAGATAAGATATGATTTAAACTTAAGTAACAATTTCTTATCCTATCTTTATGGAACCGCTTTCTCTTTTATCTATATCTTCTCATCTCCACTTTATCTTTTCTCCTCTCTTTAATTTCAAAACCTTCTTATCATCTCATCTCCTCTCTCACACACAATGATATGATTTTTGTATCTTTTTCCTTCAACAATATTTTTATTTTTGACTGAGAACCTCTCTTGATATCATATTTTTCAATCAAAAAATTAGATTTATATGCCGGTAAAAGAAAATGATTGCAATACCCCGATTAATTTTAAACAATTACACATAATTCTATTATTACAAACCAATTAGAGGTGAAAATACTAAACTTACCCAAAAATAATCTTGATTTTTTTGGTCAGAAAATTATGTGAAATGAGGTTCTTACAACAACAACAACATATCCAGCCTTTATACCACTATGTGGGGTCAGCTACATAAATTCTAGACTTCCATGTATTTCTGTCTTTTGTCATATCCTCATTTAGATCTATATATTTCATATCAAATTTTAATGTCTTTCCCAAAGTCTTCTTAGGTCTATCTCTACCTCTTTTTGTGACTAATTGTTCCATTTCATCAACTCTCCTCACATGAGCGTCTCTTAGTCTCCTTCTCACATGACCAAACCATCTTAGTCTAGTCTCTCTCATCTTCTCTTCGATTGGCACTACTCCTACCTTATTACGAATAACTTCATTTCTAATTTTATCATTTCTTGTATGTCCACACATCCATCTTAACATTCTCATCTCCACTACACTCGTCTTTTGCTCATGCTGGTATTTGACTGCCCAACATTCTGAGCCATATAGCAAGATTGGTCTTATAGCTGTCCTATAAAATTTTTCTTTCAATTTTAATGGGATTTTACCATCACATAACAACCCCGATGCATTTCTCCATTTTAGCCAACCTGCCTTAATTCTATGTGCGACATCCTCGTGGATTTCTCCATCTTTTTGAATCACTGATCCCAAATATCGAAAATGGTCTTTTCTTTGTAAGATTTGGTCTTCTAATTTTATTATAACATCATCCATTCTTGCATTTTTACTAAATTTGCATTCCATATATTATGTTTTCTTTCTACTTAATTTAAATCCCTTAGATTCTAAATTGTTTCTCCACAACTCAAGCTTAGTGTTCACTTATTCTTTTGTTTCATCCACCAACACTACGTCGTCTGCAAATAGCATACACCATGGCACATCTGTCTGAATATCTTTAGTGAGTTCATCCATTACTAGGGCAAATAAATATGGACTTAGTGCAAAACCTTGATGCAGTCTTATTGTAGTTGTAAATGGTTCAGTATCTCCTCCGCATGTTCTGACTCTTGTCTCTACACCATGATACATGTCCTTAAGGGCTTGTATATAGACTATTTTGACTCCCTTTTTCTCTAAAATCCTCCATAATACTTCTCTAGGGACCCTATCATAGGCCTTTTCTAGATCTATAAACACCATATGTAGGTCCTTCTGATGATCTCGATACCTTTCCATTAGACGCCTCAGTAAATATATAGCTTCCATTGTTAACCTACCAGGCATGAAATCAAACTGATTTTCTGACACATTTGTTTCCTTTCTGATCCTCTGCTCTATTACTCTCTCCCAGAGTTTCATGGTATGACTCATTAACTTAATTCCTCTATAATTTTCACAGTTTTGAACATCTCCTTTGTTCTTGTATATAGGAACCAAAGTACTCTTCCTCCACTCATCTGACATCTTTTTTGATTTAAGGATGGCGTTAAATAGTTGCGTTAGCCAGGAGATGCCCTATTCTCCCATGCATTTTCATGCTTCTATTGGTATATTATCTGGTCCCACTGCCTTATGATTTTTCATCTTTTTTAAAGCTTGCCTTATTTCATTTGAACTTATGCGTCGATAGAATGTGTAGCTCACATTCCCTTCGGAGTTACTAAGATGTCCCAACCTAACTCTTGTGTCACCACCATCATTGAATAATTTTGTGAAATACTCCTTCCCATCTCTCCTTAATCGCTCCCTCATTTACTAAAACATTTTGATTGTCCTCTTTTATGCTTTTCACTTGATTTAAATCCCGTGTTTTTCTTTCTCTTGCTTTAGCTAATTTATATATATCACTTTCTCCATCTTTTGTATCAAGTCGTTTATATAGATTCTCGTATGCTTTTGACATTGCTTCACTAACAGCTCTTTTTGCTGCCTTTTTTGCTTCTTTATAATTTTTTTGATTTTCTTCATTGTTGCATTGATATACCAAGTTTTCTTATTTTTAATTTTCAATTGTACCTCTTCATTTCACCACCAAGACTCCTTAAGGTTATGGGCTTTACCATTTGTCTCTCCAAGGACTACCTTTACCATGCTTCTCAGAGCATTAGCCATTTCTTTCCACATTTGGTTTGTCTGTCTTTCTCCATTCCATTCCCTTCTACCCCTTAATTTTTCTTTGAAGATTAGTTGTTTCTCCTCTTTTAAATTCCACCACCTGATTCTTGGATTTTGTTTTATGTGATTTTTTCTCTTCCAATTTCTTACTTGAACTTCAAGTACTAGAAGTCTATGTTGAGTAGTCAAATACTCTCCCGGTATCACCTTACAATTTCTACAACATAATCGATCCTTTTGTCTCATGAGGAAGTAATCTATTTGGATGCTTGAGGTGATATTTTTATATGTGATTAAGTGTTCGTCTCGTTTTTTGAACCTAGTATTGGTTATAATGAGCCCATATGCCATAGCAAAATCTAGGATAGATTTACTCTCATTATTAATTTTCTCGAATCCATACCCTCCGTGTACCTCTCTATATCCGTTTCCGTCTCTACCCACGTGCCCATTTAAGTCACCTCCTATAATTACTTTCTCTCCTCTTAGTATCATTTGTATGAGTCCCTCTAGGTCCTCCCAGAATTTTGCTTTTATCTCATCACCTAACCCCGCTTGTGGTGCATATGTACTAAAGATATTCATAGTCATTTTTTCTAGACTAATCTTCACCATAATAATCCTATCCCCCATTCTCTTTACATCTACTACCTTATCTATTAAGCTTTTATCCATAATAATCCCCACTCAATTTTTCGCTCGATCAGTTCCTGTGTACCATATTTTATATCCAGTTTCTGATAAAGTTTTTGCTTTTTTTCCTACCCACCTCGTCTCTTGAAGGCACATAATATTATTTTTTCTCCTAATCATCACATCCACCACTTCCATAACTTTGCCTGTTAATATTCCTATATTCCATGACCTAATCCTTAATCTATGATTTTGTTTTTGGCCCTGACATTGGATTTGATTTTGTTTTTGGCCTTGACTTTGAATTTGATTTTGATTTTGTTTTTGATTTTGGTTTTGATTTTGATTTTGGTTTTGATTTTGATTTTAATTTTGGTTTTGATTTTGATTTTGGACTAGCTTCTTTACTCACATCCGTCCAAGCAAATGCGGGAACCCTTGCTCATTTATCACTACATCCGGGCGCCGATGCAGCGGCTCTAGTTCACTTGTCACTACACGGGGCGGTGTTGCGCGTCGCTAAAAGTAAAATTGCAATTAGAGGATTAAGTGAATTTTAGCAGAATAATTATAAAAATAAATAATGAATCCCATTAAAAACTGTTAATGTATTTTATAAATAACAACAATCCTTTGCTTTTACTTAAAGAATAGGCCCAGTGACAATGAGCTCTAACTAAAAGTGTTGAATTGTTGATTGTGCTGAAGCTAGCAGTTCATTCTCAAATTAAGTAAAGTGTACATCTTATTTACTCTCTACTTTTTTGTGGATGAATTGAACTGAATTACTCGTAAAATTAACCACTTTTACTCATCTTGTTCATATGCAGTTGGAGGCAAGTGCCCGGGAGGAGAATTCTCAATTCTGTCGCGTCCTCTCCGGCCGTAAGTTGAGAGCGCCACGTGGCAGACACCCAGGGGGCGGGATGGGAATTTCACGGATTCGTGTGGGCGTGGCCGGCTCTTTTGGCCAAGTCTAATTCGTCCGACAAAATGAAAAACAGGAAGAAGACATCGTCTACGTGCTTCCGACTCCATGTGCGCCGTGATGAGTCGGCCGTGCGAGTCGCGCCGCCAATGAATGAACGCTCGCTTGGCACAATTTTGATTCATTTTTCTGATTTCATCCCAACATATCAAACTGAACTTCGGTTTTATTCTGTATGTATCATTTATGAGTTATATTAATTCTTTATTATTATAGAAAACAAAAATAAGAATGCAACAGAATATAAAATTAAATTAAGATGTCTAAATTTTAACTTTAGAGAATACTATAAAATTAAAACAAAACGGAAATTGTAATGACTCAATATTACATTACTAATGGAATCTTAAAAAAAAAAAAAAAAACTCAAATCACTAATTTACTATAAACATTAATAAATACGTGATTTCATCCCATAAACCTTAATAGCAGTCATCTTCAATCAGTCTTTTTCTACAGGACGTGTACAAATGTAACACCCACAAGGATGTATGGTATGGTATGGTATGGTATGGCTTTAGGCTGGGCATTGTTAAAACTGTGAATGAGGAAATGGAGAGGCATTTAATTACGTTCACGGGGAATTGAATTCAGACCAGCCAGCGAAACAGACCTTAAAGGTAATGATTTGTTGCCCGTGGAGAAAGTTGACTCTGATATTGAGCTTCCAAAATCTTGTGGTTCTGAGGCGGCACAGTGACGTTTGAATTCTAATGCATCAGCGTCTCTATTCTCTCAAGGGGACCGCCAAATGAGAGTGACGCTTTATTCGCTACTTGGCCTAAACAGACACCGAGCGTCGCCTCCTTTTCACATGATGCTGTCCCTTTCATGCTCAGAAATTAAATCTCACTCCAAGTTTATGTGATATGAAAGCTTTTTTTATTTTTATTTTTATAATGATTTACTTTCGTTATTTCAAATCTCCATTGTTTGTTTTCTTAAAATATATTGATGATGTTTGGAAGCTAATAAGATAGATGTTAAGACACTTACATGTTGCCATTCTCATAAAATTTTGATATCTAGTGCATAAAAAGAATTAATCAAAATATACATCATTAATATCTTTATTATCTAAGTTAATCGCCTGTGATAATTAAAAAAAAAAAGAAAGATATGTAATTAGAAAAATAGAAAAAAAAGAAGAAAAGAAGTTATTTCATATTGTCTGGCCTCATGTTTAAGTAGATTAATATATATTTTGATGGTTACTTGGACCCAAATGTTTAGGGTGAAGATATTTGGGCTCTTGATTATTTATTTTATCTCAAATTGTGAGATGATTTTCCTTGGTTATAGTCTTGCCATGCATTTTCAACATTTGATTTTATGCTAAAGTCTATTATATGGTTTTGCTTACATAAATTTATCTTTTTATGTATTTATTAAAACATGTTATTGGTCCAATTTAAGTCGGTGCAGTTTTTTTTTTTTTAATTTTGTAAAAGTTGTGTCTAGTAAAAGACGCGTGGACTTATGTACAATGGCGTGTCGACTATTAATAGCTAATATATGAAGGGAAAAAAGGGATGAAATTTTATTTTCTCTCTTCCTTTCTCCCTATCTCTTTAATTTGTTCTTTCTCTCTCACGCTAATCTTTGCAAGCACGATAGATTGAGAAGAAAGGCTTAATTTGATCATGAAAATCGTTGCCAAGACGGATTGTTAGGATTTGGATCCTGATAGTCTTTGGAGATACCCATATACCTTTTTCATCAATGTGTCTATTTGGAAGATAATAATAATTAACTTATCCAATCTTTTCTATTAGGTGAAAGTAAAGTGGTATAGACACATTAGAAATTGCTTCTATGCAGTTTTTGTGCTGTGTCCGACACGAACACAATAGTCAACATAGTTATGGGAGTGTTCGACACGTGATTCTATTAAAAATATTCAAAAAAAGTTATGAACACGCACGTTCAACACTTCAAACATGCATGTTAAATATGGTGTGTCCACAATTGTGATTATGCTTTATCAAACTCATAATTTTAATTCCTAAGCCTTTGCTCTCTCTACCTCTATAATTGTTGATTGTGAGTTTGTGTCTTTTTGGTCTTCTTTCCTTCTTTGTCCATTTTCTTCCCTCCCCTCTTTGAGTCGTCGCTGATAACCCACACCCTCTACGACTTGCTGTTGTTGATGACCCTTATTAGGAAGTACATAACTTTTAATTTTTTTAATGTGTGAGTATATATGTATATTTTATGTTCTTATGTCTTATATATATATATATTATCATGTTTCGTATCTGCGTCGTCATATCCATATTCATGCGATCTTAGGTGAAAGCTATTGTACACCTAAATCCATTTATCAAATTGAGCATATCAAAGACTATGCTTGTAATATCTCGAAATTTGAAAATAATTAATAATTATTAATAATTGTATTTGTGGTGATTATTGAATATTTGTGGGTTAAAAAGAAATATTAATTTATTTGGATATTTGGATATTTAAGAAAATAGAAGTTGGGGTGTATGAGTAGTTAAGGGAAGTTGTGGGTTTAAGTATAAATTTCTGGAATTATCTGAGAGTCATTTTAAAATTAATTTAGAGCGCAAACAGGAGGAAGATGCGGTTGGATCAAGCGGTTGCGCGCGCAAGGGAGGTAGGCGAGGTCTTGGGTTAGAGGCTGGCCGTGCACACGTGCAGTGGAGATTTTGCTGAAATTTTTCCAGCCCAAGGACGCCAAAACGGCGTCGTTTCAGCATGGCGGTGGGCAGCTACTTGCGCGGCCACGTGGCGCGCGTTGGTGCGCCCCCGCTGCAGCCTCCGCGTGCCTTCGGTTTTGCCAATTTTAAGGCCAAATTGGCCATGCATTTTTAGTCGATTTCTGCTGCTATTAAGGCTTCAATTGAAGCTTAATTGAGGATATAATCAAAGAAGAGGAAGAAGAAGAAGTAATCTCCAGGCAAGCTTTCCTCCTTTTAATTCCTTTGATTTCCAAGTTTCTTGGTTCCTCTTCGCAGCCTGTTGCCTCTCTCTCGCTGTTATCCATTCTATACAGCAATGTTAAATATATATATATATTTATAAATAACGATGTAAGCAGCAGTGGTCTTGGCTGATTATATAGATATACATATATGGTTCCTGTTGGCTCTGTTATTGCACGAATGGCTGCCATGGCAGGGGAGCTTGTTGTGGGGGTTTATATATGTGTTCGAGGATGCCTATATATAAATATATATTGATACACATGCAAGTGCAGGTGTGTGCAGTGAGCAGGGAAGGTGTGCGTGTGTGTGTTCACTGGGGAAGCTTAAGATAATTAATGGGTATGTTCATTAGGTGTGTTCATGAGAGGAGAAATTGAAGTGATATATTTATATATATGTATATATAATGTTGAAAGATGAAATTGGAGGTAGCAGCACGTCCATGTGCTCTTGGAAGTGCTTAAATATATTTATATATATATGTATATATTTATGTAAATATTGCTTAAAGATTATAAGTATAATTTGAGTTATCTAAATAAGTAATAATAGTAATAGGAATGATTTAATTTAAAATAAATATGAGATTTATTGGGATTTTATTTACGGTGTGCCTACGTGGGATTTTAGACGGTTAGATTTAATTAATGCGAGCCAGGGTTTTATTAATCGCTATTAAACGTTTTACTTCGCAATGGAAGTGCAAGAAAGAGAAGAAACGGTTGTGTGAAGGCAAGCTCTTAACCCTCTCTTCCTAATCTTTAATTCCCGTGAAAGACCCCGTGATTTCCTGTATATTATCACCTCCCTTACTTTAATTCGGCACCTAGCCTTATTTGTTGAGTTATTATTCATTTGTTTTAAGTTTAATTAAATCCGAGACATCTAGAGTTTTGTTTGTTGTGAGCTTACGGGGGTTTGTACCGCCCCCACTCCTCTTGGGAATGATGTTGATCCAGCCTGAGGACTAGGTTCCTAGACGTGCGGGTTATTTATGATTTTCTCGGATTTATTTATGGTTTGGTTAGAGTTATCGAGCAGTAGGACAGGGGTCGGTTGTTGGTGACATTGGGGTAGACTATTGTACGGCCCTGAGGTGGACCGTCGGGTGGACACTCCTAGTCACTGACTTTGATCGGTACCGGGCACTACTGACTAGCTCTGCCAGTATGTGATTTATTGCACGTTTAGTTTATTATTTTTGTTGCATGGTTTGGTATGCACATGGGTACGGGCTGCATGGTAGGATCATCATGATTTGGTTATGCTTGATCACGGATATTTTAGATTGGTCAGGTTGTATCCAGCACGGGCATATGCATCGCGTGTGATTTACTACGTGGGCGGAGCATGGCCTGATGCCTGGATGTATGGGCGCCTTGTATCACGTTGATGCTCATTACGCCTTGCATTTTATATGCATTGCATGGTTACTGATAGTTATTAGTTCTCGGACGGGAGTACCGTTCCGAGGGAGCCTATGGCTCGGCTGTCGGGAGTACCGACAGGGACAGGTGTCGGGAGTACTGACATGGACGGGTGACGGGAGTACCGACCCAGGACAGCGCGCATAGGATGCTGGAGGTATTTGTTACCGTCCAGGGCAGCGATAGGTTGGTATGGGACTTGGATGCCATGTGTCTTATGTGGGCCCCAAGGACCGGTATGTGCTTTTATTATGCTATACTATTGTGTTGTAGCGTCTCATGGCTTGTGTGTGCCTGGGGGTTTATTCTGGGGAGAGATTTCTGGCTTTGTGCAGCCTTCAGCCTCTCTTTTCCTATGCTTGCTGAGTCTCTCGACTCACCTTATTTTTTCATCATTCTAGGTAATGACAGCGTGGGCCATGGCAAGGGAGTTAGCTTTTGGTGGCAGAGTTTGTATGGTGTACAGGCAGTCCCGTTAGTCCCGGTCAATTCTGATGGTTGAGTAGAATTTACTCTGTTATTCTTACTGTGTCAGGTTATTCCTCGAGTCTTGTGTATGTCGGCACAGGAGTCTGTATTCATTTAATTACTATGTGACCGCTGTGATAACGGGGTACCCGTAGTGCATGCATGTGTTTAGTTTCGCTTCCGTTGCTCTCATTTTTAAGTATGCATGCCAGAGTGGTTTTGGTCTCGTGTTTCATTATTTTTTCCTTCCGTAAGTGCTCTCGTTCGGATAGTCCGGGCGACGGGGATATCCGAGCGGGGGTGTTTACAATGCTAGGTTGACCCACACAGCCTTACTCGTTTTGGCTTTTTTTTATAAATATTTTAAATAAAATAATACTAAGAGTCATGACTGATGACGGTGTTATTAGTTATGTGATGCCTCGTCGTCTCCTTAATAGTTAAACAACAATAAATGTACATTATTTTTAAATAAGATGTATTTATTATATCTTATTTTTAACTTTTAAAACAACTTTATGTAATTGATTATAAATGTATCGTATTTTGAATCATTTAATCAATTAATAAAATTATTTAAAAACTATAATTTAGATGGAATACATGCATGTTGTATGGAAACAAGGTAAAAAACTAATTGCTACTTAACCACTGCCGTGCAATAGGTAGCATTACTCTTTAAATAAATACAAAAAAAAAAAAAACTATATTGAACAATATTTTGATCATTTATTGAATAATATGTCAAATTGTTACACTTGAAAGAATAAATTTACAATGAATAAATTCCTCAAATAATAAATAAAAAATTTATTACATTGTCCAAATGTTGTAACAAAAAATAACCTATATAAGATTCGCTTTATCTAATAATTCACAAAGCCATGATAGAAAATTTGTTTATATAAAAAGAAAATACTTCTTATATATCAGGGGCTATATTTTGGGAGAACACATGCATGTAAATAATCAAAATACCCTTTGCACCTTACAATGAGACGAGACGGTGAGGCGTATGATTAAAATGCCTCTCACCCAAGGCGCTGAGGCGGCAGGGGGGATTTTGATCATTTACGAGGGTGTGTATAGCTCAACCCAAAGTGTAGTTCTTGATGTACAAGTAGTATGATCCTACATAAAATTAGTTTGTCAAAATTTCATTCTATAATTTTATTTTATATATATAGGGCTAGAGATAAAAATACTTTTTTGTTGAGTTTTGTACAAAAATCAATGTGTACATATATATATATATTTGACGAAGTTTGTATGGTTGTTATTTTGCATAATTATATTTGAATATAGATGCATTTGTATGTTTCATGTAGATGTTGATGCGTGTTTGTTATTTTGTGTGAAAACCGTATGTTATTGTGTTGAAAACTAATAATGAAGTTTGATTTATATATCATTTGGAAAAAAATTAAAAAACCATTTTAAATTTAAAACAACTTATAAATTCCATGAAAATTACACGCAGTGTTCAATTTGACATAATTATAAAAATTATATTTGATATTTGAAACACTATAATAAATACTCTTGATGTTTAACATTATTTTACAATTTATTATTTTTCATTAACTAATTCCAGTTAAGTATTAAAAATTGACCACAACACTCTTATACTATACACCTATTAATCTTTTCTCTTTTCTCTCTTATTTGCCCCCCCTTGTAACGCCCAAGATTTTTAAACTGAAATATAATGTAATACTTGGGATTTTATTTTAGCTTCTAATACTTGAGGAAATATGTCCTTTCAAGGGATTATAGAAGCCTTGAGACAAAGGTTCAGTTTTTGAGCCAGTGGCAAAATCGTAAATATTGAAGTTCGGGTAAAAGTGTAATTTACCTAAAAACCAGGGGTATTAGCGTAATTAGTCCTTTCTTCGGGGACTAAAATGCAATTAAAAATTGGCCTAGGGACCAAGTTGAAAAGGGTCTAAGTGCAATTACCTGAAAAGTTTGGGCCAAAGTGTAATTCTTGAAATATTTTTCCTAAGGGCATTTGGGAGATTCAAGAAAAACCTTATAAATGATTTTAGAGATAAGGATGAAGCCTCATGATGATATTAGAGATAAGGATGAAGCCTCATGATGATATTAGAGATAAGATGAAGGCTCATGATGACTTTAGAGATAAGATAAGTATTCATGATGACTTTAGAGATAAAGATTAAGCCTCATGATGACTTTAAGGATAAGATTTGATATGATTTGGATAAGATTTGATAAGATCTTATTTGGATAAGATTTGATAAGAATGATTGCAGAATATCTTAGAAGATTTGGAATGATTAGAGAATATTTTAGAAGATTTGAAATGATTGGAATATCTTGAAAGATTTAGAAAAGATTTGAAATGATTGTGACTTACTTGGTAACCAAGTTTCCAAGCCTATAAATAGGGCTCATGGCCAAGAGTTTCCTCATTCTAAGTTGGGATAAATTCATGCTAGACGGGAGTGCTTCGAGCTTTTTGTAAAGGTGAAGCCTTCAGCATTCAAATCTCATCAAACCAAGTTAAGGTAAGTACATTATGAACTATTTATGATGTTTAAGCATGACTATGAACTATGTTATGTGGTCCCTCATGTTATGTTATGTTCACGCAAGTTCCGGGACCGGAGCTCGGTAGCGCTACGCACGAGGGTTCTTACCCCTGCAAGTTGGTGGAACCTCTTGTGTCTCCATACGATATGTTATGTTATGTTATGTCATGACTTGTTTAAATACATATGATGGTTCTCTTGTACTTACTGAGATTTGCGTAATCTCACCCCCCTTATGTTTCCCCCTCCCCCAGGTGAGCATGAATGAGGAGACCAGAACATGGACGTGGAGCGTGGTGGCTTGTTTAAAAAGGATTTTCAAGAACTTAAGTTTAGTTTTCTTTTGAAAACAATGTTTTTAGGGTTGAACTCTGATCTTTTCCTATATGTATGCCATAAAGCATGTCTTGGAATTTTATTTGATTTAAAGGAAGTATGATTTTTGGTTTTAAGCTCCGAATATTTTTATATGAATATTATTATCATTAAGCATGTAAGTAAGTTACGGGTGTCTCATTGTGGTATCAGAGCAAAGTTTACTTTCCTGTAGACTCAAATTGTTTTTAAAGAAAATTTTTGTGCTTTTAGTAAAATTTTTAAGGAAATGCTTTTAAGGAAACATGAAAATCCACCTCGTCCCGTTCAAGCTTCTGATCTCCGGGTAAGTTATAAGAATTGCTATGCTTATTTTTTACGGATACTATGCTCATGCAAGTCATATCCCCCTTAACTATGCAGTTATTCTCTCAAGCTATATTTATGAGCATATGTTGTTATATGTATGCACACGTATGAAACTCATGTTGGAATAAGTATGTGAGAGATATGATTCTTATTTGTCATTAATTAGTATGCGTTTTTCGCTAGTGATATTGCTCCAAACTCAAGAGTTCATGATTATAGTGGAAATACTTGTTTAGGAAGGGCTTATTAGAATGAAAGCAATTAGGAATCAAGTCCATCAAGAAGAGCTTGCAAAATGAATCGTAATTAAGCACGAATCATGTAGTAAGAACAGCTAAGGTGGAGGTCGAGGGAAAGTTTTTAGAAACAACCTTATATGTCTTAGATATGCAAGAATTCGATGTGATTTTGGGAATGGACTGGCTTTCCAAGCACCATGCGACCATTCTATGCTTTGAAAAGGAAATAGTTTGTAAGTATCCTGAAGGGATAGAACTTTGCCTTTCAGTGGCTGAGACAAAATACCTTCCCCGTGTCATTTCAGCATTAAAAGCCAAGAAACTATTACAGTCGGAAGGATGTATTGGATTCTTAATGTCAGTGGTGGTTAAGGGAGGAAAAGAATTAACAGTGAATGACGTTAAAGTAGTAAAGGACTTTCCAGAGGTTTTCCCTGATGACTTGATTGAAATGCCACCAGAACGAGAAGTAGAGTTCACTATTGATCTGGTGCCTGGTTCCGCACCTATTTCTAAAGCTCCTTACAGGATGGCACCAAAGGAGCTACACGAGTTGAAAACCCAGTTAGAGGAACTATTGGGGAAAGGATTTATTCGACCAAGTGTATCCCCCTGGGGAGCACCGGTATTATTCGTCAAGAAGAAAGACGGATCAATGAGGATGTGCATCGATTATCGAGAATTGAATAAGATTACTATTAAGAACAAGTATCCTCTTCCCAGGATCGAGGACTTGTTTGATCAGTTACAAGGTGCACAAGTATTCTCAAAGATTGATCTAAGGTCAGGATATCACCAGTTGAGGATCAAATCTAGTGACATCTCGAAGACAGCTTTCAGAACTCGGTATGGTCATTATGAGTTTTTAGTCATGCCCTTTGGCTTGACTAATGCGCCTGGAGTTTTTATGGACCTAATGAATCGAGTTTTCTATGAGTACTTGGATAAATTTGTCATTGTCTTTATTGATGATATATTGGTGTATTCTCGAAGTGAAGAAGAGCATGAAAAACATTTGAGGGTTGTTTTAGGGATCTTGAAGGAAAAGAAGCTATTTGCAAAATTCAAGAAGTGCGAGTTTTGGTTGGAGCGAGTGGTATTCCTTGGACATGTTGTCACAGCTCAAGGAATAGAAGTGGACCCCAGCAAGGTAGAAGCGGTATTAAATTGGTCAAGACCAACCAATGTAAATGAGGTTCGCAGCTTTTTGGGTTTAGCTGGATACTACAGGAGGTTCATCGAAGGGTTCTCCAAATTGGTGGGGCCTTTGACGCAGTTGACTCGCAAAGGTACTAAGTTTGAATGGATAGAGAAATGTGAAACTAGTTTTGAAGAATTAAAGAAGAGGCTGGTCAACGCGCCAGTATTAACTATTCCTCAAGGGTTAGAAGGTTTTGTTATTTATAATGATGCGTCCAAACAAGGAATTGGATGCGTATTGATGCAAAAAGGTAAGGTAGTTGCGTATGCATCAAGGCAGTTGAAGCCTTATGAGCAAAACTATCCTACACATGACCTAGAACTTGCTGCAGTAGTGCATGCCTTGAAAATCTGGAGACACTATCTATACGGAGGTAAATGCGATATCTATACCGATCATAAGAGCCTTAAGTACATCTTCACACAAAAAGAGTTAAATATGAGGCAAAGGAGATGGCTGTAATTAGTGAAGGATTATGATTGTGAAATCCACTACCACCCCGGCAAAGCAAATGTGGTGGCGGATGCCTTGAGTAGAAAGAAAATGAGCCAAGTAGCAGCTTTGACAGCACAAAAGCCTTTGTGGAAGGAGTTTGAGAGGTTAAGCCTTGAGTTTGTTGCTACGCCATCTAATTCTAATGCTCGTATGGCAACACTCTCTGTTCGACCGACTCTCCGTGATCGGATTAAGAGCCATCAGAAGGGAGACCAATTCTTTGAATACATCAAAGCTGAGGTTAACACTGAGAAGCGGAAGGACTTCACAATAGCTAGTGATGACACACTCTACTACCAAGGGAGACTGTGTGTGCCAAACTTTGAGGAACTAAGGCAAGAAATTCTAGAAGAAGCCCACTCCACTCCTTATTCTGTACATCCTGGAAGTACAAAGATGTATCGTGATCTAAAGGCAGTGTTTTGGTGGAGGAATATGAAAGAAGACATAGCTAAATTTGTCGAGAAGTGTTTGATATGTCAGCAGGTGAAAGCTGAGCACCAACGACCAACAGGGTTACTGCAACCATTGGAGGTTCCAGAGTGGAAATGGGAATATGTGACGATGGACTTTGTTGTAGGATTTCCAAAATCAGTAACAGGACATGAGGCTATTTGGGTGATCGTGGATCGACTTACCAAATCAGCTCACTTCTTACCTATTCGGATGACATTTACAATGGATCAGCTTGCACGACTGTATGTTAAGGAAATAGTAAGACTACATGGTGTTCCAGTTTCCATTGTATCGGATAGGGACCCGAGGTTCACATCCAACTTTTGGAAGAGCTTACACAGAGCCATGGGAACCAAATTGAGTTTTAGTACAGCTTTTCATCCTCAGACAGATGGACAATCTGAAAGGACAATACAAACTTTAGAGGATATGCTTCGTATTTGTACCCTAGAATTTGGTGGACATTGGGAGAAACATCTACCATTAATTGAATTCGCATACAACAATAGTCACCATGCATCTATTGGCATGGCACCTTATGAGGCGCTATATGGAAGGAAATGCAGATCACCTGTTCATTGGAATGAAGTTGGCGAGCGGAAGATTTTGGGTCCAGAGATTGTGGAACAAACTGTACAAGCCATTGAAAAGATCAAAGATAGTATGAAGAAGGCTCAAGATAGACAGAAAAACTATGTAGATAAAAGAAGAAGAGATTTGGAGTTTTCCATTGGTGATAAGGTATTCTTAAAAGTTACACCCATAAAAGGAGTTTTACGATTTGGGAAGAAAGGAAAGCTTAGACCTCGGTTTATAGGCCCATTTGAGATCTTAAAGCGGGTTGGGAATGTTGCTTATCAGCTAGCCTTACCACCAGATCTCTCAGCAGTACATGACGTTTTCCACATATCAATGCTCAGAAAGTATGTCCCCGACCCAACCCATGTAATAAAGCATCAACCATTAGAGATACAGCAAGACCTGAAATATGAGGAGGCACCAATAAGCATTGTTACTCGGGAAGTAAGAAGGCTTCGCAATAAAGATATACCATTGGTCAAGGTGTTATGGAAACATCATTCAGTCGAAGAAGCAACATGGGAGCGCGAGGACGATATGCGATCCAAATATCCCCAGCTGTTTGATGACGAGAAGTAAGGTAAATTTTCGAGGACGAAAATTGTTTTAGGAGGGTAGATTGTAACGCCCAAGATTTTTAAACTGAAATATAATGTAATACTTGGGATTTTATTTTAGCTTCTAATACTTGAGGAAATATGTCCTTTCAAGGGATTATAGAAGCCTTGAGACAAAGGTTCAGTTTTTGAGCCAGTGGCAAAATCGTAAATATTGAGGTTCGGGTAAAAGTGTAATTTACCTAAAAACCAGGGGTATTAGCGTAATTAGTCCTTTCTTCGGGGACTAAAATGCAATTAAAAATTGGCCTAGGGACCAAGTTGAAAAGGGTCTAAGTGCAATTACCTGAAAAGTTTGGGCCAAAGTGTAATTCTTGAAATATTTTTCCTAAGGGCATTTGGGAGATTCAAGAAAAGCCTTATAAATGATATTAGAGATAAGGATGAAGCCTCATGATGATATTAGAGATAAGATGAAGGCTCATGATGACTTTAGAGATAAGATAAGTATTCATGATGACTTTAGAGATAAAGATTAAGCCTCATGATGACTTTAAGGATAAGATTTGATATGATTTGGATAAGATTTGATAAGATCTTATTTGGATAAGATTTGATAAGAATGATTGCAGAATATCTTAGAAGATTTGGAATGATTAGAGAATATTTTAGAAGATTTGAAATGATTGGAATATCTTGAAAGATTTAGAAAAGATTTGAAATGATTGTGACTTACTTGGTAACCAAGTTTCCAAGCCTATAAATAGGGCTCATGGCCAAGAGTTTCCTCATTCTAAGTTGGGATAAATTCATGCTAGACGGGAGTGCTTCGAGCTTTTTGTAAAGGTGAAGCCTTCAGCATTCAAATCTCATCAAACCAAGTTAAGGTAAGTACATTATGAACTATTTATGATGTTTAAGCATGACTATGAACTATGTTATGTGGTCCCTCATGTTATGTTATGTTCACGCAAGTTCCGGGACCGGAGCTCGGTAGCGCTACGCACGAGGGTTCTTACCCCTGCAAGTTGGTGGAACCTTTCGTGTCTCCATACGATATGTTATGTTATGTTATGTCATGACTTGTTTAAATACATATGATGGTTCTCTTGTACTTACTGAGATTTGCGTAATCTCACCCCCCTTATGTTTCCCCCTCCCCCAGGTGAGCATGAATGAGGAGACCAGGACATGGACGTGGAGTGTGGTGGCTTGTTTAAAAAGGATTTTCAAGAACTTAAGTTTAGTTTTCTTTTGAAAACAATGTTTTTAGGGTTGAACTCTGATCTTTTCCTATATGTATGCCATAAAGCATGTCTTGGAATTTTATTTGATTTAAAGGAAGTATGATTTTTGGTTTTAAGCTCCGAATATTTTTATATGAATATTATTATCATTAAGCATGTAAGTAAGTTACGGGTGTCACACCCCTTCTCTCTCTCTCCTTTCTCACCCTTTTGATGGATTTAGCCGCATCTCCCTTCATTGTTGACCTCCCTTTAGTGCCATTATCAAAGTAAATTTATCTCTCCCTCTCTCATAGGTTTGATTGAACTCAAATTTATCTGAGTTCGATTTGGTTTTCGATGGGGCCATTAGTGGCAATGGTGTGGTGTTTCTAGCAATATTTCGTCAGAAACCCAAATCCCTCCTTCCTCCTCTTTTTTTTTTTTTTTCATGTTCTAAGTTTAATGGAATCTAAATTGAACCCAAATCTAGGTTCAATTTGGTTTCCAGTGGGGTTTCACTAGAAATCTATCGATGATAATGGTATTTTTGACAAAATCTCACCAGAAACTCAATCCTCTTTATTGAAAGCCCAAATCTAGATTCGTTTGATCACTGGCAACATAAAAGTATATCTCTCTTATTTTCAAACCCGCAATTGGGGTTCATCACTTGGCTCTATATATTGCCAACATGCAATGAACCTAGGATTTGCAACAAATTGCAACGAACATGGGTCAACCATACTCGGACGGGAAACCCACTAGCTTTTGTGTTAGCATGGGGTTCATCTTTTATTTATTTATTTATTATATTTTTTAATTAAAAAAAAGGAGATAGAGAATCAAGAATAAATTAGTTATTTCACCCCTTTATTTAATAATAGAGAGGGTTATTACTATTTCTAAAATATAATGAGTGATTCTTATAATTATGTCAAATCTGATAGGTGATTATTAAATTTTTTCTATGTAAATGTGTATGTTTTAATAATTATAGAAAAGTTATATATCAAATATCATGGGTAAATCACACTAAATATCACAAAATTTTGGTGTTCTTTTTAATTTGGTCACTAAATTTTAATTTCTTGTAAAATGATAACAAAACTTAAAAATATTTTGCAATGTGGTCACTAAAGTGATTTTTTGATGGTTCCTAATCGAAATTACTGACGTGGAGATGATGTGGCGCTGACGTGGCAATGATGTGGCCATTGCCACGTCAGCAATTTTGATGAGAAATTATCCAAAAATTACTTTACTGACCATATTACAAAATATTTTAAAATTTTATTATCACTTTATAAGAAATTGAAGTTTAGTGATCGCCAATATTTTAAAGTTTTGGTGTGATTTACCCCAAATATCATACTGCAAAGCTATTCATTCCAAGATCCCTGGCAGTAGCACAGCTAGTCGGTTGCAAGAAGCTTACATTCACCAGATGAGGCGACTAGAAAGACCGACTTGGCGAATGTAAACTTCAGCCCTTGTTGTTCTCAATTATTAAAAGCAAATAAAAACTCCTCAATTAGGATTTTTTTATCAGACTGCAACACTAAATCTCCATGGCGCGTCCACAGTGAGGCCCCAATAATAAGAGAAATCTCTCTCGCACAATGCATACTTGAAGGTGATCAATCAGCTTGAATTTCATCAAATTCAAGAACCATTTCTTCTTGCAGTTCCAACTTGATGCAAACTCTATGCTGCTCATGAAGTATCAGAGTTGGGGTCTACAACAGGATCTCATTAAGTCAGCAACACTAAACTATTTACATAGTCCTGATAAGGGGCTCAAAAACAGGCCTTCGACAGATTTTACGCCATCCCTTGAGGCAGCAAAACCAAGTCTCCAAGCTGAAGAATTTAACGGCTACCCCAAATGAATCATCCAGAACTGCAGCGCATCGACTTCTCCCTGTCTAAATGCATCCTTCAAGAGGACCAACAATGGCAATTGAAAAATTAGCAGCCAACAAAAGTTGAACAACTGTGTAATGGGGAGAACCCTTGTCAATGGAGACATGTGCTTCCTTTCGAGATCTTTGGATTGCCGTGATAAGCAATGTTGTCAACTCTGATGCATGGAAGTGGATCAGAGTTGACAACATTTATGTATTTATGGAAGTTATATTTATGTATTTATGGAAGTTATATTTATGCTTGTTTGATTGTATTATGAATTTTATATTTATATTTATTTGAATATATTATGAAAGTTATATTTACGTTGATTTGAATGTATTATAGATTTTATATTTATATTTGTTTGAATGTAATATATTATGTAATTTATATTTACGTTTGCATGAAGAATAATGCTAGGAGTTATAGTGATAACGATATTATGAGTCATGTGACGCTAATGAGACCGTTTACCATTATCTCTTTTATTTAATATTTTTTTTCAATGAGAATGTAATATATGACCCATGACTCTCTTAAGATTACTTTTGTTTGAATATATTATGAAAAGAATCTATGTTTATTTTTAGATTAAATAACTAATTTTATAATTTTTTATATTAAAAAATTATATTTATAAAAAAAATCTTATATTTTTTTATTTATATTTTTTTCTCACTTTTTCATTTTTAACTTTTTTAAAAAAATGCCATTTTCCGTTTTCGTGAAACCTGAGTCATCCAGGACAGAGTTTTCCCTGAAAAGTAAGGCTTTTGAAGAATAGTTGATGTTTGGAATAGATATAAGGTAGTCTTTTCTTTTGTAGGACTTGGATTCCTTGGAAGTGAACAAAATCTGTGTGTTGCTGATCAATGGAAGCCCAGAATCAGTATAGCAAGCATGGAGAGAGAGATACGTAAGGAATGGATTCTGAATTTTTGTTAATGGAGTTGGCTCAATATCAAAGTTATGGAGAATAAGAGGAGGAGAATTCAGAGAGTTTCCTGGAAGGTTCTCCTGAACAGGACATCATCTTCGTGCTTCTGATAGTGAGTGCAGTCTTATTGGGCTGAAATAGAGCAAATCCTGTTGATTCCTTCAACTGGTGATGGTGATTTTCGCGGTTGAATTGATCAGCCACCTCGTGTTCTCACACGGGTACTCGTTTTCACATCTATCAGACAATCAAAGCCTCTTTCTGTTTTTGTATTTTCAGCCATAACCTTTCTGCAATCAGTCGAGTACATCTGACTGACGACAGGATCATAAAAACCTTCCAAGAACAAAGTTAAAATGTGATTACGAGATTTCTTCATAAAATTGAGAGGCGCTTCTGTAAACATCAGACGAAAAGAAACATTCAGAGTGCCCCACTTGGTGATCTAAACTGGATAACTAACCGAAGAGCTATCCTCGCACTTCAAAGATCGTAGCTTGGAAATAAAGGGCCTAACGGCATCTTTTCAACTCGAACAAAGATCTCTGGCTTATGGCGGTTACTTGAGGGAAGAGGGAGTGCGTAAGTATCAATACGAAGATCGCTAGAAAAAAAAATCTAAACGAGAAGATATATCTTTTCCATCTCCCAAATTTGCACATATCAAGAATGATCTCTTAAGGCTAATTATCTGTTTAGGTGGTTGGATTCTTTCCCTATATGCAGTAGCCATATCAATCTTTGAATAGTTGTATGATAGATAAGACTTAACATACCAGCCATAGTCATATTTGAGATCCATAGGGCGCTTAACAAATCCAAACAATACAGGAGACAATGAATCGATTCTCCCATTTCTGATGCTAGACCTTTACAAATCCAAACAATAAATACAGGAGATCATGGCACTTCTTTGGGTGCTAGAAAACACACGAGATAAGTACAAAGATATTCGAGAATCGCATCCTTCCAATCCCGAATCAACAACTCCTACACATCCGACCATGGAAAGAAGACCGGTGGCGGAATTCCATATTCCTTCAACAGACAATGCGTGCCAGAAAGGCCGGTCCTAATTGCTGCCCTTTGTCTTTCCATTGGTGCAGGAATGCTCTCAGCACTGCTGAAACGCGCGCATTGTCACTCCTCGTATAAGTCATTTCCTGCTCACAAATGGTTTCTGCACGATGATCTTAACATTGTTGTTGCAACCCCATCCGAGAGACTTAATCTCCTTTACAAGCAAGAAAGGCCCGAATTTACCATGGTGCTTGCCCTGCCACTGAATTTCCAATTTGGTGGAAGCTCGTAAACTTCATGGGAGAATCTCTGGAGGACCTTGCAGAACTTCATGCCATTGAAAATATTCATGCCATCTTCCTGTTGTAAGAAAAGGCAATGGTAGAGAGTAAAGGACCAAAAAAGCTTGAGGCACAATGGGGCTTAAAGGATAATTTTTATCACTCGAATGGTGTAAAAGGCAAATGTGGCTATCATTTCAGATATAGCAATCTCTTTCAAAAGTAAGTATGCACTTACGGTTTTAGGAATAAAAAGAATAGTAAATAATAAACAAAAGAACTCAGTAAATAGTAGTAGTATGAATGAGTTAGTATAACTGAATGTTTTATATCCCATAAGTGGAGATAAATACTGTATTTATAGACAAATGATGGTAATGTTGGAGAAGAAAAGACTGGTTCAAATGGAAGGTAATACCACTTCTTTATCTAAGACCGAAAACTAATTTAAAACTAGTCATCTTATGTAAGACAAAGATAGATTCATATCCCACAAGTGCGGAAGAAGTTGTATTTATAGGAAAATGATGGTAATGTTGGAGAAGAAAAGACTAATTGAAATGAAAAAATAAAAGATAAAAATTGGATACCAGTTCTTCATTTAAGAGTGAAAACTAATTTAAAACTAGTTCTCTCATGTAAGATAAGGATAAGATAAATTTTGTAGAAAAATTGGAGATGGAGAATTCTTAATTTTATCATGGGTAGGCCTAATCTTATGTGTATGAACCCAAGTTTGTTCACAACTTTCATAAGTTTATAAAAATATAATGAATATAAAAATAAGTAAAAATATTTGTAACCTTGTAAGGTGGAATGAGGGAGGATGGGATGGTTTTGGGGGGGAAAAATATGTTGTTATTTGATCTCAACCATTGATTAACATTTAAAGTTCATCTCAACCATAAGATCAAAATATATCTTAGACATTTTTTAAAATTGTTCTGTATTATTATATAGATATAGATTTACTACAATTCATTCTCTAATGGATCCCACCCCAGTTTTCCAATTTCAGCTCAGTGCTGAATTGATACTTTAGGAAACGACCCAACTTATGAGAAAATATGTGAACTTTGTCAAAGTTCTTGAAGCTTTCCCGTTCATTCAAGCTTCTCATTTTCCCCCGGATTGCTCTGTTTGTTAAATTGAGCATCCGAGGGTAACGAAGAACAAGAATGATTTGATCGTCTTGCACAAGTGGAGGAAGCTGGTTATTGCTAGAAGAAGCTAAGCTGATTCCTATGTCCAGGAAATCATCGATCAAATTCCACGACGGCAGACATGTATTTCCCAACAAAGCAAACAATCTCTCCCCTCCTTTCTCTTCTGTCTCAATACAAACTCCCTCAAACACAATTTTCAGGGCAGAAATCCCAGGTCTCTTGGGAAATTTGAGTGAGAAATCATAAAGTATCGTGATATTTCCATTGTTTTAAAAATCGGACCGGTTTAATCGGAAATTGGTGGCCTATCCGGTTCGATTTGACATAAAAAGTCAAATCTCCTTTAACCCGATCAAAATTCGATCGGACCGGTGAACCGAGAATCGGGTTGACCTCGATTTTTTTTCACCCTCTCACTTATTTTTAAATTTTTAATTCTTAATTAATTATTTAATAACATATACAACAATTATATATAAAATATTAGTTAATAATAGGATATCTCATAATAATATATAGGATATTAGTATTTTAAATATATATTAAAATATATATTTAATATATATATTATTTAATTATAAAATATATATATGATATCATCCGGTCGGACTACTCCGGTCTAATCGGCTGGATCAACTGACCCATAATCCAATTAATAGGCCGATTCGCTCTCCAAATTTTTAAAACATTAGATATTTCTGGATACACCAATGGACAATATCCCACTTAGAGTATCCCACTTAGACTAACTACGTTCTTGGATTTGGGGACTGAATTAACATCCTTGACCTCAAAACTAACCAATTTCAAGGGATTCAAAAGATATGAACTACTCTCCCAAGTTTCATCAATGCCATCAAGGGGCTCCACCGCCTTCTTGTTCCCAATCTCCATTGAAGAAATAGAACTCATTCTTTAGCCTGTAGCCCCTACTGTCTTCAGGATTCAAATCGGAAGCCGAGGAAAGAAAAGGTTTGTAGTGATTTTCAATCTGAGTGAATCTTTTGTATTTGAAAACTGAAGAATCATCAGGGAACGCAAAATCATCAAAGGAAGCCGTGTGGGATAAGGCAGTTAGCTTAGAATGGTCCAGAGCTCTTTAATTCGTTAATGCTCAACGACCCAGAAAGTATAACAAGCAAGTGTGTCAAACCCAGTTGTAGGAATGCCACATGTAAAGATTTGAAACCGTAAGATTGTACAGAAGTCTGATCACAGAAAAGAAGAGAAATGGTTCACCTGAAGAAGGGTTTTCCTCGCCAGATTAGTGTTGAGATTGAGTAGTTGACCATGGAAAGTGAACAATGGGTACAGCGCAAATTTGAATATCATGAGATTCAAACCTCATGTTCATATTCCATGGAGAGTCTCAGTAATTTAATTCCTAAATCTGACGGGTAGTAGACTCGCTGGTTGGGTGTGTATTATGATTTGTGAATCATGGATTTTATTAATTCAGCAATTTTATTTTCTCGATCTCGTCGCGAGCGGTCACCATGGAAGAATTTTGTTTAATCACATGTAGCTTCGATGGTTCTACTTGGTTTTCAGATTTTCTACTTGGTTTAATCACATGTAGCAAGGAAGAAGCGCAGTCTTTAAATGGCTGAATAAGGACTCACTGAAGCCAATACTGATATATTGATGTAGTCGGATGTTCTAAAAAATATACACACATCAGCTTATAACGAGATCTTTCTCCTCAAAAGAAATAAAGAGGTTAAATTACTGATCTTAACTTACGTTTCCATTTAACACGACATGTTTGAATTCACAACCTTTCATCACCACAAAGTTTCAATCCCCAAACCAGACACATTCATTAAGATGTCAGGAACCCATGGGATTGGCAAATAAGAATCATCATCATCATCATCTTCATTTACAAGGCTAAAATAAATTAAAAAAAAAATAAAAATCCCGGCCCCAGCCAAAACAGAGTTAGAAGATAACTTCAAAACATGCTTAAGAGTTAAGAGTCAAGGCACGCCTCTATCCCTAAACCCCATAACTTATATTTCAACAACAAATCATTGAAGATAAATAATTGAAAATCACATAACGGCTATTAGAATATCAATATTTTTACATATACATTTAGGAAAAATATCACATCATGTTGAAAAAAGTTAGGCTTATAAAAATATAATATATTTATAGATTATACTGTCTTGTCAAAAAATATATATTTTAATGTATTTGGGGTTTTATTCTACTTTTTTCTACAATGCAAAACCAAAACCGAAACACTTTTTTTCCTGAATCCATAAATTAAACTATATTTTAAAGAAATTAATTAAATAGAGCTAAACTAGATCAAATAGGAAGTGGGGTTTGGTCTAATTTAATGAGCACGTTGGATAAAATTAATGTTAATATTGTTATTAGATTTGGGGTTGACATTTTGACTCAAAAATGAACACGCCTTAATTAATGATATTGATTGTGGTTTATTAAGGACTGTTGTTCTATTTTTTTTCATTATTTTTAAATTATAGGAGCATTCAATGCTTTTATTGAGTTTATCTTTAACTTATGTTCGGTGGTGATTAGGTTTGGTTTGTTAAATGTTCTTTCTGATTTTTGGTTTATCTGTTCGATAGAAAAAACTTTCGTTTGAGAGCAGGTAATTTTAACAATTAGAAAAAAAAAAAAAAATGTTAGTGCACATGGCGATTGAGCAACACGTGCCAAAGTACACCACAATGTACCTAGAAGCATGTAAGGCTGTTGTTGATGTTGAATGGGCGCAGCCATGGCCACAAAGAATTGGTGCTTAGAAGATATATCTTTGTGGAAGATGCATGTTGATGATCAAATCCTGCATATTGGACAATGGACAGAATATATATATATATATAGTAACCAAAAAGATTGCATTTTTATAATTCGATACTGAACTTTTAGATGACACTTTCAGATGACAACCCTTGATTAAGTCAACAAATGCACATACACATATGCATATGTAGCATTCCGTTTGAATTCCTCCTATCTTCATAAGCACTCTATTAATAAATGCATCTTTTCAATTACTACCCTTTGCAATCTTTTGCTAAGAGGCCGACCAAAGTGATTCCAATTCCATTCCCACTCTCTCTTAGCACCGATACCCTTTATATATATATATATGCTTTGATTAATTTCCTATGCTTCTCTTTAATTAGTCGACATTTATATAATCTTATTTTTCGTGCCATTTTAATGAGTGATGCAGATTCCATAGAGTTTCAACATGGCATATAGTTGTGGTGTTGCTTTTAAATTTTTCAATTTTATGTTTGAGTATTGTTAAGATTTTTAAAAAAGAAATTATGCGAGTTGTCTTAATCTTAAGGAACATGATGAGAGGTAACCACATTGTACTTTTTATTTTATTTTTTTAAGGGGGGTTACTTCACAAAAGAAAAAAAAATCAAAAGAAAAAGAAGAAAATAGGGGGGATGTGCACCAAAAAAAAAAAAAAAAAATTAAAGAAGGGCCTAAATAAGACAAACCAAAGAGGCTGATCTCAAGAAAGCAAAAGGGTCTCTAGAGTGCAAGACATCCCAACATGGATAACAACAAACAAAGGGGCTCATCCCAACATATAGAAAGCAAGCACTGTTAAAAGTCAGGACTAAGCTAGTTAGTTATTTTTTTTTAAAAAGAAAGAAAGAAAGAAAACAGAAGAGAAAACAAATAGTAATTATATATATATATATCTAGCATAGTAATTCATGATGTACAAGTATATATACTTGTGATGAAGACTTAAATAAAGGCAAGGCAGTGCGTGAATTGTTTAAACCATGCAGCTGGAAAATGCTTACCCCCAGTCAACAAAGCACAATTATAATTTGATTGATTCGTCTACCATCTCACTTCCAAATTCTTCCCCTTTTTTTCTCTGAAGATTAGTGTGTCGTTCAAAGATGAGAATAATCCTGAAAGCCTCGGCAAAACAAGTCCTTTCAGCAGGATAAGCATCAAGATCGATCATTCGATTCCGAAGCCATTATTAGTCATCAACCCATGGCATGACCAAATTATCGCAGCCGAATGAATTACGAATCTATGTGAAATGGATTAAGGAATTGAACGGAACAATCAGTTTCCCATCGACAAATACTGCCAGTTAATGATTCTCATCATCAATCAAAGAAACCCTACCGCATGCCGCAAAGGTACCTATCACTAGCTTTACACAAAGCCCTTATATATATATTATATATAGTATAAGAATATTTCATGTAATGCAAAATAAAGACCATCCTTTTCCTTCTTACTTTTAATCTTTGAATTGTTCTGAAGAGAATTTGAACTTTGAGTTTTCCTTATCTACTTCACAATCTCATCAAAATGAGAAAGCTTTATTAATTAGCAGATGGGTTGGATAAAGAAGAATAGAATCTCATGTTTCTTATCCTTGTTATAATTGGGTCCTTTTGCACGCGATTATTCTCAGTATCTAAGCTTTGTGCAATGCTCAATTAAGCCACCATTATTTAAGACTTCTTTTCCGCATCTGATATTTAATAAGAGTTTGGTAGTTACCCACGTATTTAATTATTCATCATCTCTCATGAAATTTCTTTTTCAAAATGATAAATTAACGACGACCTACACCCAATCGCGTTTTTCCGCCCCGCTCCATCTAATCTGAAGTGAGGGTCAATGCTCATTGACAAAGATTGAAGTGAGGATTGGGAATTCCTTATTGCTTTTTAAGGGGATAAGGCAAGGATAAAATTTACAAGCCTTGCCTATACCCACCCCGATTAGTCTTGCCCCACTATATAAATTTTAAATATGTTTATATAACTATATCTGGGCCATATTTTATGTTTAAGGATATGTAATTAAAAAGTTAACAACTTAGGGCATTACGTCAAGCAACAAATTATAAGGCATCTAGTCTTGTCTTTACTCTCTCACTTCTTGCACTGCCATTGCGTTGATTAACCTCCAACTCTCCTCTCCTTTTCGGTCTCTCTATCGATGTCATCTGTAGTCCTCACTTCACCCACTCTTAGTTGGGTTGTTGCTTAATACGATGGTTTTTCTTCTGTTGCTTGAAATTTATACATACATTGACATTACTTTGTCATGGTCAACTCTAAATCTAAGTGAAGACAGTTGCTGTGCCAGTCAAATCTTCTTTATAAGTTGGCTTGACTAGGAGAATGTTAGTTTTCAAATATTATAGTGTTAAGACAGTCATCGTGCATAGACAATGTGGCCTATGTGAGTTGTGTTTTATTTGGATCGGTGTGCCTCATTGGAGTTGATAAAATGTGTGAAGACTTACAATATTTCTTTTTATAAGGAGTTCACTAAATTAATATTGTCATGTAAGGGGGATAACTCTCTCCCATATGGAGGAGCCATGTAATGGGTCGAGTGATCTAACACATATTCTACTGACCAAGACAATCTCTCCGTACAAGTGGTTTTCGATATATATATATAAAAAAAAAAAAAGGGCTTTCAAATTTTTGAATTTTCTCTTCCTTTTTAGTTATAAAATGTATTATTATGTAAACTCACATGTTTGATGAAAAATATACGATAAACAACCAGCTATAATCTTCTTAACTAAGATAGGAATCTTCATTCATTCAAAAAAAAAAAAAAAAATACTAAAGAGGGGAATTCTAACATGCTCTAAACAATACGTTTCTTTTTTAGATTCTTTTTATTTGAGATTATCTTCTAAGTGGATCTCGTTCCTGCAAGGTCACAAGATCCTTATTCATGATGGGCCATTGGAACTATAATGGTCCATGAGGCCCAAGTTTGCAGTTTGCACGGCACCTGCTTTTATCCAATTTTTAGTTTTGTTTTTTTGTCGTGAAATGAATTTTGGCAACATCCGAACGAAGCAAAGAAAGACAGCTCGGCTTCGATTTTTGACAAAATAATAATTAATAATAGTGACAATGTCGTAAGTTATTCTCCCATTGGAAGGAGAATACTCTCATTTATATTTGCGCGAGACAGAAGGGATATTCACAAGGACGATATGGGGGAATATCAAGGCACGTGTCGCCATGAGAATCTCTTTCGTGCCTGCATATATAGGGAGATAGATATACATGCATACATACAGAATTATCACATGGAGAGAGAGAGAGAGAGAGAGAGAGAGAGAGAGAGAATCTGCAGCAGGAAGGAAAGGTGTGGGTTGGAGGCTTGCAGGGGAAGACTGATTCTTTTGGAAAGCGGCCAAACCCCCCCCCCCCCCCCCCCCCCCCATCATCATCATCAATGCATGGCACTTCATGCAAAGGCAAATCCTCCCTCTCTTCTCTCCTCCTACTCGATCAGAGAGAGAGAGTTAGAGTTCGATGCAATAATAATTCTCTCTCTTCTCTCATTGCAGGCTTTTTGCACTCCCATGCAAATCCTCCCCTTCTTCTCCTGACACAGAGAATTCGATGCAATCCTCTCTCTCTGCAAAATGCTACGAACTTTTTAATGAAAAATAATTTCTTGATGACTTAGTGAGTTGGGAAAGATAAAATGACTATTTACTCAGCTTACAGGAATAGAGATAAAAATGGGATGAAATTTTTATTTTTAGCTGAAATTATCATTTTTAGCTATTTTATAGTTTAGTTGGCAGCGTACATCCACCTAAATATTGGGGTTCAGCTTATTAGGAGAATTTTGTAAATTTAGAAGATTATTGTATGGACTTAAATTTCACCACAGAAATAAGTGTGTTAAATTTTATGAAAAAAAAAGATAAAATTAAAATGATGATTATAATATAGCAATTTTCTATATGCATATTCAACATATATATATAGATATATATACGCACATATATTAAGAGGTGCTTTAAAATAATTAACGGGTAATTAGATATGGTAAACTTTGAATCAAAGCAAGTTGAAGCATTGTGTGGATGCAGAGGCGGATCTGACTGGCCTTGTCTGGTAAAAGAAAGAAATTGTTTAAGAAATTAGGAAAGAATGGGGCGAGGAGGGAATCTTCCTAGCTTCCTAGCCACTTCACTAAAGTTAGTAGCAGAAGAAGATTCCCATCTGTTAGTTCCCTTTATTATTCTTTTATTGGGGGGGGGATGGTTCGGTTCTGTCTCTAAGCTTTGTTAATTGGAACTCAGATATTCCTTCCTTAAGCCTACAATATTTTATTCTTCATAATTACCAATGTTTTCTTTTTTCACTAGATATTCATATTCTTCTCTCTCTCTCTCTCTCTCGTAGTGTAAAACAGTCGTGCAGCTTTTGAAACCTACAAGAAAGTTGCATGGTGGATTGATTCTAAACACCATCTGAATATGTCCTCTCTCTCTCTCTCTGGACTGTGTAAAATTAGTTTGCACGGTATATGCTCTTTTCCAAGGCTTTCAGTTTTAATTAATTGATCATAGCGGAATCATTAATTCATTTTATTAAGGATGATCCTATATATTTATATGCTTTGGTAATTATGGACTACTATATATATGTAAGTGCCAAAATTTCAGCCTCCTGCCGGTTGACATCATGGAGGCTTAGTTCGTTAATTAATTGAACTTGTGATTATCAGCTAATCATAGCTAATGAATCTATTCAAACTTTCTAGCCATAATCTGGGTTGCCATGATTTCTTCTCTCTTATGGCACATAAAGGCAAGTTATCAGTTTGGAAAGATGAGACAGCTTAATATATATATATATATAATGGAAATTCTAGATACTCATTAAGGAATACGAGGCTTCTTTATGAGAACTTTAAAAGTTCAAAATTAAACCACTATCCATATGCATGGATGTAAATAGAAAAACATGAGATAGGCCATTGTTTCATCTACATATGTAGTAATCATGGATTATACAAAGAGAGAAAATAAAGGCAAAAAGGAAAAGAAAGGACACAAAGAAGGAGGAGAGGAAGGAGGAGGAGAAGGAGAAGAAGAAGAATCCTCTTTTGAAATGGCGATTTGAATTTGGCACAAAGACTGCCCCAAAGAGAGCACATGACCTCTCAGGTGTCAGAAACCCCCTTGAGATGATTCCATCTCTAAGTTCACCCCTTCTCTCTCTCTCTCTCTCTCTCTCTCTCACACACACACACACACACACACACACATTTCATGTAATTTAGTTTTAGCTTTTCCCCCTTTGTTCTTCTTTCCAAAGAAGTTACCATCCTTCTTTATCTCCTTAGCTTTTCCTTTTCTTTCTCTCTCTCTTTCTCTCTCTCCAAACACCCACTTTATTCCCTCTCGAACTCAACCCTAAAAAGCAGGCCATCCCCCCTCTCGATCCTCCTTGTGTTCAGAAACAACATCCCTTCCCTTTTCCTCTCTTTAATTCTCTCTCTTCCAAGTTCCAACCTAGAAAGAAAATATTAGGCCACACAGCCTCCTTTTTTCCTTGTTCGTCTTTGTTCCCCACATACCAATTCTATTCCTACATGCAATATAGCATGAATTTGCATTTGTGTTAAAGAGTTTGTTGATCATATATATCGATCTTAATTAATTCCCACTGTACCTACAAGTAAATGATCATGGCATCGCCTTCCGAACTAAGCCTTGACTGCAAGCCCCACAGCCACTCTTTGTTGCTCAAATCTTTTGGAGACCAGCCTGCCGATAACCAGACTCAAAAGCTCGAAGAGTTCCTTGCCCGCCTCGAGGAAGAAAGGCTCAAAATCGATGCTTTCAAGCGCGAGCTTCCCCTCTGCATGGAACTCCTCACAAATGGTACCTATACTCTTTTCATATCAACGAAGCCAGTATTGTTATTTATTGTCACTACCTCTACTTGTGTCAAGATTGGGTAGGTAATTTATGTGCCTGTTGTCGTCCTTGGATGTGGTAGTGGTTTCTCAAAGCTTGCTCTTTGAATTCGAACCCTAATTCTGTGTCACCTATTGCCACCATATTAGCCCAATGTCCTGAAACACTTTCGAACACACTTGATCTCTTTGAACCTGGAGGTGCAAGTCTTCACCATTTAGTTTTATATTGCAGCAACAGATTCAAGATCCAATCGTCTGTTTAAGATTCGAAAGATGGCTGTTTTACATACCTACTGTGGGATATTCAGTTTTTATGCAGCACTGGCTAGCTTCCATTCATTCCTTTATCTTTTTTTTGATAATAGAATCAAGAAATGGCTTTAATTTCCATCTTCTGAATTAGCTGCTAGATTTCCCTCTGTTCCTCTTTAGTACTCGAACAAAGTATGAAGATACTCAAATACCTAGATATTACTTTAAAGAAGAAAAGTTAAAAACAAAATGGTGTAATTTGATTATTGCTCATATAAACTTGTTTAATTTCTTGTAGTCATGGAGGACTCAAGGCAACAATTGCAGAGCTACAAGGAAAATCAAGGACCACGGCCCGTTCTTGAGGAATTCATACCTCTTAAACATTCAAGCGCCGAATGCTCGGAGAAGGCAGCAACCATGTCTGATAAGGCGAATTGGATGACTTCTGCACAGCTGTGGAGCCAAGCAAGCGATGGAACGAAGCAACAATCCCCCATTAATACATCTCCCAGAAAAACTGAAATTGGATTCTGTACTGTTGGTACCAATTTGGTTCTAAATAATAACAAACAAAGAAATGGAGGAGCTTTCCTTCCCTTCTCCAAGGATCAGAACTCGTCGCTAAGCCCGGCATTACAGGCTCTTCCCGATTTGGCTCTGGCTTCAATCAACAAAGAAATGGGAGAAAAGAAATGTTTAGAGGTTGATAATGGAATTACTTGCTCAAGCAGGGAGAATCCTGGTAAGGTGGGGCAAGTGCAAGCAGGAAGCAGCGTTCCGGCAGATCCTTCTCAAACTCCGGCCGCCACCAACGCAACCGGTGCCACCACTACTCAGACTCATAGGAAAGCAAGAAGGTGCTGGTCGCCGGATTTGCACCGCCGTTTTGTCCATGCGCTTCAAATGCTAGGTGGTTCTCAAGGTAATCAGCCAAAGTATATGGATAATGAACCATAACTGAGAAAGTTGATAGTGATCCTTCCAGTAGACATGGATATATTAGTTGTCAGTTCTCATTGATACCAATACATAAATATATATATGTATATATATATATATATATGATTGATGATTGGAACAATTATGATAGCTTTTTTGTTATTTCTTTATGGATTTGGCTTATACTCTTCTGTTTTATGGATAATGGTTCCAGTGGCCACACCGAAACAAATCAGAGAGCTCATGAAGGTTGATGGCTTGACGAATGATGAAGTGAAAAGCCATCTCCAGGTCCTCTCTCTCTCTCTCTATATATATATATATATTTATGTAATGAACTGTGCATATGTATTTATATATGTCTGTGTTTATATGCATGCAGAAATATAGGCTTCACACCAGACGACCAAGTCCCAGCCCACAAGCAGCGGGTACACCAGCACCCCAGTTAGTGGTTTTGGGGGGCATATGGGTTCCGCAAGAGTACGCCGCCTCCCACGGCGGCGCACCACCAACCTTATACGGTGCACACCCGGCCACCCATCCTCCTCCACACTACTGTGCTCCGGTCCCACAAGTGCCCCAAGAGTTCTACCCTGCACCGCCGCCACCGCCGGCGGCCCACCACCAGTTGGCCCACCCCGCTCTCCACCACCACCAGCTCCGGATGTACAAGGCCTCCTCGCAGACCCACAGCTCTCCGGAATCCGACGTGAGGGTGCCAGGAGACCGGTCGGAGAGCTTCGAAGATGGAAAGTCCGAGAGCAGCAGCTGGAAAGCCGAGAGTGGAGGCGAGAACGGCGCCGGAGAAGAGAGAAAAGGGTTGGCGGCTCTGCGGCAGGAAGGTGATCAAGAGAGCAACGGAAGTGGAATCACTCTCAGGTTCTAACGGCTGCGTGATTGGGGTTAGGGTTTAGGAATTTGATTAGCAAAAGTCTATGTACGTAATTGTTCCCCTGTATAGGGTAAAAAGGGCATAAATGAAAAAGTGAGTGAGTGTTTTTTTTTTTTTTTTTTATTGTTATTATTGTTTTCCAATATTATCCATTGGATGCTTTTGATGTGCCATTTTGATTAGAATTGAAGATTGTTGGGTTTTATATGGCTTTTGGCTTTTGTGAATTTGACAGATTTGCCCTTTGTCTTTAATAGACAGTGAAAGCACCGAGAATGATATGCTGCCTTCGTGCTCTTAGGGTCAAAAAGTGCCACGTCGCAAAGATGGTGTTGGGCACTACTTTGCTGCAATGGGCCCTTCCCTTCAAGTGGGCCCACCTTGTTCGTAGATCAGACCAGCCCTGGCTTGGGCTGGATGGCCCAGATCAGTAGAGGATTTTCACAAAGGACTTGTGTTCTAAAGCTTCTAAGACAAGTCTCGGGATTTGGTGAAGAATGAATGGGTCAGGGTGAAACGATGTATGCTTGATTTGATTAAAAATTTAGAGAGGGAGGGGTCCCCATTCATAGAAATCTTCTCTTATTAATTTTGTAAACATGTAAATAAATTGGCCGTGTTGCAAAACATAAGTCAAATTTAGTGGAAGGTCATTATTAAGAGACTGTAATAACCGCATTTGTAATCGAGGTTTAAACTTTTATGGGGCAACAACAAGTACTTTGTGTCCTTAATGCAAAAATGGTGTTTTATCGTCATAAGAAATGTGGAGTGGAGTCCGCTGGACCGTTGTTCCTTTTATAAAATCCTCTAGGCAGCAAAGACAGACACCTGCAACTAACGAATTATAATTTCATCAACAATAAAGTGATTTGGTGCACCTTTGTATTAAGAATGATAATTATATATGGAGTAAGTACCAATCCCACTCCCACTCCCCTTTGAAACTTCAGGAACCGCATCTTACGACGATCAGTCTTTGGTTTTTGAATAAATTTATGCCTCCATGCATGAAATACGATGAACGCAATTGTAAAGCTCAAACTCATATTTGATACTAACACGCCTACATTACAATTAATGTTGACATACCAAAATGATTGAAATAACAAAAATGCCCTTCTGCTTTTTTTTCCCCCAACGCTCTCTTCCTCTTTAACAAATGCTCTCTGTTTAAAAGAAGGGTATATTTACCATTTTCAACAACTTGATGTGTTAACTTCGCTTTAAAAGTGTGTTAATATCATCACCCATTCCAGTAAAATTCTTCTTCCTCCCCCTCTTTTGTCAATTTTGAATCAAAATCATCCTTCAGTGTGCTAACTTTAGCTCTTATGCGTATTAGAATTTGGAGTGATCTCCCTTGAAAGAGTGCTTAGTGCACCAAAAAGACAAATGGGGACGCTCGAAACAGGCCACAGTTCCCTATGACTTTAACCGGATTTTCCAGAAAAGACTCCCAAATGACCGCCGGCGTCTCCATGGAGTTGCCGGAACCTCCGATGTCTACTCTAGTCACTGACAACAATAGATGTGGGAAAGAGAATGAAAAAAAAAAAAAAAAAAACAAAACAAAACAAAAAACAAAGTTGCCAAATATGTTAGTTCTTATTTCCTAAAAATAAAACCCCAAAAAGAACACAAAAAGTTTAAAATGAAGGTTAGAAACTGAAACTTAAAGCTCTGTCAAACGGCAGCTTAATTACTTGTTTTCCTTTTTGATATTTTCTATTCGCTGGCGACTCCACTTGCCTGCAGGAGAGTGGGGGAGCGAAGGGAGGGCAAAAAAAAATGAAATTAAAGATAAAACGGAAACAAGCAATAATTATTAAACATGTTACATTTTTATTCTTTTTAGATGCAAACGAATAATTACTAAACACGTTACATTCTTATTCTTTTTAATCTGCAAACGAAAAGCAAACAATAAAGAAGAAAAAACTAAAAACACTCTGAAATGGAACTTTAAGCAATGAGGTTGTAGGCTATTTTGAACTGTAACAGGAAGGCATCAAAAGACAAGATTCAAACCCAAACCCAACCGTGCCATAGACTTAATACCAAATTAAGGATAGTTAATTGCACCAAAAAGTTCAATTTCTCCAACAAGGGATAAATGCAAACTAACAGAGTCGGAAATAAAGCTGTTTCAGTCATTACATTTTTCATTCTACTGAGACAGTCAAAACCATACAAGGCATGATCCTGCAACTGCTTCACAGAAGAAATATACTAGAATAGAAGCTCAACTACCGACAAGAACAAAAAATGACTTGATTAAGCGTTTCAAGAATAATCTTAGCAGACTTAATAGAGCATGGATCTTAAAGCCACCCACAATAGGCATAAAAATTATACTTAACCTATTTGGAGAATGATCAACTTAAGCAAAATGCTCATACACCAGAAATTTTACCAGAGATAAGTCTCTCTTCCTCTTTTCCTCCGTCAGTGACACTGTCCGTCTGCTTAGATACCAAAGAATCACGCTGTGACAGAGCATTGCTACGGCTAGTAACTGACTGCTGATAAAGAACACCTCCTGCAATTGTGAGGATGAGGCAAACCAAACCAAATGGACCAGCATGTTTATCCCAAATCAACACATTGATTAGAACAGTAAGAAACTTATTGACCACCCCGGTGACAGTAAAAGCCGTGGCAGAGATGGCTTTCCGGGCTGCAAATCCAAAGAAACTAATGAGCAGGCCAAATACACATGACAATGATACAGAAAAAAATGCATCCAGATGAAACCAGTTCCCAGAATTTGATCCCACAGCAGCGAACACATCAGCATACTCTCCCGTAATAATCCAAAACAGAGGAGCCATCATCAATGACAACAAATTGTTGTACAAAACAAAACCCCAAGTATTCAACCCAAGATTCATGACCATATGTTTGATGTAAACCATTTCAGTTGTAATTGTGATTAAATAAGCAAATGCCCAAGAATATGCGGTGAGTGTAAAACCCGAATCTGTGGCAACATACCCAACAGCACCACCAAGAATAATCACCAACGAAAGAAATGTAAGCTTCGATGGGCAGGGTTGCTTTCTAAATGCGGTATCAGCAACAGCAACCAACAGGGGTGTCAAGGATCGGAACACAATGAATGTATCGACATTGGCATGACGAAGCAGATTGGTGTTCGTAAAGATCGCGAGATAAAACACAACAGCCGCGGGCAAGAACTTCTTGGCAGTCTCCAATGTGAATGCATCGTGGTGTAGAAACCCCAATTTTCCCAAAACCCAAACTCCTAGAGCTGAAGTTAGGTACTGCAACGCAGTCAGAAGACCTGGGTAGTTGAACTTGGTAATGGCATACTTGTTGATCACAGCAAGCAAGCTCGAACAGAGAGCATAACCAACCACAAGACTACTCGTAGCATAGTACTGCTTTGGAGCATCAAATCGAATCGAAGACATAGTTTCACACTTCAAATTCAACTCTAGGGAACCAGATCTGAACAAATATATGACCTTGTTGTTGTAGATTTGAAATTCGAAGTAATACAAGTATGAGATTTCAAACCAACAGACCTAAATCGATCTCACTGCACACGATACCGTTCTGATATGCTAAATAAGCAGTAAAACCCACTAAATTTTCCCAAAAAAAATTAAAATCAAATTGGGGATTTGCGGAAACAGAAATGAAGAACAATAAACCAAAGCCCGGGCATAATGGACCGTGTTGTGCTGCTAAATATCAAACAAAAGCCTTTAAATTCGGCAGAAATTAGAATCGATTGGCGTTCTAAATGGGTGCAAGATGGGAACAAAAGTCCAGTGAATCGGAACCCTAGTCAAATGTGTAGAGATCGATGACCGACAGACTCAAATAGAGGGATTAAATAAAGAAGATAAAATTGATGAAATCAAAGAGCGATCCGAAACGGAACCTTGCGGGCGAACTTCTCCAAGGCTTCCGACAACTTCGCGCCTGGATGAAGAGAGATAGAGAGCGAAGAGGGTTACAGCTTTGAAGAAGGAGCTGCTTCACAGTACGTGATGGAAGCGAAGGCCGTGTTTGGAATTGGAACCGTCGGTTAGAAATTAAAATTTAAGCAATAAAGGCGATCAGGACCAATAGTAATAATTGGGTAAATCTGGTACCTCCGACATTTCTGGTGATATTTATTTATTATTAATATTAAATAAATTTTATTGAAAGTAAGGTTTAAATTTTTTCACATCATTTTTGTTTGTTGACTTGGATCTTGCAATAGGTAGTGAGTGGGTGGGGGGGCCATTTCTGGAAACTTGCTGTCTTTGACCAACTCATTGCAACTAAAATAATTAATTTCAAAATCGTTTTAAACAACTAGCTAGAAGATGATCAAATATTACCTATCAATCTACTCAATTTGTCTTCTATATAAATATAAATATAAATAGTTTTTATATTGCAATATACAATTTTGTCCAAATATAAATAACCTAATAATGTGACTGTAATATTCTTAAGCCTGATTGATAGTCTCTTTTGTAAAATAGGGCACAATAAATGAACCAATTCCTTTATTATATATTGAGAATATAACTAATACTATTTGAAATTTGTAATTTCGAATGATTAGGTTATAAATGCCACCTAATATTAATTTTAATTTTTGAAATGGGTCACACTAATAATAATAATCAAAAAATATATTTTTTTTAAAAAATTTCCGTTGGTCTTCAAATAAATCATTATTTATTTCACAAAAATGTGCTCCAGCATTGTGCTATTTTGTAAATGAGACTATTTTTCGTTAAACAAATTATTACACTCAGTAAAATTTAGAAAGCTAAGAGAAACGTCTCCAAACATAGTCTTATTGAATGCTACAGATGCAGTATTAATTTACTCGTCCGTTCATTAAATCCATCCATCCATCAGTTTGAAAAAACATATAAATGTTATAATATTATAGTGATAAGCTTTAGATGGACTTAAATTCTGACCACAAAACGTAAGTGAATGAGATATTAAGGTCGCGTTTGATAGCTCAAATTTTTCATAAAAAATGTAATTTTTTTATCTATTTTTTAATTTTTGTATTATTTGATAGTATTTTTTTTTCAAAAAATTTATTTTCTTATTAATCATCACGTGAGGTCATTTTCTTCAAATCAAAAAAATCAAATTTATTTAGGGAGAAGATGAAATTTTCCCCACAGTTAAAAAATGGAAGTGTGCGGCCGTTGGAATGAGCAGGGCGGGGGGGTTTGGCGGGGGTTATATTTAATAAATATAAATATATAAATATATGTATAAAAAGTGAATATGTCAAAAATTATATATAAATTATTTTTTTAGAAAACAAAAAAAATTAATTTTGTAGTTTCATTTTTTGAGAAAATAATTTAATTAATTTAAAATACGTCATTATTTTAATTTTTCTGTACAAGATTTAATATTTTTTAATACATTTTCACCATTAAATTTTATAAAAAATGCGTCATTTTTCATGAAAAATAATGCCTATCAAACACGAAATGCCAAGAAAATTATCCAATTCTATGAAAAATATTACCAATCAAACACCAAAAGATGAAAAATAACATCATTTTCTAGGTAAAAAATTATACCAATCAAACAGCTTAAATTTTTAATTTTCAAAAATTTATTTTTTCTAAAATTCAATTCTCTGGAATTCATTTTCTTTCCACTCAAATTTCACCTTTGCAATCAAACGAATGTTTGATTGGAGGGTGGAAAGTGGGATGGAATTTCAATTCTCACCCCACCCCCTAAGAATTCTAATTCCTTGTTTTCAAAAAAAATCTCCACTTTTTGAACTAATATGGAATTCAAATTTTATGGAAAAAAAAAAAGAAGAAGTTATTTGATAGAATTTCTTAAAATTTGAGTAGAAAATGAATTCCACTATCATTTTTCACCCTTATCAAACGCACCCTAAGGGCTGTTCTCTTTATAATTTTTAAGATTGTTTCGAGTTTTTAATTTTGTAAAATATTGAAATTTTATTTATTTTTATATTCTTAAAAATAAAAAAATTATAAAAAAACTCAAAAATAACAAAAAGTTATTTTAAGTGTTTTCACTAAAAATACTCTTACAATAATAAAAATACGAAAAACGATCTTCAAAAACTTTTTTTTTTCTCTCTACCTACTTTTCTCTTCCTTCCCCTTTGTTTTCACACCAAACTACCGATCGAAGCCTCGATTCCCTCTAAATCTATTTTTCTATGCCGTCGACTATTGCTACATTCTCCATCTCTGTTGCTACCACCGCCTCTCTTACCACTCTAGCCGTTGCCTTGCATCTCTTGTCATCGTCTTGCCTCTCTCGTCGTTGTATTCTTCGTTCTCGTTAAGATATGATTGTGCTATTTTAAGATTTTTTACTTGTATGTACTATATGCTTTTTTGGAGTTTTAAAATTAGAAAGAATTAAAAGTAAATCATAAATAAATATAGAAATAAAATAAAGAAAAATCTATGTTTATTGTTTTAATTTTTGTACATGAGTCTGTAATTTTATTTTATTATTTTAATTTTTAAATTATGTTTATTTTTGGTATTTGTATTGAAGCTTATAATCATTTCTCACTTGTTATTGAACTGTTTGATGCAATCTCATCAGTTCATAATCATATTATATAATTATTAGTTCATGTCTTTAATTTTTATTTTTGTACTTCTTATTTTTTTATGTTAATTTATTTATTTATTCGTATTTTATTCTTGCAATGGGAAAAAATATTACATGATTCACCAACTTTAAAATGTATATATTTTTAATAATATATTAATATTAAATAATTCTAATTTACTGAATAATCAAATTTATTAAACAAAATGTCATAAAAATTTATTTTCAAAATTTCAAACAGAAGGTATTTTTTAATTTTTTATTTTGAGAAATAATTTTTAAGAATGACAAACTAAATGTGTTTTTAATTTTTTGAAAATAGATTATCAAAACAAAATATTTAAAATAAATTTAAAATTCAAAAATAAAAATTAAAACGTAAAGAGAAGAGAGCTTAATGTTATGTTTGAAATTTAACTTCTACTTGGAACAGGGGTGGAGCATGAAGCTCACAATTAAAATTAATTTTTTAATATTAAAAATTATTTTTTAATATTAAAAGAATATAAAAAATTAATTTTTTAATATAAAAAATAATAAATTTTACTAATAATTCAGTCAAAAAAAATTCTAGTCCACCCCAAAATTTGTGATGTATAATTTTATACTTTAAAAAAAAAAATTTAATCTCACCTATATAGATTTCTGGACCCGTCTCTAACTTGGAAGGAAAATTAAAAAATAAATAAATATTATCATGGATCGCTGGGAGTTGATTGGAAGACTGAGATTGTTCACAAACATTCACATACCAGATAAATGGCTAATCACTGGCCTTCAGTGAGGCAATTCCTTTGAGTTGGTGGGTTGGAGGTACCACTTTTTTCTGTTTCTTCACATGTTTGGTTTATTTGACTCTTTTTTATTTTTTATTTTTTCTTATCGAGCTAAGGAAAAAGTGTAATGCAATTGCACAATATTGGTTTTGGAATGAGAATTCTTGTAGTAGATAAATTATGATTAATTGCTCTTTCAGTTAATAATTGTCTAGATATGATTAATTTGGTTATATTATGCTATTTCATATGTTGGGTAATTTAAATTCGAATTGAACCAACTGTAGATAATTAAACAATAATATTCATACATTCGCACACGCAGCTATAGCAGCAGTCATAGCCTCCCTCGTCGACGATGTTGCTGCCGGAGCGCAGCCGTAAGGTCCGTCGTCGTCGTCACAATCTTCTATGCATGGCAGCGATGCACTCTCAGATATTCCAGCTTCCACATTATCATACCCATGTTGATCTAGCATGTTGCGCCTCGACACATTAATGGGTAGCAGGGAAATGAGAGACATGTTAGTATTTTCTCGGGAAAATCTGCGAAAGCGAAGAAAATGGGACGAGAAAAGGTGATTGAGTAAGAAAGCTAGGGTTTATGTGGTTGCGGAAAGAAGCCACCATTACGGAGAATATAAAGGCGGAAAATATTACTTGTATAAATAATTGAGTTATTAAGAGGTTGATTGAAGGTACTAAAATTTAAAAATATTCTCATCTAATTTGTCGCTTGTCATCTCTAAATGAAGCCCTGGGCTTCATCCCATAATAAAGACTGGCTGGATTTCATGATGCCTAATTGGCCTTGAAACCTAATGATTAATAATTGCTGGATATGAAGCATCAAACGACACCGTCTCTCTTAGCTGGTTAGAGGGCCACGTGTTGCAACCGCAGCTTGCCAATTGGCAGCTGCTGGATGGCAGCACGTGGCAACCATCCGCAGCCTCTCCTGGCGCCCGGTTGATCTCTCTCTCCTGCCCTAATCTTATTCCCTGCTATTTCTGTTGGAATAATCAATCGTGCTTGCACGATTGAATCTCAGCCATCCTTCAATGCTTTATAAGAGTCAATCCCAGCCATTCCTTATAGCTTTTAATCTCGCCTCGGGATGTGTTCAGATCAGACGAAAATTGGGAAAAAGTTGAGAAGAAGAAAAGCAAGAGAAAAAGAGGGCTTTGTGTTTTCGGTTGTTGGCTCTCGCTCTCGGGCTAGGGTTTCTTTCTGGTTTTCTCTCTGTTTCTGTTTCTTTTGTAAATGCTTTGTATAGAGCATGTTATATGGTTCGATTAGGTTGCCTTTAATCTGTATTAAGTGATTTTAGGGCAAGTTTTGTTTCTTCGAACCATTGTATGTATAGAGTGAGGGGGAGGTTTTATATGTGGGTGTAATCTCTGATTTTTTCATAGTTCAGTAAACTCTTCTCACCAGAGCTCAACGTGGACGTAGCCTCGGTTTGAGGTGAACCACGGTAAATCCCTCGTGTCCCGTTTTTTCGCTTTTCGTTTCGTTTCGGTGTATGTTTATTTCTGCTTCCGATTTTGTTCATCAATCTTCAGTGATTGAAATACTGTGTAAAAGCCCTAAGGTTTGTTGTTTGATCGTAACAATGGTATCAGAGCCGTGTTAAAATTCGGCTCTTAGGGTTTTCTGTAATTTCAATCTGTTCGTTTTTCCTTTTCTGGTTTTAGTCATCTATTCTTGCGGGTGATCTAGGGTTTCTCTGAGAGAGTCTGTTTTCAGTGGGTGTATGCTGTGTTGATTCTTTTTTGAGTTTAGACCCCTAAGTTACCTTCGTGCAAGGCGAAGATGAACTCTACCTGATTTGAAATTGGTATATTTGATGGAAAATGAGATTTTGGAAGCTGGAAGAAGAAGATAAGAGTGTTACTCTTTCATCATAAAGTGCTTATAACACTTGAGACGGATGATCGCAAATGGTCAGCAGACCGGCTTGCGAGGACAAAGGAAATCAGAGAAGAAGCCTTTAATCTGATCTTCCTCCACCTAGGTGACAGTGTGATTCGCAAGGTAGATGGTATGTTCACTCCCTTAGAACTCATGAATAAACTAGATGCTTTATTTTCTGTCATTACTGCACCTAATTTAGTATATCTGAAAGGCATGTTATTTAATTTTAAAATAAGTACATCTAAGACAATGGATAAGAACATAGACAGATTTACTAGGCTTGCATTGTTACTTAGAGGTACTAATCAAGCATTAGGAGACTCTAGTGAAGTTATGATTCTATTAAATTCATTGCCTGATGATTATGATGTTGTTAAACATGCATTAAGATATACTGGCATAGTACCTAGTCTAGACCTTGTTATTTCAGGCATTAAGGCTAGAGAACTGGAACTAGGGACATCAAAGAAATCTGGAAACAATCTTTTTGTAAAGGGGAAGAATGAGAAAAAACATTCTACTAGTAATAATGATTATACTAGTGGGTCAGGGTAAAAGGGTAAGAAGAAAGACAAAAAGGGTAAGCAAAAATGGAAATGTTACCACTGTGGGAAAGAATGACACATTAAGAAATACTGTTATGATTACATCAAGAAACAAAAGCAAGGGGGAAATATAAATACTAATCCTAATAATTCATATTGTTTAGCTGAGGTTCTTACTGTTTCAAATGCTTCTATTGATAATGAATGGATCATGGATTCTGGATGTTCTTTCCATATGTGTTCTAACATTGATTGGTTTCATAATTTTAATAAAAATGAATCTGGAACAGTGTTTATGGGAAATAACCAATCATGTAGGGTTAAAGGTATAAGAAGCATATCCCTTAAATTGCATGATAACAAACCATAACCTTAACTGATGTAAGATATGTTCCTGGCCTAAAAAGAAATTTGATATCTCTTGGCACATTAGATGAACTGGGCTTCTCTTATAAAGTAGAAAATGGATCAATGTATGTGTTTAAAGGAGATGATCTAATCCTAACTGGTGCTAAGAAAAATGGATTGTATGTTTTGAATGGTTGTTATTTCCCTTTCAATAATATTAATTCTGCATGCATAGTCAAGTCTGATAAGGCAGAATTATGGCACCTAAGACTTGGCCATATGAGCCAAAAAGGTCTTAAGGCACTATCTAACCAAGGTTACCTTGGTTCAGTGCCAGTGGGGTCTCTCGATTTTTGTGAGCCATGTGTTCTAGGCAAGCAACACAGACTGAGTTTCCATAAGGGAACTCACCTAGTGAAGGTATGCCTAGAATATATACATGCAGACTTATGGGGGTCTTCTCAGGTCCCTACTTAAGGTGGTAATAGGTATTTTCTTTCTATTATTGATGATTTCACTAGGAAGGTTTGGGTTGTTCTTTTAAAAACTAAAGGCCAGACTCTAGAGAAGTTTAAAACTTGGAAGAACATAATTGAAAATCAAATAGATAGAAAGATTAAAACCTTAAGAACAAACAATGGTCTGGAATTCTGTAACAAAGAGTTTGATGAACTCTGCAATACCCAAGGAATACTTAGACATAGGACTGTGAGGTATACAACCCAACAAAATGGGGTAGTTGAGAGGATGAATCGAACTCTTCTTGAAAATGTTAGATGCCTCTTATTCACATCTAATATGTCAAAATTCTTTTGGGGGGAGGCTTTGTCTACTGCAGTTTATTTAGTGAATATAAGTCCTTTCACTGCCCTAAATCTAAAATGCCCTGAAGAAAAATGGACCGGTAGGAAATTAAACCTTGATTACCTTAGGGTGTTTGGTTGTGAAGCATATGCTCACAAATCAGAAGGTAAATTAGATCCTAGGTCCATTAAGTGTGTGTTTGTTGGTTACCAAGAAGGGACCAAATGTTTTAGATTATGGGAAAGACAATCTAGTGGGATAAAAATCATTATTAGCAGAGATGTCATTTTTAATGAAGCCACTTTCCCTTGCAAAACAGTTAACTCTCAAGAGACCAACATTAATAGAAGTCTAGATGATTTTATCATTCTAGGAGGATCACAAATTGAGGTGGAGCAGGCTCAAGGTTCCTTTCCAACTGCTCCAACAGAATCCAACCTAGAGGATGTTCCTATCCTAAATGAAAATCAAATATCTGATCATGATGATGATCAAGAGGAACAAGATGATGAACCTGAGATTGAGGTGGAGCATCACAGCTCAGCCCAAGATCTCAATGATTACCATCTAGCCCGCGATAGGAGTAGGAGGGTTACCAGACCCCCTACAAGGTATGCCTCTTCAGACTTAGTCTTTTGTGCCCTAGTGGTAGGTCTGGAATTAAGGAGCAGTGAGCCATCCATGTATGAGGAGGCTATTAGCTCCAAGGAAATTATAAAGTAGCAGCAGACCATGGAAGAGGAAATATCCTCACTTAAAATTAATGGTACCTGGGAGTTGGTTCCTAGACCTCAGAAACAAAAATTAATTCAATGTAAGTGGTTGTACAAATTAAAAGAAGGTATATCTCCCACTGACCCAATTAGGTATAAAGCAAGATTAGTGGCAAAGGGGTTTACTCAGAGGGAAGGTATAGATTATATTGAAATTTTCTCCCTTGTAGTTAAATTTAAAACCATACGCATGATGTTATCTGTAGTTGTTCAATTTGACCTTGAATTAGAATAATTAGATGTTAAAATAGCTTTTTTGCATGGAGAAAATTTACATAACACAACCTGCTGGATATATTGACTCAAACAAGCCTGAGCATGTCTGTTTACTGAAAAAATCTCTTTATGGCTTAAAACAATCCCCAAGACAATGGTATAAAAAGTTTGATAATTTTGTCTTAGGGATTGGTTTTGTAAGGAGTCAATATGATAATTGTTTCTATTTTATTATCTCCAAAGTCCCTACTTATCTATTATTATATGTAGATGACATTCTATTAATCAGTAAGTCTAAGTCTAAGATAAGTGAATTGAAATAGATGTTAAACACAAGCTTTGACATGAAAGACTTAGGGTCAGTAAAGAAAATTTTGGGAATGTCAATAGAAAGGGATAGAGGAAATTTCAGCTTAAAAGTTCATCAAAATGACTACTTAATGAAAGCTGTTAAAAGGTTTGGCATGCACAATTGCAAGCCAGTAAGTGTTCCATTAGTTGGACATTTTGCCTTAACTAAATCTCAATGCCCATCGTTCAACTCTGAAATCATTAAAATGGAAAATGTTCTATATGCTAATGCAATTGGAACTATCATGTATGCTATGATTAGTACTAGGCCTGATCTAGCCTATGCTATATCATCCCTCAGCAGATTCATGTCCAACCCAGGTAAACCTCATTGGGATGCTCTTAAATATTTATTAAGATATATACATGGCTCTGTTAATGTTGGATTAATTTACAAGAAAAGATTTAGTATTCTTGATCTTGTTGGGTATGTAGATTTTGACTTTGCAGGGGATAGGGACACCCGAAAGTCCACTACTGCTCTATATTTTACCTTAGGTGGAAATTGCATTAGCTGGAAGTCACAGCTGCAGCCTCTGGTTGCTCTGTCTTCCACTGAGGCTGAGTATGTAGCTGTGACTGATGCTGTGAAGGAGGCTGTTTGGCTTCAAGGTATGCTTCGGGAAATTCACCTGTTTCAAGGTAAGGCTGAGGTGTATTCAGACAGTCAAAGTGCGATTCACTTGACCAAAAATCCAGTCTACCATGAACGCACTAAGCATGTGGATGTCAGGTATCATTATGTTAGAGATTTGGTTTTAAATGGCACTATTTCTATACTAAAAGTGCCTACAGAAAATAACCCGGCAGACATGGGTACAAAGTTGCTAAATGCAACAAAATTCAAGTATTGCTTGGACTTGTTGCATGTTGGTATTGGTTGATCAGCTCAGCCAGAGCTATGAAGGTGAGGGTTGATGCATGCTGAACTTGAAAGAATCTGTGAGATTTGCCTTCTGTTTGTTGCTTCAAGGTGGAGATTACTGGATATGAAGCATCAAACGACGTCGTTTTTCTTAGCTGGTTGGAGGGCCACGTGCTGCAACCGCAGTTTGCCAATTGACAGCTGCTAGATGGCAGCACGTGGCAACCATCCGCAGCCTCTCCTGGCTCCCGGTTGATCTCTCTCTTATGCCCGATCTTATTCCCTGCTATTTTTGTTGTAATAATCAATCGTGCTTGCACGATTGAATCTCAGCCATCCTTCAATGCTTTATGAGAGTCAATCCCAGCCATTCCTTATAGCTTTTAATCTCGTCTTGGGATGTGTTTAGATCAGACGAAAATCGGGAAAAAGGTGAGAAGAAGAAAAGCGAGAGAAAAAGAGGGCTTTGTGTTTTCGGTTGTTGGCTCTCACCCTCGGGCTAGGGTTTCTTTCTAGTTTGCTCTCTGTTTCTGTTTCTGTTTCTTTTGTAAATGCTTTGTATAGAGCATGTTATATGGTTTGATTAGGTTGCATTTAATCTGTATTAAGTGATTTTAGGGCAAGTTTTGTTTATTCGAACCATTGTATGTATAGAGTGAGGGGGAGGTTTTATATGTGGGTGTAATCTCTGATTTTTTCATAGTTCAGTGAGCTTTTCTTACCAGAGCTCAATGTGGACATAGCCTCAGTTTGAGGTGAACCACGATAAATCCCTCGTGACCCGTTTTTCGGCTTTTCGTTTTGTTTCGGTGTATGTTTATTTTTGCTTCCGATTTTGTTCATCAATCTTTAGTGATTGAAATACTATGTAAAAGCCCTAAGGTTTGTTGTTTGATCGTAACAATAATGAAGTTTGATCAAAATTCATCATCGAATGAAATTCATTTCGATCATTGAACTTATATATCTCATCAGTACATGTGGCACAATCCAATAAAAAAAAAAAAGAGATTCATGGCAGCCTCGTTTAAAGCACAAGTCAGGCCTGTGACAAGAGTGGGAGCGACGGTTCAAGGCTGTGCCGCTAGGATGATGTGGCCCTAACGGGCACAACCTTCATATTTATATTTAGTTTTGCTAGGAAATATGAAAACAATTAATCATTGTAATAAATATGAAAAGAAAAATACCTATTAAATTGATTAGCAAGTAATTATTAGAATGTCGATATTATAGTTGCCATGCAAGATGGGTTTTTCTATTTTGTATCTTTAGGGTTATATCTAATAAATTTTATTAAATAATTTTTTTGTTTGTGTAATGACTTGATAATATAAGAGACGATTGGCTTATTCACATATTCATGAAATGAATTTTCAAATTATTTTTGGAAATTATCATTTATCATTAATTAGTAATTAATTGTCATTTGTCACGTTGTTGTATAGAAAACGCACACTTAAATTAAATATTTTTTTTTTATTTTTGCTTATTCATGTATATGATGGGCTTTTGTGAAGGAAAAAAGGCTAGTGCGGTGTGCCTTTGAATATATATTAATTAAGGCTTAAGGAGGCTTAATTAAGGGCACAAACAATCAAGAGAGTTTCATTATGATCTTGTAGAGTATAGATATCACTTGATATTTCAAATAAAAAAACAGTAACTAAAGTTCAGGATCAGGAAATTCCAAGTTGAAATTTCAAATTTACTGATGTTAATTACGTACTATTTATATTTAAGTTATAATGTATATTTAAATAAATTATTCAAACACATATAACAAATTATGTACAATAAATAACCATGCACATTAAAAACTATGTATGAAATGAATAATTCTACACTGCGACGCCCTTACAGACGGGCTTACCGAATGGGGTCAAAATGACCCAATTGCCCTCGCCCACCTTCGCCTCTCTCCTCTCTTCCTTCTCTTATGGTTGTTTTGTAGAGCTCTCACCTCCTTCTTCTTTGTCTTTTTTGTGCGACCGCCGACTGTCGTGGCTCGCCTCACTCGTCGCCCGTTGCTGGATGGTGAGGATGCTGGCGGCGAAGCGACGAGCGAGCTGAGGCGCGACGGTCGACGGTCGCACGAAAAAGACAGAGAGGAGGAAGGCGAGGGCTGGGCTATGTAGTGGATGGTGTTTTAGTCTTTTCAACCTTATTCTGTAAGTCTCTCTGTGAGGTTGTCTGGCCAAACTCGTATGAAATATTGAATTTATTGTAAAAATATTTTGAATCCTATAACTCTATTATTATCAGGAGCAGCCTAACTTGGAGTGAACATTTGGGGTTGTTTGATGAGCAACTTTAATAATGGAGTTGGCCAAGTGTTAATTACTACAACAAAATTAAGTTTTTAGGGAATTAACACACAAATTTATTTTTACATATTTAACTATCATATCTTGTAATCAAGTTTTAGGTGGCTCGGTTGTGTGGCTTGAGCCTTTGCCCTTTGGCGAGCAAGGGTATTTTTTGTTTTCTCTGTTTGTTAGTTGTTCTCTCTTGCATAGCAAATATACACACACATGTATTCTACCATATTTAAGGTTGCACATGTTAATACTCAAAAGGGATGAATTGAGTTTTTTTAAAAATTATTAAATTTGTGATCTTAATATGTGATTATTATAATAGGATTAATAATAATAATATCACACAATCATAAGAAATAAGAGAAATTTATAGAAGTTAGACTCTAAAGAGCTTAATTCTCTCTCTTAAAACTTAGCTTGAGACTTTTAAAACTTAATTTGAAATTCCACTAGGAATAATTAACGCTATCTTTTAAATGGAACTAGAACCAACACACAATCCATTGCTTAAGTAAGAACCAGTAGCACGTACACTACTAGCAAATACAATCTCCTCACACAAGTGAGTAAAAATAATAAATTTATAATCAATGGTTGAGAATTTCATTCTTGTTTGAACATTCTCACTACTTTGAATATTCTCACTCTTGTTTGAATGCTTTATCAAGTTTGTTCTATCTTGAACCTCTATATAAAGAAAAGATTAATATGAATTTTGAAATTTAAATATTGTTTAAGTTTTCTCAAATAACAAGGAACAAAATAAGGAAACGTGTCTAAAAATAACATACATTTAATTCAAAATAAATTTACTTTTTGCATGAGAAATCAAGATTTGAAAATTAAAATATAAGTTTTTGAGATATAAAGGATTAAAACAAGGAAACATATCTAAAAGCTATTCATCTTTAATTCAAAATAACTTTACTTTTTGCATAAAAAAAAATACATTTATCAAGATATGAAATTCAAATATAAACTTTTGAGACATAAATGATTAAAACAATGAAACATATCTAAAAATAATTTTCTTTTAATTCAAAATAAATTTATTTTTTTCATGAGTAAGAAATACATTTATCAAGATATAAAAATTCAAATATAAACTTTTAAGACATAAATGATTAAAACAAGAAAACATGTCTAAAATCAAATCATCTTTAATTTAAAATAAATTTACTTTTTGCATGAGTAAGAAATGCATTTATTAAGATATGAAAATTCAAAAATAAACTTTAGAAATATAAATGATCAAAACAAAAAAAATATGTTTAAAGACAAATCACTTTTAATTCAAAATAAATTTTTTTTTTTTATTAATAAAAAATATATTTATATTATAAAAATATTTTTATTATTATTAAAATCTTATTTGTTTATCTCTTGAGCTTAACAGTTCATAATCAATATATTATATATTTATTGGGTGAAAGCATAAATGTACCTTTATACTTTATTATAAGAGTATGCATTTCAAATTCTCAAAACCTCCTATTAAACACCTGTTAAACATCTCAAACAAATAATAAAAAGTGCAAATGGTGGAAGTGAAATTCACGCGACAGGTGTTTAGGTTTTTTTTTTTTCTTTTATTTTCTTATACTTTGTAAACTGTCCAACCTGTCGTTGTCGTTCTTGTACCAGAGACAGATTGATTGCAAGTATATATATATAGGTATATATATATATATATGAGTTTATATATCTCTACTGTATATATATATATATATAAGTATTGTTACTCCGATCGATTGCAGGTATATATATATATATATATATATAGGTATTGTTTCTTCAATTGATTGCAGATTTCTATATATATAAATGATCGATTGAAGGTTTATATATATTCAATTTCAAGTTTATATATACATATTAAACCCATTGCAACAATGAATTTGTACATACATATACACAAGTATATATAAATTCACTATTGCTATTATGCTTCACGCATTCATAAAACTTTTTTAATAAAATACAAAAATGCATTTATACCTTCACCCTATATTCATTATATAAATGCCCTATATATCATCAATTATTTTTAAAGTTGCCCTGGTCTGGTCTAGAGCTTTTTTCTCCATCCTGGGGTTTCTCAGTAAATAGGTCATAGTAGTGCTTTGACCATCGATCACCAATTAAGACTTTTTGATATCACCAATTGGTGACCCCCATCCTCTTCTCTAGCAGTTTGAAGGCTTGTTTGACTAAGCAGTTTAATCGCTTATAAGTTATTAGTTTAACTTATAAGTTATCAAACTTCTTTTATTAAGTGTTTGACATCATCAACAGCTTAAAAGCTAATGCATTAGCATTTGTAAGAAACTTAGGTGGTGTTCTCTTTATGTTTCAGTTTTGAATTTTGAATTCATTTTTAGTTTTATATTTTGAGTGTCTGTTTTGAAATTGCTGAAAACGTGTTCTTTTTGTCATTCTAAAAAATTATTTCTCAAAATTAAAAACTCGAAAACGCGTTCACTTTAAAATTTTGAAAAAAAGCATTTTATAATATTTTATTCAATAAATTTGATTATTAATTAAATTAAAACAATTTGATGTTAGTATATTATTAATAAAATATACATTTTGTACATCTATTCATTTGACACACAGAAAGACACAAAATTAAAGACACGTATTTAGTTATAATCTTCTTATGCATATAAAATTTTTGTGTATCTATTCATAATAAGTACCTTCTAATCACTTATAAAGAATTTGGGCCACGACCATCTTTCCAAATTAAAGACACAAAATTACATGAAAAAAAACCTCTACAACATTAACTCAATCACTAACAGCCAACAATCATACCAACAATCACCAAACAAACTCAATTAACCCAACAACCATTCAAGAAATCTCTAAAAGAGCTGATCACACTTTTTAAATCTGAAATCGTATTTAGAGAACAAATTCATAGATCCCAAAATTACAAACATAGATATAAATTTAAGCATCAAATTAAAAACAAAATTACAAACATAGATCCAGATTTAAGGGTTAAGCAAAATTAGAAATGACAAAATCAGAATACAAAATCAAAATTAGAAACAGAGGGTTTAACCTAAAAGAAGAGCCATAAGAGGAAGTGACAGACAGCGAGGATGGCGTAGGCGGATGGCGAGGCACGGCGGATGGCGTAGGCAAACCACGTGTGGCGGCGGCGATTGACGGCGAAGGCAAACGACGTGTGGCGAATTTGGAAGAGAGAACGACGAGGCGCGACGAATCTGGAAAGGCGAACGGCATAGGCGAACGACGTGCGGCGGCGGCCATGGAAGGCGTAGGCGAACGACGTGCGACGGCGGTGATGACGGTGGTAGGTGCTGCAATGGCCAACACGGAAGCGAGAGACTCGAATCTGAAAGAAAGAAATGAGAGCTTGGAAAAATGGAGAAAGAGAGAGTGCGAGGGAGTCCGATTTGGGCATTGCATGAAATGAGAAGGAAGGGAGATGGAGTCTGCAAGGGAGAAAGGGCCGAAGTCTGCAAGGGAGAAGGAAAAAGGGACCGTTTTTCGTGTTTTTCATTTTGCACCGTGTTTTGGCTGAAAACAACCAAAACGATTTTTTGTTGTTTTCCATTTCCTTTACAATTTTTTTTTTTGCGTTTTTGAAAATAACAAAGAGAACACGTTTTTAGTGTTTTGAAAAACTAAAAACCCAAAACGGGTTATAAACAGCAAAGAGAACAGGCCCTTAACCTCCCCAATTTTTACAAAAATGCTGGCAATAGCTTTTTGCGTTGACTGGGTGCATTACAATTTTACCCTCATACATTTTCAATATTTACACCTCTTATCCCTAGTACGAGATTACTTTTTCTCCCATCTCCCATCTTCTCTTCCACTGTTCTCATTTTCTCCCATCTTTCCTTCCCCGCATCTATGCCTTTTCCATTATTGCCATCGTCAGATCTCTCTCCATGAGCGATCGTCATCGCCAAATCTACAACTTGTCGAGTCCTCCATGTCGCCTACTACTAGCAATTTGTCGAGTCTTTCATCGTTGTTGCATCTATAACAAGCCGTCCAACGCTGTCGTTGGTTGCGGTCATCGCCATCATCGTGGTCGTCACCCCAGCTTTTTGTAATCTAATGGTAATATATTTGAAGGAGAAAAATAAAAGGTTCACATATATATATGATATAAATATATATTTTAATAATTATGTATAATTTATTAATATTTAATAATAAAATTTTATATTATTTAACATGTTTATAATTTTTGTCTTTTTATCAAGTTCTAATAACTTATTAGCTCATTTAAACCAATCACATAACTATTATTTGATAATTAAAAGTATATTTATCCAAATATGTTATCAGTTTAAACATTATTCAATTTAAAAGATTTAAGCCACTTAAAAAAGCTTAGCCAAACAGGCACTCAACGACCTGTTTGTTCATCAAACACCACACTGCAACTTCACAGCATCTTCTACCACACCCATGGTAGTCGCCTCATCATTGATGGTTGGCATTCTGTTCACCACACACCCATGGTAGTCGCCTCATCGTTGATGGTTGGCATTCTGTTCACCACCAACAACATCCCCCCCCCAAACTCCATAAACAGCAATCCTTCCTTATCAAACCTCAATCACCCCAATGTTGTTATTCTCATCATCGTACATCTCCTTCCCTCAACATCAAGGCCCATCACCAACCCCCAACCCAGAACCTACCCTCGTCTCACAATAATGACATCTCCTTCACTCTCACAGTGTAAAATTCCCTCACAATCTTAGAAATCCCCTCCCGAATCATTTTCATTTTCTTGCTCTTTTTCTTAACCCTACAAATTCACCAAAAAATAATTTTCATTCACCCTCTCCTGCTATGCTCTTTTTCTTGCTCCCTCTACACAAATCCTTAACCCTCACTATTATCCTTAGTGTCACCTTTGCAATCAAAGCTACAATCATATATGCCTAATTAATAATCTTGTCATCAAGGTCCAATCTATAAGCATTGTGCAATCCTTTCCCCCAATTTCTCAAGGCTAGACACTCAGTCAAAGCTACCATCAATTCCTCTTGGATGAATACATTAAAATGGATAAGCTCCCCTTAATGGAAAAACCTTGGGGTTCAGATGGTGGCTTGCTGGGCCTATCCCTCAAGCAGACAATCTTATTTTGGAATTTAGGCCATGGGATCTAGGGATTCAATTAAGGTGATGACAAAGACAATCTCGTGCTCGTGGTTTGCTGCTAATGCTTAGTTTAGTTTGTTTGTTTTAGATTCTCTATTTGCTAGCCATCTTTATATTTTGTTTTGTATCTCATGGTGGCAGCCTTATTGGGAATTCTGGTTTTGGCTACCTTGGAAATGACCTACATGCATTCAGCAGCCCTTCGGGGTCATCTTCCCCAACCTTCATTGGAAGGCAAAAGGTAATTCAATTAGCCCCCATGTTATACGATGATTCTGTTGCCTCGCTAGTCAATGCCAGTTCTCCCCACCAAAGCTTGCCTAGTCGCTCTAGTCTCTATTTTTTGGTGTTAGGGCATTGGATTTCCTTGATGATTGTTGTTTCAGGCTTAGCTGGCTCGATCTGTTGGGTTTTCTCTCCTCTCGATTTCTACAGTAACGTAGTTTGTTAGCAAAAAAAGTGTATATATATATATATATTATCATCCTACTAATATCCATCCACGCATAATTAACTTCTCTTTGATCATCCAAATGATCTTCTTAATTAATTCCATGTATCTACATGCATTTAGATGTGATAGGAAAAATAATTCAATGTGTGCGCCTGTGGATATGGTCGATGCATGTGTTGCTTATGGTGGGATCAACCTAATTGATTTACAACTATGCATAGGTTTAATTATGCAATGGTTCAACCAACAAATTAAATATATTAACTAAGCCTTTCACAAGGCAATGGCATGGATTCACTGATTAGATAACATCCACATATCAAATCTTTATTAATATAATATTATCGGCGTAATATCATTTATAACATAGATCTGTAAGTACTTGTGATTACAAATACCTCATAATTAATTAGCAGCTTTGCCAGTCCAAAACTAGACAGATCAACCCACAAGGGAAGCTGCTATAGTTAGTAGGAAACTCATCCATATGCAGATACAGTCTATGTATGTAAGTATGTATTTGTATATATAATATATGCTATTATGAATCTATATTAGGGTTCAGGTGTTTAAGACTAGGGTTTCGACAAGTTCTCCAACCTCAAGCTGCTGGAGCATAATCGTAACCTCCATCATCGTTGTCATCCTCGTCATCTCCATCACCGTCCATGGACGCAGCAGGGGCATAGTCTGAATCATCATCGTCGTCGTCGTCATCACCATCCCCTACCACTAGTGCTGTAGGTTTATTAGCAAAACTATAACTCAAAACAGAACTATCATGCACATCACAGTGCATTATTTTGGAGCACGGGTCAATCAATTTTGACACATGAAACATTTTCAAAGAAATTGAGGTAGCAAGCTAGCTAGAGCCTAGAGGAATTCTAACAAAGCCACTGATGAATGGGTAGGGATGAAATTAACATACACATAAAGAGGGATATATATACATGATGAATCGCAGTCCCAATCTCCTGGAATTATCAGGTGTATGTCTGCAGCGTGGAGAGGTGTGTCATATGCTTGCAAGAGTGTGGAGTCACGTGTCGCAATTTGCCAACTGGACGAATAATTGGTTGACACATAAGCAAAACTAAAGTTGCGTGGCAGAACCAGAACATTTCTGATCCTCCTGTGGACAAGCTAGCTAGCTTTTTCTTTTGTATGGTTATGGTGATATGGTGATGGAAAGGTACCAAAGATCTTTATTCTTCGGCATTAGTATTGTAAGGTGGAAAGCTTTGCAGTGTTAAGGGGTATATATACCTAAGGGTTGGGGGTCTGTACGTAATGCAATTTTAGACAAAGAGTAGAGTGTATGTTTGCATAACTACGTAAGGGTTGTGCTATTTGTACAGAAAGGGGTTTACAAAATACTTTATAGGGTGATCTATCGCGATATATCGTAATATTTTGACATGTTTGTGTAACTACGTAAGGGTTGTGCTATTTGTACAGAAAGAGACTGATAGAGTGTTTTACAGGGTGATATATCACTATTTTTGTTCACTACCTCCTCTCTCTCCCCTTCTCTAGATGCTTCAACTGGCCACCCATTGTCGTTCTTCACCTCAACCGCCTCGCCTGCTCTCGTTGTCACCTCGCCTGCTTTCGCCTTTACAACCTCATCGCCTCGCCTCTTCATCGCTGCATCCTCCAGCAACTGGCTCGCTTCTCGTTGCAGTGCCTCTTGTTGCTGCATCGAGAGACGAGCCAGTTGTTGGAGGATATAGCAGTGAGAAGGCGGTGACGAGGTTGTAGCAGTAAAAGAAGGTGAGGCAGAAAGGCAAAGAGCGATAATGAGAGGGTTAACGAAAGATGGTCGGTTGCAACGATGAGAGGAAGGGGAAAGAGAGGAGAGGTTGCTAGAGGAGGAAGAGACAAAATGGTCATTGAGAGAGAAGAGAAAGGGGCAAAATAGTTATTTAAGCCACTTGTAAACCCACCTATAAAATTCTATTTGTACAAATAACATTATCCAACTATGTAATTCACATGGAAGGGAAATTTCCAAGAAAGAAACCTGTGCGTGCGTGCAAAGAATCCTGCATCCATGGGGGTGCCTTTTCTGCAAAATTAATTATCAATTAATTCATAAACCTTCTCCATTTTACAGGTGCAATTGTGTCAAGAATGATGGTACGAGAATAATACACTTGTGAGCACAAGAGAGTTTGATTATGTATGCCTATGAAGACGTTGTTCTTTTGGATTATGAGCCTGTTTGGCTTACCCTTTTTAAGTTGAGCATTTAAGTGAGATAGTTGTTAGTATAAAAGTTATGTAATCTTTAAGTTGATAATGTGTTTAGAAAAATATGTTTTAAGCTATTAGTTAATAGTTATGTGTTTGGTTTGTAAAAGTTGATAAGTTGTTAAAACTTGACAAAAAGATTAAAATAGATATGATGCTAAATAATACAAATAAAATTTATAAAAATTTTATTTTTTATAAAAAAATTTATAAATGTTAGATAAATTATACATATTTATTAAAAAATATATTACTACAATATATATTACATATTTTATTTTTTCTTAAAAAATATTACCATGAATATATATATATATACAATATAAATACACTCACCAGTTGCAATCGATTCGGGAGGAAGAGGCGGCAGTGATGGAGGGTCGACGACGCTAGGCGGCGAATCTGGATTCAGAAGAAGGATCGGTGATGGCACGTTGCGGCGGCTCAGCTGGGTGACGGCGGCAGTGACGAATTTGAAGCAGAAGAGAGGGAACTTGAAGAAGATGACGGGAGAAGATAAAATGGTAATTTTCTTGGTCAACTTAGCAGCTTTTTTTGCCAAAGTTGGGGGGTACAAACTTCTCCAAAACTTTGTTATAACAGCTTTTCAACCATATAGCGTTTAAGCAATTATTCAAGCCAAACGTTTAACCGTCAGAAGTTACATAGCTTATACGTAGCTTGTATAGCATCAGCGATCAAACCGCTAAGCCAAACAAAATCTATATATATAATAATGGCGGGGAAGTAACCAGAAGCTTGAGTACTGGACTAGTAGTTAATTAAAGTAAAATCCTCATAGATCCATAGAGATGAATTGGGTGCTTTTTCAGCATTGGATGAGCTGACAATGATATTTTGGCCAATTTAATTTTAGCCCAAACTAAGATGGCAAATTAAGGAGAGTACATAACATTTTTTTTTAGCAAATAGAAAAAGGTGTATTGAACGTTTTTCTGATACACCTCGTGGGGTGAAAAAGACATATACGGGTCCCTTTTTCTTTTTCTTCTGCTTTTTTTTTTTCATTTATTTTATTTACTCTCCTATATGTTCTCTATCTCTCTATATATAATATCTTGTCGGGGGTCTGTAGTGTTATTATTTTATAATATTAAAGGAAAAGGACCTCAGCCCAACACTCTTTTTGGTAGGAGAGGCCCACGGGCTATGGCCCATGAGCATCTTACAAACTTTACCTTCAACAAAAGAAATTAATTTCAATTTTACATAATAATAAATTTAAACTCCAACAAAGCAAAGCATAATTTAACATTAAAATTTCCAACTTAAGAAGCAAAACAGAACGACGCCAATCTAATTAAATTCATATCTGATGATTCAAAGATTTATATAATATTGCTAAAAAAATTTAATCCAAATGAGAATAGCAAGATCTACAAAATACTGTTTTAACAAAGAAAAATTCTATTTGTCTTTTTCCTCTCTCTGCAGCCACTTCTCAATATTCCTAAAATACCCTCAAATGAAAATCCATTTTTACCCTTCATTTGACTCTTTAATACTCAATTATCTATCATCACACAACTACTTTTCCCTCACCATAGTAGCCAACTTTGTAACTCATTCTTGTTCTTTTACGTCGAAGTTGAGCCATGAATGATTATTACACTCAAATATTGATGATATGAGCAGATTTTGATGAGAAATAGAACAATTACTTAAAAGAATAATACAAATCGGTCAAATATAAACTCCTAATGAGTATACAAAATTTTTATCTCTCAAACTCTTGAGTTTCGAGTCCCCTAAACTCGAGGATTTAGGAACTTAGAGTTTCCCAAACTCCACCAGATTTTTTTTTAATTTATGTTTTATTAATTTAATTTTTTTATATTAAAATAATTATGAGAATAAAACGCTTTATACTTGAATAGTCATTCGATGCTATTCAACTCATTTAATACTCATTATGAGACATCTTAATTAAACTTTAATTTAATTAAACATCAAGTATCAAATTAAACAGTCCGCCCTGAACAAATATGCTACTTTTTGGGGCTGCCAAGGGACATTGACATGGTTGACAGTTAAAGACGTCGCAGTAATTCACCGAATTCAAAAAAATTAATGGGCTGATAACTTTTGATTGAATATTAGTATTAAATATTAAAAAATTTATTAAAACTTGCACGAGTTCGAAAAGCCCACTGGAACAAAACATTTTTCGGATCCCAAAAAGACCTACAAAAGTTGAGAGCAGTTCCCAAAGGGCGAAGGGTTTAAGCTAGCAACTGCTGAAGACGATTTTTTTTTTTTTTTAATCCATGTACAATGCGTTTGGCGAAAGGCTAGTTCCATGATTCTATCATAATATTTCAGTCCTTCAAACCACAAAATTAATGGCTATTATTTCTGCAGTTAACTCTATACGGAAGGATGGATTTAGCGCGATGTTCAAATCATACCAATCCAAGAAGGTTTATTCTAATTAAACCAGAGACATCTAAACGGATCAAATGTCACTTCTCACTAATACAGCAGACCATTTAGTTACATCAACTCAGGTAAGCATAAACTGAACCCAAATCCACATTTTTAGTTGCGGCAATCGCAGACTTTATCATCATCAACAGAGAAGGTAGGCAAAAAGAAGCTACCGGTGCTCTCTTCCGGGTTAATCTATTCCTTGGATGATTTGTTGATGAGTGACTTGTGGATGTGCGGAATCACACCTCCACCAGCTATAGTTCCTTTGATAAGGGTGTCAAGTTCTTCATCTCCTCGAATTGCAAGCTGCAAATGTCTGGGGGTGATACGTTTTACCTTGAGATCCTTGCTGGCATTGCCCGCGAGCTCCAACACCTCTGCCGTTAAGTACTCCAAGATAGCTGCAGTGTAGACGGCAGCCGTGGCTCCCACTCTCCCATGCGCCGTAGTCCTTGATTTCAGTAACCTGTGGATCCGACCAACTGGAAACTGCACATTATAAAACACAAACACAAGTCATCTACTTGAGAGAAAAAAAAGAAAAAAAAATTTACAACTAAGAACTTCCTGGTTTCAGCAAACGTAGAAGACATCATACCCCACATCAAAACCTTCTGAAATGACTTGGTCCATCAGAAATAGATAATTACAGGGTATAAGAACCCCCTAGATCCACAGTTTATGGGCAAAAAAGGGACAAATGTTCCAGGCCGAAGTAGTTGAGAAATTTGCTGAGTTGAATTCATCAATCCTCCCTTTATAATTTTTCAGTTAGTCCATATCAAAGCAAATGTATTCCTATTCGTACCTGATAAAAGTCCAACCCCCTTTAGGGGTAACCAGAAAAGTATATTCCCCCATAAATCCCAATAGTCAAGCTCTTGCTACAATGAAATTAACGCCAATATTGCCAACTCATCAACAGTGTGGAATTTTTACCAAGATAAGGCAACTAGAGTAAAATTACATTAGGAACGGTTATCTCATATTCGGGTAGGAATGCTTTTTTGTTAAATTATTGAAGTTCCTATACCACAAAATGAGAAAAATTCGAGTGGAAACAAAACTTACATTCAAAAGGTTGCAAATCTTGAACAAGGCAAGAGCTTGGGGGCCCTTCCTAAAGCCATGAAAATTGGTTAAAAAGACATTCTCATATCCTATCCTACATTGAGTAGTAGTAAGGAAAGGGTTTCCATGTTGATAAGGTCCTCCTTGCATGGGCTTGGGCTTGCTTTGATTATGGGTAGGCTTGTGCTTTGGCCCTTTTGTGGCCTTTCATAGAGGAAAGCAGACCCAAGTTTTCATTTGTAAGGCTTCCTTTAATGGTCCATATAGGCTTGGTTCTTTCATCCGAGCCCTCTTGGGGCACCCTAGGAGTCGATGCGTATTACACTAGGGATCTTACCATACCATACATGCAAACATAACAAATAAAACCAAACAAAGATAGTAAGCATAGATAGAAGACTATCTCCAATAGGCACCAAAGTAGATCTTCACTAAAAAAATGCCAAGAACACCAGACATAAAAACAGAAGTCTATAAACACTTGTTTAATTTAAACCTTGTATGACTAAAAAAGAAAGTTTCCTCACCAAGGCATAATGCCTTCACAATTAGTTCCTACTGCTATTGGTGTCATCCCTAAAGGCTTTCTTCTAGTTCCCTAATTCTTTGACAAGCTTTCATTTAGGCTTCAATAGTTGTTCAGTTCACAGATCAAAGATGCCTCGACTTGCTTCCATCGACTTTTTTTTTAGTTTTAGAAGGTTTAAATTGAACAACCAGAAATTTGTTTTCATGTATGGTGTTCTTTGTCTTTTTTCAATGGCGATGTACTCTAGTGTCCACTGGAGATAGACTCCTATCTATGCTAATATCTTCATTTGTTTTTATTTGTAATGTTTGCATGTATGGTATGGTAAAATCCCTAGTGTAATACGGATCAACCATAGGGTGCCCCAAGAGGGCTGGCTTGAATGAAAGGCCCAAGCTTACATGGACCTGTCACGGTGGACAAAGAGAATTACCTTGAATCAGTGTGATTCAAGGGCGAACAGAGATAGAGAGGGAGGGAGGAGAAGCAGAATTGCGAGATAGGGAGGAGAAGAGAGCTATGAGAGAGAGAGTAATGGAGAAAAAGTTTTAATCATTCAATATCCTCTCCCAAAAGGGTGGAAGAGTTAATATACTCACTCGGTGGGGTAGGAATCTCGCCCACTCAAGCGGTTACAACCGATTGCCTTATCCATTTCCCTAACAGATTCTCTTATCTTTTCCTCAGGCCTTACACGTGGCCTGACACCTAACCGTTTGCCAGCTGGAATGGAAATACACTAATGGAAATAAGCAATTACAATGTAGCAGAAAATTAACTATGCTAAAAGCAAAAATTTGAAAGATAGCAGCAGCAGGTCCGTGACAACTTTCCTCCCTTGAAACATTTCTTGTCCTCAAGAAACGCTAAGGAGGCTTGCAACTCGTGGGAAACGTTGTAGTAAACTCGGAAGATACTCTCAGGTGTTGTCGTAAGTACCCTCTTGCCCCCATTTCACCAAAACTTGAATGAGGGGAACCCCTTGTTTGTAAATCACTCTTCTGTCCATGATAGCCTCCGATTCCTTTTGATCATCCTTCTCCTTCCCCTTATGCAGTGCGGGCAAAGCTGAATTGACTTGTTCGGTCCCGGTGGATCTCTTAAGGAGAAACACATGAAAAACCGAGTGTATGTTAGTACCTTCCGATAGCTGAAGCTTATAGGCCACTTTGCCTATTTTGTCTGTTATGGTGAACGAGCCAAAGTACTTAGGGCTTAATTTAGTGATGGGCTTCTAGCTGATGGACTTCAAATGCTAGTACCTGAGCCGCAAGTATACTTTCTCACCCATCTCAAACTCTTGGTTACATCTCTTTCTATTCGCGAATTATTTCATCTTGTTCCTAGCAGAGGCCAACTCCTGTTTTAGTTGTTGCACCACTTCCCTCCTCTGTTGCAGGTAGTCATCAACTGATAGCTCTGTAAACGGACCTCCTATAGCTGGCAGCAACGGGGGTTTAAACCCATACAATGCTTCATAGGGAGACATCTTTAAGGCTGTGTGGTATGTGGAATTATACCACCATTGGGCCTGGAAGCCACCTATGCCAGTGCTTCGGTTGCATGATATACATACATCTCAAGTAGGTTTCTAATACTTGATTAACTCGTTCTATCTGCCCATCCATTTGTGGATGGTAGGCTGTTGACATATTGAGCCGAATTTCCATTGATCCCATAAGCTCTTGCCAAAAACGGCTTGTAAACACTTTGTCACGACCTGAGACAATGGTTTCTAGTACTCCATACTGGGACACAATCCTGTCAATGAACAGCTAGGCCACTTACTTGGCTGTGTAAGGGTGAGCTAATCCAATAAACTAAGTGAATTTGGTAAACCTATCCACCACCACCATAACACTGTCTTTTCCTTCTCACTTAGGCATTCCTTCGACAAAGTTCATGGACACGCTAGTTCATGCTCTGTTTGGTATAGGCAGAGGTTGTAAGAGACCCGGGTAGGCCACATTTTCTAGCTTGCACCTCTTGCATATATCGCACGCTAACACAAACTTCTTGACATCACTCCTCAAGTTGGGCTAATGGAATATCTGCTTAATCCTCAGGTAGGTATTTTGAATGCCAGAATGTCCACCCACTGGTGACTCATGTAGAGTTTGCAATATTTTTTGTTTGAGGTTTCCTTCATTCCCAATTACAATCCTCCCCTTGTATCTCAACAGCCCTTCTGTTAAGGTGTAGCCATCAGCCCTTCTTGGAAATATCACTGCTTCTTCTAACGTCTTCTTCACCCGCTCATCATCAGCATAACTGTTAATAACCTCTTGACACCATTCCGGCACTACCACAGTAATTGCTAAAGTGCTGCCCTCTTCTTGGTGCCTTGACAGGGCATCAGCTACCACATTTTCCTTGCCCCTAATATATTATATCGAATAATCGAGCCCCACAACTTAGCCATCCCTCTTTTCTGCAGTTGAGTGTGTAATATTTGCTGTAATAGAAATTTGAGACTCTCATGATTTGTTTTAATAATGAATCTACTGCCCTCTAGATAGTGCCTCCATTTTTACAGCGACATCAACACTGCTAAGAACTCCTTTTCGTAAATACTTAATCCCAAATGCCTTCTGCTTAGGGCCTGGCTCAGAAATGCCAGCGGTCTACCCCTCTGTAGGAGAACTACACTGATGCCTACCCCACATGCATCAGTTTCCAATGTGAAGGGTTCATTGAAATCGGGTAATCCTAGAGTGGGGATTGTTCCCATTGCTTCCTTAAGCTTTTGGAAAGCCTCCCTGGCCTCCTTTCCCCACTTGAAATTACCCTTCTTCAAAAGTTCTGTTAGTGGCCAACTCAACACCCCATAACCTTTTACAAACCTCCTGTAGTAGCCGGTTAAACCGAGGAATCCTCTTAATGCCTTCAGTGTTGTAGGTTTGGGCCAATTGAGCATAGCTTCGATCTTTCTTGGGTCTGTTTTCACCCCGTCTCCAGAGATCAAATGACCCAAATATTCCACTTGGCTTTGGCCAAAAGAACACTTAGACCTCTTGATGAACAACTGATTAGATCAGAGGACCTCTAGGGTAGTTTTCAGGTGCTTTAAATGTTGGTCAAGGAAGGGACTATACACAAGAATATCATCAAAGAAGACTAGTATAAACTTCCTCAAATATGGTTAAAAAATTTGGTTAATAAAAGACTGAAAAGTGGTTGGGGCGTTGGTGAGCCCAAAGGGCATCACCAAGAACTCGAAGTGTCCATGATGGGTCCTAAAAACAGTTTTATGGGTATCTTCAGGCTTCATCTTGATTTGATGGTAACCGGATCGAAGATCCAGCTTGGAAAAAATGGTTGCATTGTGTAGTTCATCCATAAGATCTTCTACTAGGGGTATTGGGAACTTGTCTTTTATGGTTATGGTGTTTAATTGACAATAATCCACACAGAAGCGCTAGGTCCCATCTTTCTTTTTAACTAAGAGCACTGGTGAGGCGAATGGGTTATGGCTGGGCCTTATGAAGGATTGGTTCAACATTTCCCTAACCATTTTTTCGATTTCTGATTTTTGGGTTGGCGAATATCTATAGGCCCTGATGTTTATGGGTTCGGAATTTGGCTTAAGATTGATGGAATGGTCCAGGTTGCGGGAAGGTGGTAGGGTGTTGGGTTCAGCAAATAGGTCCCCAAATTCAATAAGCAATTCATCAATAAGGTGCTAAGAGTGTACCTGGTCAATTCTTCCGTGTGGGCTGCAGGTAACTACGTTTAGTTCACCCATCACTAGCTTTTCCCATCCTTCGTCCGCAACTACCATTGAAAATAATTGAGCCAGCTTGCTCCAGTTATTCCTAAAGGCTTTATGCAACCTCTTCCCAATTATCAGCTTACATGTGCCAGTCCCTCTTCGTCCTTTTAATGTCATCCTCTTTCCTCCTTTATCAAAGGAGACTTCCATCCTGTTGAAGTCGAAACTTATGAGGCTCACCCCTTTCATCCAATCAACCCCAAGCACCATGTCACATCCTCCCAATTGCAATACTCTAAGATCAGCTTCGAACCCTTCTCCTTGCATCTCCCACTTAAACCCATATCAAGCCGAATTGCTCAGCATCTTGCCCCCATCCGCTACTATCAAACTAAGGGGTTGGGTATTAAAGAGTGGGCACTTCAGCTTTCTAGCGGTTTCCCCATCCAGGAAGCTATGGGTGCTTCCGCTATCTATTAAGACCAGCAGGCCTTTGTCCTTCACTCTCCTTTCCACCTTGATTATCTTATTGTCGGTCACTCCCTTCAGTGCATGGAATGATATCCCTCCATTATTCTCATTCCCAGACTCCTTATCTTCTTCACTTCTATTTCCTTCCTCTTCTTCCAGTGTTTCTGAGTTGCCCTCTAAAAGGAGAAGTTGGCGCTTACATTGATGCCCTGGAAAATACTTGTCTCCACACCTGAAGCACAGGCCGGGCGGTCTCCTCTGGTCATTGTGCCTAACACTTGGCTGGGGCATCGCCGGGGGCCTACTTCCAATATTGCCCCCTGCCCACTCGCGGCCTACTCCTCTCCCACCTTGGTGGGAGGGCCTTGCTATCATAGCTTTAGTTTGCTACCTCTGTTTTTTCATCAATGTCTCCACTACCATCTCTTGTAACCTGGCACTCTCCACTGCTTGTTTCATCGTCTGAGGTCGGATCATCTTAACCATTGGTCTTAAATCGTCGTTGAGACCACTTAAGAAACTAGACACAAAGTATGCTTCGGATAGGTACAGGTCTTGACTACTCATGAGAGATCGCAGCTCCTCGAATCTTTTCAAGTAGGTTTTTAACTCACCCACTTGCCTGAGTTTGTTAAATTCTTCAATAATGTCGATCATAATCTCTCACATAGCTTCTCGGTGAACTCTCCCCACGTAGGCTGACCCCTCACACTAAACCAACCTTGGTACCATGCATCCACGACATCATCAAGGTAGACAATTGCTAAGGCAACTTTCTGACCCTCCGGTATGTCATACCATTCAAACATTCTTTCGCACTTCCGCACCCACCAACGGGGGCTATCACTTTCAAAAACAAGTATCTCCATCTGGGGCATGTGGAAACCTGCTTGTTGGCAATGTCCCTGCTCATCATGTCCCTTATCCTGCATCATTCCTTCCCCCTTGTCCTGACCATTCCCCATATTAGGAGTTACAGGCCTGACGTGACCCCTATTGTGATGTAAGAAAGGTTCCGTTCTATCTTGGGGAGGGAAGTTGGGGGCCAAATTGATCGGGTTTTGACGCGTGAACATCAACATGAACTGCTGAAGCTGGTTACCCAGTTCTTCCCTCGTCTGTGCCATCTCTTCGCGCATTTGAACTAGCGTTCCGTCCAACTTTTGATCGAGCGACATGATCGCCTCGTGGTTACGAGCATTTCCCAGCTCGAGCTGGTCTACTCGTCTCTGGACCTCGGTCATGGACGAGCTGACCTGTTACAGTTGAGCCTCCATGTTTTTCATGCAGGTTCCTTCCGCCATGAGCTAGCGACAATCCTGGCCAAGAATCAAGCTCTGATACCAATTTGTCATGGTGGACAAAGAGAATTACCTTGAATCAGTGTGATTTAAGGGCGAACAGAGATAGAGAGGGAGGGAGGAGAAGCAAAATTGCGAGATAGGGAGGAGAAGAGAGCTATGAGAGAGAGAGAGTAATGGAGAAAAAATTCTAATCATTCAATATCCTCTCCCAAAAGGGAGAAGAGTTAATATACTCACTCGGTGGGGTAGTAATCTCGCCCACTCAAGCGGTTACAACCGATTGCCTTATCCATTTCCCTAGCAGATTCTCTTGTCTTTTCCTCAGGCCTTACACGTGGCCTGACACCTAACCGTTTGCTAGCTGGAATGGAAATACACTAACGAAAATAAGCAATTACAATGTAGCAGAAAATTAACTATGCTAAAAGCAAAAATTTAAAAGATAGCAGCAGTAGGTCCATGACAGGACCATCAAAGAAAGTCCTACAAATGATAACTTGGGTTTGCTTTCCTTGATGAAAGGCCAAAGAAGGGCGAAAGCACAACAAGCCTACCCATAATCAATCCCAAGTCCTTGCAAGGAGGACCAAAATGTCATGGAAGCCCTTTTCTTACTCCTCAATATAGTTGATAAGAATGTTTTTTCTAACCAACTTTCATACATTTAAGAAGGGGACCCTAAACTAGCTCGTGCCTTCTTTAGGATTTGCTCCTGTATCATGAACCTAGGGTTTAGAATGGAAATTTGAGGAAGTTAGAATAACAGACATAATAGAGAGAGAAGAATAGAGAAATCAGAGAGGGAAATTAGAGGAGGTGAGAGACATAGAACTCGAAAGGAGAGAGAGCAAAGAAGAAGAGAAGTCGAAGGAGGGAAGAGCAATCAAATATGAGAGGGACAGAACTTGGAGAGAAAATTAGAAGTCTGAATTTGATATATTTCATATAATGATTGATAGCTACTTCTCTTAGGTAAACAATTTTGTTACAAAGTAAAACAAAAAATACAACTACTAAAATAACGAAATAACTACTGCAAAATTACTATTTTATCCTTGGAGCTATGACAATTCCCCCCCTCCTTTGAGAGAGTTCTTGTCTACAAGAACTTACAGCGACTGACCACTGTTCTTCATCTAATCCCTGCTTTCACTAACAGTTTTATTCTTTTGTTATTTCTCCTTCTAAGCCTTTTCCTCTTTTCTCTTACATTCTCTTTCTTTTGCTTTTGCTTTTCCTACAAATATAAAATCTAGACCTTGAAGATCTCCAGGTTAAGGCTATAAGTTCTAGTAACCTATGCTAAGACCAAGTCAATTGCCAATATACCTCCAATCATATCATGTCCAGTAATAGGAAGGAACTCAAACTTCTCTACAAGCCAAGACTTGTTTTGATACTACAGCTCACCATCTGAAATATGAAAACAACAAAAAACTCTTCCACCATCTTCAAAAACTCATCACGTTTCTTTCATTCATCTTGCTTCAATTGTGTCCTCTGCTCCTCTTTAACTTTTCCCTGCTCCCAGGTCTAGCTGGATTCAACATTTTCGAAATCCAACGGGGCTTTAAAAACATCTTTTTTCTTCCTGCTTGCTAACGTACACCAATGGTTCTTCAACAAATGGCTCCTCCATTGGTGTTGCAGTTACTATTCCTAATGAATCAATACTTTTTCCCAATTCAGATTGTTCCTCAGTTTCTTGCAAGTCAAAATTCTGAGGAAGGACTCCAGCACCAGTTTCCTAAAAATAATTGATTTTCCAATCGGAATTACCTGATCCAGTGTAGGTAATTCAACAACTTCTTTTGGATCGGAGGTCATAGGTCGAATTCCAGCAGAAGCTGGAATCGGTTCCACAGTGGATCTTGAATAAAGATCCTCTCGTATGCTGACCTAATACTCCTTAGAAAAGATCATCAGAAATTCATCAAACTTCCTTGATAGCCCTTCCAACTTTCTATGAACTCTGTACATAAGAGTTCTCCAATTTCCAATCCAATGTCTCATGATTCCAGTTGATTGCCTCATGATTTCTACTGTGTCCAACTAAAACTGTAGCATTCTTCTGTGTCATGACCCCAAGGAACCCCAAGGATATATTAGTAATACATGTCGTGTTTTCCTTATTAGTTGTATTTTCTGCTGTTAGCATTTTCAATTGTAAGCCTATAAATAGGCTTGAGTAGTTAGAGGAGGGGGCTTAATGAATAATTTGAATCTCAATTCCCTCTCTCAATACTCTCCCACGGCTTCTCTCTCTCCCCCTCAGTTCTGTTCTATTCTTCCTTGGCCTCTTCTTTGCTCTATCTTCCTCCAACTCTTATCCAAATTCCTTCCTAGACCCTAGCTAAACCCTAGGGTCATGACATTTGGTATCAGAGCTCCCGTTCCTCGGCGATGACTTTCTTTGTTGCTTCTCGGAATTAGAAGGCTACTGTAATAGCTCAAATCAGTGACAGATTATTGGAATAGATTTGAGGAGTTAAGATCCCTATTGTGGAGTAATCAGCCAGCTTTGACGGAGCACTATTTTGTATCAAGATTTGTTAGTGGTTTGAAGGACAAACTGAGGTCAATGGTCAAGATGATGATGCCGACAACTATGAAAGAGGCAGCCAAGAGAGCAAGGCTACAGGAACTTGCCTTGGAAGCCATTTTTAGAAAGCAAGAGTTGCAGCCTAACAGTTATATTAAGGGTAGACAACTGATTGAGGAAGCTTCTAAGGCTGCAAATCATGCCAAGCATGAATCGGAGGAAAAATTGGGGTTGGACCGGCCAATTGTAACTAAAGATTTCAGCAAGGAAGAGAGATTGGACAATGCTATCGGTGGGGATCACTATTCATATCTGCTGGAGGTTGATGTATCAGCACTAGGAAGGAAGGATGGCGATGGTGATAGTGTCCTTGCAGCTAATGAAAAGTATGAGGCTAATAAAGACCTAAGGATAAGGATGGTAGCTGTAAAGAATGAGAAAAAACCTGAATTGCATCAGGCAATTCAGGCTGCCAAGGAAGTAATGGTAATTGTTGAAGAAGCTATCAAGGTTCCACTGACAGAAAAATCTGCTAGAAGTTAAAGATACCACAATTGAGGATACCTCTACTAAAGAGAAAGAAGACATTGGGAAGATGGTGGGGAAATTTTTTGTGGAAGGAAACGAGACTTTTGCTGCTTTGATAGTTCTCATTTCCATTGGAAAGCAGCAGCATCGAACCAAATTTCGACCTACAAAGCAATTTGACTTACTCTCTACAGTTAGAGAGATTATAGTGGAAGGTGTGATAGGTCAAATGGAATTAATTTTGAGAGCAACAAGGAATGGGTGGATGGCTGGAACAGGGGCTGCAGCGAATCATGATACTGCTGTTCTCGGAGGAAAAGACATGGCAAGACAAAAGAAAAAAAAAGTGAGAGATAAGAACAAGAAAAGGCGAAGAAGAAAACAAATTATTAAGGCTGGAATTGGCTGAATAATAGGGTTAACAGCAGCCAATTCTTGGGGACAAGAATTGTTTGAAGGGGTGGGGATTGTCATGACCCCAAGGAACCCCAAGGATATATTAGTAATACATGTCGTGTTTTCCTTATTAGTTGTATTTTCTGTTGTTGTTAGCATTTTCAATTGTAAGCCTATAAATAGGCTTGAGTAGTTAGAGGAGGGGGCTTAATGAATAATTTGAATCTCAATTCCCTCTCTCAATACTCTCCCACGGCTTCTCTCTCTCCCCCTCAGTTCTATTCTATTCTTCCTTGGCCTCTTCTTTGCTCTATCTTCCTCCAACTCTTATCCAAATTCCTTCCTAGACCCTAGTTAAACCCTAGGGTCATGACATTCTGCTGCAGTTGAGACTCGAATTGTGTCATGCGTGTGTTGTCAGCCATGGCAGAAAAACTCATGAGCGGGAGAAGCCGGGGCCAAGGAACTGCTCGACAGCCTCCTATGACTCAATTTGTCCTGTTACAGCCTCTAGAAATCACTTGCCAAGAATCGCCTCTGAACTGATTCTAGTCCTCGCCTAGATCTAGATTCAACAAACTTGATCTGCCTTCAAATTCTAATCGAACCTTGTTTGAAATTGCTTCAAGAATTGCTTTGATCTAACCTTAGCAATCCTAAATCTGCCTGTCATAGTCAGAATTGAGAAATCAACAGCTTGATAATCGCCTCTAGCTCAACTTCATTGAATCGCCAGCAAGGAATCTAATTTTGGCTTCCAAAATCACCTTGATTAGCTGCTAGGAGATGACAGAATCACAACCAAGAATCGCTGGCTCTTGTACTATTTGTCATTAATTTAGGGTTTAACCTAGGGATTAGAATGGAATTGGAAGAATTCGAGTAAGTTAGAATAGAAAGGGAGAGAACAGACAAAATTGAGAGAGAAGAATAGAGAAATCAGAGGAGGCGAGAGAGATAGAACTTGGAAGGAGAAAGAGAAAAGAAGAGAAGCTGAGGGAAGGAAGAGCAGTCAGATTTGAGAGGGATAGAACTTGGAGAGAGAAAATCAGAAGTCTAAATTTGATATATTTCACATAATGATTTCTTTACAGCTCTTGCAGCTTTATATAGCTACTTCTCCTAGGTAAATAATTACAACATATCCAGTTTTTATCCAACTATGTGGGGTCGGCTACATGAATTCTAGACTTCCATGTATTTCTATCTTTTGTCATATCTCCTAGGTAAATAATTTTCCTACAAAAAAATAAAAAATACAACTACTAAAATAACAAAATAACTACGGCTAAATTATTATTATATCTTTGGTGTTGTGACACTATGATAGGCCTTTCGAATGAAGTTCCGTTTCAACTCGATTTTTTCTCATTTTGTGGTGTAGGAACTTCAATAATTTAACATAAAAACGTTCTTACCCGAATATGGGATAACCATTCCTAATGTAATTTTACTCTCGTTGCCTTACCCTGTGTTAGGACCCTTATGGTAGTTAGGGTGTATAGAGTGGCTGTAACAAGAAGAGGGGAAATAACAAGATGTTAGTTGCTACAGTTAGAAGTTAGCTGATGCGATTAGGAGGCTGTAATGCCATAACAATTAAGGGACTTAGGCAGTTAGACGATTGTTGTAGAATGAATCTCCTATGAGGATGAGCCTATAATTGGGGCTTTTCCTCTCAATAAGAGCATCGATGAATATTTTGGTAAAATTCCAACTCATCTCTTCCTCAATTTCCTCTCTCTCTCTCTCTCTCTCAGTTCTATCCCTCTCGTTCTTTCTTTCTTTCTTTCCTAAAATCAAACCCTAATTCTCCTCATCAAACCCTAATCAAGGAGAATTCCCTTGTCAGGATTGAGACCCTAACACCTTGGAAAAATTCCACTCTCTCTAATGGATCATGAATAGACAATATTGGCACCAAACTTATTGTAGAGAGAGCCTTGCCATGTACCTAGGCTTTAGCCTAGGGTTTGGATTGGAATTCAGAAGAATCCGAGGGAATTAAGACCAAGAATGGAAGGATTGGACAGAAATGGGGGAGATAATAGATAGAAATGAAGGAGAGTTGCAGACAGAACAAAGAAAGGGAGAGATTAGAGAGAACCCAGAGGGAAAAGGGAGGGAATTTGAGAGTGAATTGATGAGAGGGAAAGCTGAAATTCAATTATCTTTCAAAAACCTTTCTCCCAACAGACTTCAGTAGCTTTATATAGCAACTTTATATAGCTACTCTCCAGAAAACAAACTAATAGAAAAATACAACTAGAGGAAAATACAAGTAAAATGTAAAATAGGCTAATTACTATTTTAGCCCCAGTAAACCCTTGGGTCCTGACAAACTCGACTACTGGGATTTCAAAGGAGTATACTTTACTGATTAACCCTAAAGTGGGGTGTACTTTATCAAAGTTGTGAATGGGTACATTTACTTTTCCCCTAAAGTGTAAAGGCAAAATGGGGATGGGGCACATTTAGTTAAGTCATTTAGAGTTTGCATTTAGTTAAGTCATCATGCAGTGCTAATAGGTGTAGAAGAAACAAGAAGTTTGTATTTTTGTTTTATGTGTTATGAATATGTAACGGTTGTAACAGGTAACTTCCATGTAACAGTTAGTTTTGTTAGTTTTTTCTGTTTATGTTATATTCCTTGTAAAAGCTACCCCTATCTTTTATAAATAGAGGATTGGCTTATGTTATTTCTCTTCTTCATCATATCGTGTACAGCGAGAGAAAAGTCTAGAATTTAGTCTTTGTAATCTCAGAGAGAATAACTCGTGAGAATAGGGCTGTGAGTGCATGTATCGATTGTGCTCTTAGGTTAGTGGATTTTGTCGGCTTCTTCAGTCTAGATGTAGGATCATCAAGTCATTGATGATTTGAACCAGAATAAGTTCTTGGCCTCTTGTACTTTCTGTTTTATCGTTTTTCTTGTTATTAATTCTATTCTTGGTGCTAGAGTGTGAGATTTTGTATTTAGGGAAGTGATTCATTACTCAACAATTTGGTATTAGAGCTTGGTATCGCAATCAAGAATCATTCTAAAGAAGACAAGAATAGAATTGGTGAATCAAGAAATGGCATCATCCTCATCTACCACAAGGTATGACATTGAAAAGTTCGACATAATGATTTTGCTCTCTGGAAAATGAAAATGCAGGCTCTCCTTGGGAATCTTGGATTGGAGGAAGCCTTGGAAGGAGAACCAAAGATGTCAAAGACCTTGACGACAGATCAAAAGAAAGAAATCTTAAAGAAGGCCTACAACACCCTGATCCTGAGTTTGGGCGACAAGGTTTTACGAGAAGCGTCCAAGATGAAATTTGCTGCAGAGAAGGCTGAAATTGGAAAGTCACTACATGACAAAGTCATTGTCAAGTTGGCTCTACCCAAAGGTAAGATTTTTTACCTTTAAAATGCATGATGGCCAAAAGTTACAAAATCATATAGATGATTTTAATAAGCTTTTCCTAGATCTAGAGAACATAGATGTTAAGTATGATGATGAGGACAAAGCTCTGGTTTTACTTCATTCCCTACCAAGATCCTATGGAACTTTTGTTCACATTTTAAAGCATGGTAGAGATACACTGTCACTAGATGATGTGATAGGTGCAGTTAACTCTAAAGAATTAGAGTGCAAAGTAGAGGGAAAACATCCATCAAGTGATGCTCTCACAGTAAAACTAGGTTGGATAAAAGAGAACCAAGGGTGAGAGGTAGATCAAGATCTAAATCCAAAAGTGACAAAATGTTATTACTGCCATGAAGAACACATTAAGAGGAATTGTCCTAAAAAGGACTTTCAAGAAAGAAATAACACTAATGGTGGAGCCTCAATTTGTGAATTTGGGTATGATAGTTCAGATGCTTTAGTTGTGTCGAAAAGATCAGAAAGTGAAGTGTGGATTATGGACTCAGGATGTTCATATCGCATGACACCAAATAAGCATTAGTTCTTGAACTATCAGGAAATAAATGGAGGCAAAGTAAGCTAGGAAATGATCATGAGTGCAGGGTAGAGGTGGCAATATGGGTTGGTGAGTCGTAATCGTATCGTGTTGAGACATACGTATAACACGTCTCAGGTTAACCCGAACACGACATGTTTATTAAACGTGTCGTGTCGTGTCACCTGTTAACCTGTTTAACCCGTTTAATTTAAACGGGTCGTGTTGTGTCACCTATTAAACGTGTTATTTAGTTTTAAATGTGTTATTTCATGTATAATCGTGTTAACGTGTTCAGATCAACCCACTAACCCTTTTAATTAAACGTGTCATTTCGTATCTAATCGTGTTAACGTGTTCGAGTCAACCCGTTAACACATTTAATTAAACGTGTCATTACGTGTCTAAACGAGTTAGACGGGTTGACCCACCTAAAACACGAAAATAATTGTGTCATAAACGGGTTGACTCGTTTATGACCTGAACCCGATTAACCCCAACCCTAACCTGCTTAATTCCGTGTCATGTAATCGAGTCGTGTCCAAAATTGTCAGCCCTAGTGTAGGGTCCTTGGTGTTGGAGACATAAGGCTAAAGATCCATAATAATACTTATAGGACTCTACAATCCGTGAGGCATGTCCTTGAGTTAAAGAGAAACTTGCTTTCTCACGAAGAACTAGATAAGCAGGGTTACAGTTTTAAGGGCGAGGGTGGAGTTCTAAAAGTTTCTAAAGGGTCTCTAGTTTGTATAAAAGCCTTACTACAGAATGGCATATATATTCTACAAGGAACTACCTTGAATGGAGAAGTTGCAGTGGCAGGAGGAAAGGCCATCACACAATCAAGACTATGGCATCTTAGGATGTCTCACATTAGTGAACTAGGGCTAAAAGAATTGTTAAACCAAGGAATTCTGAAAAAGGATCAGGTGGCAGGACTTGATAAGTGTGAGTCTTGCATTTATGGGAAAGTCGCTAAGGTCAAATTCAACAAAGAGACAATACACTCCTTTAAGGCACCATTAGATTATATCCACAATGACCTATGGGGACCTGCCCAGACCCTAATGTCATGACCCTATGAGTAATAAAAGGGTATTATTGTAATAGGGTAGAATAGTTTGTTAGGGATATTCTAGCAATTAGTTAGATACACATGGCTGTATGTGCAAGGCTGTTAGGGGACAAATATGCCTATATAAGGCTGATGTAAATGGAGGGGATGATATGCTGAAAAATTGATATTGAATCTCTATTTTCCTCTCTACATTTCTCTCCAATTCTCCCTCTCATTTCTTTCTATTACTCTCTCCCTTTCTACTGATTTCTCCCCCTATTTCTGCCCTATTTCCCCCTCCTACAATTCTAATTTCATTCCCCAATTCTTCTTTTACCTATCACGGGTTCGTGACAAATTAGTATCAGAGCAGTCATTCCTTGGGTGTGGTTTTGGAAAATCAATAGTGTCCGATCAGATTTGAAGTAAGCAAGCCAGATTTGAAGCGAAGCAAGACGGTCATTAAAAGCGAATTCAAGCGACTCTTAGCGGAAGCGGATGAGTTGTAGAATTCGGCGATTCCGACAGATACGAGTGAGCAAGCAATACTCGATCGAGTCTTGAAGGCTAAGCTGGCAGTGTCCCTCAATTGTGAATTCAGTGAGCATTGGTTAGAAATTGCAAACGAACAGGCCGAACGATTCAGAATTGGCAGGCGACTTGGCCAGATAGATCCGATTGTGATTCCGACAAAATTCTTAACGGTTGGGCTCATATTTTGGAGGCGCAATTGGGCAGCTGGAGTAGGCGCAATACGGCGACTCCTAGGGGAGTTGCAGTTTATTGGAATTCCCAGACGAGCAAGGCCTTCCCATCCTCAGAGCTGTTTGCAGGAGAATTTTGAAGAAACTGCAGCCATCGATTCTCAATTTTGTAGAATTTCGCTGGTTGCAACACAATCGCTCAAGGAAGGCACTGTCGGACTCGAAATTGGTAGGTGATAAAGATTGGGTCAGACATGGAAATAGGAGTCGCAGCCAGTAGGGGACGGTGATTGGGTTGGCGACTTCCCTGGGCGGCTAAGGTGAGGCGATTGTCGCCTTGAATCTGGGCCCTCCTGTTCGAATATTGAGAGGGAAGCAGGTGGTAGCTTTGAAGCTGGAATTTCGGCTGTCGAAATAGATAGCAGCAACACCCAAAGGCTGTTTCTCTGCTGATAGCTGAGACGACGGGTTTTTGGTTGCAATTGAATTCCAGCACTCTTGGGTATTAGTTGCGTTTAACATCCAAACAAATTTCCAACAATTTTGGGACGGAATTGAGGACGAAGCTGGCCAGAAGTGACAGGAGTGAAGTGGACCAAGTCCGAGGCGATGCGGGCAGACCCAAAGCGATCGCAATTGTCCAAGATTAAGCAATCTTGGTTGAAGATTTAGAGTCGGTGATTCTCGGCCGCTCCCAGGAGCGATTCAGTGATAGAGAACCCATAGTGGCACTGTCCGATTGGCTTCGAGGGTTATCAAAGCTGGCTCAGCGGAAGTTTGAAAATTTTTGTTTGTCGTTGGGAGGTGAAGTAGGGTAGGCAAGTCCTCTGACCAGTTCTTGATGGTTCTGAAGGTGGCGGAATAGGTCTTGGATCTCGACTAAGAAGCCCAGCAATTTTGGTATCTGATTCCAGCAAAGTTTGGAGCAGCTGGGAGTGGATTGTGGAAGGCGAATTTGATGGGTGATTCTAGGCTGTGAATTCCAGCGCTCTTTTGCGGTCCGACTTCATTAACGAAGCAGTAATTTCAGGTGGTAATTCCAATCAAATCCTAGGCTGCTAGTAAGGTAAACAAAGGTTAATTTTGGCTTTGAATTTCGAGATAACTTGTTTGAAGAAGAGCAGTATGTATTTACCTCCTTGGTCTTCAAAGTATGCTGATTGTGAAAAATCAGCTAAGGGGCGCAGTGCATGTAGGAGACCCTGGGAGCCTCAAGTTGAAATGGGGTCTCAATTGCAGTTGAATGATGCTGCATGTTCAATGGTTAATTTTCATGCAAGAGAGCAGCCTCAATTGCAGCAGAACAGTGCTGCATTTTCAGTAGGGTGTCCTACTCGTGAAGCTAGGGGAGGCAGTGCATACATGGAGCAGATTAGCCTTCAATTGCAGCAGAAGAAAGCTTCCTTTTCAGCTGGAATGGAGTCTCAATGGCAGCCAAAGAAGGCTGCAATTTCAGTGGGCAGCAACAAGGAAAAGAAGAACGGGATTAGCCAAGTTGACAAGGAAACAAGAAGTGTAATACAAGAAGAGTGCAAGGAATTCGGTCGAATGCTCTGCGAGAAGCTGCAAGAGTTTGCAATAATACTAATTAAGAAGTATTATTACAACTTTCCGGTGGAATACTTTGATGATTATCACGAAAGTTTTAACAAAGATGAATTCCTTGAAATGGAGCAGTCGAAGGAGAAATTGAGGAGGCGAGAAGCAAATTCACTGCCTACTTCCAATACGGAGTGGAAGAAGTATATTAGCCTAGGTGGAATGAACAAGAAAAGTGACGATAATGACAATGCTGGCAGCAATAGCAGACTTTGCGGGGATTCGGTACAAGGTGTGTGGGCAAAAGGAGAATTAAAGGAACACACCGATTCATTTGGAAAAGAAGTTCTCGATGGTGATGTTTTTTGGATTCTACAACAAGAGCAGTACAACTTTAAGGAAGAAGGGAAGAGGAGGAGGAAGAAAAAAGTGAGGAAAAGGGATTGGAGGATGACACTCAATCAATTGACAGCCTCTCAAGCACTCTTACTAGTGCTAAAACACTTGGCCAGGTGTTAATTATTGAGCAATCGTTGGCTGGAAGTGAAGTTGCAACATCTCCTAATGTTAATGCTCACAAACAGCTTTGGTATGAGTATTCAAGGAAATAATACAAACCTCCATTGCTACATTTTGAGGCTGTTGTTGATATTTCTACAGCAAAACATGACTATGGGTTGAATGGGGATAGAGTAACAACAACAATGGCTGAAAATCTGCCCTTTTTACTTGTTTTGGATGGTAATGAAGTTTTCCCTATTGAAATTCTGGGTCAATTCATACTTGGAATTGATCTTGAAAACCTAAGAATGAAGAAGAAGAGACCTAGAAGTAGAAAGAAAGAAAGGGGGATTATCCGCATAGAGAAGGTTGGAATTGGATGAAGAGCAATGGCTACTTGCGGCAAGTTCTTGGGGACAAGAACTCTCTTATGGAGGGGAGAATTGTCATGACCCTATGAGTAATAAAAGAGTATTATTGTAATAGGGTAGAATAGTTTGTTAGGGATATTCTAGCAATTAGTTAGATGCACATGGCTGTATGTGCAAGGCTGTTAGGGGACAAATATGCCTATATAAGGCTGATGTAAATGGAGGGGATGATATGCTGAAAAATTGATATTGAATCTCTATTTTCCTCTCTACATTTCTCTCCAATTCTCCCTCTCATTTCTCTCTATTACTCTCCCTTTCTACTGATTTCTCCCCCCCATTTCTGCCCCATTTCCCCCTCCTACAATTCTAATTTCATTTCCCAATTCCTCTTTTACCTATCACGAACCCTAGGTTCGTGACACCTAACCTATGGAGGATCTAGGTATTTTCTGTCCATTATTGATGACTTCTCAAGAATGGTTTGGATATATGTCTTGAAGTCAAAAGATCATACATTTGAGGCTTTCAAGACATTGAAAATCAGAAAGGAAGAAGCATTAAGTCAATCAGGACCGACAATGATCTCGAATTATGCAATAGGGAATTCTCGGAATTATGCAAGGAAAATGGGATAATTAGACACCTAACTGCCCTAGGCAACCCTAGACAAAATGGCCTGACATAAAGGATGAATAGAACACTTCTAGAAAGAGTGAGGTGTATGCTATTTCATGCAAACCTATCTAAGGAATTTTAGGGGGGAGTCGTGACAATTGCTGCATATGTGATAAACAGATCACCATCTGCAGCAATTGGATTTAAGACTCCTTACGAAATGTGGATAGGGCATAAACCTAACCTAGAGCATTTGAGGGTATTTGGGTATTGCATATGCACATATAAAATAAGGAAAATTGGAACCCCGGGCAAAGAAATGTATTTCCATTGGTAATTCATCGAGAGTAAAAGGGTATAAACTTTAGAACCTAGAACTTGGACATCAAAGGATATTAGTAAGTCGAGATGTTACCTTTGAAGAGAACTCATCTGCTAAGGATCTTAAGGAAGATGATCAAGGAAAACCATTGTCTACATCAAAATCAGTAGATGTTGAGTGGAAGGGCAAAGTCTAAGAAAATGACTTTGACACCTCACTTGATCAGGAATTTGATCAGCAAGAAGGGAGTGAGGATACAGGGGACGATCAGGATCTTGATCCTCAAGAGGAGAGTGTGGATGGGCCAAATACAGAAAATCAGCTTGACTTGCAAAGATATAATGCTGCAAGGGATAGACAAAGGAGACAAAGCAAACCACCTAAAAGGTATGGATTTTTAGATCTGGTATCATCTGCACTAACAAGTGCATCAGAGGTAACTGGGGATGAGCATTTGACTTATGAAGAGGTTGCTCACTCTAAGGATTCAAGTAAGTGGATCCATGAAGTTCGAAATAGATTCCTTGAGAAAGAATCAGACTTGGACTCTGATTGATAGGCCTCAAGGACAGAATTGTGGGCTGTAAGTGGCTATACAAGATAAAAGATGGGACAAAAAACAATGCTAAACCTAGGTACAAGGCCAGGTTGGTGGCAAGAGGTTTCACTCAAGTCCCTGGAGTGGACTTCAACGAGGTATTCTCACCAATTGTTAGACATACCTCTATCAAGGTTCTATGATAGCCAAATTAAACTTGAACTTGGAGCAAATGGATGTTACAACAGCTTTTCTACATGGGGAATCAGATGAAAGAATCCTTATGGAGCAGCCAAAAGGTTTCGAATCAAAAGGAAAGGTAGAACAAATTTGTTTATTAAAAAAATCCCTATATGGACTCAAGCAATCCCCATGTCAATGGTATAAAAAATTTGATACATTTATGTTAAGTTAGGGATTTTCTAGGAGCTCATATGACTGTTGTGTGTATTTTAAGTATGTGTCCAACAAAATTTCGATCTATCTCCTATTATATGTTGATGACATGCTAATTGCTAGCCAATTAGGACAAGAAATACAGCAACTAAAGTTGGATCTAAAATCAACATTTGAGATGAAGGAGCTAGGTGAAGCATGAAAAATATTGGGTATAGAAATTACCCAGAATAAGCAGCAGGGAACGCTTTGCCTATCTCAGAAAACTTATCTAGAAAAACTTATTAGAAAGTTTGGAATGGCAAAGGCAAAAGCTATAAACGTTCCATTCGCTCGGCAATTTAAGTTGTCATTAGATCAGTCCCCCACAAACAAGGAAAGTGTGGAAGAAATGAGGAATATACCCTACTCAAGTGCAGTAGGCAGCCTAATATACAGTATGGTATGTACTCGGTCTGACCTAGCTCATGCAATGAGCATTGTTGTCACGATAACACTTCTTAGTAGCATCAATTTTAATTTTTCATCATGCTATAATTCGTAGCTTTATTTTACTACTTGGATTTAGTTACTGCTGTAATTTCTAGAATAGTTGATAGCAATTTGTTAGCCAAGGATTGCCCATGCGTAAAGGGGCTAGAATAGGACAAAATATATTATTACAACCGTTGGAAAGGAAGGGATCGCCTGTGGCAGCGACCATCCTACCGAGTATATCACCTTCCAAGCCTCTCTTGGAACAGTAACAAAGATCAATAGCAATTTTGAATTCTCTCTTTACTGTCTTTCTCTCTTCTAACTTCTTCTTCTTCTCTCTCTCTCTCTCTCTCTCTCTTCATTCTCTCTGTTTTCCTCTGCAAAACCGATTGCATCTTCCTAATTCCATCTAAATTAGGAGTGCGTTCCTACTGTTACTTCACTACCGTGACAATATTGATGTTAGAGCATCGGTTCTCAACTAAGATTGCTAGATTGGTGTGATGGCGAAGGGAACCCGCATGAAGAATTTTGAGACACAATTGTAGTAAGTCAGCTCAACTATGTTGGAATTCCAAAGTAGGATTGACCAACTGGAGATTGAGGGTGTTCGAAACCATGAGGCAATCATGGCAATGGATCGCAAGCTGGAGAGTTCCTTGGAAGGAATGGAATAGAGGTTGGAAGAGGACATGGGGGCGCAGATGTAGCAATTTATGATCATGTTCACTCGACAAAACACGATAAGAGTAGCCCTTGACTTTCCCTCTTGAGAAAGGGATGATCCAATCTTACTTGAAAATAGAATGAATAGGATGGAAGGAACCTCAGAGATTGAGGTAGATCTTGAGGACGGATTAGAGGGAGTTATGGGCAGGGGAAGGAATGAGTAGCCTCATACCCATCCTCCGGGGTTCCCTATGCCCCGGATGGAGATATCGATATTCAAATGAGCTAACCCCCAGTGGTGGTTGAGGAAATGTGTGAGATTATTCAACTGGTACAACGTACCAAGGGGGCAGAGAGTATCATTAGCCACTGCTTACTTCAATGAAACAATAGATGCTTGGTTTCAGTAATGTGAGGGAAATTACTAAGGGAAGATTACATGTGGGAGGAGTTTTCTAAAAAATGATGTGAGCGTTTTGGGAGAAGGAGTATGGTGGATACTATAGAAGAATTTAATAAGCTTAAACAAACAGGGAGCGTTGGGGCTAATTTGCAAAGGTTTGAGGAGTTAAGAACGTTCATGATCTGTCACAACCCCCCACCTCTCAAAAGCTTACTTTGTGTCAAGCTTCATGAGTTGGCCTGGGTGAGGAATTACGACCAATGGTGAAAATGATGAGGTCAAGGACAATGGAGCAAGCCTTTGAAAGTGCCCGATTACAAGAAATGACGATAGAAGCATTAATGAATCAGCAAAGGCAGCAACAAAAAGGAGCAGTATTGGGGACCCCCACTATTAGGGGAAAGAACTATAACCGAGATATGGTGAAGGGGAATCAGGGAGTAAAGAATATAGTGGGCTCGAGCTCAATTCTATATGGGGAGCAATTAAGGGAGGAAGGAAGATGACTTTGACAAGGGAAAAAGAAATAGGGGCGTGCAAAATGATTTCTAGGAAAAGACTGCAAAAGGTGATAAAAAAAAAGTGGAGTCAACTGGCAAATCCGTTCTCAATTGTGGCCATAGAGAATATCCATGCTGGATATAAGAGGCAAGGAGAAATATTCCTGACAGTTAGCACACCCCAAGGTATGCCCGACCAAGTACATCACTTAGATTCCTTTAATATATTGCTGGAAGAGTACGAGGATCTATTTGTTGAGCCCACATCCCTCGCCCCCTACTAGAATTTGTGACCACACTATTAACCTAAAGCCAAACATGAAACCTATTAACATTAGATCTTACCGATACCCCCCAATCCAAAAGAATGAGATTGAGAAAATGGTTAGGGATATGATTCTACAATCTATCATCCGCCCTAGCCAAAGCCCTTTTGCTTCCCCTGTTTTATTAGTTAAGAAGAAAGATGGATCATGGCGATTTTGTGTGGACTACCATCAACTCAATGCCATGACCATCAAGGATAAGTTCCCTATACCCCTTATTGAAGACCTTTTTGATGAACTACACAATGCCCAATTATTTTCTAAGGTTGACTTACGCTCGGCTTATCACCAAATTAGAATGAGACCTGAAGACATACACAAAATAACTTTTTAGAATCCACCATGGGCACTTTGAATTCTTAGTGATGTCCTTTGGACTCACCAATGCCCCAACTACTTTTCGCAATCCCTCATCAATAGAATTTTTGAACCTTACATTCGAAAATTTATATTGGTATTCTTTGATGATATACTTATTTATAGCCCTACTTTTGATCAACACCTATCCCATTTAAAGACCACTTTTGAGATCCTCAGATCTAACCAACTCTATATTAAGAAATCTAAGTGTGCTTTTGGTCAAGGGCATGTTGAGTATTTGGGGCATATCATATCCCGGGAGGGGGTTAGCATAGATCCAAGAAAAGTAGAGACCATGGTGTCTAGCCAAGACCTACATCGATGAAGGCACTGAGGGGATTTTTAGGATTAACCGGGTACTACTACCAGTTTGTGAAGGATTACGATGCCATTAGCAAGCCCCTAACAGACCTTTTGAAGAAAAGAGGATTCAATTGGGGGCCTTTAGCGGAAGAGGCTTTTGAGAAGTTGAAGGGGGCCATAAGCAGGGTGCCGGTCCTAGGGTTACCCGATTTTAACAAACCTTTTGTTCTAGAAACAGATGCAAGTGGAACGGGCATTGGGGCAATGCCAGTGTAGAAGGGAAGGCCATTAGCATTTTTGAGTCAAGACTTGGGCCCTAAGCATTCGAAGCTCAGCATCTATGAGAAAGAATTTATAGCTGTATTGATGGTTGTTAACAAGTGGAGACATTATTTGGAAGGAGACAAGTTTATAATTAGGACATATCATGAAAGTTTGAAGTTTCTGGAAGTTTCTGTTACAACAAAAACTACAAACTCAACTGCAAAAGAAAGACATGTCTAAGCTGATGGGCCTTGACTATACGATACAATATAGGAAGAGAGGAAAATATTGCGATTGATGGTTTATCATGAGGAAGGGAGTGCAGCACCTATAACCCTTGTAGTTCCAGAGTGGTACTGTTCCATTGTTATCTCGAGTATAGGATAGTCAGTCCTAGAAGATCAGTGAAAATAGTTCACATAAATGACTATTGAAGATTTAGATAGGAAATTGTATCTCATCTGAAATTAGTAAAAGTTATGGGGTTAAACTGTAATTATCTAAAGACTTCATTGGGATGTCTGCATTCTGTTATAAATAGAAGGCGAAGGGAGTCATTTATGGGTATGAAATTCAGTTGAGTGCATGTATTCTCTAAGAGGAAAAGCTAAATGATTGATAGCACTTTGTAATCTCGGGAGAGAATAGTGTGTGTGCACTCGACTAAGGAGGGATGGACTATTGTACTAATCGGTTTCTTAATAAGATAAAGGCTGCTCTCGAGGTGATTTCAAGGCTGGAAGCAACCCGAACCAAGATAATCTTGGTGTTCTTGTGGATGTTTGGTTTGCGCATTCTTATTCTTTCAATTCAGTTTTCTATTCTGTTTATTATTTTTGTTGATTTTAATTTTGTTCTTAAGTTTAAGTTTTTGAGTGTGTAGTTGAAAAGTGGTTGAATTCTTGTCTAATAATTGTCTAATAAAATCTGATCCAGTGACCCTAGGAATAACAAGTACCAAGAGGTGATCAACAGCTATGAGGGAGATGAGAAGATAAAAGAGCTACTGGAAAGGTCTGTGGGAGCAAGAGAGGAGGAAGGGTACACCTTAGTTGAAGGAATGTTGAGATAGCAAGGGAGAGTGGTGATTGGGGATAATGTAGAACTCAAGGGTAAAATCATGCAAGCCTTACATGAGTCTCCTCCCGCGCCCCCCCCCCCCCCCGCGGGGGGGGGGGGGGGGGGCACTCGAGAATGCAAAACACCTACTTGAGAGTTAGATAGCTTTTTCATTGGTTGGGAATAAGAACAGAAGTTAGGAGGTTCGTGATGGCTTGTGATACCTGTAAAAGGTGTAAGTCAGATACAGTAGCCTACCCCGAGCTATTACAGCCACTGCTTATTCCCAACCAAGCTTGGACAAGTGCCCATGGATTTTGTGGAAGGGTTACCCAAGTAGAGGGAAAAGACAATATATTGGTGGTAGTGGATTGGCTGACCAAATTTGCTCATTTCATAGGGTTGACTCACCCTTATACAGCTCAAGAGGTGGCGAGGGCCTTCTTAGACTGAGTGGTTAAGCTACATGGGACTCCTAAATACATTATTTCAGATTAGGACAGAATTTTCAATAGTTTGATGTGACAAGAACTCATGAGGGCCTTGGGAACTAAACTGAGCATGTCTATAGCATACCATCCTCAATCAAATGGGCAGACCGAGAGGGTGAACCAAAGCCTAGAGACCTATTTAAGGTGCGTTTGTCTTTTACAGCCTAAGGAGTGGCATAGGTAGTTATCTTTGGCCCAATGGTGGTACAACACCAACCACCATTCTTCTATCAACATGTCCCCCTTCGAAACCCTATTTGGATACAAACTACCTATCCTCCCTGTTGTGGAGGGAGGCTCTAATGTAGCAACAGTGGAAGACTATCTACAGCAACGAAAAAGGGTATCACAACACTTGAAGCAAGAACTAGCAGCGGCCCAAAATTGAATGAAACAAACGACTGACAAGAGAAGGAGTGAGAGGGAGTTTGCCGTAGGGAACAAGGTGTATTTGAGGCTGAGGAGCCCCCCATCTAAAGTCAATTACTCACAACAAGGTAACTAAACTTAACCCCGAGTACTTCGGGCCTTTTCCCATAGAGGCTAAGGTGGGAAGGGTGGCATATCGTCTAAGGTTACCAGCAAGGTCCCAAATCCATCCAATGTTTTATGCGTCTCTCCTTAAGAGTTCAGTGGGATCCCAACCGATGAGTACTGCCTTGTCTATACTTCCTAGAGAACCAACAAACCAGTGGAGCCAGAAGCTATTATTGAAAGGAGGGTGGTATACAAGCACGGGGGCCCCCAATACAAGTATTCGTCAAGTGGCAAGGCAGTTCGTCTAATTGCAGCACTTGGGAGTACCCTCCGGACCTCCTAAAGCAGTTCCCGAGGACAGCCAGCCTCCTTAACATTTCTTGAGGACAAGAAATTGGTTATGGGAGGGGAAATTATCATGACAACACTTCTTAGTATCATCAATTTTAATTTTTCATCATGTTGTAATTCGTAGCTTTATTTTACTGCTTGGATTTCCTAGTTACTGTTGTAATTTCTAGAATAGTTGATAGCAATTTGTTAGCCAAGGATTGCCCATGTGTAAAGGGGCTAGAATAGGACAAAATATATTGTTACAGCTGTTGGAAAGGCAGAGGATTGCTTGTGGCAGCGACCATCCTACCGAGTGTATCACCTTCCAAGCCTCTCTTGGAATGGTAACAAAGATCAATAGCAATTCTAAATTCTCTCTCTACTGTCTTTCTCTCTTCTAAATTCTTCTCTCTCTCTCTCTCTCTCGCTCTTCATTCTCTCTATTTTTCTCTGCAAAACTGATTGCATCTTCCTAATTCCATCCAAATTAGGAGTATGATCCTATTGTTACTTCAGTACCGTGACAGTTGTCAGTAGGTTTATGGAAAACCCAAGAAAGCCACACTAGAGTGCAGTAAAATGGGTGTTCAAATATCTAAAAGGAACAATTAATATAGTTTTGGTCTATGGTGGAGCTAAGGAAGGAGGTACATCAAGTATTCTAGGATATTCAGATGTTGACTATGTAGTCGATCTAAATAGAAGAAGGTCCACAACTGGTTATGTTTTCAAATTATGGGACTCAACAGTGAGTTGAAAAACAAGTCTACAACATCTAGTAGCCTTATCAACCAGGTAGAAAACATAGCGATTTCAAAGGCAATAAAAGAAGCCCCATGGTTGAAAGGACTGATAGGGGAATTACTTGGGACTTCTATAGAAACAACACTAATGTGTGATAGCCAAAGTGCCATACATCTGTCTAAAAACTAAGCACATCATGAGTGAACCAAGCACATTGATGTGTGGCACCATTTCATCAAGGAGGTCTTGGATAGAAAGGAAATCAATTTGATAAAGGTTGCTAGGAATGATAATGAAGCAGACATATTCACTAAGGCAATTCCCGTAGCCAAGATGAAGCACTACTTGGAGCTACTCCAGGTAGTCCCAAGGTGAGTAGGCAGTTAAAGCTTAGTGTGTTGAAGAAGGAGAGACAGGTATCTACTCAAGGTTGAAGACTCAACTTATGCAAAACAACAACAACAACAACAACATATCCAACATTTATCCCACTATGTGGGGTCGGCTACATGAATTCTAGACTTCCATGTATTTCTATATTTTATCATATCTTCATTGATATCCATACACTTCATATCAAACTTTAATGTCTCCCTCAAAGTCTTCTTAGGTCTGCCTCTATCTCTTTTTTTGATTAATTGTTCCATTTCATCAACTCTCCTCACAGGAGCATCTCTTGCTCTCCTTTTCACATGACCAAACCATCTTAGTCTAGTCTCTCTCATCTTCTCCTCTATTGGCACTATTCCTATCTTATTACGAATAACTTCATTTCTAATTTTATCTTTTCTTGTATGGCCGCACATCCATCTTAACATCCTCATCTCTGCTACACTCGTCTTTTGCTCATATTGGTATTTGACCGCCCAACATTCTGAGCCGTACAACAAAACTGATTTTATAGCTGTCCTATAGAATTTTCCTTTCAATAAAGGGTTGGCTTATGTTATTTCTCTTCATCATATCGTGTACAGTGAGAGAAAAGTCTAGAATTTAGTCTTTGTAATCTCGAAGAAAATAGCTCATGAGAACAGAGCTGTGAGTGCATCAACCGATTGCGTTCTTGGGTTAGTGGATTTTGTCGGCTTCTTCAATCTGGATGTAGGATCATCAAGTCATTGATGATCTGAACCAGGATAAGTTCTTAGCCCCTTATACTTTTTATTTTATCGTTTTTCTTGTTATTAGTTTTGTTCTTGGTGCAAGAGTGTGAGATTGTGTATTGAGGGAAGTGATTCATTACTCAACACTATCAAAGCCTAAAACCCAATTCATTGTCCCACAATCACAACCTTACTAGACAAGTACAAGGGCATCACAGAAATTGCATCACAAAAGAAAGACCACTACATTTGCATGCACCTTGCAGTCATCTTGCTTAAGATGCTTGTTGTTTCATCAATGTTGCATATTATTGAACTGCTGATTCAACAGCTAGTCAGTCTATCTACCACTGCGATACAGTAGAAAGGTTAAACCTTGCAAAGATGCTTTGCAAGAGTCCATTATCACTACTGAAGTCAACTGCGCCATTGACCTACTGCTGATTTGGGAGATGCCAACTATCATAGACATTGTCAACACCTACTCATTGTTCATCATCTATTTGCCGAAGGACTAAGCTGAAGCATCACTATTTCCCTCGTTAATTGAAGCCTTCTAAAAACCCCTCCATTGGAGCTGGACATCCATACTATGCCAATGTTTGTGTTAAACCTAGGGCCACTAGATCAGTTTTCTTAGACAAGAATTCAGCCATTTTTCAACCGCACACATTCACAAATTTAAACTTAAGAATAGAATTAATAAATATAACAGAATCAGAATTAAAGGAATAAGAATGCGCATGCAAACCAAACATTCACAAGAACACCAAGATTATCCTGGTTCGGATTGCACCAGTTGCAACCCTACATCTAGTGTCCAAACCCCTAAAGAGCAGTCTTTCTTTATTGATTAACCGATCAGTACAATGGCAGCCCTTCTCTTTCTATACCTGAGTACAACAATCCCTCATTTCACAAGATTACAAAGCTACCTTTCCAGCCTTTCTTCCAAAATGAAATTGCAATCAATACAAATAGAAATGAGAAAATGATTAATCACTCTCTTCCCTCTTTATTCCACCAGAGTACAATCTTCTTGGAGATTATAAAGAATTTTCTTGGACACGAGTCTTTCCTCTCATACACTACACTTCGAAACTAGAGAATGAGAGTGAATCGTGATGCACACACTTTATAGAGTAGGCAGATATCCCAATAAAGATATAAACATATTTATAGTTTAACCCCTCCCAACTATCACTAATTAGAGATTGGGATATAAACTCCTATTTAATTCTTCATTCGCCCTCAAATGCACTGCTTTCACTGATTTTCTTATTCTATACTCGAGACAATTTTTTTAACAATGTTAATATACATTTTCTTCAAGCACGGATAGTTCATATGGTAACAGAGCGGTACTCTCTGGAGGATAGTTCTTCATGACGAATGATGTTTTACTCTTGTGATTGATTTTGATGATAAAAAACAACAATAAGTTTTTACACCCTAAGTCATAAGTCAAGTATATGATTTTCAAATAAAAATCAATTTCATATACTTAGTCAAGTATATGATTTTCAAACAAAAATCAATTTCATATACTTAGTTAAAATAGAGCTATATTCATATATATCTTAAATGGAGATTTGCAACAACTTATTATCGATGATGAAAATATTGATACAGTTTTGATAATGAAAATCAATTATATTTTGATGATGAAATTATTTTATTAATGGTTATTAACTTAGTGCTTCAAATTACTTTTATATGATCTATTAAGCATCAAAATAAAAATTAATTCATCATGCAATCCAAGGTCAAAGAAAAATCTTGTGATAAATTTCTTGATGGCATTTGGAATATTATGTTTTTATTTTATTAAAAACGTGCAAAAAAAATCTTGTGATAAATTTCTTAACGGCATTTGGAATATTATGTTTTTATTTTATTAAAAACGTGCAAAAAAATTTTGTGATAAATTTCTTGATGGCATTTGGAATATTAGGTTTTTATTTTATTAAAAACGTGCAAAAAAATCTTGTGATAAATTTCTTGATGGCATTTAAAATATTATGTTTTTATGTGCCAAAAATATTGTGATGGTATTTGGAATGTTATGTTTGAATTTGATTAAAAATGTTATACAAAAAAATTGTTTTCAAAGAGCTTTAAAAAAAAATTCCAGTGCTGCTGACCCCCAGACTTGAACCCTCACCACCAGCCGTGCCCAAGCTCCTATGTGTGCGCACAAAACGACTCCATCTACAACATTTCTCACCTATATACACACACAAAATTAATTACATAGTAAACCGAATTAGTTTCCTTAGCAAACTGTTGACCGTTTGTTCCAATCTGTCGACTGACAGAATGTTTGCCTTGCATCTGTCGATTGATTTGCTCCCATCTGTTGACCAACAGAATGCATTTTTGCATCTGTCAATTGTTTGCTTCAATCTATCGACCGACGGAACGTTTACAATGAAACTGTCGACCATTTTCACTAATCTGTCGATTGATTTTTAAATTTTAGCTAACCAGTCAACCGATGCTCTTCATCTGTTGATTGTTTCTGTCGCAGGAGTGCTCTTTCACTACCAATAACAAGATTCTTGAAAGGGTCATGAAGCTCTATAAATAGAGGGAAAATGGATGATTCAAACCAACCAAGAGGATTGATTTCAAGCTTTCAAGTGTTTATTCTTTTAAGAGCTTAATTGTTTCATTTGTTCTTCATTTTTGTCTCCAAGGCTTTGGTCTCATCTCTGTAAATTTACTTTCAAGCCTTGTTTCTTTATTGAGAGAACTTGTAACTAAGAGTGTCTACTCTTATATCATCTCTTTGTATTATTCTTCGTTTCCCTAGCAAGATTGCTAGAGAGCTTACATTGATTGTAGAAGGTTGTATTTCCTAACCTGTTGCTAAAGGGTTAACTTGTTTAAGCAAGAGGTTGTAAGATCTAACTTGTTGCTAGAGGACTTGCTTGTTTAAGCAAGAGGTTGTAAATTCCTAACTTGTTGCTAGAGGGACTATTTGGAGAGAGAGGAGGATTATAGTGGATTGGTTGAAAAATCCTTAGTGAAGAGCTAAGGGAATGCATTAAGCTTGGTTTAAGCCGAATCACTATAAATCAGTTGTGTCCCTCTTTTGATTTTGTTCTTATTTTATTTCTTGGGCTAAGCAATTCCATCACTTGCATTAAAATCTTCTTTTTCATAAAAAGGGATTCAAGTTTTCAAACAAAATTTTTAAATAACCCAATTCACCCCCGTCTTGAGTATTGGTGCCATTGCTATGTTAGGGTTTCATTTATTTAGGAATTATTAAAATGTGTGCTACCAACCTGACTATAGATAGTGAAATATATGTATTTACATAAGTTCCATAGCCAAGAGAAATAAAAACAAGGGATTTGAGTCAAGCAAAGTGCATACAAAAACAACAATCACAAGCCTTAACCACACCGAGTATGGAGTCTGCTCTAAGAATTCTGGACCTCCATCCACGGCCGTATCTTTTGTAAGACTATGAATACCCTATGTTACGTCTAAGGTTTCCTCACCATGCTCTCTTTGGTCTTCCTCACCCTTTTTCAATACAAATTTTAAGGCAAACCCTATCCTTTTTTCCCTCTAATTGTTCTTCCTCTCATTCTCCTTCTCAACACATGAAATAACTTACTACTCTAAGGTAGCAATTCAGCCTCCTTTTCAATAGCGAAAACCCATAATCAAGCCAAAATGAACCCCAGTACTTTATTTGGCTCCTGTATACAGAAATCCAGCCCAGCTTATCTGAAAACCCTGCAACCTGACCCTTCAAAAACCAAGCTAAATTTGACCTCTTATTTTTAACATGCCTCGTGACAGTAAGGATGCCACTGGAAAACCATCTTCAAGGGGGCTTCTTAATGTGGAAGGTCCCTACAGGTCATCTATTCCCCTAGAAAACCATCTTCAAGTGAGCATCTTGATGCGGAAGGGGAAGGGCCTACAGGTCATATATTCTCCTTTCCTCCAGTTGGTCAACAGAACTCTTAATGAGCAACACACTAGCATGATAATTGATTTCAACTTCAAATATTCCACCCAAATACCAAAAAAAAAAGCTTTCTGTGGGCTTCAATATTTTCAGTTCCAAGAATTGGTTATATTTTGTTGTTGGGTACTGGATAAGTACCCAATTCATCGTAATCTCCCAAAGTGATCCTATTATGTTGTCAAAGATATACTAAAATGCTACAAGCCAACCCAACCTACACAAAAAAGAAAAAAAAGAGAAAAAAAAAAAAAAACAGAAAGAAAGTATTTCCCTGTAATCAATTTTCGCATTGCTTTACTCTACAAAAAGTTAGCATTTCACATGACACCACTGATTTTTAAGCATCTGCCATCAGTTCTAATGCAACACTACCTCCACTTCTTTCAATTAGAAGTTCAAAACTACATCACCATCAGGGCATGTACCGGAATGAGGCATGTCCCCATAAACCCAAAAGACCACCCTTGCCCAAATTGATGCAATCCATTGACAATAAAAATCCACTAATCTCTCTTTTTCTTCTTTCCTGTACTAATTTATCAAAGCAAACTCACTACTCTGGGCAAAAAGACTTCAATTTGTTCTTCCATATGGACTTTTATTTTTTAATGCATTGCCATCTATTTAACACGAAGAAACTAAATCAATGTTCTAATATATGTTTAATACGTAGGATATTAACGTAAAGTTCCCGTATTTTGTTAATCCATAGCCAATATAGCCGACCAAAATCCCCTCACAAACAAGTCGACTGTTGACCACAGCCTTTCGGGCACTAGATTTAGCAACATCAAGTTATACGCTACAGAAAATAAGCGAAGAAAGTAACATATTCAAGCACAATAAAACCTACAAGCACGCTACCCTATGAAATCAAGCTCTCCAAGCCCTAAAATCAAACGGATCGTAGGCGAGTGTCGCCGTTAGCGACAAAGATAAACTTAAACAAGCAGATACGCTGAAACAAAACAGGAAATTTGGGGGGGGGGGGGGGAAGAACATTAAGAAACTAAATTCAAGGTGAAACTGAGGAAAAGGAGAGAGAGAGAGAGAGAGAGAGAGAGAGAGAGAGAGAGAGAGAGAGAGAGAGAGAGAGACCTGGAGACCAGCACGGGAAGAGCGAGAGATGGGTTTCTTCTTGTCTTTGTCTTTGTCTTTAGTGGCGGTGCTTGGGGTCTTGCCCATAATCAAACCCTTGGCTCCTTTCCCCGACATATTTTTTTTTTTTTTTTTTTTTTGTTCCCGGCGAAAGCAGTAATTGGATTAGAGTTAGGGTTACCAGATAGAAAAAGGGCCGACACGACCAGGGGAGAACGAAGAAGGAAGAGACACCACCAGAGAGAGAGAGAGAGAGAGAGAGCGGGGGGGAGGGGTGTTGGAACTTGGAAGGATGATGGCCGCCAGAGATTTGTTTGTTTGTTTGTTTGCTCGTCGGAGAAATGAAATGAAGCCATTTAATCCCAGATATATGATGCTACGATCTTTCCATTGCTGCCTTCTCATTTAAGTTACTATTAGTCCCTCCCCCCCCCCCGATATATGATGCTACGATCTTTCCATTGCTGCCTTCTCATTTACGTTACTTTTTTCTAGAAATAATATTAGTTCCCTCCACCCCCCCCCCCCCCCCCCCCCCCCCCCCCAACACTCTCTCTCTCTCTCTCTTCAACTCCTAAAATTCTACTCCAATTTAACCCCAGCCTCACTCTCAAATCAATATCAATTCCAACTCTATTTTCATACTCTCTCGTTGCCTACCAATTATTTACTTTAAAAAATAAAAATATAGAATTACTGTCAAAATATCATAACATCTCTCATTTATTAATTACAAAAAAAAGTTGTAACTTTTCTAAACTCACTTTAATTTCAAATAATTCCATTTGATTTTTTAATAAATATGATTTTTGTGTGTTTTCTTATAACAAAAAAATATTTTTGACTTTAACTCAATATTATTTTTCGTTTCCTGTTCAAATTTCAATCAACATGGCTTAATTTTTAAATGCACATCTTTAGAGGAGAGTAGAAGAAAACAAAAACCAAATAAAATATCAAGACATTTTGCTTGCTATTTTGTTTTTAGAAACAAAAACAAATAATCAAACCAAAAATGATTTTGTTTTTGTTTCCATCGAGCATAAAGAAGTCAAAAATGAAAGATTCGTACCAAAACAAACACAAAGTATCGAAAAAGAAAAGGTTTTTGCAACTCAACTAGAATAATGTCGTTAAGAAGAGTATATCAGCTTTCAACCTCAACTTTTTGATTCATCTCAAAACCAAAGTGATGAAAATAAACAGAGCCAGCCAGGGATCAAACTTGAAAGCTCTTCTATCCCACAGCCTTCAATCAAATTGACAGTAGATGATGGCTGAAATCCATGTGAAACTAATACGAGTCCTATAATCACACATTTATCCTAGGACTTGTCTAAGTTACGGTTTCGTGGAAAAGGGATTCAAAACTATGCCCTAGAGGTAGGTCAACAAGCAATAATATATACACATAATTAGCCGTGTTAAGCGTTTGCAGCATCTTCTTTCTCTTTACTCTTCCCCTCATCGGCTATGTGGAAGCCCTCAATCTTGCGCAAGACCTCATCCGATGTAAAATTCGCCTTTCCAGCCAACCCGTTAGCGGTAATTGTCTCACCATCATCGTGTGTGGCAGGGCCAGTTTGCCAGATTCTGATGGTTCCGTCCTCGGACCCTGATGCATATGACTCCCCTCCCGGTGAGAAACGAACGCAGTGCACGGGACCATGGTGACCCTTGTTACATGCTGCACCAAAGATGAGAGGAAGCAGCTAATTAAGACAAGCTTAAGTATTTGGAACATGGTGACCCTAAGACCTATTTCAGATTCATATACTAGTACTTTTGGGGTCTAATAGGAAAAAATAATAGGAAGAAGACACCAGACAAAAACAGAAATACGAAAGTCATGTCATGCACGATGGATTACGGGCCATATAATAAATTTTAAGCAGGTTTTAATCAGTTCCAAGAAATTTTAAAGCAGTGACAAGGACGTACCAATCTCTTCACCATTGTAGAAATCAAAGACACGTATCCACATATCTTCTCCCCCGGCAATGAACTTGTACCCAAATTTTGGTTCCAAAGATGCTGACTCTACAGTGCATGGCATGTTATAGCTCTTGACCAGCCCATAACTGAGAGAACAGCAAAGCGGGGATGTCACAAACTCTGCATTCAAATATTCTAGAAGGGACAGTAGTTTTGTCCGTTACTTACTGATTTGCATCCCAAAACTTCACAGTAAACCCATCAGCAGTTGTGATGTAACGCCCATCTTGACTCACTTCAGCACTAGTGACGGGAGATTTAGTTTCAAGAGTCCGGACTACATCACCAGTTCTTACATCCCATAATCTGTACAGCCCCCCGTTAAGATAGAAAATTATGAAAAAAATAAATAAACAAACATTTGAATTCAGGGCAATACCTGAAAGGATTTCAACACTCAATCCAAAGTTATTGATGGAATGTTCTCAAACAATTAAAATACTAAAGTTGTCAACAAAGAAATTCTTCCACCTGCCCGTAGCAGGAGGTCACGCGAGCCTTTGTATCACATAATAAAAGTAACAGGCACCACAGCCAAATGGACGAACAAAAAATTAAATCTTATATTCATGCAAGATTGCTAAATTCAGCTCCTAATATTCATGAAAGCCTGCCAAATTCAGCTCCTCATACAACAGCCCTCATTTAGAAAATTACAGGCTTCCTAGTATACTTTTGCTCATTCAGATGTGAAACAAAGAAAAACTAGGTCATAACAAGGATAAGTTCTCCCTCATAGTGGGTAATGGCATTCCAATCCATGGTTATAATTCAAATAGAATATGGGAATGCAACATAAATCTGTCCATTTAATTGAAGGGGGAAAATTTGAGCCCTATAAATCAAGAACTAGAGCTCAGGAAAAGTAGGCCCTTCACCCTAGTTTAAATGTAGGAAAGAATCCCGAAGAGCATTAACCATGACCATTTGCCTAACATCCTTATCAACTCATAAAGTAAATGTTCTTATGAACCTTGAACTGGTTAATATCAACTGCAAGATGCAAATTGTACTCAACTACTTTAACAGACCTTCTCCTCTCTGTCTCACCTTTCAAGTTCTTTTTGTCTATGCATTCTATGATGTCTAATGAGTTGGCTACTCTCCTTTTATCCGATTAAGATTACACTCATTAGCCCACTTTTGAAATAACATGTAAGATTTCCAACAATATCCCATCAGATCAAACCATTTTATAATTCTGATTATTAAATCACTTCTCAAGTTGCATTGCACAAAATAAGACCAACTTTCTTGTATAGCATGGAATGTTGGGCAATTAAGTACACCAACATGTTCAAAATATCAGGCATAATAGTAATGAGGATGATATAATAGATATGAAGCCATACAAGAAAAAAGAAAATTAGAAATAAGATCCTTTGTACTAAGGTGATAGTGGTCCTTACTGAAAATAAGATACAATTAAGATGCTTTAGACATGTGAAAAAAAGGGAGAGAATAGAAACAATTTATAAGAAAAGAGGTAATAGATAACGGATAACCAAAGAGCACTTGGTGAGAAACTCTTCAAGTGAATGGGATATAATTACCTTATAGAAATAATCATAGATAGAGATAATGGGAGAGCTGAAACCCATTTAACCAACCCCACCTAATGGAATTAAGGGTTGTGATGGTGATGGTGCTGGTGATGGCAATGATGATGATTCAATTACTTCCAAGTCAGACAAAAATTTGCCACTTAATTTTGTTATATAGTACTAAAACTTGCAAGATATAAAGGAATATGTAGGACCCCAGTCCATGAAATGGGGTTTTAAAATGACTAATACTTCCTGTTCCATTGAAAACTGCACCAGTAGTGCCAAAAGAAATGGATAACTCATCAAAAGGAAACAAAATGCACAAAACATCATTGAAGGTCAAAGTTCCAGATGGACAACATTGCAAAGAATGAAATAACAAACTTCTACTAGATAATAGTAGTTCCATAGTAGATGCTTCTACTAAGCATATTATGTACAATATTATGTAAAGTGAAACATTGATGCAACTTGTTTGGTGGATATAGCGAGACTGAAAGAGCATCCACAACTAAACAGACACCATTCATGACATACAGTTACTCATTACATTCGCAAAATTATAAGAAAAATAGAAAAACACAAGGACAAACACGATGAAATCAAACAGACAGCTTTACGACATTGCATCATGAAATCCAAACAAACAGCTATAAACATCTTGGTTGATAGCATATTGTTACCTGACGCCACCCATATCAGTACATGAGCTCAATATCGTTTGATCACTGTGGAGCCATGCAACAGTTCTGACTGAACCAGGAGACTTATCCACTTCTCTTGGAGATGCATCAGGGCGATTTAAATCATAAATGCGAAGGACTTTTTCAACTCCACCAGTCAGCAGAAAGTTAGTATCCTGTTTGTGTCCAATCGAGCCTAATGAGTAGAGAACTAATACAAGCAATAAAATGGCAGTTATTCTATGATAAGTTTGCAGTCAGTCAAGAATACAATGCCTGCCTCTACATGGGTAGAAGAAGTTGAAGTGAGGTCTAATACATAATAATGATTTGACCATGACCACATGCCATTAGGGGTAGGATACAAACATATTTTGACCATGACTACATGCCATTAGGGGTAGGATACAAACATATTTTGACATTATTTCCAAAAGTTGCAGCTCCTAGAACACCATTCTTCACCATTGCACTAAGGAACAGTGCCCTAGTTCATATTTCTTAAGTACTTACCTCATTACTTAATTTGGGTGTTGGGGGGGGGAATAAGCAACTCTTCATTTTTGGGGGGAAAAAATGGAGGGGGGACAAACATATACTTCAAATCTCCTATGCAGGAATGCAATCACCAACAGGTGCCACCAACCATCAAAATTGGATCTCCATTAGAATCCCAAGAAGCCAATATCACTCAAAAAAGCACTTTCCCTTCCAGCAACCATGAAGAAGTGCCATAAACTATTCAAGAAAGTTGTGAAGGCACATGCATTGAGAACAGAACCATCTAAAATCAATGAAAAAGAAAAAAAAAAGGAAAAAAACACAATCTTTAATCCCATTAGGTGGAGTTGGCTACATGAATTGTAGCCATATCCTCTATAAAGCCATTAAATCCTATGTCATGTCCAAAAGTTTCCTTTGGTCTAGCTCTCCCTTTTTTGCCACAAATTTCCTCTATTTCATCCACTTGTATTTCCCATTAGTCTTCTTCTCATATGTTCAAACCATCTTAATTTTCAATCTCGCATCTTATATTCATTAGATGCCCCTCCAACCTTATTTCGTATGAACTACTCAACAATCCAAGCCATATGACAAAGATGGTTTTATGGTTGTCTGGAGGGGGAAAAAAATTCCCTTTTAGCCTTCAAGGATTTTATACTTTCACAAAATGTTGGACAGGCTTCTCCACTTTACCCGTCTTGCCTTATAGTATTGAAATTGATTTTTTTTTATTGGGTAACTAGATCTACGAGTTTCATAATGACATCATCCATACTTACATACTCAATTTTCGAACTACTCAATTTAAAACCTTTGAATTCTAAGGTGTTTCTCTACAATTCAGGTTTAATATTCATGCCTTTTTTTGTTTCATCCATAAAGGCATGTCATCCATAACGAACATGCACCAAGACACTTCTTGGATATGGTTTGGGAGTAGATCAATCACAAGAGCAAAGAAGTAAGGATTCAACGTATATCCTTGATACAATCCAATTATGAACGGGAAAGCCTCAATATCTCCTAAACAACTCCTAAAACACGTTTCAACCTAAGGATATATGTCCTTAATAACATGTATATAAGCAATTCAAACTCCTTTCTTTTCTAACACCCTCCACAACACTTCTCTGGAGACTTTGTTTTCCAAGTTCAAATACAATATGCAAATGTTTTTTGTTAATCTCTAGAACTTTCCATTAAGCATCTCAGTAAGTAGATAGCTTATATTGTTGACCTACCAGATATACAACCAAATTGATCTCTAGAGACCTTAGTTTCTATCTTTAACCTTTAGTCAATTACTCCCTCCTTAAGTTTTATAGTGTGGCTATTAGCTTGAGACCTCTATAGTTTTCACTACTTTGAACCTCAAATCAACAAAAAAGAGATGAAAAGAAAAGTTGCTTGTAATACTTTCAAGAACCCTTCTAGTCAAAAAGTTTAAGTTAAATCCTGTAGATAACATATCATAAAAGATCATCACAAAAATCGGTCCAAAATTTCCCAATTAACTTCAAGAAGGAAAATATCCCTTATAGCAATAGTAACATACATTATTTGCAATTAATTGCTTGAATTCACCCAAGATATTTCATATATCTCAAAGCATGGGAAATATACCTCTGAAAAAGCACAAGCCCGAACAATATGCTTGTGTTCAAATGAGTGCAACTCATCCCCTGTTACTGCATCCCATATTTTCCTTCAAAAAAGAAAACATGGATTGACAATTATAAAGGTCGAGTAAGTAGGATTTAAACACTCATTCATTCCTAAAAAGAACATAAGCAGCACAAAGATCTTTTCTCTTTCTTTCTTTTTATTTATTTATTTTTTTGGTAGGGGTGGGGAGTTGTAGGGGAAATAGGTTCTATGAACTTATATTACAAAAAGGACCATGATATTTGGTCTGAAATCACCAGCTAAATGGGGTGAAATCCCTGTTCAGCCCTTGCATTCACACACACACACACACACACCCACACTATAATGTTGATCGCTTGATCATGTGAAAAGAAGACCAATAGAGGGTCTTGTGAGAAAAGTTGATCGAATAGAACAAAAATTTAACAAAAGAGATACAGGAACACAAAAAACAACTTGGTGGAAGACTCTTAGGTGTGATGAATTATAAAGGCCTTACAAAAGATAAAGCAATAGATGAAAATGATAGACAAGCTTGAATTCATGTAGCCAACCCCATATATTGGGATTAAGTCATGATATCCTGTTGTATAAAATACATATTTTTGTTAAGGGGAAAAGACTAAAATATCCCCCTTTTCTTTGTTCTTATTTGTTTTTTGGTTTGCTAGCTACAGTGCAGGTAGCAGAACCAAAAATTGGGTAGCATGAACCTACATCTGGGCTCCCCACCTTTTCTTCCTTCAGTTGGCAAGGTTCCCAAGTTAGACCTCAGACCACAACAATCTAATTTTGGTGAAACTAACATCGATATCTAACTCATCCAACCTAGATCTGGGCTCCCTTTTCTTTTCTTTTCTTTTCTTTTCTCTGGTGGGTAAGCAAGGTTCTTAATTTAGAACTTAGATTGCAACAATCTGATTTTGGTGAACTGACATCAATCTGTGTTTGCGAAGAACCCAAATCTCTTTTGCCCACAAAAGAAAGAAAAAGGAAGAAGAAGAAGAGGTCAATCTAGTTGACTAGTAGTGCCCCAACTCAAATCAAGAAGCAGCACCAAATCTGGGAAGAAGAAACAAAACAATTCAGATTTGGGCAGAACCAAATCTAGGTTCTAATTAAACCCAGAAGAAGAAAAGAAGATAGTGATGATTGAGTAGGGTGACCGAAGGAGCTTCTTTCGGGAAATATAATTTCGCTGATGGTGGGAGTCTTTGCTGAAAGAGGAGAACAATATGACAGAGAAAAGTATTTTGATTTTTTATATTTTGACTTGAGTTTCTTGTTGAGTCAACATAGGTACAAGGGCAAAATGAAACAAATAATACATGCTAAGATAAAATATTTCACCTTCAAGCATGTTGATATCAGCATATTTCTGTTAAAAACCCTAAAGATGGCCAAACAATAGAGGAATTTGAAGCAACTTTCAATGGTTAATAGAATATCGAACATAGTTTGGGAATCTCCTATTCTAAGATTTTAACTCAAAGGCAGTCATTATAGTTTACCCAAATTAAAAAAAAAAAAAAAAAAAGAGCCAGGGGAGCATCAATGCACTTCTATGAATGTCCTAATAATTCACATAATCTACAGTTCACATGAATTTACATCAGCCCCACAATATATGTAAATTTCGCATCAGCCTAGCAAATATGTGCAAATACACAGATAACATTTATGCAACTTCTTCAATGGGTTCTTTCATGACCCACAAGGTTTCAGGTATGTCCAGCAGTTTTAGAATGGCATCTTAGGAATATTCAACTTCAGAAACAAGAAGAATACTTTTTATTTTATTAATATATTAGAGTTTTCTCTGATAATAGGGCAGATAAATGAGTGAGCTTGCTACATACGCAGTAAAGTCTGCTGAACCAGAAGCAGCACGCAAAGCATTTGTATCCAAGCAACAACTCCAAACTGCACCCTTGTGCCCTTCAAATGTACCAATCCAATCTCCTGTCTCTCCATTTCTAAGCATGGGGCTGGAATCTGAACCACAATATTCAATCATGCATGGAATGCAAGCAATTGGATACAAAAGTTTAGAGGTCAATATTGGATAGAAATATATAAATACAAATGAATCTAACACTACTAGTACCTTAAAACTTTGTAGCAACATTACTGACAACATAAAGCTTGACAAATAGGACTCTTATTTCCATTTTCAGTTAATTTATTTGGATTGAATAATAGGCAAGCTTTAGGACCAACATCATTTGTTGATAACATCATTTTACCCATGAGACATCATTACCAGCTGCATCATCCATCCCTAGAATGCATAAAGTCGGGAGTTTTTTTTTGGGGGGGGGGGGGGAGGGGGGGTGCGGAGCAAAATAGTGTAGCCACAACTCCAAACTTACAAATTAGAGACAAAGACGTCTTAAGCTAAGTTTGGCATAATGCAGCCACTAAGACTTCTAGGAATAGGCACTCCCTCAGGGTTCATTTAAACAACAACATATCAAGTTTTAACACTAGATGGGGTTGCTTGCAAAAATTCTAGCTCGCCAACAATTCCTATCTATAGTCATATCTTCTGTATGGGCCTTATAACTCATTCTCAGGTTCATATATTGGCACTAATCTTCATAGCTGTTGGCCCCACTTTGACATAGCGCGTAGTGCGTGTGTAAAGAAAACACACAAAGAAACCCTTAAAATAATAAGTTTCAAGTACCCTTGAGAGAACAAACTTCAACGACCAAAGCTGGACTCTCAACTAGGCGCAAGAACCGAAACTGCTTGCTAGAAAAAACCGAACTAGTTTGCTAGAATTTATTGAATAATAAAACTAATTACAACCTTTAACTTCTAGTTATATTTATAGAGTTCGGTCAATCCATCTAATACTTGTAAATGAAATCCAACTAAAATCTTAATAGAAATAAAACCCTAACAAACATAAAATAAAATTAACATCTTAAAACATATGAAGTATTAAAATACTATTTCGCTGCTATTCCGGTTTCGACACTACTGTTCCGGGCTGCCTGGTTTGGGTTGGGTCAGCCTTGGGCCAAGTCCTGATCGGTGACCGCATTAGACTTGTTTGGCCAACAAAAATTACTAGTTGGATCTTATTTGATAAAGAAACATTGAGAAGTCAGCCCAAGAAAGATTAGCTTAAATTCAATCCAAAAGAAAAAAAAAAAAATCAACATAGTCCATTTGATCTCTCTCTCAAGTTACCAGTAAACTCAAAAAAGAAAAAAATCCTTAACATAAAAAAAGAGAACAAAGAGAATAGCTTCAGTACAAAGAAAGAGATTAGCTTCATATAAACTATTGTTGCAAATAACACACTAGCAAGTAGGTGGCTAACTAGGAGGAAACTAGAGTCTATGCACTACTGAAGAATGGATCTCATAAAAACAATGAGGTATGATGTAAGCTGAAACCAATTAATATTTTTTATGTCATGTGATTGCTGTTGTTATATAACTATAAAAAGCAGAGAACACTAGTACATCTTGAAAACTATAAACTAAGTACAATAACAACAATCACAAACCTTAATCCTACTAGGAGATGTCAGTCATTAGGAATAATAGACTTCCAGCCATATCTACCCATATAATATCCTCTGTAATATCATTATATCCCATGTCATGTCTAAGGATTTTCTTCTCCCATATCTAAATCATCTTAATTGTGATTCTCGCATGCTATCTTCAATGAGTGTCACTACAACTTTGCTACATATAATACTGCTTCTTATGGCTAAATTCTCACTTTACTGAGCAAGTGACAACTCATTGCCACCACTTAGTTATTGTTGGAAAGAATCAATAGTGGAAAAGTCATGGAAATTGAGCAAGAAGAGAATTAAGAGAGAGAGAGAGAGAGAAACTGAAATGTCTTATTTCTTTTTCATTTACCAGAAAATGATGACTTTTATACAATTCAAGATATTGCCATAAGACAACTAATAATGATGCACAACCAATTAAAGCATACTTTCAAATCCTGCATTGCAAAACTTGTTCCTTTCTTGATTGTCTTTATCTTCTGCAAGAGTGAGGTATCAGGCACACAAACTTGCGCCTTGCGCCTTGGCTCCAAGCACTTTTCGTGCCTTGGTGTGCCTAGCACCTTCCCAATTACTCACTTCCCAAAGTCTCACAGTGTGGCTTATGAGCTCAATCCTCTATAATTTTCACAACTTTGAAAATCTCCTTTATAAATGGCATAGAAACTAGGTACAAAAAGAAGAAAATGATGTCTCTTCAAAACTATAATCTTCTGATTTTTCTTATTTCAGCTTATTTCTTTTCATGAAATTTAAACTCAAAAGGATGAAATCTATTTGTCCTACATGATTCATTATATCAATCAGGGAGAAAAACTTACAGTAATTCAACCAACAAAGAAAAGAAAATATAAACAGCTAGTCAAAGAAAATTTATACAGCTATTAAAATCATTACCAAAGTAAAATCAAGCAATAACAACTTTTTTGCTATTTAAAATGATTATCACAAGTAAAATATTAATCTACAATAGGATTTTAAACCCATAAACCAGTTAAAAGCATATTATATGGTTTCTAGCAAAATGGATTAAATCAATTGCACATATCTACCCAGTAGGACAATACTGATTAGGTAATAAGGCCATCATAGATATATTAAATTTTGGGTGGGGTGGCAAGGAAGGGTAGAAAGAGGAGAGGAGAATCGGACAAAAGAACAATAACCTAAGAAAGAGGAAAGAAAGAGGGGGTAAGCCATGCATACATTATACGCAAATCAGATGAAAAACTATTGCAGAATAGCCAGTGTTTTAGGTTTTACAATGAGAAGAAATGTTATGAAGCTTTAATTATAACATTTGTAAAACTCAAGGCTACACTTAATATTTAGGACCAAGAGTCCACAGTTTTCATTCCTTTATTTGTTTTCTCCACCACTAAAATTACATAATGTAATTTTGCCCACAAATTTTATGAACTCAAAACTTTGATGACTACTACATGCAATAACGGTGCAATTTGGATATGAATTTCAGGTATAAATACGTGTGACAACTAAATATGCATAACAGATATAAGGGCACAGTTACATAAACACAGAACTACTATATGTTTTGGTATTGTATTCTGTAGCTAATACTAAGGTGGTGCTTAAGTTTGTTTGCTCCCCAATATGCATTCGCGTATATATATTCGAAACTCAAGGTCTGGTTACCAATACTCCAAACCACATGGGCTATTTCCTCTTGATAAATTCATGAGTAAAAGTAACTAAAAGAATTGTAAACTATTTCAAGAATAAAAAATGAAAATTACATGATTAAAGCTATGAATTCTAAATACGGACGGGAACCTAGTTAAATTAATCGTGTTCCTGGCGTAACCAAGATGATGAGTCGAACAAAAAAAATAAAAAATAAATAAATAAATAAAGCGAAGGGGGCAAGAATGGAGATTGACACATAAAAGGGCGAGTTCAGAAATCAGATTATACACACAAACATTATATAAAAATATTTTTTAAAAAAAAAGAAGAAAGAAAAGTGAAATGCATTACCCTTGCTGGCACTGATGAGAAAGAAGCCATCTGGAGTAATCGGACTGTAGAACAAATCCACAACCGGCCTCGAATGGCCATGGCAGACGAGCGGAACCGCTACTCTCTTCTTCTCCATTTCTTATAAAGAAAAAACAAAATAAACTACTTCCTATCTAAACCTAAAACTGATCTCTATATTGCAGATTACACTGATCTCTATATCAGGGAGTCGAAAACTTTCCAAAAAAACCCTAGAATTCAAAAACTGTGAACCAATCGAAGACCCACTCCAACAGCTGATAATGTCAGTATGTAGTAATATGTTCCTGTATATGTCTAGGTAATGGTATTAACGCAGGTGGGAAATTTACAGAATCCAAATCTTCAAGGCTCGGCCAGATTTCCCGAGAAAGTCAAATAAAGTGGAAACGAAATCTGCGACTGTGAGATCGTGAGATCGGTCACTGATCTGAGGAGAACACTGAACGAGGTTGGTCTTATATATATCGCAGCACCATCGGGCTTTCTGTAACTGGGTACCGAAAGGTTGTCTAATTTCTCAGGCCGGCCCAATTTTGATTTGGGCTTTCTTCTGAAATAGCCCATTTAACGCGGGTGAATTAATGTACCATTTTAGTTGGTTTGATCATTTAAATATAACACGGTATTACTTTTAATATTTTATAAAAAATAAATAAATTAAACAAAATAGCATTAATTAATTAAATTTAAATTGAACGCTGAATCACGGAATTTTTATCACAATTATAATAAATATATATATACATACATATATATTTTCCTGGGCATTTGGGCTCCTCAACCAAACCCTCGGGCCAGCCTAAGTGCTTGAGACTTGAAAGATTATAATTGGATTTTTAAAGGGACGTTACAAATCTTCTTACGTTGAAAGATTTTTAATATGAAGAGGAAAAGGGCATTGGAGAGAATCCAATTCTCCTCCTTTTATCTCAAAACATATCAAAATTTGTTCGCTCCATTATTTTTCATTAATCTTCAGCTTCAGCTTCAGCTTCAGCAACGCGCAGTTGACGAACTCCAGCCCCTTCCGCACGCCTACGACTAGTCAGTCAATCCACGAAGCCCAGCCCCTTCCGCACCGCGTTCCTTGTCGTCGGCGCCACCGCAAGCGGACAACGACTCATTCCACCGGCGCATGCTGCCAAATTGCAAGACCTCTCTCTTCTGATAAACGTGAAATACCAAGCTACGCATCATTCATGGTCCCCCTCCCCCTCCCCTCCCCCCCGTTACTTTCCTTAAAATATCTCATTTTTTTGAGATTTTGGGAGATTCAAAGTGAAGGAAACATTATATTATTATCTTAGTAAGACTCAGGGGAAATAGTAACATTAATTTCATAATTTTTAAACCATTCAAGTAATCATTGAGTATAATAATTGAAGTTGAAACTGCAAGTCTCGAGAAAAAAAAAAATTAATGGAGCAACATTTAATGTTTTAGGCTTATAAAAATTTTCCATGTATTTACTTGATATGCATAATTTGCGGGTCACCATCTGACACGAGTGTTTTATTTAATTTTTTATCCGGGAGGATAGCTTAGCTTATTATTTTTTTGGCACAAATATAAGTTTGAGAATCCAACCATGCCATCTTATATATATATATATATATGGATTAGGACAGAAAGGGGCAGAAATCTTAGTCACATGCATTTATGATTAAGAACTGACTCAGCTCACCATCAACCCTAATGAAAGTCCATCTGCCAACCCCATCTAGCTGCTTTGCATATGATGTGACACCTCAAGGGCTGACCCCATCTAGCTTTATTGCCAAGAAAATTAACAAGACGCACATTTTCTTTTGGGTCGATTACTGAAAATTAATTTGAATCTATTGGCCAATTATAAAAAAAAAAAAATAAAGTTACGAAACTAACACTATTCTAAAATTATTTAATAAATTATTACTATTGGTTGGAAAAGTGGACAACGCCTGCACACCGGCTGTTAGGTTTTAATTTTCATAGATAAGACTGCAGTAGGGGCACCCACAAAAAAGAGAAAACAGTACCAAATTTTGGTAATTGGGGGAACAAGAATAAGGGCATTATCGCGAAATCACAAACAATAGCCTGGAAAAAGGGTGGAAAAAGCACCGGAATGGACGCTTAAAGAGGAGACCAAAAGGTCATAATAGACCCACACAACGCGTCAGCTTTAGCCGCCACGCGTACATCTTATCCGTTTCCGGTTTCTCGTTCTTTAAACCCCTCCCCCCCACCCCACCTTTCCAAATCAAATACCCCAATAGCTTCCCCTCTTTCTCTCTCTAAACCTGCTCCGAATGGCTGCAAGTCTCGCCCCTTTCCGACCCGTCGTGGTCCGCGCCTGCGCCGGCGCTGGCCCCCGGAAATCCGACGCGCACGGCCGGAAAAGCCAATCCCCCAACTGGTGGACTCCACTCTTCGGCTGGTCCTCCGACCCCGACTACATTGACTCCGAAAACGCCACCAAAAGCAGCTCCGGCCCCAAGGCCGTTGTTGACAAAGGGGAGAGCAAGTCCGGGCTGGATCCGGAGACGAAACCGGTGAGATCTCGGTTCGCCCGGGGGTGCTTCACGGAAGAGAAGGCCAGGCATCTCCGGATGATGACGACCGGCACGGAGTCGTTCCACGACATCATGTACCACTCCGCCATCGCTTCCCGCCTGGCTTCCGACTTCTCGAACCGGTTCGATCCGTGATTCTCTCTCTTCCTTTCCTTTACTTTCTTTTATTTTCTTTTCATTTTCCTTCCCTTGGATCCGAATCGAAACTGATGTGTTCAAGTATCGTATCGTTTTTAAATATACGATGAAGGATGTAGTTATGTTGTTGTGCTTGTGTATGCATGATATACATAATATAATGTTCCCTTTAATATATAATCATTTGTGTTTCGTCGAATGTGACGGCGTGAGTGAAGTGAACGGAAGATTTGCAGTCGGATCCAGTCGATTGTTTGGTAGATCAGCCTTTATGATTCATCATCATCATGATCTGAGGATAAGCACCGCAGATTGCACTTTGAATGCACGCACGAAAGTGTGAGTGGGGGCGCGTGTGGTGGATCAGGCCCTACCCACTTGGTCAATAGAATATTTGACGGTTGATACCATTATCTAGGATCTAGGAATTTCAATAGCATCATCTAACGAGGAATATGCCTATTTTGCGTAATCTTTCACTCATAGGAAAAGAATACATGATTTTTCGTAAATTGTTTTACATTGTAAACTTAATTTATTATCATTCAGTCTCAGTAGTTTTCATGAAAAGTGTATTTTAAGCCTTTTCAATTTATTTATCCATGAATCGAATTGACATCTAAAGTAACCGGTTATTCTGCAAGAGCGAGCCGTTGCATCATCACATTCTTCATCGGTATGAATCCAGATGGTTGAGAGATGCAAATATGCAGAGGAGGCTCAACAAAACCCGAAACTTAGAACATGAAAGTAACAACAGTTAAGAGAGCCAGCATTTTACGTACCCAACGCCTACATATGGTAGGCAAATTCAATGTACCAAGTTGAACCGAAACAAAACTACAGTAATAGTCTTGGGATCTGTTTCAAAACTACAAGAAGATATGACTTATTGCACATTCATGGCCTCAAACCTAGCCAGTATTAGTTACCTGTGACAATTTAATCCAGCAATTCATACACGAGAGTAAGGTCTCTTGATGAAAGTTCTACGGCTTTGACAAAATCAGCTATTTCTTTGGGCAATTAAATTATTTCGTTTACAAAGTAACAAAAAAGGATGCACAGTTATCACTCCAGAACAAAAGGAGCAAGAACAATCCATCCCCCGAAAAGCCGGTGGCTCATCGCGTTGCTGGTCCAATCGACTTCTCCAGCCAGCATTTGCAGCTTCATTTGCTCTCAATATCATAAAGATCTGTTCTAAGCATCATTACCCATCAAGGAGCAACTCAATATTTACAAGCCATATTAATAATAATCAAGCACAAGGTTCTCATGGAAAATGCACAAGCACCTACAACCATAAAACCGGAGCTAACTGCTCAATTAATATGTTCAGTATTTTTCATATTTAAGTAGCGTGCTTGGCGGAGGCTGTAATGTGTGGACTTAACACAGGACATACAGGGTATAGGAACCCACATAGATGCATCTGCCTAACAAGCTGGATAAGCACTCCCAGAATATTGCAAAAGTTTCTTGGAAGGTACACTTGGATTTCCTTCTTTGGCATGGCATTATCAGAACTTTTTACTTTATAGTTGAAACTTGGCCTAACGTATAAAGATAGCATTTTTTTCCCCAAAAAAATTCTAAGATAACAACAGATGCATAGTAGACATTATGTGTATGCATGCATTTCAAGAAATAAACGTTAAAACACCTAAAATGATCTAATTATAGTTTCAAAACCATGCCTAAGATATAAGCATTACTAAGAGTTCCTTATCAATATTGTTGTTATTTTGGAGTTCTTTTGGCCTGCCATTGGGTCATAAGGAAATTCTTTGTGTCCAAATGCACAACAAAGTAAACTCTTCCTTCCAGAATCTGTATATGTGAAGCACGTATTTCAAAGAATCAGAATCTGTAAATGATAGTATTCAAAAAATATAGCAAACAATTTCCATTTTCCACCCTTTCTTTAAGCATGTTACAACTACTTGAAAAAACAGCTCACTTATCAGGCTCATAATTTGCACTGAAAGCTTGACAATTGAAATCAGGTAATGGCGAACATAAGAAATAGGGGTAGAAGTATCAAAAGAGAATAAGGATCAAGAATTTTCAAGACACAGTGAAAACAAGGGGCAGAATCAGGGATTTTGAGTATGAGCTGTAAAAGGTAAAAACTCCTCTGCTAGGTTTGCAATTATCCCAAGTTAAGATCCCTAAAACACTCTGAAAAGAAGTATGAAAATGCAGTCTGACAGAAAGCCAAGAAGAGAGGAATAAGTTTCCCCACAATGCTGGCAAAAGATATCCGGGCACAAGGAAAAATGATAGCAGAGAAACAAAGATGAACTCATTGGTTGGTTTCTCACCATGCTAAGTTGGGACTCTAGACATAGCCATTAACTGATACTCCCTTGCCACCATATGGTTTTGGGAAATAAAGAACATGATTTTCACTAACCTGTATTGTTTACCAGAAGTCAAACCAAACTTAGACCCTGAAGGCCTATAAACCTTATGGGGAAAAATGCTACAAGTTTCAGCATGCATACCCTAATAAGGAAACTTTAAAGAGGTATGTTTTAGCTAAAAAGGAGGCCAATAAGGCCATTGGTGAAGCAACGCAATAACTTTATGAAAAATTGTACAACTGGCTTGATATAAAGATGAAAAAAGATACACACACACACATAAATTGGTTAATCAAGAGAAAGAACAGGGGATTTGAGCTAGGTAAAGTGTATTAAATACAAAGACCAAAAAGTATTAGTAAATGACAAGGTGATAAAATAGAGATGGAAAAACTATCTCACAAAGCTATTCAACGAAAGTGGAGAAACAAATATTATGTTTAAACATCTTAGGACTTGTTCAGCTGTGGAAAACATGCCTTTATTTAAAAAAAATAAAAATAGAGAACTGGAAAACATGTTCAAATGAAAGCAAAAAATTCAAATAGAAAAAAAATTGTTTTTCAATTTTCAAAATTTATACTGACTGTTGGAAAACATCTAAAATTTCTTCACAAAATAGTAGGAGTTTTCCTTGTGTTTTCCAAATACAGACATGAGCTTGCAGCCTAACCAAAATCAATATTAGTTATATCTATATTAATATGAATGTAAAAAAAAGGGCATCCCAAGTGCACGATATTATATTGGCAATATTAATCTTATAATATTATCAGTCAAATTTATTCTGAATTTAATTATGATATTAGTAACAAAGTATAATATGAGCAATGCCATCAATATTGTATTGATAGAATTAAATTTATAATAATAATATAGTCATTAATATAAGAACAAGATACTGCATTATAAAACAGTTGAAGACATTTTACATAACCATCTTGAATATATTTTTAGTTTTCAAGGTAAGAAATTCATATTTGACAATTAACTGCACACCTAAGTTCTCTGTCAAAAGAAAAATTAGAGATAGAAAATTGAAAAATATTTTTGTAATTAAATAGTCCTTTAGTAATTTTGAAAAACATAGGAATTTTGTGTTCTGTAGATATATTTGTCCTAAATAAGTGAAGTCAGCAATAAAAAGTACGAAGAATGGATAAATAGTTGGACTAGATAATATGTTGATAGAAACATGAAAAAGCATGTTGAGGAACAAGAGGAAGGTTGGTATTTTATGACATGAAGAACAAGAGTTCAAGTTGTGAGAACGACCCTTTTGCAAAATGACAAAAAAAAAAAAGGCAATGGTAAGGCTGCAAACAAACAATGGCCCTTCTCCAACCCTTGCAGCCCAAGTAGTCTCATGCACTGGGACCATAATTTTGGAAACATGAAAATAGAATGTAAGTTTAGTAAAAATATAATTGAAAAAACAATAAAATATAAGTTTAGTAAAAATAAAATTTCTTAGATTGTTGAGCATGGGATATGAAGGCTTTAAGTCAAGCAGATAGAAAATTGAATATATAAAATGTAAGTTTAATAAAAATATAAGGTGTAGATGATGTTATGGTGAGACTTAAAAATCAAGTCATTCTAATAAAAGATCAAATTTAGATATCTTAGAAACTCCTATTAAAACCAAAAGAAGAATTTTATCAAGTAATTTATTGGGCTAATTTTGTTGTATAGCATTGAAGAATGGGCAGCCAAAATGCTAATATGTGCAAAATATGTGTGTGACAGAGATGAAATATTAGCTAAACAACCAGACAAAAAAGGATAGAATTAAAAAAAATTAGATGAAATATTAGTTAAACAAGCAGACAAGAAAGGATAGAATTAAAAAAAAATTATGCATCATAAGGTTAGACAAGATGCAAGAGTCACAATTAAGATGATTTGGTAATGTAAAAAGAAAGCCAATACTGGTGAGGCGAGTGGATAAAATGGAGGAAATTGTAATAAAAGGAGAGGAAGACAAAAAATAAATAAATAAATAACCTTGGTGTGAAAAACTCAAACTTGACATATGGTAAAATGGCCTCAAAGAGGTTATGAACATAGATAAAGCAGGGAAGTCTAGAATTCAGGTATCCAATCCACTTAGTGAGGTTAAGGCTTGGGATTATTATTGTTGCACATCATAGGTCAGTGTGGCTCATGTAGAAGATAAAATACTTGGATTACCGCTCTTGCGCGGTCCCCTATTGTTCATGTCCTCGATTTTGGTAGAGGAGGTAAATCGCAGGTGGAGGCTTTGCCTCACTACACAGGGCAAGAAATTGAACTCACAACCTACTACTACGAATCCCAGCTTATCGTGGCCCAACCACTTGATCTGTGCCCTGGGGGCACAGGGCAAAAATACTTGAAACATGATTAAGATGGTTTCATGAGAGGAAAAAATCGATAGATGTTCTTATGAGGAGAGTCAAGAGTGGATAAAATGAAAACACTTTCTAACAAAAGAAGTAGAGAGAACCCAAAAGACTTAAGTATCTCATTGCAAATTTTGGTCCTTGATGTATTGTAATTATAAAACAATCTAAGTATCTCATGCACGTGATTTTAATAACCTATATATAAGCAACTAAGTATGCTTTCTTCTTTAAAATCCTCTAAAAGACTTTTTTTGGGACTCATTCAAGTCTTGTAGTCATTCTACATTCACTAGTATACCATATAAATCAAAAGCCTGCAAGTTTATATTTAAATTTGATAGGGCCCCTATTCGTCACACATACCAGTGACGTAAAATGAAAGGAGACACAAGAGCAGTTAAAGAAAAAAACACAAGGGTAGAAGAGTCACATTCAGTTGGTGGAGAATAACAAACTCACGTGGCAGGGAAAAGGAGAGAGAAGGGAGGAGAAAATTCAGAAGAAGTCTTGGGAGATAAGGTCCCTCTTGAATAGGCCATTATTTTGTTTTCTTTTGTTCATTCATAAATTTGTAATTTGAGATTCTATCAATTTGATATCAAAGCATTGATCCATGAGAGTGACCGTATCAGAGAGAGTGGGAGAGTTGGAGGGAAGATTAGAAAGTTACAATCAACAAATAGAGGGGCAAATGGAGGGATTGCAAGCTGGGTTTGAATCCACGAAAACTGAGTTCCAGAGGGTGCAAAACATAGAGAAGAACATGGCAGTGATGTTGGACCAATTCAATTTCATGATGGCGAAATTGGAGGAACAGGACAAAGAGAAGAAGGGAAAGCACTGTGGGGAAAACAAACCTCCGGATTCCTCCCTATCATCTGAGTTGACGCCAAATACAAGAGGGAAGAGTAGGGAAGTAGGCAGTGGAATTGATGGAAGTTGGAGGCAGGAAACACGCTGTAGGTGGTTAGAGATGCCAATTTTCGAGGGTGATGATCCAAATGGATGGGCTTTCAGGGCCGAGCATTACTTCGTTGTAAACCAACTGATAGAGACTGAGAAATTGGAGTCCGCAGCTTTGTGTTTTGAAGGAAAAGCTCTTTCGTGGTTCTAGTGGGAATAAAGGAGACGTAAGGTGAGAAGTTGAGAGGAACTAAAAGGGCTGTTGAGAAATTGGTTCCAGTCCACGCAAGAAGGCTCCGTGGATGAGCGATTTCTACCTCTCCAACAGTGGGGATTCGTCAAGGACTACCAGCTTTGCTTCGAAACATTAGCATCGTCGATTGGTGATATGCCAGAAGCTGTATTGGAAGGGCATTTTGTTAATGGGCTCAAACCGAAGAAATGGGCTGAAATCAGAGTGTTTTGGTCCACTGGACTGGAGAATATCATGGATATGGCCCAGAGGATTGAGGACAGGAATCAAATGATCCAAGGAAACAATTTTGGATACGGCCCAAATAAGGTTAAGACATCCCCAGCCCTAACCCCTAATCTGTAGCGATTCCCATTGTCTCCACATTTGAATCCTCCACCTAAACCTACAGCAGTCAACCAAACCAACCCATATCAGTCGCCAGCCACCGAAAAATTGAACACCTCGCCCTTCAAATGACTAATGAAAGTGAGCTACAAGCAAAGCATGCGAAGGGACTCTATTTTCGCTATGATGAAAGGTATTCCATTGGGCATAAATGTAAGACCAAGGAGTTGCAAGTGATGGTCATATACGAAGAAGAAAGGGAAGAAGAAGAAGAAATGGGGCAAGTTGAGGCAATGGAGAATTCTGAGGAAATGGAGGACACGGTTAAAGTGGGAGAAATGGTGGAGTTACCGTTGAATTCAATGGTGGGATTAACACCTCCACAGATGATGAAGGTTAAGGGGAATATAGAAGGTCAAGAAGTGGTGGTCTTAATCGATAGTGGAGCTTCCCATAACTTCATAATCGTAGATCTTGTGCAGAAATTGGGACTATTATGAACACAAACTCGAGGCTACGGTGTGATTATGGGCTCGGACATGGCGATACAAGTGACTGGAGTATGTAAGGGGGTGACCTTCTTGTTGCAAAATGTGGAAATAGTCGAGGACTTCCTACCATTAGAATTGGGAAGCTCTGATGTTATTCTCGAGATGAAATGGTTAGCCACACTTGGGGAAACATTGGTGGATAGGAGCTCGTTAATTATGAAATTTAGAGTGGGGGACACGACTATCACACTACAGGGTGATCCTAGCCTTAGCAAAACGTTAGTGACCTTAAAGTTGATGATAAAGGCATTCCATGAAAATGGGGAAGGAGTGCTTTTGGAATTGGGGAGTTTGACTGCTGAATTAATAGAGGCAAGGATGGAAGTTCCTGACAGTCTGTAAGAAGTGTTAACGGAATTTAAGGTAGTCTTTGAGGAGTCGTGTGGACTTCCTCCTCACAAGAGGCATGATCATACTATTACGCTGCAACCTAGGACTTCTCCGGTAAGCGTGAGACCTTACCACTATCCCCACATCCAAAAAAATGAGATTGAAAAGCTAGTTTGTGAGATGTTGGCAGCGGAAGTCATTAGGCTGAGCATTAGCCCTTTTTCCAGTCCTGTGTTGTTGGTCGAGGACGGTGGGTAGAGATGTTGTGTGAACTATAGGGTTTTAAACAAGGTAACTATCCCTGATAAATTCCCAATCCCAGACATTAAAGAACTCTAGGATGTGAATTATATGAGGCTGCAATTTTTTCTAAGTTGGATTTAAAATTGGGTTATCATTAGATACGTATAGCACTTGATGATATTCTGAAAACTACTTTTCGCACACATGAGGGTCATTACAAATTTATGGTAATGTCGTTTGGATTAACAAATGCACCAGCCACATTCCAGTCTTTGATGAATGAGATTTTTAAAGAGCAGTTGTGGCAGTTTGTTCTCGTGTTTTTCGATGACATTTTGATATGCAGTAGAACAGTGAAGGAACATCAGGATAACTTACGTCATGTGTTGAGGATATTAGCCAAGAACCAGTTATATGTTAATGCCAAAAAACGTTAGTTTGGACAATTGAAGATTGAATATTTAGGGCACATCATTTTGCAACAGGGAGCGGCTGTAGACAACTCAAAAATTCAGGTAGTTATGGATTGGCCTAGCCCTCATTCACTACGAGAACTATGTGGTTTCTTAGGGCTCACAGGGTATTATCACCAGTTTGTGCGAAATTATAGGAAATTAGCTTGGCTGTTGACGAAGCGTCTTCGAAAAAATAATTTCTATTGGGATGAGTCATCTAAGCAAGCTTTTCAGTCCTTAAAGGTAGCCATGACATCTCTACCTGTACTAGTTCTACCTGATTTTTTAAAGGAGTTTGTTGTGGAGACTAATGCATCTGGGCATGTACTCGGGGCCATATTAATGCAGGACCAGAGACCTCTTGCCTTTTTTAGTCATGCCTTAAATCCCAATGGTCGGAATAAATCAGTCTATGAGAGGGAATTGATGGGCTATTGTATCCGCGGTAAAGAAGTGGTGACATTACTTATTGCGGAAGAAATTCATAATTCGTACCAATGAGAAAAGTCTTAAATTTCTGATGGAACAACGATTGGTTAGCCCGGAATGTTAGAAGTGGGTGGTGAAATTGATGGGCTACAATTTTGAGACCCAACATTGCCCAGGTTTGGAGAATCGTGCTCTTAATGCACTTTCCCAGCTTCACTCACCTGTCACATTAATGGCCCTCACCATTCCTCGAGTGCTACAGTTGGGTCAGCTCAAAAAAAAGGTGGAGGAAAACAATAAACTTCAGCAAATTATCGGGGAGCTCCAAGCTGACCCTTCAAGTAAGCCGAATTATTCTTGGGTGGATGGTCATTTATTGTTCAGAAGGAAGTTGCTTCTTCCTACAGGCTCAACATTGATTGCCCTAGTGCTAAAGGAGGGTCATGATGGACACATTGGTGGCCACTCTAAGTTTTTGAAGACACACAAACGAATATTTGCTAATGTGCACTGGGTAGGGATGAAAAAAAGACATCCACCAGTATGTTCCCCACTACTCTGTGTGCCAGCAGAACAAATATGTGGCTCTTTCCCCTGGGGGCCTGTTTCAGCCACTTCCTATTCCACATTAAATCTGGGAGGATGTATCGATTGACTTCATAGAAGGGCTATCGAAATCAGCGGGAATGGATTCAATTTTGGTCGTAGTGGACCGGCTTAGCAAATATGGCCATTTTATTGGTTTGAAGCACCCATTTTTAACAACTCGTATAGCAAGCATCTTTGTAAAGGAAATTATCCGACTACATGGGATCCCCAACTCTATCGTCTCGAATAGAGACAAAGTCTTCATCAGCCACTTTAGGAAGGAACTTTTTTTATTACAGGGCACTAAACTGAATAGAAGTACAACCTAACACCCCCAGGTCCGATGGCCAAACAGAAGTCCTCAACAGAACTTTGGAAACATATCTCAGATGTTTTGCCTCCTCAACACCTAAAGCGCGGTACAATTGGCATCCTTGGGCAGAATATTAGTATAATACTTCCTACCAAGTTTCCTCTCAATTAACTCCATTTCAGATCGTTTATGGGCGTGAACCTCCCCCACTATTGAGATTTGAGAAGGGTACCACAGTCATCTCGGGGTTGGAACAATAGTTGTTAGAAAGGAATTTGATGCTCGAAGAGTTGAAAGCCCAATTGTTGCGGGCTCAAGCAAAGATAAAACACATAGCAGATAAAAGGAAGAGGGACATCTAGGTTGAGATAGGAGACTTTGTATATTTGAAAATTCACTAGTCAGAAAACCTTGGCTTCCAGGCCAAATGAAAAGCTGTCACCAAAGTTTTATGGACCCTTCACAATGGAGAAACAAATTGGGAAGGTGGCGTATAAGTTGTCTCTACCACCCCTTTGTGCAATTCATCCCGTATTTCACATCTCCCAGCTCCGTAAGGCAAAAGAAACATTGTAGGTGGCTACCAAAATCCCTAACCAGTTAATTGCAGAGCTAGAGATGGTGGTAGAACCAAAATTTCTACTGAGGGTAAGACCTGGTACGGGAAAAAACTTGAGGGGCATTGATGTTCTTATTCAATGGAAGGGGTTGTCACCAATCCCTTGAGGCCACTAGGGGACTGTACAATCAAATACTCCATCAATTTCCTGAGTTTCACCTTGAGGACAAGGTGAATCTCATGGGCGGGAGTAATGATAGGACCCCTGTTCGTCACACATATTAGTAACGTAAAATGAAAGGAGACACAAGGACAGTTAAGGAAAAAAACACAAGGGCAGAAGAGTCATTCAGTTGGTGGAGAATAACAAACTCACATGGCTACAACAGACTAAGGAAAATATATAAAAGGCAGGGAAAAGGAGAGAGAAGGAGAAAGTTCACAAGAAGTCTTGGGAGAGAAGGGCCCTCTCGAATAGGCCATTATCTTTGTTTTCTTTTGTTCATTCATAAATTTGTAATTTGAGATTCTATCAAAATCCTTTAGAAGCCTGCAATTTGTCTTGAACTAGAAATCCTTTGCAAGCCATTATTAAGACATCATTATGTGACAAAATTGGAATCACATTTCTTAGGGAGTATTGATACTTTAGTCCAAACATATCTATCAGGCTTGATAATTCCATTATTAAGGCGTGAATATGTGAAAGTGTTGATATTCAGTGTGGGTCTCATAGAAATATCATACAATACAATAGCTATAGCATTTAAGAGAAACTGAAAACAAAGAAAAGGATACACCAAGTAGAATCCATGGGCGAATGCCCCAGCCAACACAGCAGTGAACAACCGGTCCCGCAGAACTGGGTTACGTCGCAATTGAATTCGGACTGAAAATCAAGAACAACCAGATGAACAGATTGAAAGGAACAAACCCCATTACGAGAAGCACAGCAAACGACAGAAATTGCATTGAAGTGACAAACAAACCCACGGCGAAATTTATCAAATAAACAAAAAAAAAAAAAGAAAAAAGAGAAAAGAAAAATGTTTAGCAATGATCTAACCACCCATAATGGGAGACAAATAATAACAAGAAGAAACAACAAACCCATAACATAAATTAATATTGAGAAGGAAAAGGAAGTGAAACCTACTGAGAGGTAGAACGGGAGCGTAAATCAGGGGAAACAGGAACTTGAGGGGGATCCCTCGGTTTTGTTTCCTAACAGCAGCCTGCCTTTCGGAGAACAAATTCAAGAAATAAAAGGGCGATCTAAGAAGAAGAAGAAGAAAAAGAATGGTAATGAGATTGATACAGTACTTACTGGTTGGAGGGATCAGAAGGCGAGGAGGCCATGGCGATGAACCAGAAAATACACACACGCAACCTTTGAAGGCAAGGACAGGGTTCTGAGATCTCTCTCGTTCTCTATTATGCCAATAAATATATATATATATATATGTATGTACGTATGTATGTCGCGGTCAATGAAGGAGGCTCCGTTTTTGGGCAGAGCCAGAGGGTCTCGAAAGAGTCGAAACCATCAACCTATTGTTGGTTGGGTGGATTAGGATCGGGTCCAGGCCCATCAGTCTGTTCCGAGGCAGTTTGGGCCCTTATACTAGTAGTAATCTATTCATCTATTCTATTATACAAACAACTTGAATTTGGTGTTATTGAATTACGAAGCTCTGTTAATTTCTTTTTTATTTTAAAAATGTCCCTCACCCATCTATCCTATTTGTTAGTATCTCTACAATAAAACAAAGATCATATTCATGTGTAAGGAAAAAAGCTTCAGAAAAATGTGAAAGATGTTTTTGTTATAATGGAAAAAAAAGTTTATATTTTTGGATCCTTTAATGACTTTTTGTGATTATTTGGTCTCAATTTTTTTGCTTTTTGAAGCAAAGTAGGTGTATATACATGCATGTATTATAAAAGAGTGACACGTGGTATGTATGATCTAATAAATAATTGGATTATGCATTTATAATTTTAGTAAGAAATTATTTATGTTTGGCTAAAAGCATACTTAGCTCCCTCACCTTTTATCATTTAATCATTTTGCCCATTTAACTTAAACAATGACCTATTAGCCCGCCTCAACTTCCAATTTTGAACCGAGTAAATACTTGGGTCAGCACATGTATTACACATGCGTTTAAGGTACGTGCAACACCATATCTTCTTCTTCCTTCATTCTCGCCAACGATCTCCTGCTCATTGCCTCTCTCTTGCTCTTGTTCTCTCTCTATTGGTGGTCGTCAACGGCGTGGGAGATGTTGACCAGGGTTGGGGGGCCATCGATAGCAGCGGCTGGGCGTGGGGGCGGGCAGGTCTGAGCCGACGGGGTGAGAGGCGAGTAGTCGCTAGCTTGCTCGCCTTCCTTGTGCGGGTGGCCGGCTATGGCGTTTGGAAGGCGGTTCAGGCATTGATTGGGGTCGGGGGGTTGACGATGGCTTTAATTGGGTTGGGCGGGCCAGGCAGCGGCGCTATGGCATAGGAGGTCAGTCCAGCAGAAGGCGAGCGGTTGTCTTCCTCTTCCGTCACAAGTGGTCGTCTTTTTTCTCTCTTTGCTTCTTTCTTGCTTTCGCTCTCTCTTTGTCGGTCTCTCTCACTTTCTCTCTATCATTTCAAGTGGCTATCCGCTGCTGGCCCTCTTTTTCTTTTGCAGATCGAGACACGTGGCACACTTTCATTAACTTGGTCAATGTGGGGCCCACAACAGACCTCGTGTGTAACTCACGTGCAATGCTTACTGTACTAAGGTATGTAGGTATTACAAAATTAGTAATTAAGGTACATAATAGGTTTAAAATTGGAAGTTGAGGGGGTTAATAGGTTGTTATTTAAGTTAAGGAGACAAAATAGTTAAATAATGAAAAGTGATGGGGTTGAGCATGCCTTTTAACTTTTATGTTTTAGTGAAAAGTTATCCATGTATGTTGGAAGTTATGGAAAATTGTTTATATTTTAGTGGGAAAGTTATACCAGATAATAACACCCAAAAAGTGAGTTTATCTTTACATTAGAATATATTATCAACCAAATGTCTTGGTTTTAAAAAGTAAAAATATAATTCAAAAACTAATATCAAGCAAGTTCTATATAAAATCAGAGGTTTGGATATGTTTTGAATGAAATAAACAGAAAGAAGAATAAAATGACGAGATTAAGCAATAAGCCCTCGTTTATTTCAATGGGAAATCTTTTAATTATAATGGAAATAAATTTTTATATATATGCTACCAAGAGAAAAATAAATTTTATATAAAATATTGTACACATAAAATTAATTTTTATCATATTTTTTAATGTTAACTTTCGAATGCATACGTATATGAATATATTAATTCTGCATTTTGGGTTAAAAAGATTTAATGTAAAATATTATCAAAAAATTATTATTTACATAGAATAATGATTTAAGGCCACGAATAGAATATCTAACCATGTTTTATATACATGTATGGTCTTGTAAAAGTAGTATGAATTTAGTATTGGATTCCTTGATGCAATCAACAAAGGGCTCGTTTCTTGGTTGTTTTTAGTTTGGGGCTTCGAATCACATTAGTTGGGGGGGGGGGGGGGTCTTTTTGGGTTTCATTTAATCAATTAATTTTTGCTTAGTCCTTTAATCACGTTTAACTCACATTGATTATTGTTTAATTTAATTTTTTTAAGTTTGTTTAAGTTGGAGATAAAAAGGAAGAATTGTTGCATTCAATTGGTGATTTGGAGTTGCTGTGAGTAATTAATTAAATTGATGGGTTAAGTGATCACAATTGACTGATTTTCAAGCAATTTTCTTTTGTTTGCAAACCCATCTAGCTGATCCCTCACCTTTAAAGTATAATAACTGGTTTCGTCCTAGCCTGTTACTGTTTGGTTTTTGGCCACATTGTCATTCGCAAATCAAATTGAATCTACATGCTGCTATGAGATCTACATTAACACTTTTGGCAGTACTATTCCAAGCTTTGTTAATATCTTCTTCAATGTGGAAAAATCTGATATTTCTTTCTTTCTTTTTTGGCAGCAATTAACTTGCTCTCCGGCCTAAGTCGGTGTGCATTGCATGCAATGTATTTTAATATTTTGTCTCTCAACTACATACATACACATCTTTTGTATACCATTTCCTAAAACGAATTGTGCTGATCTTTCATTTGCTTTGCGTGAGTACTTAATTAAACTTGAAATACATCCGAGAGTTGTAATTAATCTAACAAGCTTTAGGAACATATATAGCTACAGAGAATAAATAGACGACGTCTTTGTATATATAGCTGTATACAATAGCGTTATATTAATATGAAATGGAGGCATATCTATATATATAATTATAATAATAATGCGAATTGGACGTCTGCCGGGGCTTGTACACACATGCCCACTTGAGAGTGTTTGGAGAGAGAGTTCCAGTAAGCTGGGCAAAGCAAGCAGATCCAAGTAGTCCCACGCACTAAACCATCATCAAGCAGCAGCAGCTAGCAAACTTGGCCAGCTAATTGGCCAAAGTGCCATATATTGGACTTGTCCCTATCCATGTCGGTTTGAGCAACAGCCAAGCAGGCCCATCAATTTCCCCGTTTGTCACAGTCATGGCATCGGCGTCGTTCCAACCAAGACTGGCTAGCTGTGAAAGCAAACAGCTGGTCCAAAGCTACACTAGTGCTGCATTTTCAGGGTTCTCATTAGGACCCCCATTTCTAGGGCTTAAAAGGCAGCATTTGGGTGGTTTTTCCCCTGTCGGTGGGTGCTCTGCTCTCAGTTTCCTCCTAATGCCTCCCCATATATATATTTCTTTTGAAAAGTAGTCATCTTCTCTTCCTATCACTGTCCTCTCTCTTCAATGCTCATGACCCTACCCCTTTTTTTCTTTTTTCTTTTTTCCCTTAATGTGAAAGGCTTAGCTATATATATGTGTATATATATATACACACCTGCATTTCGTTTCCTTTTTTATGTGTTTTCAAATTTGTCATTGGGCCTATGTATCATGAATTTTCTCAGGCATTTATGGGGTGACTTGCATACGACACTTAATGTTAACAGCTGCAAGGGGTCACATGTTCATGATATGGGTCACATATATACTTGCAACCGGCAAAGTAACTCATGATGAATTAATACATTAATGTACATACACAAGCATATATACCCTTCATCTGTCTATATATATAGTTTAATAAGAAAAGGGCAAACTTCCATCTCTATGTGAAGATGTATATAAGAACCAGAATCTACATAAGTCTAGACGTTTTGAGGGTTTTAAGGTACGAAAGAGTCAGTGCAAAATCATCACTGTAAGTTTAGCTAATATATCCTCAAAAACCCTAAAATCCATGCAGCCACGCGCGCGCGCCCACACACATATATATAGAGAGAGAGATGTAGAGAAGTTAATGTGTTAATATGTATGGGGGAAGAGGTCTCATGTCACATGGCCCATCACGTGAGGAGGCAAAGCTTAGGGGGATGTGTGTGTGTGTGTGTGTGTGAGAGAGAGAGAGAGAGAGAGAGGAGAGCATGAAAATTAATTATGGTACGTAGGGAACGGTGGATGATGAGGGAGGGGAGGGGGCTTTGCTTTGATCATGTAAACTTGAAGAAGGACAAAGTCTGCAATAGTAGCATGTGAGGAAGAAGCATAAATTGGGGGATAGGAAGCAAGTGTCCTTGTCTATGCCATCCATATTCATTCATTATGACACTTTGTAGAGTAGGGAAACCTGAATTTAATTCATTGCCACCACTCCCCACTCCCCAGTCCCAACTCTCTCTTCTCTCTCTCTCTCTCTCTGACATGTTATCTCATCAATGTAGTTTCGTCAATCAATATGCATCTATCATAAATTTTAGGATAACAGTTAGTGTTCGGTCTGAAATTCAGACTAACATCAAGGTCCTACATTTTATGTGCATAATTATTTGTATTAAAATGTTATTCATAGTATCACACATGGTATTAGCTCCCCTGGTGATCTCTCTTTATGTCTAAATTTATGGTCCTAAATTCAAATATGATGCCTAACGGTTGCTTAATACATGGCATTAAGAGCTAGAGACTTAATAACCTTCGCTTTAAGAGTTTTCCACAATGCTTTAGGTGAACCTAGTCCAAACTAATGGCAATATACTGTATTCTAGTGATCATCTAAAATTTCCCTTTTAATTAAAAAATAAAAGAAAAACAATACTCTTACATCTTTATACCTAAAAAAAATACTCCTGTTAACTTTCTATGTGCTTTTTAACATATATGTGTACACTTAAAGTTCGTCTTGAATTTTTATACATTTTATTACATTACTTGACGTAAGAGTACAAGTATCAATAGTTCAGACATATACAAAGATAATATATATATATATATAATTGATATTTAAGTTGGGTGGTAGAACAATTTGTGCTTTTAGTATACTCCTACTTGTGTGTTCTTTGAGGTAAACATCTAAGGGTATTTTTGCCAATTTACCACAAAGAGAATTGCCATGGCAATAAAACTATCTTTCCTCTGAGACATTCCTACCATCAACTACCTAGTACGTAGTAAATTCTAAGGAACCAAAAGAAGTTGGCTCCCAATTCAAGGGAACAACATTTAAGACATTGGAGACGAAAATGTGTCATTAGATATCTATTTTTATGGGAGCAAATAATTGACATGTTTATATAAATTTTTGTACAAAAAATATTATTATAATAATGATATAATAGTAATAATTTTGTAGTATTAATTTCTAGCTGATGGTTCTCTTTCTTCTTTGGAGAGAATCCACTCGTTTCCATTGCCATGACAATTCTCATCTCTACTGCAAAAGATGATGTGACCACTTCTTTCTCCTCTCCTCCAGAGCTTCGTTCGCACCACTTACATCATTGATGTTCACCCATCTCCTATCTCTCCCATTTTCCCTCATAATCCTTTGTTTTTACTAAACTCACAACCATTTTGCCTCCCCCCAAAAAAAAATTTACTGATCACCCTATACAAAGACAGAGGTGGATTCAGGGATGGATTTGGAGAGGATTGGCCGCCAAACCCATAGTCATTTTAGCCTTCATCTCCTCTCAAATGATCCAAATTTCAAGACAAATTAGGGGGACGGTTGCCCCTACATCTGCCCCCGACCCTATATCCCTCTAAATACCATGTCATGTCGAAAAAACAAATCCTCCACTAAAACTTACTCCAAGATCAAAACCACCTCCTTTATTGCCTGATAGGTAAAATCCTTGCCATGAAATTTGTTCACCCTAAGCAAGTTCGCAACATCATAAAGAGATCTTTGATCCTTAAATGATCAATCACTCTAAGGGGTCTTTCAACAAAAAACATATTCACTATATATTTTTCAAATCCATCTAAAGTTAATGGGTCCCATAGACCATAACCGACAAATTGATGGTGCTCCCATGATGGAATTCGATTGTTGGCCATTGTGATCTTCATTTCACCCATGAGAGCTATTGGATCTAGATCCAAGGTCTTTTTATTGGGAATATGCTCACTTCAAATGCATGGAAAATAGTTGAATTGGTTCAATATCACTCATGCAGTTGATGAAACTTTCACCTCAATAGCTGAATATATATATGGTTCGTGTTGTTACAAAAAATACAACAATATGAACTTTTTTGGAGTGAAGGAAATTGTCATCTAAAGTCGAGTGAGATGTTGATATCCAAAAATACAACTGTTGAAAGGGCTCTCTCGAAGAGAAAGCTTTCCGAGAAAAGAAAGTTGGGGAAAGGCTAAGAAAGCCTTGCCAATAAGGTCCTCGAAGAGAAAACGTCTCTCGAAAATGTACGACTGGCCCGGCACCTGGATTCGGTAGACGGCTCTCAGATGGGTCTGAAACACCCCACAAAGAGGATTCAATTGGCTTCCGGAAAAAAAAATGAGTCTCTTTCGGGAAGGTGCTTCAAGGGCCTCTGAGAGAACCAAATTCAGGTGTCGAGCCAGTCATACCTTTTCAAGAGACGTTTCCTCTTCGATGGGCCTCATCCGCAAGGCTTTCACCATTCCCTAACTTTCTTCTCTCAGGAAGCCTTCTCTCCGAGAAAGCCTTTTTAGCGGTTGTACTTTCAGAGATCGACATCTCGCTAGACTTTAGATAATGATTTCCCTCACTCCGAAGAAGTTTCTACTGTTGTATTTTTGACAACAACAGTTCGATTAATTGCCTACGAGTTATAGAGTGTGGATCGACATTACCAAGGAATTGGTGGCAATAGGTAAAGTTGATAATCCAAGTAACAACTATTGGATCTTTAATCCAACGTTGAGCTTGTATGTGAATAATTATGCATTGTGAGTTGTCAAATAATCTTAAGCCCAATTAAAAGTGATCCGTTAAGTTTTGGGCCATTTGGGTTTTAATGTATTTGATAGGGTGTGGGTCTTTAATATGTAAAGACTTAAAGGATAATTATGTTTTCTTGATAGGCTAAAACAGAATTATCAATAGGGTAACGGGCAATTATCTCTATAAATATAGCGGTTATGGTCCCCAAATCATACAAATCGGTGTTGTTTTCTGTATCCCATCATCGGAAACAAGTCAGAAGAGAAACTTAAAAGATTCTCTTAGAAATTCGTGTTGATCTGGAAGGCTCACTACACAGATCTAAAGAGAGAGAATTGTTATGTATTCAGGTACGTTTTCGTTTATTGCTTATTTATATTTGATGATTTGACATGAATATTCTTGGAATTTGGATGATAGTTTTCACAAAAATTTAAAGTTTCTAACAACAACCACCTCTTCTTATCCATTTCATATGAATATCTAGCACATATTTGCTACAAATGTGGTATGGTGCATGGATCATACTTTGGCAAAAATGTGATTCGAATTTTCCTAATTAAACATGCCATCCAAGAAACATATATTTGTAACCCTTCCTCTCACTGCCATGTTTGCTTATTTTTGGTTTTGTCTCATATCTATGTGGCTTTATTGTTGGTGTTTTTGGACTTAGCTGGCTTGAAGCCTGCCTACGTGCTAGTTGCGACCCTTTGGGATCATTCCCCCACCCTCCTTATGAAGGCAAAAGCTCATTTATTTAGCGCCTTGCCATTCGATGTCTATGACCCATCATATTATAAGTCTCAACCAATAAATTCATCCAATTCAAGTTAGATGGTTTAATTCTTGAGTATAGCTAGCTTTAATTTGTTTGCTACATGTGTTGCAGTCGAGCCTGCCGTGTATTGTTGTAGGTCTCTTTTTCTTAGCTAGTTATGTTCTCTCATTGTTCCTAATTATAGGCTTGGCCATAACTTTATCTTTTTGCAGAAATATAAATATAAATATATATTTGTAATTATAATAATCTTTTAATAAAAATAGATTAGGCATATTCTATGTTAATTTGTCTAATTAAATTTTACTAATCCTAGGTACGTACGTACCCTTTTCCTTTTTGGTAGTTCTAATTAAATCAACGTTAATGTTTATAAGTAGAAAATGTTTTCTTGCACAATCGATCGTCAATTGTTAAGTATTAACACAGTAGCTCCTCGGCCTTAATTTTCTACTTAGATAAATGCTAATTGACAATGGGCGGTGGAGTATATGCATGAATGGATCATATATAAGTTGATTCTCAAACTCTAAATGGCAATAAACAAACAACAGTAGCCTGCATGAAACTTAATTTATAAGCATTGTGTGAGAAGATTGTATTTATATTTTATTTTGAAAACATTTGTATTATTTAAAACTCGTATCACAAAGGATTAACTTAACTCTTCCTATCTAAACTCACCTTCATATATATATATATATATATAGATGACGAGGGATTAAAAAGTTTTGACTAAATTCCCAAATGATTTAAATTAGCATTTCTAGTTCATATAGTTTTTTTTTTTTTTCTTTTTTAATGGTCCATTCCATTGGATCAAGCTACTAACAGTGTTAAAAAAAAATAAAAAGGATAAAAGTTTACCTTAAATCCATGCAATTTTAGGTTTCGATTTACTAAAACTTGCTATAATTTAAATTTAACATTTAAAACTTATTAAAAATATCATTTTGATGAATTTATTAAGAACGTGGAACTCCAAACTAATAGAAAAACTCAAACTATTAAGATGTTTTATAAGTTCTTTTTTCCTTTTACATTCAAAGCCGTTGGGAAAGAGACACAAATCGACAATGGATGGTTTAAAAGGGACAAGACATGGGGCATGAAATGCAGTACCTAGTGCTTAGCTACTTCATATATATTTTTATACGACATTTAAATATAAATGTATAGTGTTATATTTAAATAAGGGTAAGTGTGGAAATATTTATTTATTTATTTATTTTCACGAGTGTTAACCTTGGGAAGGTTGAAAAAAAGCTAAAGCGAGCCCCATCCTCCTCCTGGATGGCAGTGCAATTCGATTAAAATATTGGGGTTTTAACACCCCCCCCCCCCAATTCACGAGGGCTCCATTTCAATGAAGTACGGATTGGCCTTCTCACTGCCAGAGGTTGTTATCTTTGTACTCCTTTTATATTTTTTAACAAACCCCATAGCTCAGTCCCCCCTCTCTTGTCAAGTTTCATTTCCATTTTTGCCCTTCTTGTCCAATTTCCACACGAACCATGGGCAATTAATGTTGTCTATTTAATTTGTCAAAATTCAATTGAAATTGAGATTTAGAGAGCTACAACAATGATGGGCTCGCTTTTTTTTCTTGTGGAGTTGACCCCTTAAAAAAATAAAAAGATATTTTTTTGAAGATTTATCATACTTTTGAGACAATTTTACTTAAATAATTGGCCTATAAAAAAATAATTTGAAGTGTGATAAAAATAAAATAACTCTTGTTGTATTTTACTAACTTAGGTAGTTGCCTAAATAATAAGTGAAAAGACCAATTAAATGTTGATAGTTTAGAAACCTAATTCAAAGTGGGAATTATTTGGCATATATGACAATTGATAAAGATTGACTTCACAAGATGTGATATGAAAGTGGATAGTGTTGGTTTATATATTGAACAATTATTAATTTTTTACCTTAAGTAGATTGATCTTGTCTTTTATATGTCCATTATATATATATATGTTGTATATTTAGTTTGATGTGATAAAAATTACTTATTGATTAGATTTTATCCTAACTAATAACCAAACCATCTATACATAAATATTTGTATAGATAGAAATAAAAGACGATTCTAATGCAAACTATTATTCTAAATTAAAGGGAGAACAAATAAAATGAAAAGAGGATTAAAAAAAAACAGCAGGGGGAGGAGGAGGAGGAGGAGGAAAGGGTAGTTTGGTAATTGAAAAGAAGAGGACAAGGAATAGCTGGATCTGGGCTAAGCTAAGCTGGGTGGGTTGAGTTGATGTAACGAAGGGCTTTTTGTGTATGTGGACAAGATGTAAGGAAGGCTCATATGATTGGATGACACGTGGCGATATTTGATTTGAATGGCTTGATTACTGTGAAAAGACAAAATACAAGACCCGTCACACCGTTTATTGCGTGGACGAAAGCTCATTAAATCTTGTTCTCTGTCGTGAATCATACAATACAGCACATGAAGATACAATTATATCTGTACGTATATTTGTATTAATTTATTATAAAATATAACACCACACACCCCCCCCCCCCCAAAAAAAAAAATAAATAAATAAAATAGCATCGTCAGTCATTCCAAGTTTTCGTAGGTTTTTGTTTTGAAAAGTATTTTTTTGAATATGGTTTTGTTTAATTAATTAATTATAAGATTAATGCATGTCACGCATAGGATTTTACTTAATTAATGTAATTGGGGATAAGCTTATTAGTGTTATTTAATGAGATATGGGATATCTTAGATGCCCCGTGATTAGAAATGCAATGATTGTTTTTGATTTGCATAATCCAAGTGATTAGGGCGTAACTGCTTGTGAATTTGATTGGTTGACCATGCAAACATTCAAATTTTGACCAATGCATGCATTTATCATTAGGATCATTTTAATGATGGTTTTGGAGATTGTCTTTGGAGAATTAATGATGGAGTTGGAGGCTAACCACCTCCATCGTTTTGAATGCTCATCTAAAGTAAATGAATGGTTTACTATTTTTATAATAATTATTTATAAATTTTTTAGCTTATTTTTTTTTATTTTTCCTTTAAAATGTAACAAATTAACTCAAGATATGGATAACATCATTAATTTTTTTTACTTAAATCGGTGACTCTTATAATTTGAAACTATTCCAAATATATAATCAAGATAAATATTAAATACATCACATCTTGTAAAGTAAAGCTTTTAAACTTTTGTATTTTTAAATTATCAAATATGTATATATGTTTTTTATTTTAATAAGTTTTTTTTTTTTTTGTAATTTAATTCATTAGTCGCGAAAATTCTAACTTAATAACAAGTGATAGAAACGGTGAGGTGGGGTTGCTCCAATTAAGTCCATGTTTGAGGGATGAATTCATGGAGAGAAGAAGGCGATGCCTAGCTAGAAAAGACACAAATGGGGTCATGGGATTTGCTAGGAAAATCCTAGGCCCATATCCCTACTTTCCCTCTTAGTGCTCGTCTTTGCCCACTAAATCTTTTTTATCACTTTGCAAGTTTCTCTAGCCAACTTTAAAGTCAGCAACAAATGAAATTATTTGATCAATTTGTTAACAATTAATTATTTCATAGCCTATGGGTCCAACTTTATCATTGAATCTCAATTATGCTCTCCAACAAAGTTGTCTTGCTCTTAGATTTATCACATTTTTTTCATCGCTTGCAAAATGAATGTGTTTTAAGTGGTTAGATTTTGGATTTGACTTGGGACTTTTTTTTAAGCTTTAGTTGGGGATCCATAGATTCACTTTAACTTTCTAGGCTTATAATTAAGCCTAATGCACACTTTCTTAGCAATCATTAAACAAAATCTATTTTTTTTTTCTTATTTTCTTATAATATATATATATATATACGTCGGGTGCAATAGCGCCCTAATTAAGCTTAATTAGTAACAATGAAATTATTATTTCTTTTTGAATGTGAATATAAAAAAATTACAAATTGAATTAAGTTGTCAAAAACAATTTCTTTATAAAATAAAAATAAGCATTGAGGAGGAGCTTGTGCATTAGGGGGGAGGGAGAGAAATGATTCGATTTCATCAGCCAAATGCAAGGGCAAAGGCATGGAAACAAGGAGATAAAAATGAAGGGAAATTTGGTTTAAATAAGAAAGCCCAAACAAAGCAATGAAATACAGTTGTGACCCCCCAAATTTAACAAACTGACAAACCAGATGCGCCTCTCTCCTCCAAAAGTGCAACCGGTTGGCAGCCTTGCTGTTATGGCCTGACAGGAAAAGGGGGTGCAAAAATGAAAAAGTAAAGGGAAAAATGGATAAATATTGAAATAAGGAGGAGGAAGAGGAGGAGGAGGAGGGGTACGTACTATATCAGCAGCAGGCTTTCTTGGTTGGATTATTTTGGTTATTTTCGATAACTCCACACCCTGTTTGAGTGATTGCATATTCTACTCTGTCCTCTTTCTCCTGTTGTCATGTCACATAAATTTCATTTGTGAGCCCTATCTATCTTAATTTTTCCTAATTCTTTCTCCTATTATATATATATATATATGCATTCTCATTTTTACAAACAAAAAATAAAATCATTTTGTGCAAAAACCATCCTTCACCAGGGCTGGCTACTCTTGTTGTAACTAAAAGAAAGAAGAAAGGAAAGAGTTCACAATCTCCTGTCCCCTTTTTTATAATGATAATAATAATAAGATAAAATTAATGAACGAACCAAATTTATATGATTGACTTATTATGGTGACATAAAAAAAAATAAAAATTAATATGCCATGGTAAAAATTAAACAGAGAATTGGGAACAAGTGTGAAGGAAAAGGGTAGGACCCATGAAGGGCACATGGCCTAAACATGTCTTTGGAGCATTAAGACAAGATTAGAGGGGGCTGGGTTCGGATGGTTGGGGGAAGGCCGGGCATATTTCCCCACCAAAAGCACAGAAGGCAACCCTTAAATGGACAGCCTTGTTCCCATGTGCACCAATTTAAGAGCAACATTCCAAAATAACAACCCTTTGTGCCTCTCCCCTCTCGCTACCCTTCCCAACAAACCATCCTTTCCCCAGCAACCAACAAACTTCATCTCCCGTCAAGCTCACTCCACATCTCCATTTCGAAAACTGCTACTCTTCATCTCTCAAGGATTTTTTTTTTTTTGTTTTAATACAAAAGCTAGCGGCGCTGCCATAGCTAACGTCCCCGCGTTATCTGATTAATTTTTTTGTCGGGTATTATTAGTAATCAAATATACATGTATATGTCTTTCTTGGCTTTTATTGCATGAAAATGCATTTTAAAGGCTTAGATTAAGAGTTATAGAAATGATTGATTAGATTAGATTAGGCACAAATATTTTGGGTTTGGCGTTCAATGACCCATTCAACTTCAAGTTATGCTTCTAACTCAAATAGAAAACCAAATTCCCAGCATAAAAAAAAAAAAAATTAATTTCATCATTAATTTTATGCCTCGAAATGAAATTTTACAAGTATTTTGAGAAATTGAATCATGTTAAAATATTTTGGTCTCCTTTTCTTTCCATCATGGTATGGTATATATTCAAGATAAGAAGAGACTTGATTTGTTTAATTATCAATATATTAGTAATTAATAACTAACTAGGCCTTACAAGAGACAATATTGTATAATTATATCACTCTATTTTACCAATAATAATTTGCATTAATTGTGCGTGAACAAGTTAGTTTAATTCATAATTAAATGCATTTACGTTCTTAATTTTTTTTTGGTATTAAAATACCTCTATAAATAAATATAATTACGATAGCAAAATTTTAATTTTATTTATTATTTATTTAATTTACGCGGTGCCTCTCTCTGCCTCCCAACAAAATAGTTTTCCCTCGACAGATAGAAAGTAAGCAGTTGGAGGTTGAGCAGTGTGGAGTTTGGCACTTAGTTTGCATTAAATATATATATATATATAATTCTTTTTATATTAAAGTTGAAGGCAGATCAGTAACAGTAACGTTGTTCTATTTTATACCAAATATATTAATAATTAATGCTCATAAAACTGAACAATGAGTCTTATCACAAAACTCATCACACTCGCACATACGTACAAAAAGAATAAAATTACGATCTCTCTCTCTCTCTCTCTCTCTCTCTCTATATATATATAAAATACTGACTTCAAGTTCAAGGGAGAGCAGCCAAAACAACTATCTATCTATCTATCTATAGCTACTTAATAAAACTACAAATATATGTCAAAATTGAGATATATATTTAAATTTTATTATAGATCATTAAAATACCTCAATATAAGTTACTTACAGCCAACTAGTAAGCCTTTTTATTTTTATTTTTATTATAATTAACTCAGTTACCATATTCAACTACGTACGTACCTACTAACTATACCCTTTCATTAATTCAACATTAATTACACCATCAACCAAATAATGTTAATTTTGTTTTTGACACGTATATTCATTCATCAAATAAGGTCAAGACTTAGGTTTTAAATTATATATTATCTCCTTAATTTACATGGGTCTACCAGTACTCTTATATACAAGTAAATTAGTAAATAATTAATTAAAGCATAAATTATACTGCTAGTAACGTTTCCTAATATAAAAAATAAGTGAGTGAACCCGACATGCGTATTTTATTATGGGTCCTATGGCATTACATGCATGTGTCAGATATTGGAATGAGATTAAATAACGTATTTATATTAGTATTGTATAAATATATGTGATTATTCTCTTAATATAGATGAGAACTTATGGGTTGTTATTTTTCCAAATAATTTCACAAATACAAATACATGTAACAGATTAAAAATTATTTATAAAAAACAAAATCAATCAATCAAAAATCAAATCAATATAACTTCTCAGGAATCATTATTATTTAATTCATTTGGAACCAAAAATATTAGTTGTCGTAAAATTAAGACATTTAGAAGTTGTCACGATTGCGTCGTCAATTAGGGAGATTTTTTTTTTTTTTATAAAAATAAATTATATATATATATGTTTCACATTCATTCATGTAGAATTACTCATTAATTTTTAAATTGATAAAATAAGATATCCTATAAAAAAATAACAATGTACATCCCATGCCCTTCTGTTTATCATCGATCATGCCATAAATTTGACGTTCCAGCAATTGACCAATCTAACCTTGCACCTAAATACAGAACATGGAGTTTGTGCTCCCATCCAAATTGCCCTTCCCCAAAACAAATAAATAAAAAAAAGTATAAAATAAAACTCGATACAAAATAATAAATTCTATTAATATTGAAATTGAATTATAAAAGGGTGGGTACAAATTAAAATGAATTAAGAGAGAGGGGCGACAAAGGGAAATTAGGATTTGGAGTGGCATAAATACAAGGGCAGGATTGTCTTAAAAGTACTTAAAAAAGATTTTCTCTTTTTTTTTTTTGGTTTTTGAAAATTAAAAGAAAAACATCATTCGTTGACCCTCATAATTCCAATGGCGGCCCCTACGCCGTTGGCATTGCCAAGCGCCTCTCTCTCTCTCTCTCTCTCTCTCTCTCTCTAAATTTGTTGGTATTAAAAGGAGAAGACACCAGCGGCAGCAAGTAACAAACGTAAGCGAAAGAAGATAAGAAAGAAAGGCTGCTCCAACAACACTACTAAAAGCACAGAGAGAGAGAGAGAGAGAGAGAGGAAGAAGAAGAAGAAGAAGAAGAAGAAAACAAATTAAAGCGAGGGCTTGCTGCTCATTATCCATCGCCAAGAAGAAGAAGAAATAAACAAGCGGGCCGCGGGCCGCGGGCGGCGCCATGGAAGAGGTGTTTTTGTGGTTGCTGAAGTTAATGGTGGTGGGCGCGGCTGCGGTGTTCGTGTCGAAGTTGGTGGTTTTGTTCTGGTGGAAGCCGAGAAGGATCGAGCACCATTTTTCGAAGCAAGGCATCAGAGGCCCGCCTTACCGCTTCTTCATTGGCAACAGTAAGGAAATTCTGGCCCTCATGCTCAAGGGCTCCTCCCAGCCCATGGCCTTCTCCCACAACATTCTCCCCAGAGTCCTCTCCTTCTATCACCACTGGCGCAAAATCTACGGTACGTACCAAATTAACACAAAGCACTCACCTTCTTCTTCTTTGGGTAGTTTGGGTTCAAGTTTTTGGTTATCTGGATAATTATCTGCATATATATCTGGTAATGATATATGTCTATGGAAGCCGTTTCTTGTTTGAGGGTATATATATATGTATGTGTGTGTGTGTGCTTTAGCCGAGAAGAGTTTAATTTGTTTGTTTGTTTTTTTACTTCCTTTCACCGTCTTTTGATGGCTTTTGAAAGCCCCATATCCGAGTTTGGTACTTGTTTTTAAAGATCTTTTCAGCCTTTCCTCAGCTTGGATTCTTCAAGTTAAGCTTCCACCTGCAGAGAGTTGTGCAGACACTGTTCCACACAGCTCTTTTTCTTTTTCACCTTACTTTCTCATCCAATTCTACCCCGCCGCCCGGCCCCCTTCTGCTTATTCACCCTTCTGCATAATCACTTCTCCACATCTCTTACATTGTTTCCTTCTTAATTCTGATTGTTTTTTGGTATTTGTGAGGGGACTAATTAATTTCATTTTGATAAACGAGTTTTATTGTATATAGCTTTGAATTCTCATCTTTCTTTCCAGTTTCTACACCATGTTTATGCTAGTAATCAACTCGACACTTGCAGCTTGGTGCAAAGCCTTTCTTTCTCTCAGCTCAAAACTCATAATTCGACAGTAATGTTTTTTTCTCTACATTGATATGGCTAGCTAATATGATCCCTGTTGTTGTTGATCACAGGTGCAACGTTTCTGGTCTGGTTCGGACCCACGGTCCGGCTGACCGTATCCGATCCGGACCTCATCCGAGAGATCTTCACTTCCAAGCCTGAATTCTACGAGAAGAACGAGGCTCACCCACTCATCAAACAGCTCGAAGGCAACGGCCTCCTCAGCCTCAAAGGCGAAAAATGGGCTCACCATCGCAAGATCATCACTCCCACCTTCCATATGGAAAATCTCAAAGTACTTAGTTACTCCTTCAAAACATAAACCACCGTTTAACCCATTTCATCCAACGCTTCATAATCATATAACTATATCACTAGAGTTTTAAAGTTAATTTTTTTGGGTAATGTTTTTTGTAGTTGTTGGTTCCGGTGGCGGCTGGCAGCGTGATCGAAATGCTAGACAAATGGTGGGCAATGCCCAATTCCGGCGAGGTGGAAATCGAAGTCTCTAAATGGTTTGGGACTTTGACGGAAGATATCATAACCCGGACAGCGTTCGGCAGCAGCTATGAAGACGGAAAAGCCATTTTCCGGCTGCAAGCTCAACAGATGGCGCTGGCTTCCGAGGCCTTTCAGAAGGTTTTCATCCCCGGGTATAGGTAAATTAAATTAAATTTTAATTAACAACTTCATTCAAGAGCAAAACATTCACCTGTAAAAGAAGAAGAGGGATTGATTTTCCCTCTTTTTTTATTTATTAGATTCTTGCCCACGAAAAGGAACGTGAAGTCTTGGAAATTGGACAAGAAAATCAAGAAATCTCTGGTCGATCTCATCGATAGGAGGAGAGAGAATTCGGGGAGCGAAGCTCAGGAAAACGGGCCCAAGGATTTATTGGGCTTGATGATTCAGGCGAGCCTGAAGGGCGGAGCGCCGGCGTCGAAGATCATAACGGTGCAGGACATTGCGGAGGAGTGCAAGAGCTTCTTCTTCGCCGGCGGGCAGACGACGTCAAACCTGCTGACGTGGACGGTGGTCTTGCTTGCTATGCACCCGCAGTGGCAGGTGCTAGCACGTGAGGAGGTTCTCAAGGTGTGCGGACCACGTGACGTACCCTCCAAAGATGACATTGTCAAGCTTAAGACGGTAATCCCTCTTATTATTAGGACAGAATCCTGCTTTGTCTTTTGCTCTCTTTTCCCCACCCCCACCCCCCAAATTACAACTCTACCCTCCCCCCGTACGCTTTCCGTCACGTAGTAGTGGGCGGGGGCAGTTTCGACATTACAAAAAATCCTAAACGGAAAAATGTTACTGTGTGCAGCTGAGCATGATCCTTAATGAGACGCTGAGGCTGTACCCGCCGACGGTTGCTACGATCCGGCGCGCGAAGGCAGACGTGGAGCTCGGCGGGTGCAAGATCCCTTGTGGGACCGAGCTGCTGATCCCGATCTTGGCCGTCCATCACGACCAGGCCTTATGGGGCAACGACGCCAACGAGTTCAACCCGGTCAGGTTCTCAGACGGGGTGGCCCGAGCAGCGAAGCACCCGGTGGCATTCATTCCGTTCGGGCTCGGAATCCGGACCTGCATCGGGCAAAACCTGGCGATCCTACAGGCGAAGCTGACTCTCGCAATCATTCTCCGGCGATTCTCCTTCAGCTTGGCCCCACATTACAAACATGCGCCAGCGGTTTTAATGCTCCTGTACCCGCAATACGGCGCGCCGATCATATTCCGACGCCTGACCGATCAAATCTCTGATCAATATCAACGGCTTTGAGACGACCATGTTTCCTATGCGTACCTATGCTTTGTGTGTGAGCGAGTTCGAGTTCGAGTTCTTTCTTTTTTTTTTTTTTTTGTTAATTTGTTAGTTTGTTTTTTTTTGCATTGGAGTGCCCAAAATACCCATTGTTGCATTAATTGAATTCATGAGTTTTAGAAGTTAATTAGGATATATGGATCATTAGTTAATTAATGTGATTACAGAGCAGAGCATTTTCCGATGTAAGTTGCATCTAGTTAACTAGCCAGCTTTATTATATCTATCTACTAACCAACCAGCCAAAACCCATGTGGCCGTGCCCAAGTGTGTGTGTGTTATGCCAAACTTGTCTAGCTAGCTAGCTAGCTAGCTAGCATGTAAGCCTTGTGCTAGTGTTAGGATTAATCAATTCTACTCTGTATGTAATGTAATGTATTTCTGCACGCTAATCATCTAACACAGTTTTGTAATGTTACACATTTGGGAATTTCATATGGTTGCTTTTCAATTGTTCATTTTTCTCTTTTCTCTATTTCAACCTTCTTCCTCTTCCTCCCTTACTTTCGCATGCATCATCTAATGCTGTTTGTTCTGTTCTTTCCATGTTCCTGCTCTTATATATCCTACAACTTGTTCAATAACACCATTTATCAATCATTTTGTTATTTAGATTTTGAAATTTCAAACCACTTATTTGAGTTCATTAATTATCTAAGAAATACTTAGATTAATTTGAATTCAAATTCAAATACACTCTCGGGTTTACATTTAAGAAGTAGAAAAATATAAAATGACACCTACATATGAAATGCGAGTATTTAATTTAAATGAAAGACAGATAATATAGAAGTGTTTAACTAATATTAATTCAAATAAAGATATGCTAAAGTTAGGAGAACTCAACCAGATAGAGATGATGATTTGTTATTTGAAGTTGTGAAAATTGTGAAGATTTATAATTTTATTCATAAGAAAAGATATATTTATTTGATTGATTGAATGAATTCATTTTATTATTATAAAATTATTATGGACTGGATAGCTATATATATTAAAACTGAACCACATTTTTTTTTTCTTATTTTTATATGCGTAGAGTACATAATCTAATCCTAACAAATATTATAAAGAAGGACTTGGCTTTAGAAGAAAATTTTCAGTTTCCAAGAAAAACAGCTTTTTAATTGCTACTATACCATGTAGGTAGGTGGGTACACCATTGTGAAATTTAAAAAAAAAAAAAAAAAAAAACTAGACCCCAAAATTAGTGTCACTTTGTGTTGCTACCACAAGTTAAAGCGAGAACAATTGCAGTGCCCAAGGCATGAAATGTTGTTTTAAAGCAAAGGTAACTGTCGCGCAGCATGCAGATGTTATTATATGTGTGCATATATATATACTCTGCCTTTATGGGGCTTGGGGCTTCTAGTTGTAATGTAGTAGTAACAAGTAAGATTTTGAGGGTACCCCAACTTTTCATTTTTGTATTACTTTTTGGGATCTTCTCATGCTCTCTTGGGCTGCAACTTTTGGTGCTCCCATGGTCCCAAGAACCATGTGGTTTTGGGACTCCATCTCTCCCCATTTTGGTGTTTTGAGCTTTTGTTAAAGGAATCAAAGCATGCCATCTACCATAAAACCATGTGAAATCTCTCATTTTTAATTTCCTTTCTATCTCTAATTTTCGATTCTTTTTTGTTTCTCTTAAATTTACATGGCTTCTCGAGCCTCAGACATTGTTTTATTAATTTCGATATTTTTCTTAATTTATGACACTGATTTTGAAGTACTTATCACGATGATGTTTTTTCCTCAGAGTAAATTAATCAAAAAGAATTATTCAAATCGAATGGATAGCAATCCATTTCCTAATCCATCTTATGGTTGCGTTGCTAATATTAGAGGCTTCTGTTCTTTTGTGCTTGTCCTAAGCACGCTTCTAGATATCATTAAAAGCATTGTCTCCCAGCATCGCTAGACGACAATCTAAATATACTTGGTATAGAAGATTAGTACGTAGTTAATATAATACTAATAAATAATAATAATGTAAGCGTACTCTTTCAATTAAGCTTTGTTACAAGAAACCCTTGAGCTGGCTTTAATTATTAATTAGTCAATTAAGTGCTCTCCCATGAAATGAAGCAATGAAGCCACCCTCGAGCTGGCTTTAATTAATTAGTCAAGCACTCTCTCATCAAATAAAGCAATCAAACAAACATAAACCAATCTCGTATTTCTCTTCTCTTAAAACTACTAGTTTAATTGGGTCACTATATAATAAAATTACAAACTATATATATATATATATATAAGAAGGATTCATTTAATATTTACAAATGATAAAAACGACAATAATAATAATAATAATATATAATAATATAGCAATCTTTTATTCTACTATATAAGGAGTTAATTTTGTATAAAAATTTTAGTTGTCCAATCATCTTTTATTTTTTATTTTATTTTTAGAATAATAGGAGGTCAACTCTTAAGAATAACAAGCAAACTGATCAAATTATATAAATGTGACTGAAACATGATTTAGTTGTGTAGAATATATATATATATATTTGTGCATATTTTGCATTGCATGGGTGCTAGGCCTGGCTGACAACACACAGCCAACGAGTAAAGCTTGCCACAAAAGTTAAGCGAGTTTGGTGATTTTGGAATTTGGAGAAAAAGTTGCATAGCAAAAATGGCTGACAAATATAAGGGCACAGATCAGACGGTGCAGAATGTGCAAAGGGCAAGAAGACAAGCGGATACTCTCTATAATATATATATACTGTGTAGAGTAGAGGGTGATAATGGCCAGCTCATTGGCCCTTAAAATGGTGGGTTTTTACAAATCCCCAGTAAATTAATTAATTAATATATACTTTAAATTAAGAGTGAGTGAGTGAGTAAGTAATTAAGCAAGATGGATGATTGTTTAGAAGTGGCAGTGGCACCTTAATTTAATGGGAGATGTCTCCTGGAGATGGCATCCTGCCATGGAAATTGAGCTGGCTCATGTCTGGGCTGCCATAGACCAGGACGCATTTCATGATTTCCCAACAATATATTTCATGCTCTCTCTCTCTCTCTCTCTCCCTCTCTCTCTCTATTTGCATTTGCATTTCTAATTAATTTCTTTAGAATCCCATATCTCAGTGTTGAAATTTGGCTGATCTTCTGCTATCTTATGCTTACCTGCCATATACATATATATATATTTATATATGATTGATTGCTTCTGCATTTAAGGCCATCTCCCAGTTGTGTGTGTGTGTGTGTTTGGCTTATTCCACCCACATGGATACACTTATCCATCCATCATCCTAAGCTTCTCTTAGTTTGCTACTATTGTTTTTCTATGTCATAACGTGATTTGAGTGAGTGACCCTTACCTTTATCAAATTTAATAAAAATTTGAATAATTAAGTCAAAATTGTATACCCTTAACCCTGAATTTATTGGGCCCCTACTAGAAATTAAGTTAAAGAGACTATAATATAGCATTTAGCACCATATATATTGCTCCTATATATATATTCCTATCTAATCAAATATAACTATTACAATTTGTTCTCCGTTGAAATGTTATTTAAGCCATTTTTATTTTTATTAAACCTAAACCTAAAATAGACTTACGTAAATCATATAGCTAAACCTTAAATTTTGACGTGACGTGATGTGAAATTGTTGGGACTTAATCGAAAAATTGAAGTGACTATTATATATAATTATTTATATATAATATGCATGTGTAATAATGCAACAATTAACAGTTATAATTGATGAATGCTTGAAAAGCACAGTTAGGCATGCCCACATGTTGACATGTGCCTGTCTATGTATCAAGAAGATAGGGACCAAATATAATGATAAATACCGATATATATACATGATAATATTAATCCCACCAAGAATCAGAACCAGAAATTAAGAAAAAAAAATCTGACTTGTATCTATGCGACTTACATTAATTGGCATATGCCTCGCGCTTAATAATTCTGACTCAGCAATGACTCATCCAACGTTGCAGAGGCAACTCAACCAAACCAGCCGTTTTCATTCCTTTCTACTATGCATGCATGTTTTGCAAACAGCTTATTATTATTATTATTATTATATCTGCACCTGCTAGCCTGCCATTACTTGTTTGTGATGACAAGGATTGCATCGTTGGCAAATTAAAGCACAGCCAATTTGGGCCAAATCATGCGTGTTTGGTTAGGCCGCCGAACAGAGTCAATGATTTCATAAATTGGTTTTGCAAGTTACTCTGTTTCAAACACGTCCCAATAATTTAGAACAAATAAACAGATGAAAATCATCATCTTTATGTTCAAGTAAAAATTAAGAAAAATATGATAATTAATAGTGTTATCTTTTTTGTGCTGCTATGACAAAGATAAGCAAATAATACGTTCGAAATACAAGAATGTGACAAAATTTGATAAGAAGATTGTCTCAAGATCAACAAAGTAAACCGCTATCATTAGTCAAAGGCTAACCCAAGTTACTCAAAAGAGCTATTTGATGATTAAGTTAGCAAGAGAACAAGAATTAATCTCTAAAAATAGAAAACTTTGAGGTAAACTAACTAAGTTCAACTTCTCTTGTCAAGTATATTTTATTTTCCTTGAGTACTAGTGACTACTATTTGTGATATAAACTATTACGATCAATAATGCTAACAGTTATACAAAGAAAGCAAAATTTGAAATCTCAACTTTTTTTTGTTTTTGTTTTCGAAGGATCGAAATCAAGTGTTGCTACTATTTACAGAGCAATAATTAAAATTTTCAATCTTATTAAGTTGGATTTTTATGAATATATAAAAAATAATTATAAATGCCCATGTCAAAAAATATGAGATCATGATTGTTAATTACCACTACAGCCACCATTCAAACAAATAGGCTTGCTTATTCATTAGGCCTCATGACCATAACTTGTTTTGTAATTGCTAAATGACTTTCTACATAAAAAGTAAAACCGGCCCAAGTCAGTTTAAGGTTGTGGACCCATCATGCATGGGCTGTGGACACTGGATCATGGGCTCAGCTAGATTGCCGAATGCCTGAGAAAGCCATATATATATGCCGATGTTGAACACCTGCACTTCGGAGTTTAATTTTTATGCACCAATTTTTCATCTAATTTTTTGTTTTGAATACAATATATCATTATTAATCTTCTTCTTCTTCTTCTTCTTCTTCTTCCTCTTCTTCATTTATTAGTTAATTTTGAAATAATAATGTATCACCACTGAAGTAGTTGTCTAAGTAGTTAATAATGAACAATATAATTTTTAAACATTGGAATAACACACTTTGGATAGGATCTGTGATTTGATGATGTACTAATCATATGGTTCATGAATTTAACTAGGTAAGGGTCTATGACATTATGATGGAAACTTTAGCAATGAGTATTATTCAGGAGTGGCAAAAGATTTGATGTTCAGATTAAATTTTTGTATAAGTGCACATAGGTACCCTTTTTCTCAGAAAAAAAATAAAAATATTAGTCTCTCGATCAGTGCTTTGAAATAAAATTCTTGCAATAATTAATATATTCACTACTAGGTGAAGCATGGGGAATCAATCCAAAGGAGTGGGTAATAATTAGTGGATAAGATCATAAAATTTCTGAAATTTATAACAATACATATCCTTGGTCGATCGGGTTCTTAATTAAACCCACAAATTAAATTAAATTAGAACATAATTCGCATGGAATCACTGTTGGGGTCGTATTTGGCCCACAAGCTTCCCGATTATATCTTAAAATTAGGTAATGAGGGTGAATCAGAGAGTGAGAGAGAGAGAGGTAGGTATTGTAGGTATTAGAATTGGCTTTGGGTTTTTATGTATAGAAACATGCACAAGGTTACAAACAACTGCAACTCCAAGAAAATAAACCCACTAATTTCTTTGTATAGCCTGGGATTAGGGTTTGCTGCGGCCATAACGAAAATAAAAGAAAATAAATGCATATTTTCTGGGTTGTCTTCATTCAGAAACGGTGGAACTCAACAAAATGGGCAGCGATACATAACCAAACGATGTTCACATAATAATAATTAACTAGACATATATAATTCGGACATCAGTTGATTGGCGTAGAGAAGACCCAAAGAATGAAAGCACAGAGAAACAGAAGCAATGGGATAAGGTGAACTGCGTTCTCTGCCCGGCGGGAGTTGTCCTTCTTGGTGGCGTGGGAAATCAGAGGGTGGAGAACAGGCAGGCCATTGGTAGCCGAGGAGGACTTTGCGGGCGAAAAGCCCCTTGCAGCCGGCGACAAGTTGACGTTGACGGAGAAGTCGTCGGAGATGATCCGGGAAGTGCTTAATGTTCTATACATATTATTATTATTATTGGTGTAGAAATAATAAATAATATATAATTAGAGAGGTGAAATCAGAATCAGAATGAGAGATGGGTATGGGTATGGGTTGGGGTTGGCGTTTATCAAAGTTTTTATAGAATGCTAAGTGAAATAAAATATGCTGCTTGCTAGCTGTTGCTTTTTGACCCCCCACAAAAGATGAGAGCTAGCATGTGAAAGCAGCTTGCAATGTGGGTAAAGGCCGATATATAGGATGCATATAATATGATGAAGGCGTCTAAAGGAGGTTCTTTTATAATAATAATAATAATAATAATAATAGTGTAAATATATATATATATATATTGGAGAATTTTATATATAATATATTATTATAATTATTATAAAGACATTTTTGAATCACATAATATCAACATGTGAATATAGTTTCCTTTTAAAACACTATTCTTCCAATGGAGGACTTTTCTCTTTAAATGTCCATGAGCAACATTATTAGAACTTACATTATCAACTCTGATGGTCATAACTTTTTCAATACCCCACTCAACTAAATACTTCTCAATTGTTTTATCAGTGGCTTCACATTTATGATTGGAAGACAAAAGTTGAGAATTCTTTTGTTTATTTTCTATTTTTTGTTAATGAAGCGGGTCTTTTGAACACATATAGTTAATTCTTTACAAAAAAGTTCATGTGTCTGTGGTAAGCCAAATTCTTTTACAATTGCTTCTTAGAAAATTCCTTAATATTTCAATATTTCTTCTACAAATCTCTCGTAGCAATCTCCTGCAACCATTCTTCGGCTAGGAACATGAAATCTTGGTTGCATTTGGTTATATAAAAGTATTGAAGACCTTAATCCTCAACAAAACATTCTTCAGCTAGGAACATGAAATCTTAGTTGCATTTGATTATAAAAGTATTGAAAACCTTAATCCTCAATAAATTTAAGTGAAAAATCATCAACAATTATCGCACATACTAAAGTCTTTTTAATAGACTCTCAATCAAACTTCCAACATGTCAAGTCAACAACCTTCTGGTATCTCTTTGCTTTGCCATGTGAAAGTGTTCCTAAATTAAGTTGTTTTTTGAAGATGAGGTGTGGCTAATTAAGTTTGTTTTGATACACCTTACATCTACTCAAATAATCTCTAAGTGTACTTATACCAAAGAACTTAAGATCACATTTATAACTTTAACCAAAGTAATTGCACCTACATGAACGTTCATTATTATTTTTTGTACCAAACTTTGTGAAATGATTCTCAATCTCTCTTTCCCTTGTAATTTTCTTTTTATCATTTGAAGCAACAGTTGTTTGAGTTGTAGCTTTTAGGTTACTTTTATTAGTTTGTGCCATCTATAAAATAAAAAAATTATAAGTTAATTCGAGATAAAAAAAAAACAGTTTTAAAAAATTTGCAAATCCACTTTCAAAAGCATATGTATTATTTGGCATAGAGTATGACATGTAAGATGTTTAATATTATAAAATTTCATACAAATTCACTGGCAGATAATACATCAATCAAGTTGACTTATATTAATATATATATATATGTGTGTGTGTGTGTGACAAGGACAACAGAGAGAAGATAAATATCATTTTTATATGTATTGATAAAGACATTTAAAAGTAAAACGGACAACAGCATATCTTAACAGTGGACATATATTAATTAATATATATACTCTGAGAAGAACAAATAAAAAAGAAGAACATGAACTCCACCATTCTAGGACATTAATTAATGAATGGGTTTTAAATTAATTAACAAATTTATTAATAACCTCTTTTGGATTAAAAATAGTAAATTAAACTTAGAAGGCTGTAGAAGAATATATATGCTTAACTTTGGTTCTTAAAAATTTTAGTCATTACTTTTTAACATTTTTCTAAATTTTGTATTTGTAAAATTAATTAATTTGGGCCTAGAATTGCTGAACATATGGCTTTTGCACTCCAAACCCAAACGGAATTCTTCCACTTTGAACCAACTAATTATATTTAATATTCTATATCTTGCTATATTGTTTTACGTATATGCGAGCTATATATATATATATATATATTTTAAACCTCTTGCTTTACATATGCATTACATAAATATTTATACCCAATCACTTTGTATCATTCTAAATTACTTTATAAGAGACTGGTAAAGCACTAATAATTCAAAGGGTTTATTGTCATATAAACTTTAGCAAAAAATATTAATAATTTCACATATCAAATCTAAATAAAATACCTCGCTTAAGTTTAAGAAAAGTATCAGCCTCTCAACTAGTGATACACTTTAAATCTTCAAATTTATCATGCAAACAAATTTTGAGTCTTGAAAATTGAATATGTACATGCATATATATATGTATATATATTTGATTCACCAAATACATCATTATTGTATACTAACCCATTCAAGTTTCTAATCCATAACTTTTTTTAATCGAATTATCTAAATAATAAGAAATTTTTTCTTGATAGTGATCTATGTTCTACATGTAAGTCCAAGATGTGAAAATATGCAAAAATTGTTTATAAAAAAAAAATAATAAGAATAGGTAGGCATAAATCAATATGCTGAAAAAAAAGTAAAAGAACGCAGGAGATAGAAATAAGGATTAATATCTTGATTTGTCCTCAATTTTTTGATATTTTTCAATTTTATTCCATTTTAAGAATTATTTTAATTTATATCTAATACTTTTAGATTGATTTCAATTGTATCCTAATTTGGCCACATGTGTGCGTTCGTTGATGTGATGAATGAGGTGGTATACCGATGAATCAAATAACTAACACATTAACAAAATAATGTCATTTAGCCTTAATCTTATTGACACATCATGTAACAAAAAATAACTTCATTTTTGTCTTACTCTTTTTGATTTAGGATTTCATGCGAGAAGTAGAAGGAAGAGGAACGTTTGCATGGCAATTGTTGCAAGATGATGAAAGGCATGGGATCAAAGCGACAAAATCCATGACATGTACAGTGATGGGAGGTGACAGAATCGAAGCAACGAAATCAACAACACACGGCAATGAAATCACGCTAGCTTCTCTCTCGGTCGCACTCCAACTTCTCTCTTGGGGAACCTGACTTTTCTCTCTTCTTCTTACTTCTCGCTTGAAATCCTAAATCAGAAAGGATAAAGCAAGCAATGAATAAGGCAAAAAACTATGTCAATTTAAGGCTAAGATGATGTGCCAGCAAAATTAACTCTAAATGATGTCATTTTGTTAATGCTCACGTATTTGACACATTAACATGCCACCTTACTCATCATGTTAGCAGGGTACATGTTTGCCCAAATTAAGATATAATTGAAATTAATCTTAAAATATTAAACATAAATTGAATAAATTCTCAAAATGAGATAAAATTAAAAAATGATAAAAATTAAGGATAAATCAAGTTATTAACCTTTAAAATAATAATTAGTGCAGACACAAGCATATACATATATATAGAGAGAGGGGGGGGGGGGGGGGGGGTGGTTAATTGGGGAGAGGAAGAGGCCAAAGGAGATGATGTTCCTTACCGGTGGAATGCACAAAAATAAGGGTTGCAGTGTTTTTATTGAGGTATTTAAGAAAATTTTATTTATTTATTTTTTATAACTTAGGTTTCGAGTATCACTCGACTAGTCCTAAGTAGAGTGGCATTCTCCCTTGGTTTGCTCTCTAAATAAATTCAGATGTGGTCGTAGCCTATATATACTCGGAGTAGATTTTCAAAAAATAGTTGCCCTCTTTGTGAACCCCTTCACGTCATGCAAACGAAACTCTCAAAAGAACGACAAAACACACCAAGACCTCCACAAGAATTCGAACTTCCGACATTCACTTAAATCTACTAATATTTTACCGCTACGCCATATCGATGGAGTCTTTTGACTCTCCAATTCTTTTTCTTTTTTTGTACCGCCGCATATATGTGATCAAAGCACAAATCATCAAGGAGGGCATTGTCCCCAGGCTACCTTATCAAGCTTCCTCAATTTAATCCTCTAACTTATTAAAACAATAATTCCAAAGTATTCAATCTTAAAACAGGAGTTGAACAGATATAACCTATATATATATATATATATATCTTTGGATTTGGACGTGGTTGCTCGGTTTTGTGCTAAAAAAAAAAAAAGAACTTCCTGAGAAAGAAAAGAAAAGTAACTCACAAATGCATACATAATATCAAAATTAAAAAGATTTATCGCAAGAAATGTAACTAATTGAACAACTTCCAATTCCATGCCTGCCCCCCCCCCCCCCCCCCCCCCAAAAAAAAAAAAAAAATAAAAAAATAAAAAAATAAAAGCCCAACTAACCCTTGTTTTCCAAACGGATTATTATTATAAAATTGTAGAAATAGCAGGCCTTGAGCCTTAAGCCTTGAGAAAATTATAGCTGAGATTTTCCTCCTGTTTTCATCTTCAACACGCACATCACAGTCACAGCACCCTGCAACTTCAATGGAGGACAGGAACAGGAAGGCCAACATACTTGCTGTTTTGTCGATCATCCTGCTCCTCCTCGTTCCCCTCTTTGGCTACCGTTGTGTTCCCACTGGCCCTCAGTTCCTTCCTAACGGCTCCTTAGATAAATGGATTTTCCCGCCAAGCGGAGACCGGAGTCGTCCTGGCGGTTGCTTGTCGTGGGATTTGAGGTGCAGGGTAGCCGTTGATGTAGCCAAGGCTCTCTCTTACCTTCACCCCGACTGCCGGCTGCCGGTTGCCGATCTTGCACCTCGACGTGAAGCCGGAAAACATTCTTCTCGACGAGAACTAGTGTGCTTTGGTTTTCAATTTTGGACCGTCTAAGCTAATGAGGAGGACGAGAGCAAGATTATGACCACGATCCGAGGGACTAGGTTACCTGGCCCCGGAATGCATCTTGGAGTATGGTGTTTCCGAGAAATCGAACATACATAGTTATGGACCCGTGCTGCTAGAGATCAATGGAGGTAGAAGAAGCGCCTCTGTGATCAGTGATCACAGGTGCAAGAGAAAGTTCCAGTATTTTCCCAAGATTGTTAGTCAGAAACTGAGAGAAGGCAGGCTAATGGAAGTGGTTGATGAAAGGCTGGTTGGGGGTGGAGGAATTGACGAGGGGAGGAGATGAGATTGGTTTGTGTGGGTTTGTGGTGCGTACAAGACACTGCTCAGCTCCGCGGCAGTGGTGGTCGAAATGCTGGAAGGCCGGGTGGCGGTGGAGGAGCCGCCTGAGGCCCCATGGTAATGGTTGACTTTATCGATCGTCAATGAGCTGAGCATTTGCCATGCCGGGCCAAGAATTGGTCAGGAAGATGCTGCTCTTCCTTGCTCATCAACGTACTCGTTTGCTATGTCCTCGCTATCAGGCCGGTAGGACTGGGAAAAAGAAATCGGGATCATTCGGGCTGGTTTCTTGTTCTCTGTTTCTAAATGGCTGAAGACAGAAGGATTTTCTGTTTTAGAGAATTTTGCACTTCGGGGAACAGAAGAGAGGACAAAGAAGACTACAACTTGGAAATTGCTAAGATGAAAGACTTGGGATACAAACAAAATCTTGAAACCCATTTCTCACCCTAGAAACATTAATCAAAAGCTGCCAGTACAGAGAGATTAATAGAGTATTTTGTACAAATCTTCAGCACAACCCACTTCTTTCCATGTCCACATCGTTCACCCAACTTTCCATTTATATAAAGATACAACAAACAGAGCAGAGAAGGCGGCCTGAAGAAGAAGAAGAAGAAATTCCGGAAAAACTACTGCAAAACAGACAAACAATCACGCATAGAAGCAGTGAGAAGAGATGATGAGGATGAGTGGCAACTTGCCGTCAAAATGGCGAGCAGATATTTGCCTTAGAGCCACCTTCCATGGGAGGAACAAGATCTGTGAAGCAAAGAATTTCCATTCTTCCACCACCCAAAGAGATTGATTTGAAGAAGACAGATAAAGTATCCATCATCTTTGGACTTCTTTGATAAAGGAAACCTCTGAGCTACCAGCAGTTGGCGTGCATAGGAGCTTATCCTTCTCTGAATCATCACTTTCCGTTGCCTCTAGGCTTGCAGTTGATGAAGACTCATTTCCATCTTTTGGGAGCAATCAGATTGACAAGAAGAAATTAGAGGCTGTGCACGGATGTGAAGTGATAGGTCCAAAAGACAGCAACCTGAAAATAGATGAACTAACAAACCTGCACATGCATGGAACTCGGGCAATTGTTTGACAGTAGTCACTTGGAGACTTTCAGGAAGCAGACAACTGCAGAATGCACCTAAATTTGGGGCAAAATATGTATTTCAGAATTCTTAGCATGTTTCATGAATTGTGAGTGTTAATTTTGAGTCAATCTACTTCACAATTGTATAATGTATATGTGGAAACATTTTATTTCCATCAGCAACCAGATGCCACAACATCTAAATCTCAAGATTGTTTCCGAACAAAAAAAAAATCTCACAGAGGAAACCTTCAAACATCATTGGGTTATTGGTTACACACAAATACAAGTCCTAATTACACAAAAGCCAAGGGGGTGTATTCCTAATTTTGGAACAGAGAATTGAAGTTAACTGCCTTGTGCACACTAATCCATGCTTTCCGGATGATAAATAAAGCGAGAAGATGAAAATAGAAGTAATGAACAGAGACGCCAACAGGTGGGCAAAATTTTACATACCTAGCCTGGCCAACCGGTTCACCCATCCAGGGATATGTTTGCCTGTCAGTCTCCACACAACGTCATCTGTAAAATGGTTGCAGTTCTTGGATATGAGATGATAGGTATTGCCATGATACTCTGAAGCCATACTCTCAATATATCTTCGAAATTCAGTGGGAGGCATATCTATATGACCCAGTGGGATGGAACATCTGAACATAAACCCTGGGCAGCTCTTGGGTTCCACTTCAAACACTCCACTAATGGGGAAGTCATGGGCTCCAAATCCATATTCCATGCCATGGACTGAAAAAATTAAGTTCAGATGTGTCAGATGAAACTACAAAATCTTTCACAAACTTCAAATGAACTGAAACGAGACAATTTCCTTGATTGCCCGAGTTTCTATGTGAACTAAAATGAAAGAATAAGTATCAGATCCAGTGCCAAATTCCTGAGAACAAGGAGGAAAGGCCAACTCTCTAAATGAATGCTTTGAACAGGATTAGAACTATCCAAAGCCATGGATATTGTAGAACTGAATCTTTGCGTATATTGCAACTTCCTAATATGCCTCCACAACCAACAACTCAAAATAATGGTGATGCCACCAAGCTGGCAGGATCAAATGCTTATTGACCACGGCAAATTTTCGTTTCAATGATACTGAAAGGTATTAATTCATTTAACAAAAAGAAAAGGTATTAATTCTTATAGCAGCCAATACCAAGCCTGGGTAAATGGAGGGAGTTCATTAGATACCTGAAAAATCTTTGGATCTTATTATTATGGATTCCAGGCAAAATATAATTTAGTTGGAATGTATATTTTATCAACGCATTGTATTGCCCAAGTACACTTAAAGGCGGACTGGCCCTCTGCATCAACACTCAGATGTAGTTTTAAATTTACAAGGCTTCTTGCATTTTCCCAAGTTGATGCAAGTAAGGAAGTTAACTCAGGACCATAAGCTCAATGCTAAAACATGAAATATTGAAAACCGGTGGAGCTCGTAGATATGATAATTAGTAGAACAATCAACATCATTTACCTCTAAAAGACGAGATGAACTGGTGAGAAGGCTAAAATGTCAACTAAGTCAGAATATAAATTTTGGTATGTAGGGAAAGATCATATAAGAAATAGAGTAAGAATTTTATACGTAAGACTTCAAAGGATGAGATAGTAGATGTCAAGATGTTGCTAACACAGCTAAAATTGTTCTAGTAGAAGAGTTTATGAACATTGTCATGTCATATGCAGAACAAATCAAACTAGAAGAGGAGATAAAGGCAAAAGTTGGAAAGATTTAAAGAGGTTAATGCAAAAAGTACCAAGAGGACAGAAGATCATTATAGGATGTAACTTGAATAGACATGTGAATAGAAAAGTAAATGGGAGGAGGTTATGTATTTGAAGAAAGAAATCATAAGGTAAAAAAAAAGAATTATTTTACATTTTTCCATTCCACCTAGTGGGATTAAGGCTTGGGATAATTGCTGTTGTAGATTTTTCATTTGCTAAGATCTCATCGTAGCTACTGCTATTTTCAACAAATAGAATGAACATTTAATTACATATAAAAATGGGTTATTGAGTACTCAAATAGATTTAATTCTTACGAGGTAAAATGGACTACTTGTCTTGTAAGGAGAATTTATAAAGTTATATCAGGAGACATAACCACTCAACATAGATCTATTGTCCTTTACTTTCAAATAAAAAAATAAGGGAGAATAATAAGTGAATGCCAAGAATTAAATGGTTGGATTTAACAAGATAAAAAAAATTACTTCAAGAAAAAAGTGTATGGTGGACCAGATTGAATTGTAGAAGACAAGACATATCTAATATGCAATTAGATAACTAATACAATTTGAAATACAACAAAAACTATTCAATGGGAATTGAAAGAAAAACAACCAAACTGAAAGGAGCCATGGCAGTGGGTTAAGAAAGTAGAAGAAAAAATCAGGACAAAGAGAGTTTGCTTCAAGATTTAGCATGCTACCCTGTCTGAGAGATTTTTGAAGATGTATATTTTAACCGACAAGAAAAAAAAAAAGCAAAAAAGAGTTGTCATTAAATTCAAGTCAAATGTTTATAAAATTTTACCTAACCAACTTGACTTAAAAGATGGAGATGGAGGAAGGTGTATATATATATATGAGGAGGCATTTCCAATCAATGAAATTATTCGATGTGATCCTTCAAAAAAAAAAAACTAACAAACAGAGTTACGATGCTTTACTGTAGGAATGGCAGCGGAGCAGGATGGGGCTGAGTTTTACTTGCCCTATCCCTGTACCTAATACCCTACACCTACTGTGCCCCAGCTGTGTAATTCTTAAACAGCTAGATTCGCAACCAGCAGTCCCTGGTGAAGGTAAGAGAGAGCCTTAGCTACATCAAGAGCTTCTTTGCACCTCAAATGCCAACACACTGGATGTCCAGTATGATTGGACTTAGCATGGATTTGCTGGTTCAACCAGCAGTTCTATGTTCAATAGAGAGCTGTTGTTTGAACCAGCGGTTCTCTCCAAAACTTAACAAAATTTTCTAGAAGTGTTGGATATAAATGGGTGACCCAAGAGGACCCTAGAGCCACTGTTGAACTAGGAAGTCATTAATTACAACCAAAATATATATAGGTTTTGGGTTATGGTGAATGTTAAAGTTTATAGATGCTTTGGAAGATTCAACCTCTGTAAGTATTCACACACACATGCACATGCACATGCATATGTTTATTTGAGAAAACTTTGATTGCCTCTGAAGAAGCAAAACCCAAATGCTTTGTAAGACTCATCTCTATTCATATTCATGCACATACACTAACACACATATTTATATACATAATATATATATATATGTTTATTTGAGAGAAGACTTTGATTTCCACAAAAAGAAGCAAAATCCAAAAACCCCAGGTTCCAGAAGCCTATGTGCCAAAAATTTGAAAATTAAAGATCTAACTTGAACATCTTGCCAGGACAGTGACTGAAATGCAGACGCATTGTTCACAGATCACATAATGCTGCCATTAATAAAGAAATGCTGGTCAACTAGTGGTCCTAGACTCACCCCTTGACGTTTAACACCTAAATAATCTCTCTATGTGTTGGAAAACCAGAAGTTCTATCCCAAGTTCAGCCACGCCTACACCTTCTTCCAGTGTGGCTGATGTGCTGTGAAAAATCGTGTTAGGTAATATTTTTAAAACAATGTTATTTTCATGATTATCTATTTCCCTTTTACATAACCTAGCCAGGAAAGGAAACAGGCATTCATGTAGTGAGTAAATCCGGCATCTATTACTCTTATCAGTCATTATATCTATACACCGTCCAAGAAACTTGAACAATATCATTGAGATTACTAAAACTTTCCACCAATAATGTAGTAAAAGAAGGATCCCAGTTCTATTTTCAGCGTAAAACTCCAAATTCCTTCACTACTGCCCTTAATCAAACAAGTACCGGCGCTAAAACCATATACAACGTGAAAATGACCTAATCATGAATGCCCAACCTCAAATGGCGCAAGAATTTTGAACTGCAAATCGAACAAAAAATAAAAAAAAATCGGAATTCAACATCAAGGCATTGCATGAAACAAAAAATATATACCCACCAGGATCTCCAGAAACTAAGCCAAACCCAACTAGCATTTCCTATGTAATACACATAGAAAGGGGCAAATACGAAAATATAAGCTTATATGTCAAGAGGGTATATATGGAGGATTAAATCAAGATTCGAATCAGAATTCTGTTACCTTCAATACCCGAATGGAAGATGCCGAAACCGAACCAGGAGATGTAATGGTTGAGAGGTGTCAGGTCGTAAACATTCAACACAAGTTGGGCGTCGCAATTGGAATTCGAAATGTCGCCGCCTTTGTGTTCGGAGTTTGAGTCCGAGGCGTTCGCCCCCATTTGATCGTTTTCGCTTGTAATTTTCCCCAAAAGGAAGTCAAAAGAAAAACCCTGAGAATCCCCGCTAGAAGAATTTTATTTTTTTCTTTTTCACTCCATTTTCTCAGGAAACAAACAACGAGCCCGGAGACTCCCCAGGCTCTTTTCTCCGGCCAGAAAGGGAAGGAAAGCTGGCCCCTCCTGACAGCAATAAACAAGAAGGGGGTAAAAGGGGAATTTACGAAAATATAATTCATTATTATAAAAAACCACATTCATCATTCTAAAAAATTTCAATTTCGACTATTAGAAAATTTGCAATAGACGACACGTCGATATGATTTTAAATATATCGCTGTAACAAGTCATTAATGTACTATAATTACAATAGATTTTTTTCATATAAAATGACATTATAGAAACATGTAAAACAATCACTATTTTCCAGGAGATTATGTTTTAAATAAATAGTTTAATATAATAACAATTATTATGGAGGAAGACACCAAATTCATAGAAGCAAACAACTCTAAAAAATTTTCTCTTATCTCATTTACTGGCTTATAGTTATAGATGCCTCTATCGAATTTTTCCTCACGTGTTGATCTAAGGGCATCAAAACAAAAGATGAATTACCTTTACCATTTTGTAAACATGATAACCAATTGATACAAAGAAAAAGGTTGCTCCTTTGTGTGTGTATTTACTAGCAACAGAAGACCATTCTATACCCACTACAAAACTAGCTGCTATTACAGAGGTGACAACAGCCAAAAGATATTCACAGCAGACAAGACGGTGGACGGATAACATTTCTCACGTCTCAGAATGCCCTGTTCTTCCTGCTCCTAATCTTCTATTTTATTTACACAAAAGGAAGGACTGACTTCATCTTCGCAGCAGACCCGTTCCAACCAGCTTTATTCATCACTTGATATTCATCGCCACTGACATGGCGCGCAGTTCTTGTGAAACCTCTGAGAATGCTGGCCTAGAGTTCGGATCACATGACCAACACCTCTCCATCAATGATCTCCACGCCGGGTCGCACCAACTGGGAATTTCAGGGCGCAAATCTCCTTTAATTATGCCAGCTGAAAACATCGCAACCAAATATCAGACGATGATAATACTTGCGTGCCACGGCAGGACCAAAAGCCAAATGTATGGAAAGAAAAATAAATGACTTTGATTTTTGCTTAATATGTTTTTGAACTCCAGTGATTGGCAAGAGAAGCAAGTGACATTGATGTTGCCCCGATATGCATTAACTAACTACTAATACCAACTATTTCCTACCAAACAAAAATCTAAGCATATCCACTAGAAATTAGTTTTTCAGTTCGTAAGATTACCTAATATTTCCTCTGGTCGCTTATTACCATAAGGCTCTTCCCCAGTCAGAAGTTCCCACATGACTATTCCAAATGAGTACACATCAACCTGCAGCTTGTGCAAGGGGGGAATTTTAAAAGTGAAGCAAATCCCAAAAAATAAGAAATAAGATATGCCATGATATACAAAAAGGACGTTTACCTTCTCTGTTACCATGTTTTTATCACTATCAAATAGCTCTGGAGCCATCCATGGTATAGTTCCTCGAAGTCCACCAGAGACCATTGTCCTCTGTTTAATTTTTGATAAACCGAAGTCACCAATCTGGGAGGAAACCAAATGAATAAGTGAAACATTTTTATGTGACAAATTGAGCATTTATGAGGAAGACAGTGAGAACAATGATTATGTAGAAACTAACTATGAAAACAGTTCTGAATGTACCTTGCACACTGGTCGTTGAGGATCCCTCATATTGACTAGGAGGTTATGAGACTTCAAATCAAAATGGACAATGTTTTTCCCATGAAGATATTCCATTCCAAAAGCCACATCCATGGCTATAATCAGCCTTTTTCGCCGGTCAATAGTTCTACAAATTGATAGGAGCAGTATCAGTGAAAGCTAACTCTTGTATGGTGTCCCTTGAGTGTAGGATGCATGAAACTGACACCACAGATGAGGCACATACTTGTTGACAGCTTAAGTTGCAAATTAATTAAGGAGAAACCATAACATTACACCTAATTTGAATTGTTTACACGAAAAAAATTGTGTTCTCCACATGATACACCCTTGTTATCTGTAACCAAATGATTGGTATCTCTCCTGTTTATTCAAATGACCATAACTGAGTAGTAGCTTTTGTAAACATGTGAATGCTTGGTGTTGTTCCAAGACATCACTCTACATGAACTCAAAACCCTATTCAAACAATAGATAAATAAACAAATAAATTAAAGGTATGATCATTTTCTTTCAATTTCTCATTTCTCCCAATTCAATTTCCTACCTCACACCACACAAAGCCCTCATACTCATATTTGACAAAGCTTTAATGGACTTCAATCTTAAGAATAGGAAACACAACTTGAAATTCAAAAGTCTCTTTACATATGACCTCAATTAGAGTTTTTTTTTTTTTTAATAAAAATGTATAAAGCTGGTAGAGGGTAAGCCCTGGTAGAGAGGACAAGGTTGCTCTTTGTGATTAAAAGGTCACAGGTTTGAGTTGTGGAAATTGTTTTCCTGCAAAGCAAGGGTAAAGCTATATACAAAGACGATATTCCCCCAACCCTTGCAAAACGGGGAGTCTCGTACACTAGCAAGGCCCTTTAAAATAAATCTGGTGATTTCAAGATAGAACACTGAACAAGAGAAACCTGTCAACTTTATTAGAAGAAATGCAATTGGAAATTCTAATGCCTTTTGATTGGCATTACAATATAACTAGAATAAACACATACACCAAAGTTCACAATTAAATGAAATAAACTACAGAGACATCATGCATTCAAGAACATAAATTTTAAAAGATATCTCAAACATAAGTTGGAAAATGTCATACCTATCTTTTTTCTGCAAAACTTGTTTAAGGGAGCCGTTCACCATATACTCTGTCACTGTTGCCAAATTTGTAACAGGTCCATCTGCAACCACTCCATATAACACCACGATTCGTGGATGACGAAGCTGTCCTAGTATACGAGCTTCCTTCCAGAAGTCAGCAACCTGCATGCAAGTGAAAATAATAATCAGAGAATTATGCTCAACGTATTTCTTAATTTAAGACTGGTGAGTACTGAGAGAAAAAGGATTTGAGGTGAAAAAATATTTTAAAGTGGGTCTTAAGAGACAAGGTCACTTGTCCTACCAAAAGAGTACTGCCACTTCTAAGAACATTCCATAGCATAATCTACCCATGTTGGAAGCCAACACGAGTTGGACAACTTCAAATATGCCTTGGACACTAATTCACAGATATCATAATAATACATTTGTTTCAACTTGTTTAGAACTGGATACTTTTGGAGGGCTCGCAGCAACATATTTGTTCATCACTTTTAACAAATTATAACAACATTATATGCTTAAAAAAGTTGAACATCAATATTTTAAGCAATGTGGACTTACCAACTTGATTATGAATGGACCTTTCTACAGTAGATGTTAAGATTTTTACTAATGCTTAATAATTAGAATGTGAAGAAAAATTTCTTACTTTTATTATAATGTAAATGTGTTTCTAATAAGAAACAAAATAGTAGTTATATCTTATCTGGTACATGCAAAATATGTATATAATGATTGATATGTCTCTGTCTACGTTTCTACATGTCAGATATGAGAAAGAATATCACACACCATTCTTCTTGACAATAGAATTAAAGTACTACAAAGCCCACCACTTGTTACACCAATAAGATATTGAGGTATCTGAATCACAAACCATTTCACCATGAAAATTAATCAAAAAAAGATTCCTAACTGCAAGAAAGTGTTCATAATTACCAATCGTTCACATTCTGGTGCACCTTCAGCAAAGCAGGAGGGCTTGAACTTTTTAATGGCAACATCAGAGCCCTTCCATTTCCCGTAGAGAACAGTTCCATACGTGCCTGAACCCAGTTCCTTGACATACTCTAGATCACAATTCTTAATATCCTGCAAGCAACAAGGCTTCAGAATAGATCCAAAAACAATAAATTTTTACCTCAAACGTAGGTAATTGAATAATATATTCATAAGTTTGAGAATTACTTGTAGCTCTCTACAAGCTAGATGAGTATAAATTGCACCAAGTTCACCATGCGCACTGCCATTTGCCTTGGAGCATTTAGGAGACTCTTTAAAGGAAACCTGCCAGAAAATAGCTAGTAGCTAATCAAGGCACTGGAGGGTGGAGCTTTGTCAGTGAACAAATGATATAACAGACAACGTTGTTCTTTTCCGTTAGAGTGGACAAAAATTTGTATTTAGGCTATACCTTTCCATCAACACTTAAACTGGATGGATGCTCCCGCTGCATCCCTATTTTCAGCTCATCAACTTTCAATTTGGAAACCTTTTGAGAAATAGAATCAGATACAACACCATTTGAGGTCTCAACTTGGGGACCTGAACTAAGATGTTCTTCTTCATTCATTAGCTCTAAAGTCTTTGACTGTGGTTTTGGCAGTGCTTCAGAAACATCTTTGTTAGTGGGAGAGGAGTGGACGGTGGATTCAAATTCATTGGACGAAGACAAGGCAATATTACACAACGTGAGATCCATGGAAGAAGCCAGTGCACCTTGTATACCAAAAGCACTATTATGGTGGTTGCCGAGTAAATTAACTCCTGATTCCTTACCAGACAATTTACCATTGCAACCCAATTTTGTTGCCTTTGTGGAATCCAAATCACTTGGACAAATGGAGATTTTGACAGGTTCTGTCAGCTTCATAAGCAGAGATGCCTTTTTGAAATCATGACTTAGTTGGCTACTCAAGGGAACTCTGTGCATGTTTGTGCAGGGAGATTCATGTTTGTCACCAGCGTAACCAGTTAACGGATTTTCCAGCATGTCCATAGCCCTATTGCTTATCAAAGGAATCTTGTTGACACTAGTAGAAAGAAGAGATTGATTATGCAAGCCAGTGTATGAAGCACCAACAGGCAGATGATATTGCTTAGGATTTGGAGCTTGTGTGTGTGGAATCCCAGGGCCACCCATGTCAGAGAAGTTTTCTTCACTACCATAAGGCTGCTCGCACAAGTAGTCTTGATTGTTTCGGACAGAATCCATTCTCCTTCCACTTCCTTCCAAGCTGGGACAGCGTAACCTCATAGCCTGCCCCCTCTTTGACATATTCAAAGTTGACCTTGAGCCAGGGTAGAGTTTTTGAATCCAGGGCCTTCCTTCCAATCTAAAATTCTGATGGTTCCCAATCTCAGTCACACTATACTGATGGTTCTGGATGTGGCAAGAACATGAACAAGAACAAGTCCTCTGGCTTATCGTATCAGTTGCAGCAAATTGATAAGTGTGGATGCCACCATACAGAGCACCCCTTTCCATCTCACTCCCACGCAAATACCTTGTAGGGTTGGTGCTTCCGACCAATTGACAGCAGCAAGAAACAGGCGCAGGACGAGTCTTGACCGAATTGCGGCTAGCAGACCATGACGCATTGTTTGTGCCATCCAGCCTACTTCCCGAACTGTTATCTGTTTGAAGCTGAGTGTTCCAAAATTCATAATCTAAATGGCTTGCCCTACAGATGTTACCATCAAAATTCAGGTCCGCGGCTTCATGGATCAGAAGAGGGCCTTGCGGTTCACATTTTAAGTCTATAAATGGCTGATCATATTTCAGGTTTACACTTGCCATATAGAGGTTAATGTCAAAACTCTCTTGAACCGATTGCTTGGCTAAAAGCTGTTGCTTCAGTAGCATTCTTCTCAATGAATCATCATAAGATCGAGTTCCCAGATTCCCAACATTATAACCGCCAAACTCACATTCTCCTGAATTAGAAATCAAATTTCCACCCCGAATCCCATCACCATTCGCATAACAAATACTTTTGCTTTTCCGAAATACTGCAGACTCGACATTCGAATTCCTATAATCAAAACTACCATATCCATCATGATGACACACAAAGATCCAGAGCCTAGTGAGCTTACTCCGGGATTCGAGCCTCTCATACTCCTCCAGCATGCACCGGACGTCGTCGTCGCAGGCGACCAGCACCAGAGGCGCTTCGTCCTCCTCGACTGGGAGTCTGTATTTCAGCGTGAACGAGGCGTCATTGTCAAGGAACTCCGAAACCTTCGATCGCAGCCTCGAAAATCCGATGTTCCGGTCCACGGCGATGATGCGAGTGTCGCCGCCAGTGTACCGGAGCTCGCCTGACGGAGGGGGGCGCGGCCTAAATGCGCCATTGAAACTGCACAACAGACTGATTTTCTTCATCTGGCCCGCGGGGTCGTCCTCAACGAGAGAGAAAAGGGCTTTCATAGCGATACAGAGAGCAGAGAGCAGAGAGCAGCAGAGGCGTGAGGGTGCGAATTATATATATAGTTGTGTTGTGGGGAGGCGGTTTATCAATTTATTTGGGCTTTACAGAGGAGACATGACTCATCCTGATTTTGATTTTGTTTGATTTAGGTTTTACGCGGTGTAATTTGAACAGCAGCATATCATAAATAAATTATGATTTGTTTACTCCTTAATATATCTTTTTAGTACTTAAACTAAACAAATTCATAAAACCATAAACCACTATTTGGACACTATAAAACTCAAATAAAATCTTTTTTTACTGAAAGATATTGTATACCCTAAATGACTTCCTTCTTAATATTATGATGATGATAATATTCCACAGCATATTCTGTCCTCTTTTTTCAAAGTTAGTCAGCTATACCCTAATGAGTAATGTCACACACACCTGGATTCAATCTGCAAAGGTATATATATGCTGGTGAGCTGCAGTGAAACACAATCCTCAACGTCCCCCGTACCGTACGTAAATGGGAACTAATCGATTTTGAACAATGAACGGACAACAAATTAATTTCAATCCATCCCAACCAACGGACTATAATTAGTTCAGAATAATTTATAAATACATAACTTTTTTTTTAATTTATTTATTAACATTGAAAAGGGACAATTTTAAATACTTCCAAGAGAACTTTTGAGTAAGAAAGAGCACAACCACGACCACGAGGCTAAATGATATATAAACGTGGCAAAAGAAAAGATGGTAAAGAGTTTCGACAGAAGCGGGCGGCAAATATATATGTATGTACGAATGTATGTGCTTAACTTCACCCTCAAGTTTGGCATTTGCCACGTCAATTGGAGGGAAACTTACGTGCACACGTACGTGGGATAATCAACAAAAAGCCAAAAAGATTCTCTCTCAACTTTTCTGTTTGGTCAAGTAAGAGGGCCCACTTGTACAAGCCACGTGTCGTGTGAATCACACATATATCATCATAAGTTTGGCAGGACTGATTGAGGTTGGTTTGATTTGATTTGATTTGATTAGATAATATATAGATATATATGGCTGATTAAATCATTATGGGCTGAAACTGAATTGATTAACCCATCCTCGGAATCGGATGGATCGGAGCCCATCAGGATTCAGATATTGGTTGGACTACTATTGCACTTCAAATTTTTCGAACACTCATTATGGATGGGAGCCCATCAGAGATTAATTAATGAACCCTATTTATCAAACACTCATATTATTTGTTTTTAATTATTAATATATATACAACGTTTCATAATAATACAACTCAACCAGATGAAAATGAGAGCAATTGGCCAACTAAAAACTTGTCAAGTGGGTAAAGTTATTATAGTTACGCATGTCAAGTAAGTGCATATATATATGGTTGGGCATCGGCCGGCGTTCCAGTAGCTTTTAATTTGGTGCTGAGCCTTTGTGTTTCTTAATTTGACGTGGATATGGATCCGATCGAGAAGGAGAAATAATAAAGGCTTTAAAGACAAAGACAAAGGCGGCGACCGACCGGGTTTACTATTACTGGTAGTAGGTGTGGGTACGTACTGGGAAGAAGGGACGCAACATATATATACCTTTCCTCAGTTTTTCTACCATACACATATTGCTGTCGACTACTTCTCCTGCGCGCAGAATAAGCTTGGTGAAGCTGGTAATTATATATGGATAAATCTATTTGGATAGAATCTATCCAGATAGAAAGACATTTACTACTTGTTTTATACTATTTTAATTATATTAAACAAAACAGAAAGATAATTTTAACCTTATAAAAATTCTAACTCTTCACTCGTCTAAAACTCCCGCTTAAAACAACTGCCCAATATATTAAAGTTGCACATTTTCAAAGCAAAAAAAATTAATTATGAAAATGAATAATAACAATCATGACACTTGAGTTATGAAATTGAATAATGACAATGAAAAAAATTAGTTATAAAAATAAATAATGACAATCATCTGTGTTAAAGTCCGCCCAATGTGGGCGGACTGCATCTTAGATGCAGCCCGCTGCTGCATCATGCAGCAAGCGCAGCGGACTGCATGTTAGATGCAGCCCGCTGTGTATGTATTTGGTGGACTACATTTAGATGTAGTTCCATTAGAAATTGGGGGTTGTTTGAATTACTGGACAGATTTCATTACTGATATTTTTGTTATTTGATGTCTTTAATGATCTCGTGCGTCAATCAATTCAAGCAAAGTAGAATAATTTGAATTTAAAACCATTATGACTCTTGAGATTCTAAAAATTCATTAATTCAAGTGAAAGACTAAAATTTAAATTTAACAAGGAAGAGAGAGAATAAAATTTTGACTTGTAAATAGAAAGGGTATTGTTGGTAAATAAAATATTAAATGACATTCTTATCATAACATCAATAATTGAAATGACAAAAAAAAAAATAATTCTACCGGAACGATTCTATTCAAATAGCGAGGTCCATTATATGTATATATATATATGTATGGACCTGCGCTTATCAGGTAATTAGTGATAGTAGTGTTTACATAATTTCTTTGTGCGTGCTGTGCATAATGCATATCTAAAAATAATAATTAAAAGCTAAAATTACTTGTACTTTTACAATGTTAATTAAAACTGTTTTAGGTTACATATGGGTAAACATATTTTTAAATTCTTCTATTTCTTGAATTCAAATCTATGGCGCATTGGGATCCAAATTCAAAATGCTTAATTTGAAACAATTATATAACAAAACAACTAATTAAAATAGAGTAATTAACTATATAAGAATTTCAAATAACAAGCGAAGTTATTTTGACGAATTAGATGTTGGTTTCGCGAAGAAGGTATGTAAATAATTTCAAGAGATGATTTGATGACAAATAAGTTTGAGACTTGCAGCTGAATGGGAAAATTGATTAATGGGCAGGCAAGAAGTTGCAGTAAAAAGACTTTCTGAAATTAAGGTTCGAAACAAGGAATGGAGGATGAGGTGATCCTGATTTTCAATCTGCACCAACTTAATCTTGTGAGAGACTTGTTTGTGGGTTGTTGCATATACATAGAGAGAGAGAGAGAGATGAGATCGATACCAATATACAAATATTACTTGCCTAACAAAAGCTTAGATTTCTTTCTATCGGGTCACTGTTACTTACTCACCAAGGAATTGCTCAAGGGCTGTTGTACCTCCACAAGTACTCACAATTACAAATCATCCATTGCGATCTAAGACCTGGCAACATTTTGTTGGATGATAACTTTGAATTCTAAAATATCTGATTTTGGGACAGCCAGAGTTTTCACTCAGAGAAATAATCTCAAGCTAATACGGACCCAATGGTCTCCACATATTAAGTGATTAACGGGGTGTTTGGCTTACCATTTTTCAATGCAGCTTTTAAGTTATGTAAAATTTAAAAACTGATATTTAAGTTGATAAAGTATTCGAATAAATATATTTTTAAATTATTAATTAATAATTATAAGTTTAGTTTAAAAGAATTGATAAGTTATCAGATTTAATAAAAAGACGAAAATAGATATATTGTTGAATAATATAAATAAAATATATAAAAATATTACTTTTAAATAAAAATAAATTATAAATTAATGTCTAATTGATAAAATTTAACAGTTAATAAATTATATATAATTATTAAAAAAATATACTAGTACAATATTTTATTAAAGTTAATATATATTATGTGTTATATATATATAGTGAAGAAGATGGACGACGACTATGAGAGGAGGCAACGGAGGAGGAGATGGGTGACAAAAGGAAGAGGCCGATCGACGCAAGGAAATGGGCAACAACCAATTTGCAAGGAGATGGGCGATGGCTGATCTGCAAGGAGAAGACGACGATAGGCAACGATCGATCTGCAAGGAAGAGATGGAGATTGACACAATGAATGAGGAGATTCGGCTACAGTGCAAGGATGGAGGTGACGGCCAATTTGTTGGAGGTGGCGTTGCTGCAATGGAAGATGCAGAAAAGAAGATGAGAGAAGAGGGGATAAAAATTGTAAATATATGAAATGTCTGACGATAAATAAGTTAATTAATCGATCAACGCAAAAAGTCCTTACTAGTGTTTTTGAAAAAGCGAGGGGTGAGAGCTTTTCTCAAACGATTGGTGTTTTAGCTTTTAAGCTGTTAGAGGTTGCCAAACACTTTAAAAGTTAAGTTACATAACTTATAAACTAAATCAATAGCTTATAAGCAGTTAAACTGGTAAGCCAAACACCCTCTAAATTAATGCATAAGATTTATGTATATATTTTGTTATTATAAAATTAAGATCTTGAAAACTTCAGTCATATTGATATATATATATATATACACACTCCCATGCAGAGTAACACGTCTCCCGAATATGTAATGAGAGGTATGTTCTCCAAGAAATCTGATATTTTGGAGTCATGATGCTAGAAATCCTCAGGGGTAAAAGCATAATCAGGCTAATCGTTCTCTGAACCTGGCAGGACATGTAAGTAGCGCAATTAACTCATCAACTCTTGATTTTCATTGATATCTAAATTAAATTGGCCTGTGTTTGCTTAATTAATTGCATGATTAATTAATGGGGAAACCACACACGCATATTTATATTCACATTTGTCATATATATATATATATATATATGTTGCTAGGCATGGGATTTGTGGAAAGAAGGACGGAGCCTGGAGTTGATGGATTCATCAATAGCCGAGACACCGAGACATCATCTTCTGCAAATGAAGCCAGAGGTCTGCTCTATGCTTAGCAATGAAAGAGTAGTGGAGGTGGCCCCTCCTGAGCGACCGGCTTTTGATGCCATTGGTGGCATCGACTTGCTGGAAAATAATCCAAAACCATGTTCTTTAAATAGGGTAACCCTTTCTGATCAAGTGCAGGCTCGGAAACAACTAATTAATTACCAGTTACCTGCAAACACAAAACCGTTGGATTAATTTCTTCCTATTCAGATATAGAATTCTTGGGGGCATGCATGGTGAAATATTTATTTGTTTGAATATATATCCAAATAGCCAGTTAGAAATGAGCTTAATTTTTGTGGTTGCTCCCACTGTTGGGCCATAACTTATGGGCTCCGGCCCACTGCATGAACCCCCCCCAATTAATGGCTAAAACATAAACCATAAACCAGAACAGAAATCTACGAGTAAATTGCAGTTTGTTGCTGATCAGTACATGCATTCATGTTCTCTCCATCTTCTTTAATTAAGACCTCCACTTTCACACTGAAGCTCTGCTTGTTTTCCTTTCATAACTACAGTCTCTCTCTCTCTCTCTCTCTCTCTCTCTCTCTCTCTCATATATAATTTTATATTATATGTGATATATATTCCTGAAGTCGTGGGTTTGTCAGGTTGGCCATATCTAGTCAGTGCATTTTTGCACATTATTGGAGGAGGAGGAGGAGGACATGTACTGCAAGCCTGCTGTAGTTGAGATAATGCTTCTGCTGTGATACTTCCATCTCCTGTTACCTTGTCTTTTATCAAATTTTTTCTATTATTATTATTAGTATTTTTTCTTAAAGAAGATGAGCTTGTTACAAATAGTAAGATGATTGCTTTGTACTAAGAATAGAGCCATGAAAAGTATCTTTGGAAAGCACAATACAAAAAACAAATATATATATATATATAAGACTAATTATAAACACAACACTCACGTACAAAATAAAAGTCTCATGTATACGTATATGTAAAGAGTGTTCTTTTATGCTATTTAATTACATGCTATAACATAATTTAATTTGTTGCTAACTGAAGTTGTTAATACACATGTCACTTCACAATTGTAGGGAATATTTTCTTTTTAAGGATTAATATATATGGATTAATGGTGTGGTATCCGGCCCACCATTTTGCTAACTTGCTATACATAATATATAAAAGAAGTAATTGATTAAGTTGATATGAGTAGTACGTGTTGTAATGAATAAATAAAATTGTTTGTTTACGTTTTTATGGGGGTGTGGCTAATTGATATTGTAAGATTTGAGATTGAAAGAATGTATGGGGCAAAGTTATGGAGCAACGAGAGTTCCAATATATTTGCCACTTGGAAATGCTACAGTTTCTGCTGGGTTTGCTGCCTGAAATTGCAACCAAAAGTGAAAGCGATAAGATCTTCAGAGAAAAGGAGAGGGCAAGCAAATGCATATGCAGGATCAAGGAAAAACATGCTTTTATTAATTGCTGCTTGTTTTATCTGAAAGATTCAAAGCAACAACCAACCCTTTCTGGTTTTTGTTTTTTCTTTTTGTTTTTTTTTTTTTTTTGAAAAATCTGATCGCATCTGCAGAAAGAAACAAGATTCTGCGTATCGATCTTCTTCGCCCCAGTCAATCCGTATGCGCCATTCTCTGTTCACTCACACACGCACATATGCTCTTCCTCAGTTTCACAATATTTTAGGTTGAAACTTATACAATTATTATTGCCATAGTGATTAGTATTCACAAAATTGTGAATTCTGCAATATTATATATTCTGGTGACTCTCTTGCATGCGTCCTTAATGCACGAGAGTTGGTAAAATTATATGCTGTAACAGATTGTCCGTACCATATTAGATGTTAATCTAAAGAGGTAGTAACGTACGTCTTGACTCAATGTTAAAACGTCCTCAAAGTTAGCTAGCCTTGAAAACTTTGTCCCGAGTTTAAATCTTTGTCCTCTGAAATAAAAATACTACCCCAAGACGTCATTATTCCTCGAAGTTGTTTGGAGAAGTATTTGGACTTCAAAGAGAATTAAAACTGGGAAAGTATATCGATGCAACAATTAATGCCTTAGAAAAGAATATATGCCATTAAATAATTGTAGTACGTTAAAATGGAAGTAGTAGTGCAGTACTCCAAATCAATAATTCCGAGTTTCAATTATCAGCGACCCATCACAGAACAGGTTAATAAAGGGATCACATGCATAAACACAGAACGAGAAGAAGCCCCTTAATTAGCTCTGCACATATAAATGCATGCATGTATCTGCATGAATTTATGAACAGATCAACACGGGTATTACATGCACTCCTGCTGCTTTCCATCCCTTCTTTGGCTCCCTTGAAAATAAAATAATTTATCATAGTAATATATATTTTCAAAATTATCACTATTACATTACTAATTGTTGGTTTCTATTAAACATTTGTGATAGAACAATAACATCTTGTTTAGTTAATTAGCATAGCTTTTGTGGGCAGTTTTCGCTGTGTTGGCTGAGAAATGGGTTCCTGTTCTCTTTAAAGTTTTGGACTGCTCTGTTTAGAAGTGCCTTTGTTGGATTTTTTCTTTTTTTCTTTCTTTCTTTCTTTTTTTTTTTTTTTTTTGCGAATTACAGTCCTTTTACGTCATTCTCTTATTTTTAATTGGGTTCTTTAAACTAATTTTATTTGTCCTTTTTATTTTGCTCTTGGTTTGTCAACCCCTAATCTAGACAACAACAAATCCAACAAGTGAGCTCTCGCCCCAGCAAAATGTGAGTTTTACCTGTTCGAATGTTGGTTCAAAATGGGGATTATTCTTTTGGTTGTCTTTCTTATTATTTAGGATTAAGGATTGTTGTAAATTTTGTTATTTTCCCTTCTATTTTATATTAAACCATTTGGTTTGTATTTCCAAAAATCTGTTGTTTGTAATTAAAGATAGACTGACTTGTTTCAATGCTTTTAATTTAGCAAAAAAGAAGAAGAAGAGCTAGGGTATATATCTTTTTCTTGGGAAAATTCTTCGTATAGCCAAATAAGTTGACAAACAGATTTACAAAATGAGGGCTAAAAGTCTAAAATATCCTCATTCATATTGTATTGCATTTTTTCCAATGCAATATAAGTTAAGGTATTTTAATCTTTTAACCTTAATTCTGTAAGTCTATTTTTCAATTTGTCTGGCTACATAGAAGAATTCTTTTTTCTTGTGTTTATTACTTGTTCAATTCATTTTTGTTTTTAGATTTTATTTTTTTTTGAAAAAGATAGAAGAAATAAAGATAAAAAAGAAGAAACCCTAATATATATATATATATATAATCTAATCGGACTTTTAAAATGGCACACACACACTCTCTCTCTCTCTCTCTCAACATTAATTACTTCCAAAAAAGAATCTTCCTCTAAGCCAAGTTAACGAGTTTGAGCACTTCTCCCAGTAGGAAAATGTAGTAATTCCCATGTAATTATATGAGAATACGTTTTGGAGATATTAATTGGTTAAGGCCCCGTAGCTGTTAATTAGAGTCTTCCTGGGAAGAAATAATCCTTTTTCAATCTGTGACCATCTTTAATTTAAATAAAATAAAATAAATAGCACTTTGCAACTTTTGCTGGTCGTTGTACAAAATATTTATATTTATTCATGATGTTAATGCCCATAAAGCCTGGGTTATATATATAAAGCCTGAGAGAAAGCAATCCAATCCAAGCAACACAGTTTTCCCCAAGCCATCATCATGGCATCCATAGCCCGTGATGAATCCGACTATGACAGCAGCTGCTCCTCCATCACGGTGCCGGACTCCTGCAGCCGCAGCTGGATGAGCAACCTCAGCTTCAGCAGCCGCCGCAGCTCTATCTCCGCCGGCGATGCCTTCTTCTCCAAACCCCACAAGACCAACCAGGCCGCCTGGGAAGCCATTCGCCGGCTCCAATGCGAGAAAGGCCGCGTCGGCCTCGAGCACTTCCGCCTGCTCCACCGACTTGGCAGCGGCGACATCGGCAACGTCTACCTCTGCCAGATAAGGAACCCAGTGGTGGGGCTGCCCCAGTGTTTCTATGCCATGAAAGTGGTGGACAGGGAAGCTCTCGCTATAAGAAACAAGCTGCAGAGGTCGGAGACGGAGAAGGAGATTCTGGGCATGCTTGATCACCCATTTCTCCCGACTTTGTACGCCGAGTTTGATGCTTCCCACTACTCTTGCCTGGTCACCGAGTTCTGTCCCGGCGGGGACTTGTATGCCGCCCGGCTACGGCAGCCGACGAAACGCTTCAGCCTTTCGTCTGCTAAGTAAGTTTAAGCTCTCTGATTCCACGTTTAACAGAGATTATTTATTCGTTTTGTTTTATTATCTAGGCATGCCATAGATTAATTGCATGAAAATGTTGACTGTGTTGCTTGAAGGCTAATTAACTCTCATGTTATGAAAATGAAAAGGTTTTATGCAGCAGAAACGCTCTTAGCCCTAGAGTATCTCCACATGATGGGCATCGTTTACAGAGACCTAAAGCCAGAAAACGTGCTTGTTCGAGAAGACGGCCACATCATGCTTTCGGATTTCGATCTGTCACTCAAATGCGAAGTTGTTCCAAAGGTCATTCGCCGGAAAGCTGACATTACAGAACCAAACGATCCCAAGAATGACGGCTGCTTAACACCTTCTTGCGCCACGCCAATGCAGCCTGTTCTCTCTTGTTTCTCATCTTCCACCAAAAGATCACCATGCCGAGCTTCCATCAACACAAATATCGCAACAACACAGGCTTATCTTCAAGACTACAGCCCAGAATTGGTGGCCGAGCCGATCGACGCCCGGTCAAAATCATTCGTCGGAACTCACGAGTATCTGGCGCCGGAGGTGATCTCCGGGCAAGGCCACGGGAGCGCAGTCGACTGGTGGACGCTTGGGGTGTTTTTGTTCGAGCTTCTGTACGGGAAGACGCCGTTCAAAGGAGAGAATAACGAGAGGACTTTGATTAACATATTGAAGCAGCCGGTGAGCTTTCCGAGAATGGGGGTGAGTAGCAGCAAGGAGTACGAAGAACTGGTGAAAGTTCAGGATCTTGTAAGCAAGCTGCTCGTGAAGAATCCCAAGAAGAGAATCGGGAGCTCGAAGGGCTCGACTGAGATCAAGAGCCATGAGTTCTTCAAGGGTATGAATTGGGCTTTGATAAGGTCGGTGAGGCCGCCCGAAGTTCCCGGTGATCGGCACAAGGCGAGGAGTAGTAGTAGTAGAGCTGTATTGCCAAAGCTAAGCAAAAAGGAAATAGAAGCACCGTATCAGATTCCCCGTCACTTTGACTACTTTTGATTGTAAATAAAGGGTTTAATTAGTTGATTAACAGGAAGAGGCAAATACAATCGTACGTCCATGACACTAAACAAAGAGCTGTTTCCTTTTCTTTGTTTCTGTTATTGGTGACTAAGGTCATATAATTTAGGATGTAATGAAAAAGTAATTAAGATTTACTAAATTCGAACTCAAAAATTTGAAGTGTGTAACTCAACTATCCACCACTCAACTCTGATGGTCTTCCTCTCTTCTTCCTTGGCTATGGAGAAAGATTCTGATAATGTATGATTAGCCAGTTAATTAACAAGCATGCATCCTGTTTTCATTATTCCTGTAAGATTAATTATGACATGAATATATATATATATGTTACTTAATTTAAATTCTGTTCTCTCTCTCTCTCTCTCTCTACATTCGTGAAATTCTATGCTGTTTGAATATCACTTTTCTCTTAAAGGGTAATGCTAAATTGAATGCAAAATTATTATGATATTATAATATGTTTTGTATAAGAATTTGAATACAGATTAAATTTAAGATCAATAGAATAATGTCTGTGTGGGTATATAGATACGTGTAAAGGGGGCGGCAGCTCATAATTGCTTGCATGTTTTTCTTATGAGAGCTCACGGACTCATGTGATCACCATTATTACGTTCATCAAATGATGGAAAAAATAGTAATTAAATTAGAAAAGTCGATTGAATTTTCTTTTTGTTATTTTGTCGCTGGCTGTGCCTTTTATTCATCTGGGTACTTTCATCTCCACACTTCCATATGTACTTTTTTACTGACTAAAGAGCAAGCACAAAACCAGCCATCATGCTTCCCCTCCTTGCTTTCTCTTTCTCTTTCTCTTTCTCTTTCTCTTCCACCATTCACAAAGACCGTTCCCAAATGCAAGCCCAAGTGTGTACTGTATATGAATATGGGTCGATCCATAACTAGATTCTAATTTGTCATTTTCCTTTTTGGTAAGTAATAATGACATTAAACAAAATATATTTATATATATATATAATATCAAAGTTAAATATGTGGACCTAAGTCGGGGCATGTCCAAATAAAATTGAAAGCAAACTACCTTTAACATAAACACTAGGTAACTCTAATCTCACAAGTATTAAAAAAAAGGGGGCCCAAACTAACTCAAATATATGATCTATCATTAGGGTCATCGATTCATGTCTCACTGCTAAAATTAAATACGATTGTTTCTCTCCTCCCACTAGCATATGAATAGCATTCGAGTTGAGTTTATGTAACAAAGATAGACCAAATTAAAGAGTTTTCCTTATTGTTCCAAGTAGATTTAAATTAAGGGGTCAATATTTCGTCTTGATTTAGGGGTAATTTGAAAGGAATGCAAGGAAGGAAGAAAGATAAAATTGATGAGGATGAAATGTTATAAAATGTCAAAAGTGAATAGAGAAATTAGTGAGAATAGTGGTACATGGAATGATTTCATCATATATATTGTGTATTGTGTATCAGCAGAAGAGAGAAATTGGTGAAGAGAAGGCCTGGAAAAGGAAGAGATAGAGAGATTAGATACTGTACGGGGACACAAGGGGCATTGAATTGGTGGACATTGGACTGTGACTGTTAGCTTTACATTTGCATGCGGAAGAACCAACTTTGCGCTACGGCCCACCCTGCCCTGCACTCCAACTCCCATAAAAAGCCAAGGCCACATCCATCGGTATCTTTGCTCATCATGATCGGTGTTACTACTGGTGATGATGACCCAACTATATATATTTAATAAATCGAATATATATTGTTTTGGTTCTTTTAATTATATATATAAACCTCTAGACCTGATCTGTAGACTGTACGTACGTAGTTGTATTATTATGAGTTTATAATTCCAAATCAAGTTGTGAAAATAACCATCAAAGCAGACTGTTTTCAGAAAGACAAACAAAAAGACAAAAAAAGAAAAAAGAAAAGAGAGAAAGAAAGAAAATGACCATCAAGTGATGATTCGAGTGGTAGGAAAAGAATTCTAAAACACCAAAAGAGTGACATCGATACACGAGTTAATCCCGAATCCTAATTAATCATATTAATTATGACTCGTTTTTAATTTCTTTCTTTGAAATACACGTACAAAAAGAGTCCCGGGCCAAAAACTCTTTTAATGTTAAGAGTACTACTAGAGAAAAAAATCTTCTAAAACATTGTTCATGCTTCAAATTAATATTTGTATTTGTATCAATAAATTTATAAAGCTTGTATATTGGCAGGTTCTGAACTCATTGAGTTGATAGAATTGGTTGGATAATTACCAGACAAACAATTAAGACTACGCAAGCACTTGTTCGAAAAAACCCTCCGAGATTGAACATGGCAAAATAACTGTAGAACCTCAAAATAAAAATACATGGTTAAGAGTTTTCTATTCTATTATATATATATATCTCTAAATTAAGATACAAGATAAAATGTATTTATTACATATTTATCCTATGCCCTAAACACCTTTTTTACTTATTAGTGTTAAAATAAATGAACCAATTAGGTGTTTAATTAATTAGGGCACAAAAGGTGTAATATACCTCAAAACAGCAAGAATACGTTTTTCTATTTTGTGCACATGAAATATACATTGTTTTTAGATTAAATATATTTGCTATATTTTATCTTTTAATATTTAAACCCTCTATTTGTTTAATTGGTGATAAATGTAAATTATTTTTCGAAAAACATTACCAATCAATAAAAGTATTTAAGTCAAGAAAATAAGATACCAATAATTAGCTAGTATATTTTATTAAAAAATAAAAATACAACTTATCACATATAATAAAAGCATAAAATGAGTGATTCATAGAGGAACCGATAACTTATATTAATTATTATCAACTTTATGCGGTAAATAACATGGACCTTAATAAAGTAATATTGAACCTACGAAAACTCTTTTTACGTGTGTATTATGATAAGATATCACTGCCAAAAGCTTAATTTTTCTTAAATTTTTACCTAATTAATTAAAAAATAAAAGCTCGACATTGTTACTTCTTTCCAGAAATAATTACAAGAAATCTTTTCGTACCTATGATTGATTAAAATAAATATTAAATGATATTATTAAATTTAAAATTAAAAATTTACTAAATCCCACTAAAATTTGCCCAAACTTATTCCAAAAAATTAGAATATATGTCCGAACCTTCCAACCGCTATTCCAGTGCTTCCTGTTATTCACGGGATTTCAGTGGGCTCTCTTCACAAAGCCACAATATATCTGCAAGTCATCGCCTCACCCCTCATTGTTCAACTACCATAATAAGCAAATTGGGAAGCTTCTAATTCTAATTATATATATATATGTGTGTATGTATGTATTGTTTGTTCTTTTGATTTTCTTTTGCCGTGAATGTTGAACCACTTTTGGGATTCAAACCCAGAAAAGCCTAAGTATTTGGGTAGTCTGGAATCATTATGCAGAAAAGCCCAAGTTTTTGCATCATGAATCATGATTCAAATCATCATCATCGATCATATTTGCATAAATTCTGATCATTGTTTTTGCATCATGAATCATGATTCAAATCATCATCATGGATTTCTAAGGAGGTACGTAGTGGAATATATATATATATAGTCCCACAACTACCTCCTTACAAATCCATATCTAATAATTGTTTTCAAAAACCATGGCCTTGAAACTTAATTAGGTTAGACTTCATGGCCGTTAGTTATAGCTTCGCGCCAACATTAATTAATTGCCTTTCCTTTTTTCTTTTTCTCACTAATATTGCCTTTTCCTTCCGGTCTTCCTTCTACTCTAAAATGCAATTGGAGATGGAGGGCAGTGACAATAATTAATTTTGATATATATATATATATATATATATATACCTTTTGAACTTTTTCTTTTTCTTTTTTTTTTTAATGATGAGGATCTCATAATTATTATTATCTGAATAGCCGGCATTGAGTAAATGTGGAGTGTACTGAGTAGGAAATTAAAAATGCACATTAAATCATCTAACCAAAAATTAACAGGATCAACTAGAGTGAATTAAAGTTTGTAATTGCTAATAAACATATCAATTTGATTCTTCTTAGCAAGGCTGCAAACTAACTGTGCCATAGCTGAACAAACGCTGCATGTGCAAAATATGTCATATTTTGCCAGCAGTAATTAATTAATAGGATGAGAATTTCGAGAGTAATTCATCCAAATTTATTATATGCTAATTTACACAAATCATGCTAACACTCCCCGAACTCATGTTAACTAGCTAATAGGGTAAGAAGGCAACTTTGAGTTTTGAAAATAGAACTCCAAGCCGTCTAGCTAGTGAGCAGATTAACATGTTGATCGAGCCCTACTAGGAAGCCCTTGAATGGTAATTCCAATGAGTTCTGGGTTTGGAATCTGATATGTTTATTGGTTGTTGTTCAACTGTTGGAGGAGTTTTAAAATTATATTTATTAAATATTATCTATTGTTCCTATATTTAGTAAAGTTCATTTTAATGTTTTGGTGGGAATGAAAAAAAAAATCGTTTGGGTGATAAATTATTCTTTAATATTTTTGCATAAATGATTAAATATTGTTGAATAAGTTTAATTTTACTTAGGAGATAATTGTTGAATAATTAAATATTATTTAATTAAAGATAATTATTAATGCATTATTAATGTTTTTAGTTGGGTAATGTTTTGTTGATGTGGAAGGTGGACTTTAGCAACTTGATTCTAAATTCTAGGGCTGTGCCGCTGCGTTTGTGCGCGGCCCATTTTTAACTAATGTTTTTAATTTTGTCATTCTTTAAAAATTAAAAATAATTAATTGAAAAACTTAATAAGTTTCTTAAGTTAATCTGTAGCCTAAGCCCGTCCAAAGGGGTTTATGTGTTGTGGGCCAAAAAGCCCTCTGGCGGAGAATGTACCAATGTAACGGCCCGGCCCGGCCCGTTTGAGATGCTTGGTTGGGCCTGAACTTTTTCAAGTTTTATTTTTTATATCCTATATTATTACTATGTGAATGGTGAGATCCACCAGTTCCAAGAATCAGGAATCCTTATCCTCAGGTACCAGATTGCACATAAGGGATCCTTATTCTCGTCGGTTCTTCTGTGTTGTAAGAAGAAGAACGGACGGATTTTTCTAAAATATTTTTTAAAATATTATAAAATTTACGAATTCAAAGGAAACCAGAGCCTATAATATCACTAAAATAGGTCTTTAGCAAAAAAAATTAATAAAAAGAAAGAAACAGTGAAGGATTAAATATTTAGACATTACAACAGAACAATTCCACCGAGATAATGGAGAGAGAGAGAGAGATGATTCAACTTATGTTTACATAATTAATAAATGCTACTTATAGAAGATACATGAATGGGGTGGGTTACTCTGAGCAGTTGGATTCGTCCAAAACCATCACTGACTGCCTCTGCCTGCCCGCCCACTTTGGACTCGGGCAAACCATGAACTAAAGTTAAACATCGAAACATGGGGTGGTGTTCCGTGCTACCTGTCGGTACACGTGGAATCTCGTCCCTTGATCTGAAACACGTGTCTTAATCAAACGGCCTTTGGAAGGCCTGTACTCGATCCAACAACCCAACATCACATAGATTAGAGGAGGGTCGCCCATGGTTCCGAAGTTTTGTGCCAAAACCGTTGGCTTCCACTGCCTACTGCACGTACGGTGATGCAAGGACTGGTTTTCTTTTCCTTTTCAACTAAATTAAATTAAAGGAAGAAAGAAGTCTGATTTTAATTTTACGGAATCTAGGTTGGTGAAAATAGAAATATGTGGATAGGGTGAGATTCTGGTGAGCTGATTCGCAGCTAAATGCCCTCTGTTTTAGGGTTATTTACTATCTCAGACCTCTCACGGTGGAGATGACAACTAAAAAATAAATAAATAAATAGAACTCTTATTTTCGTGAGACTATATATTTTTTCAACAGTGGGCCCGTAAATCTTGTAATTGATAGTAAAATGTTGATTAGAGATGGTAGGTACGTAGCTGGTGAAGTCCTCGATATCTGGATCTCGTTGATAAGTTCAATTAACAGCCATGAATAATGATGAAATTACAAAAAACATGCATTTATATACATATAATAGTGATGGTGGATTGGGGTTGGGGGGCATTATGGGAAGACAATGAAAGCGGTGAGAAACTGAGAATCAACCGACATCACCATGGCAAAAACCAAGGTGGGTAACTGAAAACAGGTGACTGCTGATGCCTAAAGAAATCATCTTTCAGAAAACCATCTACTCCATCCCCAAGACCTGGGGCTCTCTCTCTCTCTGCCTCTCTCTATAAATTGAATACCCAGACGCAGCCAGCAATCAAGCTCAAACTCAGTGCATTCAGAGCTTTTAATTGTCTCGGATCTTTCTAATCCCCATTTTTGAACCACCTTGTTAAGCTATTTCTCCTCGTCAACTACTACTTTGTAGTTTGGTTTTCCTGTATCTGCAATAATGTCGAAGAATGTGGCTCAGTCTCCTCTTGAAAGAAGCAGCCTTTCTTCATTGGACCAGAAGCTGGCCATGGCCAAGCGTTGCTCTCATGGTGAAATATGAATCTTCCCTTTTTCTTAATTATTTCTGGTTTTTCTTTCTTTGTTTCTTTTTATTTTGAGCTCAGATTTCAGAACCATGATTTCTTCATCAATAGATGTGTACATATATATATATCTATATATCTGATAACTGATGATCATCATTAGTGATTTTTGGTGGTTTAGTTAAAATTAATTTGGCTCAGCTCTCATATTGCCCATGTGTTATTCTAAGAAGAATATGTAATTTCACAAAATACAAAAAATTATACAAAAAGCTCATAACAAAAATACTGTCGCTGTTACATATAGACTAAATGATATTTCATTTACCCCACGTAACAATGAGATCACAGCCTCTGCTCTCGAATCTCGGTGGTGTTTACTATTTCATGAAGATTTGGTGTTTTGATGGTTCAATATGATGGCACCGTAGAGGCTTTATTTTAAAAGATAATCACTTTATTTGTTTTTTATACTTGAGGACGATTTTGGTTTTGTACAGAAAGAAAGCTACTTTACTACTGACAGAAAGAAGTGAAAATAAATAAATGAAAAAGAAAAGCTCTAACACGATCAAGATTCATGATTTGCAGGCCATCATGATATCAGATCTAGTGGTGCTTGACACTAATTATTTTTATATCTAGTGGTGCTCTTAACCTTTTTACTTTTTAATTTCATCTGCAGAGGGCGTTATCGCAGGAGCCAAGGCCGCTGCGGTTGCTACCATTGCAACTGCTATTCCCACTGTAGGCCGATTTCTCCTTTCTTTCTTTTACATATATGTGTGTCTGTGTAGGTAAATGTACATCATCATCAATCACTTATAAGTTTAAATTAACTGAAAATAAAAGCTTTTGACACGCAGTTAGCCAGTGTGAGGATGCTGCCATGGGCCAAAGCCAATCTGAACCACACTGCCCAAGCTCTTATCATTTCCACAGGTTTAATTTAGTTTAATTTAATTAATTATAAACTTATTCACTTCTCAATTTACCCATTTGTAATCCTTTTCTTATTTTATAATTCTTCTCTTGGTTAATAATGGTGAAATTAATTTTTGGTGCGTTGGCAGTGGCAGGAGCAGCATATTTCATAGTGGCTGACAAGACCGTCCTGGCATCAGCAAGGAGAAACTCCTTCAAACAAGGCTCAGCCTCTGGCTTTGATACCAAGATCTAATTAGTTAATTAACTAGCATTCCTCTAAACTTTCTTTGTATCTTAGCCAAGCTCTTACCGCATGTATTAATATTAAAGAAATAAGATTTGGAGTTTATTGGCATCTGTTTTGGTGTATCTATATATATATATATATATACAAGCAAGCAAGCAAGCGCATATCAATGTCTATCCTGCAACCTTGAGGAAGATTACATCAAGGCATGAAAGTGTATTATGGAAGATAGCAAGTAAATTAAACTAATGACGAGAAGATTCAAATATTTCCTCTTGCATGCATATGGGGCCGTCTATGGGAGGCTGTGTCTGCGAGCTATTATTCTTGATGATCCAGCTTAGCCGATCTGGGTATTTCTCTTACCAATGAGTTTAGTGACTATCAACCCTTTCAGTATTATTCTTTAATTACATTTATATTAAATTGGTTGTTAGAAAATTAATGGGCCTCCTCTGTTTGTTACACTTTAAAAGTTGTAACTTTTAGTTTCTAGTTTTAAAAAAGTTGAGATGTAGTGTTTGTTTCAACTTATGAAATTCTAACTTATAGCTTCTATTAACTTTTATAAGGGGTAGAAGCTAGCTTTTTCAAAGATGGGATATCTTAGTTTTTACAACTTTTGCTTAAATAATTATATTTTTTTGACAATTTTGCCCTTATTTTTAACAAAGAATTACCCTCTTGTCTACGCAATCATAGATTTTTTTTCTCCATCGCCATCTCCATTTTCAGATCTCTTCTTCTCTCTCACCATCTTTCTCTCTCTCTATACTCTAATTAATTTTTTTATAATACTTAAAATTTTTATATATATATATATATACTAATTAATTTTTAAATTATCATTCTATAACTACTAAGGGTATTATGGATAATTATACAAAAATAAGTTATTTTACAACTTATGATATTAAACACCACAACTATTTAACTACAACTTCTAAGAAGGTGCAACAAACAGGTTCACAACTTATTCTAAGTTTTAGAAGTTATAATCTAAAAAGCTAGAAGCTATAATTTCTTTAATTAAGCTGCAACAAACGGGGCCAATAAAACGTTGCAATTTTCAGCTTTCGATGGAATCTTGTAAACAAGTAATTAATGACTAATCTAAAATAACATGTAGCTAAACAAGTTAAGCCTCAAGGATTATCCATATAGCTAAAGGGCTTAATTAAGTGCTTGACTGGTGTTCTTTCAATTCAAGCAGGTTTAAACAGCTGCTAGCTTGTAGGTCGACTGGGAGAAATCGGGCTAATCTTTTCACCGAGGAAAAAAGAAAAATAAAGATAATGATATATTTGTGTTTGGGAATTTAAATTTGATTGTGATTTTGATTTTAAATTTTACTATGATTGGAATGTCAAATTTGATTATGATTTAAACTTATCTATAAATCTTGATTTATTTTCGTGATTCATTTTTTATCAAAATATAATTTCATATATATATATATATATATGAGTGTTAAATTTATAAATAAGTATTTAGTACTATTAAATTATTGTAGTTATATCACTATTATCCTAGTAATATCATATAATGATATTTTATTTCTTTTATCTATATTTTTTGTAATTTGAGTTTTTTTATTAAAATATTGTGTTTATTTGTGTATTTGATGGTTTGATAGTGATTTGTTTTCGATCATAAATTCTAACAAATTAGTATCAGAGTTGTTGGATCAAACCATTAGGTGGTGTTCTTTTCGTATTTCAGTTTTTAATTTTGAATTTATTTTCAGTTTTGTGGATTGAGAATGTCTGTTTTGAAATTTTTAAAAATACGTTCTTTTTGTCAATCTAAAAAATTATTTTTTAAAATAGAAAATTAGAAAACACGTTTTTCTTTTCAAATTTTTAAAATGTTATTCTATGATATTTTATTTAAGAAATTTAATTCAAAGTAAATTATAAATATTGATTAATAAGTTATAAATTTAATTTAAAGAATTTAAAATATAATATTAAAAATAACTGATAATTTAATCATATATAATATATTAAAATTACAAAAAACTTTCTAAAGTAATTTTTAATTTGACTCAACTATTAATTTCATAATAATTTTTTTTATCTACAAATTAAAATTTGACATTAATTTTGATATTTAGATTACCCCAACATAAATATTAAAAAAATTATAAATTATAAAATTGCAAAATATTGATTTATCCAAAATTTTAAAAAATGATTGAAAAGAAAAAATTAATAAAAAACTATATTACATAACGTGGAAGGTGGTGAAGAAATGGCAGAAGGTGGTGGCAGTGGCGGTGGCAAGCGTGGACAACAAATCTAAGAGTGACAGACAATGACTAATCTAGGCGTGGAGGGCAATGGCAAGCAGTGGCTGTGGCAAGAAGATTTGGGCACGGCTGGGGGTGGTGGATCTAGGCATGGAAAATAGTGGTAAGTGATGGCAGTAGCGGTGGCAATGGATGGCAATGATGGCGATGGCGTGCATGGTGGTGGCGATTGAGCTTGAAGAGAAAGAGAAGGGAGAAGAGAGGTGGAAGAGAATAGGTGTTTTCTGTGTTTTAGATTCACTCGTTGGTTTTGGTTGAAAACGACCAAAACGCATTTTTGTTGTTTTGAGTTTTGTGTATAATTTTTGTATTTTGGAAAATGTATTTTTGAAAATAGGTAAGAAAATGCATTTTGGGTGTTTTGAAAAACTAAAAACAGAAAACGACTTGAAAACAACAAAGAGAACAAACTGTTAACTTTTGACAGATCTCAATTGTTGGATCTGTAGTTTTTCATCATCCTCCACAACTAGGGTTCATAGCCACGGTTGACCATCTCCTGGCTTGCCATCATTCCTGCGTTTTCTCCGACCGACCAATTCGGCTTCTTCAACTATCATAGACTGTTGGCCATCTCCTTGTTCCGTTTTAGTTTCCTATTTCCTCGTTGTTGGTTGGCTTACTCCATCTTCTCCTCTTTGTTGTTCGCCATCGACGAGCCCTCTGCCATCAATCATCAACCTTTTTCAACCTCTTTCATCTTCCATCATTAACACGGCTTTCCAAGCTTTTGCCTAGATCTGCCATCTAACCTAGATTTAGCCCAGATCTAACCTATCAAATCAAATCCAACTCGCCAAATCTATCCCGCCTAGATCCATCCAAATTTGTCGCCCAAATCTACCATCCTAGTATGTTTTATATTGGGTTTTATTTATCGATCATTTAACCTTATTTGAGGTCATCCGACCTTCGCAATGGCTATTTTGAAGTATGATATTCTATTATTGGACTGAATTATTAGATTTTCATTATGGCAGGTTAAGTAATTTCGATATAGATAAATTTAGATGAAAGTCTAGTCATTAAAGTGAATTTACACTAGTGAACGTGGAGTTGTTAAGATCAACAGAGATATGTTGAGATTGATCTTGTTACTTATACTTTGAATATAACAAAAGATATCTACTGCAGTGAGCGTTGTGTGAATTTAGTTGGTATTTCCTGTTATGTGAATTTGTTTGATATTCATCAAAGAAATAAATTGTTCATGATTTTGTTGGAAAAAAGAATTATGAATAATTCTATATTTGAATTTCGTGTCAAGACGGAGTTTGTTACAATTGTAACTTGGAATTTAAATTTAATTGTAATTGTAATTTGAAATTTGACTTTGACAGTGATTGAGACGTTAAATTTAACTATAATTAAGACTTTATTTATAATTGAAAATTTATTTTTATACCTCATCTTCTTATTAGAATATAATTTTTGATATGCATATTAGGTCTATAAATATGTGTTTAATTTAAATTTTTTATATTAAAATTTTCTAGTCGTATATATATTTATAGTATAGTCGTAATTTGTGTTCAAGTCATGCCATTAATAAAAAGAAAAAAAGAGGGAATATGTTAAGTTCTCTGGTCCATTCATGCAATCATTGAGCATATATATATATATATATATATACATACATTGTGTGTGTGTGTGACAAATATCACACTGGAATTGCAATCCCCTAGCAAAGTAGGTTGGGATTCGGAGGCTAGCCATTAGTTTTGTTTCTCGTTTGCAGAAATATATTCCTGCCTATTCAGGGGGGGATTAATTCTTACGTTTTATTTAAAATTTATTTAGATTATATTTTTGAATAGAGGAATTTTAAGTGACATTAAAATTTATCTTAAAATATTTTTTTTTTTAATGTAAATCTAAGGTGGATATTTGTACTCAAATCTAAATGTTTTCTACAAAATTACTTATTTCAAATACGGCCGGTAAAATGACTATTGAAACCCAAAAGCTTATAATTCTCGTAAGGATATTGATACATATTAATTACTCCACCATAAATGTCACCCTTCTGGTCAAATTAGTTTCTCAACTAAAGTTTGAATTTTTATTTTTATTTTTTGGCTAGGTAGGTTCGATTATATAATATGGTTTCAAACGTTCGCTACTTTGTAAATCTCTAGGCCTTTTGGAAACTATTTTTAGAAAATTTATCTCAAAAAACTCTCCCAACTCTGTAAACAAACAACAAAATAGTGGTTCCAGAAGTATGTAGTAGTTCTTATATAAAAATGAAAATTACATCAAAATAGTGGCGCCGCTTAATTTCAAGATTTTATTTATTTTTGGTTTCGAAACAATGAAAAAGACAAATATGAAATGCAAAAAAATTAAACATAAGAAAGTGATGTACAAATTATTAATATTGTAATAAATTAAAGAAAAGGGTTCTTAATTTCTATCTGATCTGCAGGATAAACAAAATGCAATGATGAAATCACTGGAAATGTAGAACCTGCGTGAATATGGCACCATTTCCTAGTTCCATCTGATCTGATCGTATAACAATTCCTGGAGAGACAAAGAGAGAGAGAGAGAGGGGAGGAGTGCCAGCAAATTAAGGGCATAATAGAAGGAATTGAAAAGCAACGGCTACTTTTGCTGTAGCCATCAGGATGTTGATTCTGGATGTATTATTGAGGAGAATTTACTCCCTTTAGAGAGCCGTCACAGGTAGAGATAGCGAGAATAAAGAGTTGGGGGAGGCTTTGTCTGAGGTTTAATATATATATATGCGCGCGCGTGTGTGTGGAATATTCTTCACAAACAATGTCTGGCTGAAAAAAAGAGGATGATCGGGATTCTTCCTTATCGAATCATAGGCCAACACGCAAGCATTGATGCTTGCCTGGTAACTTAAGATCAATGCATTCTCGCTCATTGTCACTTGTGTATTATATTTATAGATCTATATACATGGCAACTTAAGTTGTACTCGATATTTGTGACATCCAGCTTTCAAGTAAACTCTAATAGTAATTTAGCCAGCTTGATTGGTACTGCGCATCTTCTATCTTCTATCCGTATCAATTTGATTGAATACCAGTGATTGAACACTTGTTCTTCAAACCTGCCTTCTTAGTATAATTATTTTCCTTTCACGCCTTCAAATCACAGCAAGTTGAAAAATAGTTCCTAGCTAGAAGAACATATACCAACCATTCTCTCTCTCTCTCTCTCTCTCGTAGCCCGCCGCATCCATTGTCTAGATAGGAAGAAAATATTCCTGGGACATTCTATGACGAGTAAAACGTTGTGCCAGACATACATACGTATTGATTTATGAAGAAAAGGATGGGGAGGGGTGGGGAAGGAAGGGGATGTCAAAATAAACATGTATATACGCAACGCAAAGCATGCAACTGGATGTGAATCTTCATTCGGCTGGCTTTTGAATTATTGCTGGAAAGAATCCAAATGTGGAAGAATAGAATTTGACAATGGATTGTGCATTAAAAAAGGAATTGATTCGGGCGCTGGGGCATGGACAAGTTCTACGGTTAGTTTCTCTACCTTTTTAAGTTAACCTCAATTTGCATGTGCGCGCCTACCCGGGAAGGTTGCATCTGCAAGTAGAACCAACAGAATTTACGTGCGCGCGCGCGTCCATGCATACATCATGGGGGGACATCCATGAAAAATCTCTGAAAGCAGCTGCATCTGCATGCTGTTTATCTTCCCATAGCTAGCCTAGCTAGCTAATAGTACATCTATATGTAGTGCCTTGCTAGAAATGGATATATCTATATATATATCTCGCTCTCTCTATATATATATGCACCAAATTCAACAATAATAATTCAGAGCCTTCTCTTTCCCTTTCCAATCATCCTATATAGCTTGGAGAATCATATAAAGAGGGGTATTTCTTATTGGTTGTTCGTTTGCTAATTTGTTTGTTTGTGAGAAAATATCTTCTCTCTCTGCATGGACTCACACTACTTCACTAGCTACTTTACAAGCACTCCCATATATACGTACGTACATACATACATACAGCTCCCCCCGCCCAACAAAATGGCATGATGCAGGAGAGAGGAGCTATACGTTTTATCTAAATCTCTCCGAAATTTCTGCTTTTAATTTGGAATCCCATATTGAGGAAACACAATCTGAAGCTCTCACAAACAATGGAGAAGGCACATCCAGGGCCCCAGCATGAGTGAGGCCTTAGCAAGTATGTATATAAACCATGCCTGCCCATCCACCAATATCACCAATTCCTTGAGCTAGCTACTTCTCTTATCTTACTGCGGCTAAGCCGAGCTGCCATAGTTCACTTCATTTCTTCATCTATCTAGGCGAGGTGAACCTTTCTACTGCATTTCAGATCATCTCTGAGATCTTGATTTCATAATTTCCTATACCCTTTCACCTTCCAGCTCCGGATGAGCCCCCATTGTTTGAAATCACAGCCGCCTCTACGACTTATGTTCTAGCTAGCTATTTGTCTTTCTTATGTCTAGCATGAGATGGGCTTTCTCTTAGTTCTGCTTGAAAGACAGTTTTGTTTCTGTTGCCTCAAAATTGAATGTGATGATGATAGCTTTATTTGTTTCTAATTAATTTCAGATATAAACAAAATGATAAGGCAAGGAGATTGGGTGTGCAGTTCATGCCAACACATCAACTTCAAGAAGCGGGACTCATGCCAACGATGCAGTTGCTCCAAGTTTGGCGGTGGGACTGATGTATCGTCCTATGGACTAAACAGGACAGAACCCCTGGCAGGGGATTGGTACTGCAATGCCATGAACTGTGGAGCACACAACTATGCAAGCCGAACAATCTGCTATAGATGTGGTGCAACTAAAGACGATTATAGTGGGTTCGGTGGAGGCATGCTGGCGCCCGGTGGCCATCCATCCGATGCCACGGTCCTCCCCGGCTGGAAATCTGGAGATTGGATATGCACTAGGTTAGTTCAGATTTAATTTAGCAGATGCCATGATCCTCGCTGACTGTAGAATGCCGAACTAGCATGACACTGGATGTTTCAGAACATAGTATTTCTAGTGTGCTAGACCAAATAAAAAAAAAAACTCAAAAATTCAAGTTTGGAAATAAATAGTGATCTCAATAAAAGTATGGCTGCATTAATCCCTATTGCATTCAGATAACATGAATTTCAGAACATAATATTTCTGGTGTACTAGACTGGACTGTTGAATCCAAATTTGTAAAATAGCAGTGATCAAGATAATAAAAATTTAGTTTCATTAATCCTAGTGCATTCTGATAACATGAATTTCCATTTCCATTTCTTATCTAATACAAGGAGATGTTGGATATGAGCAGATATGGGTGTGGAGTGCACAACTATGCTAGCAGGGCAGAATGTTTCAGGTGCGGGTCAACAAGGGATCTTGGTAAGCAATCTTCAAGTCATTATTTTTGCTTTACTAACCATCTGGTAAATGAAATGCATAGCCAAATAAATATTCATCTTCTTTTTTCTTTTCAGGTGACACAGGGAACTGAATCAAACAAAGATCACTACCTGCTACAAGATGTTCTGACTTCAGCTTCGACCTTCCACTAACATCTCCTTCTATCATTTTCTGCCTTTTTCATCTTCTTCTCGCCCTGTTTCTTCCCTCGTAGTTATCTTAAATAAGCCCCACATTCATGGTTGATGACTTACATTTGGAAGCATAAACATGTATTTACTTCAGGAAGAGCTCTGAACTTTGTTTTATGGTGCAAAATGTTCCTACGTGAAGCAAATGAAATTTCTTGAGCTTATTAATGTAAGATTTTCTTCTTTCTCTGGGCAATTGCTGAAAATTCTGTACTGCAATACTAATTTGGGAGGTGGTCCACTAATGAAAGTTTGGGGTGGTTTTTCAATTTCAACTGTCAACCAAGCTGCTGAAGCCTTGAAAGCAATTCAAATAGATAAAGCAAGGGCCAGCAATTGATCAGTCATCTATTCAACCGACGCAATTGAACAATGACAGAACTGTGGAGGAATCAGATATGAGATTCAAAGAACTTCTTTGGGCAGTTCACTTCAAAGATACCCTAGCTTGTTTCCAAGCAGTAAAATATGGTTCCTTTAGGCATCAAATGCGCATAAATCATATATAATTGTGTGGATAAGAACCTGATTCCAGATACTCTGCTTTATGCGCACATATGCAATGCTAACTTCAAATGGAGTCAAATCGAATCCAACTTTTCTTCTACCCCTTCAGTTCAATCACAAAAATATTGCTGCATTGTCACCCTTATTCACAGTTAACATGGTTTCATGACCACTGAATGCCACTACCGATCATCTGGGAATGAACTCCATGTTAGCTTAGCATCGACTAAAACTTTTAGCCGTTTTTGGATCTCTATGTCACTTAATGTGCGTGTTGAATATATGCTGGTTTTATCTATGGATATTATTGGATTCGGTTCCATACTCCATTGCTTGCTTAACTTTGTCAATTCTTGACTTCTGTAAATCAACTTCAGAACACCATTAAAGCAACAGCCGAATGTTGCTGCCCCTGCCCTCTCCCGATATGCTAAGCAGAAAACAAGTATTTATGCACACACAAATAGAGATGGAAAACACCTACGCACTGCAAAAATTGTCGGAGTTGGATGTCCAGCCCAAGAATTAAAATAATAATAAACTAAAGAAGAAGAGAGGCGGTGGAACACACACACACACACACACACATATATATATATATATATGCAAGGTTTGCAAATTGAAGGTGCAGAACAGTGGTGCGGCGCAGATGAAAAACTGAAAAAGAGTAACTTGTGTGCGACGCAAAGACGGAACCGCGGCAGTAAATTCACTGGGCTGAAGAAAAAAAAAAAAACAAATCAGGTACGAGGTGAAAGTTATTTGGAGTGAATTTTTCTATAGTTTTGGATTTTAGGCAAGAGAGTTGTAAGGATTTATTAGGGAAATAATTTTTTGTATTCACCATTATTAGCGATCTAGAGTTTGGATATTAAACTTGGGATCTTATTATACTTGATTTTTTTATAGTGAATTTGATTTGGAGTTTGGGCCGTGATTTTTCTTATACACTAAAGGGTTTTTCATGTAAAATCTTGTAGCCATATTCGTGTCTGTTTATTATTCGTGTTTAATATTTGCACATGGTTGATATTTAGTTTGCACAATTAATTTTTGTTTGTGGTGAATAGCACAAGAATTGATATCAAAGTTTGGTTCGATTTGAACATAAATTAATTATGTGAATTAAGATAGATTAACAGGTGAGTATTATGATCAAATTAAATGCCTCTACTTATTCAATTTGGAAGTTGAAAGTTGAAAATGGAAGATCTTTATTGCAAAGATTTATTTGACCCTATCAAACTTGGTTCTACCAAGTCTGTTGGAAAATCCAATGAAGATTGGGAAAAGATGCATATATAGGAAAGCAGTGGGGACTATGAGATAATGGGTTGAGACTAGTGCTTTTCACCATATCAGTACAGAAATAGATGCTTCTCAATTGTGGAAAAATATCAGTACAAAAATAGATGCTTATCAATTGTGAAAAAAATTAGAGAAGCTTTATGAGAGAAAAACAATTCAGAACAAAACTTTTGCAATTAACAAGTTTGTGAATGTGAAATACATGGATGGACAATCTATTTCAGAACACTTGAGTGAGTTTCAGGATTTGGTGAATCAGTTGGCCACTATGGAAGTAACGATGTATGATCAAATGCAAGCATTGTTTCTTTTAAACTCATTGTCAAATATTGGGAAACTCTAGGGAGGTGATATCTCTTAGTGATTATGCTCCAAATGGGATATTGACTGTATTTATAGTTGAAGATAGTTTGCTCAATAAGGAGGTCAAACAAAAGGCTATAGGTACAGATGAGTCACATGCTCTTGTCACAAATAACAAGGGTAGAAGTAAAAGTAGAGGTCCTAAGGGGCACACGATAAATCCAAAGGAAAGTCGCAGATAAAAGGAAATGTTAATTGCTATCACTATCAAAAAGAGGGTCATATAAAAAGAAACTGTAAGACTTGGAAGAAGGAACGAAAAGATGAGAAAAATAAAAAGAAGTCAACATAAGATATTATTGCTGGAGTCACAGATGTGGAAAAAGAATTTATGGTTGCTTCTTATGAAGAAGAGCAATGCGATACTGTGTCAAATCCTTATGTCTAATGGGTTCTTGACTCAACAGCATCCAACCACTCCACTCTTAGAAAATACCTTTTTATTGAGTACACAACAAGAAATTTTGGTGTTGTAAATATGGCTAATTGTGGTACAACTCCTATTGTAGAAATCTGTGTTATTCGCTTGCAGACTGATGTTGGTTGCATATTGATTTTGGATAATGTACGTCATATACCAAATTTACACTTCAATTTACTTTCTTGCCAACGTCTTGATAACAAAGGTTATTACAATGTTTTTGGTGATGGGAAATGGAGGCTCACTAAGAGTTCTATAGTGGTTGCTAGAGGTATGATTTCTCGTACACTGTACAGAACTCAAATGTTAAAATTATTTGATGGTGACTTAAATGCAGTTGAAGATGGTGCTTCGCCAGACATGTGGCACCAATAGCAAGCTCATATGAACGAGAAAGGGTTGCAGATTTTGATAAAGAAGCCTCTCATTCCTTTTGCCAAAGGTATGACTTTAAACTCTTGTGATCATTGTTTGATTGGCAAGAAGCATAGAGTTTCTCTTAGTAACACTTCTAAAAGAAAAGATAATATACTTAATTTAGTTTACTCTGATGTATGTGGTCTCATTGAGGTGAAAACTATTAGTGGTTATAAGTTTTTTATTATTTTTATTGATAATACTTCACAAAAGGTATGAGTGTATGTTTTGAAAACAAAAGACCATATACTTCAATACTTTAAGAAATTTCACACTATGGTAGAAAGAGAGACATGAAAGTCTTTGAAGTGTTTTCGTACTAATAACGAAGGTGAATACACTTCAAAGAAGTTTGAGAATTATTGTTCAGAACACGGCATCAGACATGAGAAGATAGTTCTTGGTATCCCATATAACATAATGGTCTGGCTGAAAGAACCAACAGAACTCTCTTAAAGAATGTCAAATGCATGTGCAATTTAGCTAATTTGCCTGAGTCATTTTGGGGTAAATCGATATCTACTCTGCCTGTTATCTTATGAATCAATCTCCATTTGCTCCTTTGGATTTTGATATTCTTGAAAAAGTATGGAATAGGAAAGATGTTTCTTATATATTCTCATTTGAAAGTCCTTGGGTGAGAAGCCTTTATTCATGTGCCAAAAGAACAAAGACATAAGCTTGGTGATAAGGCCACTCCATGTATTTTTCTAGGATATGGAGATGCAGAATTTGGTTATAAGTTATGGGATCCAATGAAAAAGAAGATTATCAAATGAAAAGATGTAGTGTTCCATGAAAATGAGACATTGTCAAATTTGAATACATCAAAGAAAACTAAGACCAATGGTGATGTTCTTAATCTCACATCAATCCCTTCTCCAATAGAAAATGCCACAAATGGGGGAGAGTTGCATGAAGAACATAAGGTTGAAATTGAGTCAGCGCACAGAATTATGGTAATGATGTAAATATAAAGGGTGTTGAGCAGAGGGAGCAACCCCATCCGCCTCAAATTGAAGAGTTGTAACTTTAAAGATCTACTAGAGAACGTCAACCATCTAGGAGATATCCTAGTTCAGAGTATGTTATGCTCATATATAAAAGGAGCCAAAAAGTTTCCAAGAAGTTTAAACTCATAAGGAGAAAGTTAAATGGATGCAAGCGATGAAAGAAGAGATGAATTCTTTAAAGAATAATGATACTTATGAGCTTGTTGAACTTCAAGAAGATAGAAAAGTTTTAAAGAATAAATGGGTCTTCAAGCTGAAGAATAATGGTGATAAGCTAGTAAAGTACAAAACTCATTTGGTAGTGAAGGGCTTCAATAAAAAAAATAAGGTGTAGACTTCGACGAGATTTTTTCTCTTGTTGTGAAGATGAGTTCCATTTGAGTAATATTGGGATTAACAGCTAGCTTGGATCTTTAGTTTGAGCAATTAGATGGGAAAATCGCATTCCTTCAAGGTGATTTAGATGGATTTGAAGTACAAGGGAAAGAGCACATGGTTTGTAAGTTGAAAAAGAGTTTGTATGGCTTGAAACAAGATCCTAAACAATGGTACAAGAAATTTGATTCTTTCATGGTGGTCGTGGTTACACAAGAACATATGCAAATCATTGTGTGTATTTCAAGTTGATAAGCTTTTTATCCTTTTATTGTATGTAGATGATATGTTGATTGTAGGGTAAGATTCTAAAGTTATTAGTGATTTGAAGAGAGATGACATGAAAGATATAGGGCCAGCTAGACAAATTGTTGGTATGCAGATTTTTCGTGACAGAAAAACTAAGAAGTTGTGGTTGTCACAAGAAAAATGTGTTGAGCAAATTTTAGAAAAATTTAATATGAAGAATGCTAAGCCTGTTAGCACACCTCTTGCAAATCACTTCAAACTTAGCAAGAATTGTCTTTCTACTCAAAAAGAAAAAAATGATATGGCAGTTGTTCCTTATTCCTCTACAGTTGAAAGTTTAATGTATGCAATGGTTTACACCCAACTTGATATTGCTCATGTAGTTGGTTTTGTCAATAAGTTTCTCTCCAATTTCGATAGAGATCATTGGAAAATTATGAAATGGATCTTCAGATATTTGAATGGTATCCCTAATATGTGCTTGTGTTTTGGAAGTTTAAAACCAATTCCAGAAGAATATACAGATGCAAATATGATAGGTGATCTTAATGGTAGAAAATCGACTTCAGGGTATTTACTTACTTTTGCAAAATGAGTTGTTTCTTGGCAATCAAAATTATAGAAATGTGTTGCCTTATCTACAATTGAAACTAAGTATATTGCAACAACTAAAGCTGAGCTGGTAAAGAAATGCTCTAGATGAAAGAAAAAATTTCTTCAAGAGTTGGGTTGAAGTAAGATGAGTATGTGTTTTATTGTAATAATCAAAGTGCTATGGATTTAAGTAAGAATGCAACTTACCATGGTTGCACCAAGGATATTGATGTGGGATGCCATTGGATTCGTGAAACTTTTAATATTTATTCTATTGTATAAGTGTTGTTACTTATATACAACAATAAATTTGTAATTGCGCACTACAAAAAATTTGATTTTTAGCGGCGGTTTTTTAGCGGCGGTTTCTAAAACCGCCGCAAAAAATGAAATTTTGCGGCGGTTTGCAAACCGCCGCAAAATACTATTTTAGCGGCGGTTTTTTTTTACATTTTGCGGCGGTTTTCAAAAAACCGCCGCTAAATTTAGAAAATAATTAAATAATTAAAAAATAAAATTTAATTTAGCGGCGGTTTCTGAAAAATCGCCGCTAAATTCAAAAATTATTAAATAATTTAAAATTAAAATTAAATTAATATTTGCGGCGGTTTTCAAAACCGCCGCAAAATTCATTAAAAAATTTAATTTAGCGGCGGTTTCTGAAAAACCGCCGCTAAATTCAAAAATTATTAAATAATTTAAAATTAAAATTAAATTAATATTTGCGGCGGTTTTCAAAACCGCCGCAAAATTCATTAAAAAAAATTAATTTTGCGGCGGTTTCTGAAAAACCGCCGCTAAATTTAAAAATTATTAAATAATTTAAAATTAAAATTAAATTAATATTTGCGGCGATTTTCAAAACCGCCGCAAAATTCATTAAAAAAATTAATTTAGCGGCGGTTTCTGAAAAACCGCCGCTAAATTTAAAAATAATTAAATAATTTATAATTAAAATTAAATTAATATTTGCGACGATTTTTCAAAACCGTCGCAAAATTCATTAAAATATTTAATTTAGTTTTCAAAAAAGAAATTTCCCCCCAAAACTTGCATTAATAATTTACAATTAATACTTATTGTATTAATAATTTATATTTTATAATTTGCATTAATAATTTAAAATTTTCAATTGCTTTGAAATAATAAGTAGTAATAAAATTTTTCCCCAAAATTTGCATTAATGATTTACATTTAATACTTATTGCATTAATAATTTACATTTTGTAATTTGCATCTTTATATATATAAAAGAATGATAGTTTTCGAAAAAGAAATTTCCCCCCAAAACTTGCATTAATGATTTACAAATAATACTTATTGCATTAATAATTTGTATTTTGTAATTTGCATTAATAATTTAAAATTTTCAATTGTTTTGAAATAATAAATAGTAATAAAATTTTCTCCCAAATTAATGATTTGCATTTAGTACTTATTGCATTGATAATTTACATTTTGTAATTTGCATCTTTATATATATAAAAGTAGGATAGTCTTCAAAAAAGAAATTTCCCCCCAAAATTTGCATTAATGATTTACATTTAATACTTATTGCATTAATAATTTACATTTTATAATTTACATCTTTATATATATAAAAGAATGATAGTTTTCAAAAAAGAAATTTCCCCCCAAAACTTGCATTAATGATTTACAAATAATACTTATTGCATTAATAATTTGTATTTTGTAATTTGCATTAAGAATTTAAAATTTTCAATTGTTTTGAAATAATAAATAGTAATAAAATTTTCTCCCAAATTAATGATTTGCATTTAGTACTTATTGCATTAATGATTTACATTTTGTAATTTGCATCTTTATATATATAAAAGTAGGATAGTCTTCAAAAAAGAAATTTCCCCCCAAAATTTGCATTAATGATTTACATTTAATATTTATTGCATTAATAATTTACATTTTGTAATTTGCATCTTTATATATATAAAAGAAGGATAGTTTTCAAAAAAGAAATTTCCCCCCAAAACTTGCATTAATGATTTACAAGTAATACTTATTGCATTAATAATTTGTATTTTGTAATTTGCATTAATAATTTAAAATTTTCAATTGTTTTGAAATAATAAATAGTAATAAAATTTTCCCCCAAATTATTGATTTGCGTTTAGTACTTATTGCATTAATAATTTACATTTTGTAATTTGCATCTTTACATATATAAAAATAGGATAGTCTTCAAAAAAGAAATTTTCCTCCAAAACTTGCATTAATGATTTAAAATTAATACTGATTGAATTAATAATTTGCATTTTGTAATTTGCATTAATAATTTAAATCTTTCAATTGCTTTGAAATGATAACTAGTAATAAAATTTTTCCCCAAAACTTGCATTTAATACTTATTACATTAATAATTTATATTTTGTAATTTGCATTAATAATTTAAATCTTTCAATTGTTTCGAAATAATATATACTAATTATGTAAAATTAATAATAAATTTTAAATATACAAGTTTTTCAATGCTAATTGTTTTCTATTAAATTTGCATGAATTTTATGAGAAATATTAATAGACAACTTAAACTATTAATTAAGTCATAGAAAAGTATCTATTTATTTAATATATTATTTTTATATCTTTATTCTATGTATATTTATATAATAATAAAATATGATAGTGAAATAAAGTATTTTGCCAAATGTCAATTAGTAGGGTTGTCAAGTATTAGAGTTTTTCAATACTAATTAATATTTAAGGTATCACATTTTTAAGACTATGGAAGAAATCAAAATTCATTTTTTTTAAATTTTGTTATTATTGAAAAAACTTATTCTTACTCATATTTAAGAGTTTTAATTTATATTTATAATTATAATATAATAAATAGAAAATAACGAACGTCTTTAAGTGAAAATATTATAGATTTTATAATATTTATTTATAAATAAATATAATATAATAAAAAAAATTTATAAGTATATTGAATTAAAAGTGTTCTCCATTAGCATATTGAATAGTGAATAATTAAGTAAACTTAAATTTTTTCAATATGATTAAAGATTAAAAAAATTATAATTATCAATTTAGTTAAAATTATTTAAAATAATAAATTTATTTTTTTATTTTTAAATTAAACTCTCCCACATATCACGCGGGTTCACCACTAGTTAAAAATTTAATTTAAAAAAATAAAAATAAAAATAAATTTAACAAAATTTTAATAATTTTAAAAAATATATAATTTTTTTATTTTTAATAAATTAATTTAATTCAATTAATTTATTTTTAATTTATTCCTTTATTCTTTTAAAAAATGATAAATTAATTAATATTTTTCTTTCTATATTAAAAAATATAAAATATAATTCTGAAAAATAGTGGTATATAATTTATATATGTAATTATATAACAAGGGAAGTTGGTAGATCAGGCGGTTTCAAGCATGCAATGGCATATGGGAGGTTGTGGGTTCGAAACTGGGGAAGGGGGGAGGCTGGAAATTTAATTTCCAGCCTCGCCACGTGGCGCGCGGATATGCGGCCACGTGGCTGGGCGGGTGGGCAACCATGTGGGCGCGGGCGGGTGAGAGAGTAAAATTTTTAATTTTATTTTAATTTTAGCGGCGGTTTCTAAAACCGCCGCTAAAATTTTAAATTTTAATTTTTTTTTAATTTTTTATTTTTTTTAAATTTTAATTTTTTTAATTTTTGCGGCGGTTGAAAAACCGCCGCTAAAATAAAAAATTTTAATTTTTTTAAATTTTAGCAGCGATTTTTAAAACCGCCGCTAAAATTAAAAAAAACCGCTGCTAAATCACTGATTTTGCGGCGGTTTTAAAACCGCCGCAAAATCAGTGATTTAGCGGCGGTTATTCCAGCGGTTGGTCAAAACCGTCGCTAAATGCTCCACGACGGCTGGTTCAGCGAAAACCGCCGCTAAATGCAAAAAAAACCGCCGCTAAATGCCAGTTTTTTTGTAGTGGCGGGAGACTATCTGTCTCAATTTTCTAATCTACAAAAAACATGTAAAACAAAAGACAATCAAGAATATCTTCGATATTCAAATCAATCTCCAGAAGAATATTTAAAAGTAATAAGAATATAGTTTGAGTGAAGTTCTGGCCACACCTCAATCGAATGAATCAATGTTTATTTATATAAATTGAGACTATCAAGTAAAAAGGTATAGAGTCTTTTATTAGGATTGTCTTTTAAACTTTCATTAAATTTTACTAATCTGTTTGTTTTTTTTTTTTTCTATAAATAACTTACCAATCTTTGAACTACACCCAAATTAATGTTTTTGATGTAATAACAATTTCAGTAACAAATTTTAATCTAATCTCTATATGAATTATAACACTCTTAATCCATATAAAAAGTTTATGTTAATAGATTTGATCATTTTTACACTTCTTACTTACCCAAATAAAAAATAAAAGAGAAGAGTTAAATACTAAAAGTGCCAAGAAATTATTAGTTAAATCAAAAGAAGGAGTTAATTATTATAGTGATTAAATGTAATTAATCATTTAATAAATAAATAAATAAATATTTCCCTTTCAACTCACGGAAAAGCATGTGAGAAGGGAAGCATATGCCGTGGAATATCCTAAATCATGAGGTCTTGCTGTGTGTGACCCATAACCAAGTAATATTTAAAATGGGTCTTAATTAATTTATTTAAAATAAAAAATATATATATAAATAAAACTAATTAGAGTTCATTTACATTCATACTCATAACATTATTATTATGTCTTGTCAAAATATAATTATTATATATTATAACTAAAAATCAAGTGGTGGCGCAGACTAGTGGTGCAGCGCAGGTGAAAAACTGAAAAAGAGTAGCTTGTGTGCGATGCAATGACGGAATAGCGGCAGCAAATTCATTGGGTTGAAGTAAAAAAAAAAAAAAAATCAAGTGCGAGGTTGAAGTTATTTGGAGTGAATTTTTCTCTAGTTTTGGATTACAGCCACAGAAAGTTGTAAAGATTTGCTAGGGAAATAATTTTCTGTATTCTCTATTATTAGCAATCTCGAGTGTGGATATTAAACTTAAATATGATTGTATCTTATTTTTTGATAGTAAATTTAATTCGAAATTTGGCCCATGATTTTTTTCTTTACACTACACTAAAGGGTTTTCCACGTAAAATCTTGTACCCATATTTGTGTCTATTTATTACTCGTGTTTGATATTTGTACACAGTTGATATTTAGTTTACACAATTAATTTTTGTTTGTGGCGCAACAAAAATATGATCAATGTATTATTATTCATCCGTGAAAATTAAAGCATCAGGCACGCAATCGAGGCGGTTGTTGAAATATTGAAGGGCTTTTAAGTTTTTACCACAATTCTGTCGCATAATTTGTTGTCAATGCTTTGCAGAATTATATGGGCTTATTTTCAGTTTTGGGATTTGTAATTTATGAAAAAACCCGAATGCAGTCAAAGAATTTTGTGAAAACTACTGCTGGCATGTCAAGCACATCCTTTCCATAGGTTTTTGTATGGTTAATAAACCTTCATTCACATGATCATATATCACAAGATGTTTATTATTTGTCTTCCGAGACCTACTTATGGACCTTTTGATCAGTAGATTTTGCCCATCGTAGGGTCGATCTAGCCAAAGCGTCCATGGGATCAACACATTTCTTGAGAAGAGGATCGCCTCGTGGCAAAACACCAAGAAATTCATCAGAAGCAAGAATGACACAGTTCACTGCCCGGACTAAAAGAACCTGAATTGCAATTCTTAGAAGATTCCTTGCCCCTTCCATGTCCTTTCTGTTCAATGCTACTATTGCAGGGATCACAGTGTGCTCCGTGGTCGCTTTATCGAGCAAAACCACCTCAAAACCCTGCAGATTTCCAATAGTAATCAGACCCAACACCAGCAATTTATCCGGCTAAGCACAAATATGCCTAAATATGTCCCCAAAAAAAAAAAAAATCTTATCAGAGCGAGACTTCAAGGAAAATATGGATGCATAAAGTTACCTGTCTCTCTAGTTGTTCCTGATAATAACCAATCATCAAAGCTGTATCTGCACCGAGCAGCCCAATCCGCGGATTACTCCCGGCTTCAAGAGGCTTCAGCTTAGCTTCTTTTAGCTCCCTGGCAACACAAACACCCGCACTAAGGAAAGGAACCGAGCATCCCTCTGAGACCTCGACAAGCCAGGCATGTGACTTGTGGCATGGCATGACAATGCAGTGAACTCCAGATTGCTCAAGAAACACCCTTTTAGACCTCAGGTTCTCAACTAGAGTATCTTGGTTTAGGTGAATAGAATTTTTGCATTTGGCAGGATGAAAAGGAAGCTGCCTACTTATATTCGGATCATTGCAAACGACGAAAGGAATACATTCTTCCCCAGTCTTTGAACTCCACCAAACCAGCTTCTCCAGGAAAATTAGAGTTGAGAAAACCGATGCTCCGCCGATGATGCCAACCGCATTGGCTTGGCCAAGAAGATGATTGGAACTCTTGCATCTTGTTAGAGCAGTGCCTGAGCTAGAATTCTTCTTATCTTCGTGTAGTTTTCCGCTTTCATCAGATTGCAGCAATATTATTGGAGACAACTGCATAGCCATGGATGGACTCCATCTAGTTGTGTAACGGGTTCTGATCCTTTTCCCGTTACTTCCGAACATTGGAGGGCAATTTAAAGTATGAAAGGACATGGTCATTCTTCATCAAACAACCCAACTTTTTCCAAAAGTCGAAGCTCTCTTGCCAGTCCCTTTCATCCTAAAAATCATGAAGTAGCCTCCTAATTCTCAAGGAGATTGAATTGTGTACAGATCTGAACATTCTCCGGAAGCGAAAAAGAAGGCGCGGCAAAGATCATATAATCAGAGGGCAATCTGAAAGGGATTGCACAATAAAACAGAGAGAGTTGATGCTCCCACTTACAGGGGGCCTAATATGTGTTCATTAATATTTGAGGTCCAAATTCCAATGGTGATATAACGTTGGGGAATCTTCATGATTGCCTTCCTATCATCACCTTTTGCTGTTGCTTATATCATCTGAGGGCCATTCAATGAAGAAGATATATAATTAATATCTTAGATATGAAACTAAATTCCACATGAAGACAAATATGTACCAACTTGGTCTGAAATTTTTATCTATATTTGAGAATGTGATAAGGATGTCACATGGCATGAATAACAAGGGAGACAAATCCTCAGTCTGCTACAGTGTTGTTGTCGTTGTTATTGTGAAAGGATCTCGAAGAGGAAAAAGGCGAATTTATGTGAGTTTTGAATCAAACGCATTCATCACGAATATTTTGAATATATGTAAAAGTTGCTTCATTTACTAACACACAACTACAGTTTCCAAGCCTCTACCCGTGATGATGGTTGATTTGAAGTCAGAATTTTAGGGTTTATTTTATTTTTTTTGAGTTCCCGGAGACCCGTTGCCGTCCATTCATGGCAGTAGTTTTCATAAATGGAAAGGCCATATATAAGACATAATTTGGCTTCTTCACTTTGAGCAATGAGCAGCCAACAGCTGGCCTAAGAAGGTTCTTCTTTTCAAGATATTTATAGCTGATAATTGTTGAGACAATTAATCGTTGGTTGCCATAAATGGAGGTGATCGAGGAGGATGAATCAGACACCGACACATGTATAAATAAAGGAGTTAGAATTTATTATATGGATCAGCATCAGCTTATTGTCAGCTTATTGGGCCATTCCCAAGTGGTCCAATTTTGAGCTTGAGCTTAATCATGCATGTCAAACCAGGTAATGTTATTTGTACAATTATTTTGATAATTGATTTGACAATTTATGTCAAAAATGATAGATCTATCCTTAATCTAAATGACTAATTTATCCTTAACTTATGATGTGGAATTTGAATACCCTAGCCACTGATAATCTCTCTCTCTCTCTCTCTCTCTCACTCCGATAATCTCTCCGGCCAAATTCTCTTTTACTGCAACATTTTTTTTTCGGGCCAAATTCCAATGTCAATAACTTTGATAATCACGGCCTCAACATAATTCGAGTTCGACTTTCTCTTCTTCTCTCTTCTCTTCCTTCTTCCTTCTTTGATTTTGTGTTTGACAAGAGATTTAATGTTAAATCTATAGAAATTCAACCGTTAGATCTTGCTAATTTTTGGGTATTTCGATCGATGGGGATAAAGATGTTAGATGATTGCCTCTGATTGTCGAAAACCACCGGGCACGATAGCCGATGACAATTGCCAATGTGTTTACGCGAGTATTGGGTTTGGTTGAAAATTTAAACTTAGATCTATAGAAATTCGGTCGTTGGATGTTGCTAATTTTTTAGTATGTTGGTCGATGGAGATGAGGATGTTGAGTGGTTGTCTCTGATCATCGAAAACCACCGACCACGGTGGTCAGTGGCGATTCACAATGGATTTTTTTAGTTTTGATCAAAAATTAAAAATCAAATCTAGAAAAATCTAACTGTTAAATCTAATCCATTTTTATGTATGTTAATCTCATTGAGTTGGCAGTTCTAATGGTAGATTTTGATCGTGAAAATTTTCGACCGACAACCACCGCATCGACCGATTGTGGCTGGTTTAGGTTCTTCATTGAATAAAATATTTTTTTCAAAATTTTAAAATAAACATGTTTTTTAATTATTATTTTTTTTTGAGAAATATTTTTTGATAAAAAAATATGTTTTTAAAAATTTACACTCAAAATATAAAATTAAAATATGAAAAAAAAAATCACCTTATTTCTTATTTGAGCATTTCCAATTTGACATTAGGTTAGTACATTAGAGCATTGTAAATGCTAATGACATTTTGAACAGTTTATGTCTATGCAATGTTAGAAAATTTGAGGATCTGATTATGTAATATCAAACTTGAATAATCAATGATCTAAAAGCAACATCATGAGTGATAGTTGTTGGTATCAAACTTGAATGATCAATGATCTAAAGCAAACATCACGAGTGATAGTTGTTGTACTTTTAACTTTCCAACTTCAATGTGTCTAATCTGTTATATCATTGAAAATAATTCTCAAATGAATCAATAGTTTATTTAAAAAACTCTCCAAAATACTTTGCTAATAAAATCATTTTTTTTTTTTTCTTTTCAGATTGTCTTGTGTTTAAATTCAGATGACCTAAATTAAAATATCATAAAAATATAATTTTTCTATATAATTCAATACTATCTTATTCTCTACATAAGTATAATCTCATTATTAACATTACATAAATATGTTTTTGGTGCTTATATTTTTAATTTAAAAAAACAAAAGCAATAATTAAAATTGGAAATCACACTAAGCAAACAAAAAATAAAAAATAAAAATCCTTCCAATAAGAGATGCCGGCATCAAAAGGGGAGGAGATGCCGGCGGTAGCGACGGGGAAGGAAACAACGATGGTAGCAGAGGGAGGAGGAGACATCAACAGCAGTGAAGCAGGTCGATCTAAATACATGAAAGAGAGAAAGACGGGTGAAAGAGACGCCGGCAGCAGCAGCAGGGGGAGGAGATAATGGTGGCAGCAAAGGGAGAAAGAGATGTCAGCTAGGTCGGTTGGAGCAGGTGAGAGAGAGAGAGTGTGAGAGACAAAGAGTAGTCGAGGGGCGAGTGGAGGTGAAATCGGCAACAATAATGGGTGGAGATGCTGGCGAAAACAATGGATGGAAATATCGGTGACAACGACGGGGAAGGAGACTGTGTGTGTGTGTGTGTGTGAGAGAGAGAGAGAGAGAGAGAGAAAGAGAATGAATGAGAAAGAATGAGTAGGTATTCAAATTATTGATTCACTAAGTTAATTTATCACGATATTTTGGTGTTAAAATATTGCGATAAATTGAATTGTTCAATCGATTGTCAAAATGATTGTACAAATAGCATTACTCATCAAGCCAACCAAACTTTTATGTCTCACAAGGATTATCTGTATCCTACTTCTAGAGTCTCGATATTTAGTACTCATTTACCAAAATTAGAAAAAAGAAAAAAAAAATTAGTTCGACTCTTTGTTAATTTGTATAGTGATAAATTAAAATAATTTTTGAAAAAACTATACATATATATGTGTGTATTTAGTTTATGTATAAAGTTAAGAAAATATATTTTTCTAATTAGAAAATGTTTTTTCTGTATATTTTTGAAAATATTATATATCTTTATGGTTAGAAAGGTGTAGTTCTCTATATTTTTGAAATATAATATATATTTAGTTTCTATAAAGTTTAGAATATATATTTTTAGTAATTAGAATATGTGTATATTTTTTATATTTTTGAAGATATTATATATATATAGTTTATATATATATATATTCTTTATAGTTAAAATAGATTTTTTGTAATTAAAAATGTATTTTCTGTAATTAAAATATATTTTATAGAAGGAAGAGAGGAGAGAGAGAGAGAGAGAGAGAGAGATAAGAGAGATAAAGTGGAAAAAGGGAGAGTGGGCAGAGAAATTAGAGGTAAAATGGTAAATTTATTAATTTTTTTAACGATAAGTGTGATTTTTTTCCATTTTAAATACTTTCTTCGACAGTTATGGAGTTATTAATTTTTCCCTTGCCTTAGTAAAACACTGTCTTCAGTCTTCCCACTTAATTCTTGTTTGGGACGCCCTTTTGCCTTAATAAACCATATATATGTTTGGAGTTTGCTTAATTTATTTATTATTGATCATTTTTTTTTTTATTTTCTTTTTAGTTGTTAAATGGTTGTGATTTTAGGGCAACAGCAGCTAGCTAGCACCCACCCCAAGCAAGCAACCAACCAAGTTAATTATTTAAAATGAAGAATGAAAGATTTTTGGAAGAGCTGCTGCAACATCAAATACTACTAATAATAATAACTCTAATCAAACTGCGGAACATAACATGCCCATGCCCATACCCATATTATTAATTAGCAAGACAAGGAAGGCATGCCCATATATATAAAATTACAATCACTTCTGATGACTCTCTGCTCTCTCTTCAATTATCATTTACAAATTCAAGAAACAAATCATTAGCAGCACAACAGTAGATCTCATCAAAGAGACCACTACAGCGGTGCTGCATATTTTTCAATATTATTTTTATTTTTTCTTTTCTTTTCTTTCCTTAATCGACGACAGCTCTCTCAACTTTGGTTCTGAAAATTAAAATGTACACTTTCTCCATTGAAAAGTAGAGGAAACAGCCCGTAGAGTGGGTCACGAAAGAGCCGAAGCTTGAGCCCACTATGCAATGCCAGGCCGGCCCATACACCTTATCAAACTCCTGCATTCAACCAAGTCCAAAACTTAAAATTCATTGTACCTACAAATTAACCCAGAAGGGAGAGACAGTACTTCAGAGAAAAAGATATATTCAAATACCAAACTAGCTAATTGTTGCATGCTTCTAATTTTATATAATTAATTTATAATTTTCCAACTTTTGTATGATAATCAGAACATGATTAGATCAAAACATATTGTAATTTAGGACAGTGTTTGATGCTATGTACAGATGGGATGGTCAGTACAATTCAACCTCTCCATATATATATATATACACACACACACATAAACCAAATTAATAAGGAATCCAAAGCGATCAAATGGCAGTCATTGGTGATTGTGCTGTGATATCTTATGCCAGGGGCATGTGTTGGCCAGAACCTCCTGGTCACCCAACATCTCCATGTGCAACATGCATGCAAGACTCTCTCCCTCTCTCTCTCTATATATATATACACAAAGAGAGAGAGAGAGAGAGAGAGAGAGTTCCATGAACAAAATTTCAAAGCATTTCTTGACTTGCTATTGTCTCCATCTATATACACCTTATGGAGTCCCATGCATGAGTGGAACTTCAATCTTTAATTACTATCAGCGCTAATCCAACTAGCTAGGCAGCGGCGGTACATATTGAGCTCCAAGTTTTTTGAGTCTAAGAGTTTCATATGCATTATTTTGTTCCTATCTTGTTTTTTTTTTTTATGTTATTATTAATTTGGTTAAAAATAAATTAATTAATAATATTACGGATCTTGTTAATATTATACAAACAAGATCCTAATTAGATGTAAATTGACAGAGATCCACGAAACCTAACTTTATAACTAAGTCAATAAATATTGAGTCTAATCTCGTTCATATGTATATATACAAAGATGCTTTACTTACCTTTTTACTTTCAAATTAAATTATATATATATATATATATACATATACATATATCAACTTTTGGAGGAAAGAAAATCCAAAAGTAGAGGGCGGCAGAATAATTGCATTACGTGCAATCACGGTTGTGTCCGTCTAGAGGCAGACCAGACTATAGACCGACGATCGAGAACAGAAGAGAAGAGAAGAAAACAAAAGAAAGAATCATGAAAAAACGAACTTCTATATATCACGTACGGATATATACCCAGAAATGAAGAACGAATTAGACAAACATAATTAAGGATTTATACGAAGAACAGACAGAGGGTCTCACGTACATACGCACCTTCTTAATGTTAAAAGCCATGTGTTTAGAGCTGAACTTGTCCAAACCATCAAAACTCCTTCTTGCACATCTAAAAGCATGCACCTGCATCCACCCTGGCATATCCGTCACAAGAACCTTCACCTGAAGAAATGCGGCCACCGCCGCCGCGTCCGTTTCTACGTGCGACACCGATTTCCTCCCCTCCGCTGCCTCGCCTCCACCGTCCACTGCCCTCCGGCCGCCGCCATGCTCCCGGTTCTCTCGATAGGTTTTTGATCTCCCTAGACCCCAGTAACCGCGTGACACCACCTTCTTCACCGCCTCCAGTGGTGTTGAGTCCGCTTCCGGCTTCCCTTTTCCGGTGTCCAGCTTGTAAACATACTTGACTCCCTTCTTCTGGGGTTCCATAGCTTGGATTGAAGTTAATTTGGTGGGTAGGTGTTCAACTTAAAAAGAGTGCAGTTGGGGCTCAAAAAATATAACACGCATGTGCCACCGGTCATTTGGATTGTGATTCCTTTATACCTAGCTAGTGAGGCAGCTAGCACACTCAGCGGCATAAATATAGTACTGATCCGCTTCTTTGCCCGCTTCATATTTTAGCATCTTAATTTTTATTCTAAGTACAATTTTTAATAAATTTTTTTTGTAATTCAATAGTGCAAATTAAATCATGTCTTTGTAAGATGTTATTTGTTTCTTGTTGGCAGTGTTTCTTATGAATGATTTTACACTACGTACATGTCGACCTTAACTTTGTTTTTTTTAATAATTTTTAACTCTTAGGATTAGGGGCTTTTTAGGATTCAGAAGTCCCAGAGAGATAGCTTCACTTGAGTTTCAGAATCGACAATTAACGTCTCTCAATAATAATTATATGTTAAAAGCGATTAATAATAATTACGATAACATCACCACACTAAATTATTTTAATTGTATTTTATTTTATATAAAAATTCTATATATATATATATAAACATCATTTTTCTCAGTAGTACGTATAATCACAAATTATAAGGAAAACTCTAGAGGAAAATGACTTCCCCCAAGAAACTCTTTAATATATATCATTTTCGTAAACACGTCTAGGGCACAGGGCTAATAAAATAAAGTTAATTAGAAAGTGGGGTTGATCATAGATTAAGCAGCAAACCATGTGTAGTGGCCTAGGGATGGGGAGATAATAAGAAGATTGGAATTGAGAGAGAGAGAGAGAGAGAGAGAGAGGTCTGATTTAATGTATTTGATATTGACGGAGACATTAATGGACGTTATGAAGAGTTGCTTGTGGTAGTTGCAAGGCATATTTGTCCGCTAACGAAGCTGTTAGTAGACAACAGCCAGCACAGAGGGAGGACCCCTCCGACTGATCCACTTCCCATCGCCTTCGATCTCTGATGGCTTAATTAATCCTACTGTAGTAGGCGTCATTGCTGTACTGTACTTGCCCCCTCCCCTCATAATTGCTTTGATTCAATCAATTAGTATTAATTTCACGTACGTCTGCCTGCCTAGCCTAGCCTATTCATCATCATCATGGAATAATTCTCCCTCGCTAAAATAGTTGTCACAGTGTTAATTTGTTCTTTTTTGAATACGGGTATTGTCTGCTTTTTTTTCTGAGGGAAGGGCGTGGTGTGGGGTGGGGTCTTAATTACTTACAAATCTTAATTTTTCTTTTTTAACTTACATGCATTTTTTTATCAGATTCCTCTTTCATGACAAAACATCTTTAAAAGGGATTTTGCATGAGTTTTTGTACGCCAAAATTAATACATTCAAAAGTTGCTTTACAAGAAGCATTGAGTAAGTAAAGTCGTCGTTAATAATTTTTTCAATCGCTTATTTATTCAAGATTAACATGTTCTTAAACGCTACTAAATTTGGGGTACAGGATATTCTAAAAAACGTTACTTTACTTAAAGAAATGTTTTCACCATTTTTCTCTGCTAGCTGTCAATATATAGATTTTTCTACATTTGTAAGTTTGAAAATTAAGCTTGGGATTTTCCACACAAAAAAAAAATAAAAAATAGCAGGAGTTAAGAAAACATCGGCAACATCTATATATATAGTTTAGTAAATTGTAATATTCAACATCTATTTCATAACATGTATATTTTTATTTATTTTTGTCTATAAGTATATATTTTTATTTATTACTATATATATATACCAATTAACAAATCAGATCTAGATAAAAATAACCTTCAAGAATGTAAATGTTCAATCCACCAAAAGCAGCTGCAATCAACATAACCTGTGTTCGACGGACTTGCATTCACCGATGATGAAGAATTAAATAAAAGTATCGATTTGATCTTATTATTATACTTTAACTTGTATATTTTTATTATTAGAGTTTTATTTTTAAATTATATCTTTTGTTTTTTCACTAAAATTAAAAAATTATGTCCTTGAATAAATTTGGTACCTACAAAGTTAATACCCCACCACGAGAGGATAAAAAAAGTAGCCAACTTAGGGTAAAAAAAGGTAAATTAGTCGTGGAGGAGCTGCTTTAAATATTTATTGAAGGACCACCCTTGAACTTAGGGTATCTTCTTTCCTAGTATACTTAGAAGAGCAAAAGTAGCCAACTTTAGAGACTCTTCACTCTAAGCAAGCCTACAAATTACTTCTTAAAATAGGGTTATATTGGGAACAGTAATTTTAAAGCATAACTAATTACTTTAATATTAAAAGAACATATAGCTAGATATTTGTACACATTTGTTGGAGAGTAAAATCAAGTAAAAGTCTTGTCCTCAATAATAAGATTTCTGTCAAGTGATTGAAAAATCACAACTATAATTATATAGAATTTCAAAAACAGTCTATATTATATACAAAGAGATCATGAATCCTCCTGAAATATCTTACCCTCGTGATTGTAATTACTCTGAAAATTAAGTCTTAGCTAGATTTATTGAGCCCATTTTATGAGACCCACCGCTGGGGAGTAGAATAGCCATGGTCTTAATTCTTGTGGGCCTAGCTCATGTCTAAGTATGGGCCTGGCTCATTGATTTTTGAGATTAATTTTCATATCCACATAATGGAGAATTTTAATTAATTAATGGGAAAATTATACGCAGTATTTTTTGTCATTACTTAACCCTAATTAAATATTCATAAATAATCTCGTATTATTTTTGAAATATAAAAAATAATTTTTGAAATCATATCAAAACTCAAAAATAATTTTCTCTTGGAAGAATTTTAGATGGGTGGGTATCAACGTATTAGATTATCCAAAATAATGAAATTGTAACGTGGGTCAGGTGTGTTGGTTGGTGATGAAGATTGCTACTCCATAAGCAAGATGGTCCCTTACCATGGGAACGCATCTTCTTAGTGCATCTATTTGTAGGACAGTTGTGGGGTTCCAGGCAATGCATTCAATTCCCACCCCCTCCTTCTCCCCTTTTTCTGGATGTCTGCGTGCAAAAAGAACGGCACCCTGCACCTGCTGCTGATATATATATATATATATATATATAGTATAGTCCTTCTGTTGTGGCCAATTTTAGATACCTCCGAGTATCCGCACCGCACAGCACATTTATACCGCATTTTATTGTGTTATATTGCAATTATTATTATTATTATTGTATTGTATCCCTTGCTTTTGTACCCCAATTATCCACTTTAATTTTCACACCACATTTAAGAGTGCTGTAACAATCGTATTGTGTTATTGATTTTTTTCTTTATCATCATTAAGCGATCAAGAGTCAATGATTTTTTTACGATGTCTTATAATTATAACAAATTGATAAATTTAATTAATAAGTCATTAAAATTAAATGTTATTTTTAAAATTCTAGCCAATCTAAGAGGTCAGTTTGTCTGTGTGTGTGTGTATGTGTTTTTGATTGATTCAAGTTAAAGGGTGAGATTTGGGCAGTAGAGCTTTCAAATACAATTGAAGCCCAATGCTAGAGTTGGGCCTATTTGGGTATATACAACAGAATTAGGCCTTTCCGTGAATGGGTGGTGGGTTGAGTCCATTTGGGATTCAAATAGACGGCTAAGTTTTCTCACAGTTCTTGTAAATATTTATCTTAAGATGTAATTTTTTCCACTTATAAAAATAACATTACTTGATAAATTCAAATAATAATTATTATTATAGTATTATCTATTTATTTTTCATTTTTTTGAGATCTTAATTTTAATGATTACATACTTATTTAACAAAAAAATATTTTTTATTTGAAAACGTTGATTTCTACTCTCTCATGCTCGGCCTCGTCAAATGTGAGTTGATTGAATGAAAAGAGAAAGAGAATCAGAATAGAAATATAGATGACTTCATTGTTTATTTTATTTTATTATTATCTTTGCTACTCTTCTTTTATTTTTGATAGAATAAAAATAAAAGAGACTCTTCACCACTTCCCTCTCCGTCCATCTCGATCTCCCTCGCCCAAACCCCACCCAGAATTAACGCTCACCATCGTCACTCCCATTGCAATTTTGAGCTTCGACCACCATTTTGAGACTCTTATTCACCCTTTAATTTCCTGCTTCGGACGACAGTGAGTTAGAACCATCACTCACAATCTCCTTGTCTGTTCAATCTCTATCTCCGATCCCTCTCGGTCCATCTTGATCTTCCTCTTCGTTTGTCGTTCTAGTCGCCGTCTCCGAATCCATCGCCTCTCCAACTGCTGATTTCGAGCTCTAGCTAATCCGTAGTTGCTTAGCCATGAAAAAAAGGAAAGGGAGAATGGAATTTTGTTTTTTTTTTTTTTTTTTGATAGGGAGGTTGTAACTCAAATCCAACGGTTGCCTTTCATCCACGGAAATTGAACGGCTGGATGCTTCAGAAGGGCTTGAAAGAGGGAAGAAACAATTATTTTGTTTGGGAGATATTTTGAAAGAAGAGAGGAAGGAGATTGGAGAGGGGAATTAGATATTTTGAAACAATTATTTTGCTTCCTTTATGAAGTTTTTATTAAAAATTAAATATCATAATTCTTTCATACCCTTTTTATTTTTATTTAAAACTCCCAAACAACACCATAAGCAAATTTCAATTTTTTGTAATTAAAGATCCAAACAATTAGTAACATAACTCTCCATCTCCTCTCTTTTCCTTTTCCAATAATCCCTCCTCCCTTCCTAAAACTCTCAAACATAATCTTAGTTTTCATTTCCTCTTTTCTGTTAATGCATCATTTTTCTAAATACAAAAAATAATTTACAAATAAGCAATTATATAGATACACACAAAAAATGCAGGTAAATTACTGAATTTTATATTAAAGTATAAAAGTGTTATTGAATTTCAATTCGTAGTCAAAACAATCATTGAATTTTAATTTAATATACAATTTTATAATTACTGTCAATTACGATAAAAAAAGACTAACGAAATACTAATATAACGTTATTAGCCATATCAATATCTTGTTAGTTTTTTTAATAATAATTAACAGTAATTATAAAATAATATATTAAATTTAAATTTAGTAATCTTTTAATTATAAATTAAAATTTAATAATTTTTTTTATATCTTAATATAAAATTAAGTAATCATTTATGCAATTTAACTCAAAAAAAAAAAAAAAAAAACTAGAATGAGCATGGGCTCTCCAATGAGAATTGAAGAGGAAAATAATCGCGCAACCAGTGGCCACCAAGCCGTTACATAAGGAGTGACGGACGTCAATGTCAGGTTCACAGACGCAAACTAGTTTACCATTTCAGTCGGACTCTTCAACTTCAACTAAGTGACGTTCATTATTTAATTGAGGGGGGGAACATATATCATATCATATATCACTGAACCTGTTACATTTTTAACTTCACCCTTTTCCTCTCAGCCCACTCTCATCGTCCAATCTATAAACTACGCGACACCCACAACACCACGCACGCGACAAGACACCATTTCACCGAACCCTTCTAGATTTTATATATATTATATCAATATATTTATATGTTTATAATGATGATTTATACTATTTGGCGGATCTGCTGCTGCTGTTGCACGTTGCAGCTGATGAGGGAGCATGATTGGACGGCGTTGCCTGCCAATGGCACCACCGGAAGGTTGTCGCAGTTGCAGATTTCGATCATCATGCCGTCGGGGTCGTGGAAGAAGAGCTGATCCACGTAGATTCCACCCTCCTCCACCCTGCTCTTCAAGTACTCTATCTCCATCTCCTTCAGCTTCTTCTCCACTGCCGCCATGCTCTCGCACTGCCAACCAGGTCAATTTCATCATTTCACGCTCTCAACACAGACCCACATACACATATATATATAGTTAATTATATGATGATATGCATATATATATTCATTCATGCAGAGAGATGGATGGATACGTACTTGGAAAGAAATGTGATTATCTTTGGGGTTGATCTGGTTAATCTTGGGCATGTTTTCAGGATCTTCGGATTGGAGAAGATGGATGCCTATGCCATAACTGAATAACCTGCGCGCGCATATGGATATGTATCAAAAACCAGAAGAGCAATATTATTAGCGAGAGAGAAGATCAAAGGGTCTATATATATATAATTATTTCTTGATGATTATCACGTTAATTAATTTCAACAGTTTTAGTTGGATGTATATATATATATATATAAGCGTGTATGTACGGTACCAGGCTCCATCAAACTCAAAGGAATTGGGCCTTCTGACGGGGAAGAAGCCAAGAACGTTCTGGTAGAAATCGAGAGATTTCTCGACCGATCGACAAACAATGGAGATGTGATTCAGGGACTTCAAGTGTAAAGGGTTTTCCATGCTGCTTCCAATCGTCATCATTTTCTCGATCGATCGCTTCAAGAACTAGCTAGCAAGAAATTCACAAGGCGGGCAGTACTGATCCACCGAAGATGAGACGAGAAAGAAAATGAATGAATTGATCAATGGAATTGAAAGTCGTGAGAGAGAGAAAGAAAGAGAGAAGGATCTAATTAATTGGGGATTTCATGGGAGTGAAAGAGAGGTATATATTGAGAGAGACAAGTGGATGGACGTCTCTTTCCAATTGCAATTGAAATTGCGTGTGAGATTCCTCTGCTTACTCCTCCTCGAGTCTTTATGAGTATCACCACATAGGCGCCACGTCATATTATAATCTAAAATTCAAGCTGTCTTTTGGGATTTGTTTCTTCAATTTGACACGTCACAAAGACATCTCACTTATCCATAGTCGTCTCATATTAATTGTCTTTTATGATTTGTATGTTAACTAATGAGCATATTTTCACTTACAACAACCACAACAACAACAAACAAGGTTTAATTTAATCCCATTCTATGAAATTGATTATTCTAAAATTTATATTATTTGATCCCACTAACTTTCAATTATCAAATGACATCTTCCTCAATTCCTCAATCCCTCAATCCCTTGAATGAAGAAAAAAAATATATATATATATATATATGTGCACACCCAACTGGACTGAAGTAATATTTTTTAAGAAAGATTGCAATAACTGGTTATTAATTATAAAAATTATCTCTCACGTTTTAAAAAAAAAAAATTTAATGGTGTTTTTTATTATTAAATAAAGAGATGAAATAATTATTTTTTCATTTATTCTTTTTCATATCTTATTTGATTTAAAAAAATAAATAATAAATTTATCGTGGACATGAACATTAATGAAATCAATAAATTCAATTTCAACGTGCAATGAAGCTAAATGAGTTTATTGCCTACATTCATCTTAATCTCAAATTTGAGTTTGAATATAAGGGAGACATATCCTTACACTACTGACATGGGGCTACTGACAATAATGGAGGGAGGTTGGTGACATTGGAAACATCTATGAGAGTAGAAAAGAGAAAGAAAAAGAAGAAATTAGGAAAAAAAAAAGATGAAAAGAATAGTGAGATGAATAAGAATATTTTAATTATTTTTAATATTTAATTAAACTTAATTAATGACAAATGAGAAATTTTACCATAATTTTAAATCTCTTGCAACTTATTCTATTGTGAAACATTAAGTATAATCTTTATAATTATTTTAAATCTTAAAGATCAGGGTTGTTATTTTTATAATATTTTATGGCTAATCCTTGAGATACTTTTTTTCGGGAGTTCTACTTGATCCCATAATTTTTGATATAAAAAATAAATGCAAGTCTAATATACAATACAGCCCTAATCTTGTAGAGTGAGTTGGAAGACCTGGGGGTATGCATTAGTTTGGTTAGATCGAACTAAATCAATTGAATTGGTCGGTTCGATTTAGTTATTAAAAGATCACTTATTGGTTCGATTAATTTTAACAAAAAAATTTAGTTAATTTTATCAATTCAGTTATTTCAGTTGGATTAACCAAATAAACCGAACTACACCCCCCCAAACCAACGAACCAAATAAACCCACCCACCCAGCGCGGCCCCCCAAAAACCCCTTCTCCCCTTTAGTTCAATCTTCTTTCTTTTATTTCACCCATGCCTCGCCCTTACAGGAGAGAAATCTCCTTTTTCTTTTCTGTCGGCCACCCCCTACCACCATCCACGGCTACCATCACCACCACTATCCCTCAGAGACGAAGACGAAGGTTGGAGAAACGAAAAATGAAAGGTCAGAGAGATCAAAAAGTCAAAGACGGAGGGCCGACTGGTTGGCCCTTTGTTTTCAGCCCTTTGTCTCCTTTCGAGTTACCGACGCCGACGCCGACCTCTGCATCTGAATCCGAACTCCCATCTGAGAGGTCGCCTCACCTCGAAACCCTATGTTCCTAACGCTCACTCCAAATCTACTGCTCGACGTTCATCTCTGGATCGAGCAGCTAACTGTTATTCTTTTTCTTCGCTACAACCTTGAGGTTAGTTTCATCTCCAGATTTGTGCTTCTTCATCGGCCATCGGTACAATCTTGAGCTACCATTTTTTCTTGTTTTTGTTTCTCTTATCATGTTCATTTAATCTTATTCTGTGTCTAACTCCATGCATTCCTCGTATATGTTCGGCTATATGGTAGTCAATTTTTGGGTAGGTTTTTGGTTCAGTTAGTTTAAATTTAAAATCGATTACTTTGGTTAGTGTAGTAGTTTTGTTTAATTATTTATTTAAGGTCGATTCGAATCAGTTAGTTAAAATTAGACGATTTAATTCTGGAAAAATGCTAGAGAGCCCAACGGGTTTACTGAAAGGAGGCAAAAAGACCATTTTACCCCCATGCCTTGCTCTCTCCTTCCCTCTCCAATAGATTTCCCCCATGCTCTGCACGTCTCCCCTGCCTGCTATGGCCGTCGCTCGCCTCTCCACAGCGCCTCACTGTAGTCGCCGGGCCTCGTCTTGCCAACAGTTGTTGCATTGATTGTCGGCAATGGCGATGAGGTGACAGAAGCGAGGCCGGGCCACTGCAGCGAGGCGCGATGGAGAGGCAAGCGACAGCCATGACAAGTAGGGAAGACGCGCAAAGCGAGGGGGGTAGTGGCCCGCTTCGCAAATTTACAAAATGAGCGGGGACAAAATCTTCTTTTTGTCTCCTCTTTGTGAACCGCTCAGTAGGCCTGTTGAGCCACGTAAAACGACTTTTAATTCGATTATAATATGTTTTGGGAACATGATGTGACAGTTAAATAAATTTATTCATTGGAGTAGCAGATTATCTATAGACTTCATTAATTTATGACGTGACAGTTGCAAATTGCTAGTTGCTAGAAGTCAAGAACCATTGAGAAATTTCCAGTACAAACAGGAGTACACGAAGTAAATACCGGCTCTGCCCGCTTGGGCATGGCCCCACCAAACGACATCCAAACTTAATTAAATAATTTAATTAGTTTGACATGAAAGCAACAACATAGTTTTTTTACTAATTATCTCAGCTGTCTCAACAGACACCCTCACCGTCCAGGGCCAATCCAAGGTTAGATTGGATTTTATATCGTGTCGGTTTTAATCTAGACATTATAATATATATATATATATATAGGTTTGATAAATTTGATGTTGGATTCGCACGTCAAGCACTTCTTATTTTATTAATATCGATGTGGCAACCTCTCAATACGAATACCATTTTTATTGTCCATATTTCTTATCTTATTAATATTGGTGTATCAGTCTCTCAATGCGAACACCATTTTTATTATTCATATATAATAAGTATTATAATTTTTTATTATTTTTTTAATTTTTTATTTATTTCACGCAATCTATTACCCACCTATTCTTTATATATCAGCTTTACGGTGTTTATTTATTTAGTTGTCTGTGTCAAAGGACGTGAACTAAAAACCAAATTCAGGCAAGATTTGAGGAGGGAGAGCGAACTTACCCCCCAAGTGTTGATAGAAGCTTCACAATGCAGCGAAGACATCGATAGGTGCATGCATGAATTGATAGCTTCTTAATTTGGGGAACTATTAAATGATGGAGTCATCTTAGTAAAAAATATATATATATATTAAATGTTGGGTTATTATATAATTAATAAATTAATGTAAGCCTGAATCATCATTTGTCTGTCGACTAGGATGTCTAAAGGGACTGGCTGATAAATTATTAGTGTGGAATTAAGTTATAAAACTATTGAATCAACATCAAAACATTTTTGCATCACAACAAACTCTCTCACTCAAAATTAAAATTAGTAATTGAAGTTAATTTTAAAAAAAAAAAAGAAAATAAAATTGCACCTACCTGCCTGCCTCTGGTCTGGCCAGGCCTCACCTGGCTGGGGATCAAAATGCATGCACGGCACGGGAGGAAAGAAAACAAAGTGAGGTTGTCCTTTTCTTTCTAAAAATCCAAACAGGCTGCAAGACAAGTCTTGGATGGACGACCTTTAGTGAGGTGTCGCCATCAAGTCGATCCCGGCTGGCTCCCAAACGCCGCATGCGTAAGAGAAACCCAACTCAAAACCGTGTGTTTATTTATTGAATCAAATTCGCAATTGAATTCCCGACGGGACGAGTGTCGACAATTAGTCAGTTCGGTAGCCAACTAACCAAAATGTTAAAATTAAATAGATTGAAGTTATTTAAAAAATTCAACTAAACTAATTAAATAAATTAAGAAATTAAATAAATCAAAAATTGAACTGATAGAAAAAAAAAAAACAAATCAAAAAATTGAAAAAACTGACAAAACCAAAAAAATTGAGAAATTTAAAAAAAAATTAAAATAATTTTCAACCTTACTATTACCGCCAGCCATCGAGTCGACCCATGATTTCAATAATCAGAACTCGTTATCGAATTCCCCCAAATGCAGTGATTCATATATTCAAAAGTGAATTTGATCCAACGATTAATTTTTTGTAAATTTAAAATTAATTTTCTTGTCAAAACTTATGTTTTTGAAAAAATATCGTCAGTCATCATTTACGATAGATTCCGACTATCAAAACTAATATAGATTAGCGTTGACTCAACAATTCACATATCAAAAAATCAAAAAAATTTAACTGTCGAATTTCAATATATCTAAGTTTTAATGTTCACCACCACATTCGTGTGTGCATATACCAAAAAACTGAAAAGGTTGCTGAAAATCTTACTGAATAGGCCAAATCTTAGATGTCATAAATCATTGAAGGAAACAAATGTGGTGTTTAAGGCGATGGTGGTTGTGAAGGCATCGTCAATGGGGCGAGCAAGGTGGTGCAATGGAGCTAGCGGCTTGTGATGGGAAAAAACAATCACAAAGAGAGAGAAGTTGGTAATGATGGGATACGGCTGGCCATCATTGGCATTAGAGAGAGAGATGAAGAGTTGTAATTGGTTAGAGACAACGACGAAAGACTCGAATTGGGGATTGCAGTCTTGCAGTTATTGAGAAAAGGCTAAAGACAAAATGATATGTTCTAATTTTTTGTTCTCATGTTCTTTTTTTTTCTATAAATAAAAAATTTATTGAGAACCACAAAAAACACTTATAGTTTTAAATTAGGGCATCCCTAAGTCTCAACCAAAGATTGCACTAGAATATCTAAACAATTAATACAATGTACAAATATACAAGTATACAATTCTCCTGACATCAAAAGAGATGTACAACTGTCAAGAAAAATTATTATTAATGTCACCATGTGAACATATTTAAATAAAACAGTTTTCCTATGGATCATGATAGCTTTATTCTTCTTTTCTTATTCAGTTCGGGTAAAAAATAACGCCGTTTAGTAAATTCAGTCGGTGTAGTTATTTCAATTTTTTTAACACGAAAATCAAATCGAATAGAAATAATTAAAATTGTCAAATTTTAAAACCAAACCACATTAACCCTTAATAAAAATTAAATCAAAAATTTTAATCCACCAGAAATATGATTCCCATCCACCAGAAATATGCCAATTATTTGTAAATGATTGTTATAGTTTGAATTGCTTGTTTGTTAGTGCATCCAACGTCCAACTTATGGGATGCCAAATGATAATTTCTATTTTTGCTTTCATTATTGAGTTGTCGAAATCAAAATAGACACCACATTTGACTGCCTATTTTCATTTTTTAATTATTATTTTATTTTATTGTTAAATGATTGAATTTTATATTAAAAATAATAAACTTATTTTTTAAAATTTTTCAACTTTATATTCATCTTTTATTTTTTTTAAAAAAATAAATTATATGAATTTTTAAGACAAAAAAACGTACTTAAAAGTCTGAAATCTCGAATTGGTAGTAAAAAGTGCTAAGATTGAACTGGACACGCCACACACCAAAATTAACAACACTTATCCTATGTAAATGCCATTAATGAGCCCATACTGATACTAGTAGTAGGCTTCACAACGGCCCACGGGCCCATACTGATACTAGTAGTAGGCTTCATGACGGCCCTTCCCTGAACCGAAGTGGACCATCTTTTATACATAAAAGCTCAGTAAGTAGTTAGTAAATGTACCCCCTCTTTCTGTAAAAGAAATAAAATAAATTAATAATTTCAAGATACAAAATGTCAGTTAATCCAAAATTTATAAACTTAAAAACAATTAAACCCAACCCAAATTGAAATTCCCTGCAAATCACTCACGTTCTATTCATCTTTTCCATTGGCTTAAACTGCACTGATATCCACTCATTTATTCATGCCAAATGACAAAAACACACAATAATGAGAGTTAAGTGAGACTCACGTGAGAGTTTATGAAATTGTCCAATTGAGATCTACGGAGTATTTCTCGAGGCTCGAGCATTGCACAAGTCTCTTAGTCTCACCACCACATTTGACTGCCCATAAAATTTTGCTTCAATTTTGTAGATCGAAGATTGAACTTGCGACCAACTAAACTAACATCAATATATCGTTTGTCCAACTATTTAAAATATATCTTAAAAATAAATACCTGATGTTTTCTTTTAGATGTTAATGTATATCATGCCAAAATTGTTTTGTTGGAGATTGAATCCTTAGCCCCACTACTCATCTTCACACACACAGTTACAACACTTATTCATGTTTGTTGATGGTTCAAATAATTGAGACTTTTTTAACTCACATAGTAAAATTATACAAACAATTCATTCTTTTTTTTTTTGAAGAAAAATTCTGGTTTTTTTTTTAAATTGTTCACCAGACATATATAATAATATAGATTTTCTCTTTTTTTTAAAAAAAAAAAAACTTAATCAATAAACATCCAATACAAAATTAAATTGTCACTTGGCACAAAATTATTATAGGATAAAACAAGGAATAGTGGAGATAAACATTCTCAAAAGACATTTATGAATCAGGTCCAGACTAAAAAAGCTTAATAAAGTAATCTCTCTTTTTATTTCAGGGTAATGTTTTAGTTATAGTAGAACAAATGTCACAAAATTAGATCAAACATGTGGTTGAAATAAGAAAAAAATTCTAATGAGAAGAATTTATGTCTAAGACTTAATTTTTTTTATTTTAAATATCAATTTTTTTTTTCAATTTTCATGTATGTAATGTTCATTCGAATTACGTTTTAAGTAATGTAAAAAATGGAACAACTCAAATTGATTCGATTCGATTCAGTTGACTTCGATTCAAGTACTTCAAAAAGTCAAAATTTGCAAATACCTAGGGAATTCCCAAATCCATTATCCTTCCTCAAAACCTCAACCTGACCTCACCCAATCTCTGCCATCTCGGCGTTCTGTTCTGCCCTCGACGCTCCGCCCTCTTGCCTCTATCCCCAGTCGCCGATGTCACCCCTCCCTCTGTCCTATCGGCTGATTCGCCTCTTTCGCTGGCCTAAAGTAGTCAAGAGACTTCATTCTCGCTGAAGACTAGAATAATCGCGAGATAACGCAACATTGAAGTCTTGAACCGAGTTTGCCCATGCCTTCACAAATCCTTCATTTCTCTTCTTCATAATCATCTTCTAGGGCTCGCATTGTATTTTCTCCGAGATTTTTCCCGGAAAAATCCCGCGAAGATGGACGGGAACTTGGAAATCTCTCTAGACAAACTTCAGATCAAGCGTCTGGATGCCATTGAAGAAAACGGAGCTGAGCGATTCCCTTTGTAAGCTTGTGCTCGCATCGCCTTCGATTCCCTCGGTTTTTAATGTGTGTACATATTTGATTGTAATGTATGGATACACAGTGATATGTTTGTTTGTGTTGCAGCGATGAAGGTTATGATGAGAAGCGAATGAACTTAATTCGGCGAATAGACTTCGCATGGGCGGTGGAGAGGCAAGACCCGAGTAAGAAGCAGAAGAAGAGTTCTTCCTCCAAGGAGGCCACAGCGACGCCGTGGCCGTGGCAGAGCATGGTGGAGAATTTGCAGTTGGCTCATCAGGAGCTCTCTGTCATATTCGATCTCATCAAAACTGTGAGTTACTTTTATTTGTATGATAATTCTCCAAAATGATAGGGCTTTTACGTTGGCAATTCCGGGAAGTGGTCGTTTTGGTTCTAAATTTGTGTTGGACATAGTTGTTCTAGGGTTTGAATACAGTGAAAAATGGACTCTTTTATTTTTTGTTAACTTTAATATTGAATTGACAATTTGACTTGAATGTTATGTGTTCTTTAGTAAGTTAAAAGGGTTTTGGTATTGTGGTTTCCAGCAAATTATGGTTTTGATTTAAAAAATCTGTGTCAAACTTAGTTGTACAATTAAGGGACGTTTGATTGCCATTTCATTTTCAGTTTTTTGTTTTTGTTCTTAAAATTTTGTAAATAAAAATAAAATATTCTGTTTCATTACCTGTTTTTATTTTCAAAATTTTAAGCACACAAAATATTCTGTTTGATTACCGATTTTTATTTTCAATTTTTGTTTTCAGGTTTCAATCTCACTCAATATTTCTCTCACATTAATGTTCAATAATCACCGCTAATTTGTTTCACTAGAGATGCAAACAGGCTGGCTTAGCCCGACTTGAACCTACTCGTAACTTGACGGGCCAAGTCACCGCCAATTTGTTTTGCACTGTAGATGCCAAACAGACTGGCTTGGACTGACCTGAACCTACCCATAACTTAATGAGTCAAGTCACCACTAATTTGTTTTTCACTAGAGATGCCAAACAGACTGGCTTAGACCGACCTGAACCTACCCATAACTTAACGAGTCAAGTAACCACTAATTTGTTTTTCACTAGAGATGCCAAACAGGCTGGCTTAGCCTGACTTGAACCTACCTGTAACTTGATGGGCCAAGTCAATTCAACAAAAATACATGAAGCAATGCCTTATCAAACAATATGCTTAGTTTTTAGTTTTCTAACAAAAAATTAAAAACCAAATAGAGAAAATTGATTTGGACTTTTAGGTAACTTTAATGTAGTTATTGTTTACAATTTGAATCAAATACCAAACTTTGAGCTGAAACTTTTGACGTATAGTAATTGCTTTGTTCTAGTTGTGCTCTTGCTTGATATGACTTTGCTCTGAAGTATCTTAGTATCTTATCAAATATGACTTTCCACTGCATTAGTGAGTATGAGAAAAATGGTGTTGCTGGGGAATGGAATACGATTAGTTAAGTAATCTGTGTTTTCCATTTCTATGTGTAGGTGGAAGCTAACGATGCAGTTACTGTGGCTGGCATGACTCGACCCAAGCAGTTACCTAATGAATTACTGTGTGACTTATCTGTATCTACAGCAACAAAGCTGCAATGCTTTAGGGTACTCTTATTTCTTTCTGACATTTGTTATTTTAGTATTTTTGTTATTTATCCATGAAATAATACTTTCTTTGGCAGCCTCGTCATATTTGCATAATTCTAGATTGGATATGTCATGTGCTGTTTCTGAACTGCTCCAAGTTTCTGATTGGCAGGATCTTGGGAAATATTTCAAGAAATCTGCCAAAGCATTGGAACAGCAGGTCACTAGAGAAGCAAGATTCTACGGTGCTCTCATCCGGTAAGCATCCCTACATAGCTTAAGACAGGGATGGCTAAACTACTCCTAAATTTCAGGAAGCATTACATTTCATTTTTATTTGTGATTTTGCTAAAGTAACAATATCCATGTTTTCCCTCCCTTTTCGCATCTTCCCACTTTGTTGTTCACACATGGCTGTGGTTGTATATTGTTTTCTTGACATGTACTGCCTCCCGGACATATATATATATATAAATAATGTTATTGTCTCATATTAGTTTTAGCCTTTATTTACATATTGCTAACAGACCTATAGATTGCAGCAAAACTGGAAGGTTAAACGGCAGCGTGTGGTCTCTTCTTCTTCTGCCAATGAAGGCTTCTATATTGATCTATTTGATAATTCATTATATGATTCAGCAGCCATATCCCGCCCTTCAGCTATATCGACTGCACGTATTGAGCATGATCCAACTAGGATGCTTGTTGTGAACTTACCTCCAAAGTCACGCCACTGTCTTCAATTTTCATTTCTTGGCACTGACTTGGGTAATAATCGGAGGAAATCTAGTAGAACAACATCCCATTTCTCCTATGAGGATTTGCCTGATGAAACTAAGAAAGAACCTTTCACTGATGACGAGAGTCTTAAAGAAACACATTCACTCCTTCGGGAAGTCCATCTTTCAATCTTTGATGAGCAGGTGCATTCTTCCTTGCATAATTGCATTTCTAATCCTTCCATATGTGTAAGCATTTTTTTTATTGCTTTAAGGTTGTCTGTTTGCAGGTTTTTGATTGGGCAAATCATGAGGCATTCAGTCCATCTTTTGGGGTCAATGTGACTGGGATAAGAGAAAACTATTTACAATTGAGTATAGGTGAAGGAGCTTCTGCATTCATTTCGCTTTTTCCATTTCAAAAAGATGATAAAATAATTGATAGTCCAGTGGCTCAGAATTTGGACACTGCAATTATACCGATGGAAACATCTGATGGATCAAGATTAGGTGAAGGAAAAAATGATACCTCCAAAAGGAAGTCGAGGTTTCCTGATCGAATTAGTTCTGAAATTTATTTAGAGCAACTCTTTCACGAACATGTTCTTCGAAGAGCCAAGGAAGGATCCAGTGCTGCTAGTAGACCTCAATTAGCGATTCAACCAGCGAAGGATGGGTTAAATTTTCTAAGTCATTTCTGCATGTCTCTGGCTCACAGGATCTTTGCCAATCAAGTTCTGGTTGAGTTGGAAAATCTGGTATAACTTGAATCATTTTTCTTGGGAATGAATTTTGACTCTGAAGTAGTTTATAAATTTTGACTTCAAGCTCGTTTATCTTTGCTTCACCATTTTTATTCTAACAATCTATTTGATGCCTGAAGGTTGCTGGGGTTCCTTATCTTCATCTTATATCCCATCCTACTTGGCATTCTCGAACATCTTCTTGGACACTCTCCATCAGTGTTCCCCAGTCCATTCTTCACGCTGGACGCCAAGCCCAAAGCTCAGGCGTCAAACATAACAAGGATGTAAAATCACAGTTTCGGACTAAGGTGGTGGTGAATGACGATTGCATCAATGTAGAAGGGGAAGGTGCTCCAAATGTTGTCGGTCTCTTCAAAAGATCTGAGAGCATCTCCACCATGAACAGATATGAGTGTGACTTGGCAGATCTTCCGCTGATACTTCTTCAGCAGGTACATATCTGTGTTGTTATTTTTTATTTATTGTGTTTTTGGTTTTTGTCACTTTATGTGTGAGAATAATATGTTTGTTGAGAATGTGAAATATTTTTGAGGACAGATTGCAAGCCAAGTTGTGCACTGGCTTCACGAGGAAGCTCTGATGATGGGAATAAAAGTGAGGCGGGACTATCTGAGCTTGTCGTTTGAGTTGGAGCAAGGAGAAACGCTAGGGCTGGTGGCGCACGTCGACCCGGAGGAGCCGGAAGACGGGCAAGGATGCATCTCGTGGTGGATGGTGATGGACAGCGAGGAAAGCAAATTTGGAGGAGGAGGTGGTGGTGAATATGAGAGAAGCAAGAAATATTTGGGGTATTTGTCATTGGAGGTGCTGTATTCAACGTTGATGGACTTGGTCAACCTCTGCAACGGTGGTAGGAACCGCCCCTGATGATTTTCGTAGGCTCAAAATAGCAGAGGTTCTCTCTTATTGCTGCTGGCTTCCAGTTCTAGTTTTGCTCTCTAATGGTAATGGGTTATAGGGGTATGACCTAGTCAAATCGCTGCCCCTGACCCTGTCTGTCTTTCCTGATTTTGATCCCTTCTCGATGTCGTAGGCCTCTTCTCCTAGTAGTAGTGGTGATCAACTAGATTACAGTGTTAAAATAGATTGTTACTGGATCTTACCATATCGCCATACTGTTTGTTGTCTGTATTCTGTAGTGTCCCAACGGGGACAGCCCAGGCAATCGTTATGTTAGTCGCGTCGGGTAACCAATATTCTTCATACTTTTAGTATCTCTATTCAAGTTGATATATTTTTCTGTGTAATATTTTAGGGTATATATTACATTCAGTGTTTTTTTTAATAAAGAAAAATAAGATTATACTAATTGAGACCTAATGTGAGATCAACTGAATGCAAGATTTTAGGTTCACCAACATTATTATCTCCCACTTGATTACAACTTTGATGATCCCATATCCTTGAATTTAAAAATTCATAACAACTTACTTAAGTTGTTATATAACTGCTATTATTTATTTAAAAAATAATAATTTATCCTTTACTTAAATATATATATATATATGTTTATTGAGACAAAAAGGAAAAGAGAAAGAGGATAGAGGTAAAGGGTAAAATGGTTGATTTATTTATTTATTTTCTTAATGGGTTAATTTTTAATAACATGTTGATAATAGTAGGCATATTACTATTCATATTTTAAAATAATAAAAAATAACAATTTGTAAAATAAACATTACCTCCTTCTTTGAAATATTGAAATTTCAAAGAAGGAACCAAATGCCAATCAATCGCGCACATTCCTCCAACTTCAAGGTACAAGAAACGAATCTAAGCCGACTCCAACTGAAAGTCTGTAGCTCTACGGCTCTCTCTTACCCACCAGCCAAGCCAAGCCAAGCCCCAGCCCCAGATCCCTATTGTGGGCGCCGCAAATCGACCTTCCGTTGCCAAGTATTTTGTCCTTTCTTCTTCTTCTTCTTCTTCTTGAATCGTCATTGTTGACATTAATCCCAGCAGCCGAACTGTCCGAGGTTTGGCAATTTTGAATTGCGTCGCTGGTTTTGGGCAGTTAAGGCATTGGTGTTGCATGGACTATGATTCTGTGTAATCTGGTTTTCCCTTTTCTGGATATGAGAGGAAATCCGATTTTGATGTGGCTTTCGGGAGGAATTTGATTCTCCATGAGGATACTGCTATGAACTTTTTGGTTTGGCTCTTTTTTCTGGGTTCTAGGTTTTATGATACAACTTGATTGGAATGGATGTTATTCTATCTTGCATTTCTGGATTTACTTCTCCGAGACTTGTAGTTTCCGATACTGTTTCATAAGTGACATTGTTTAGTGATTTTAGGTTTGTGGATTAACTTTTCTTATTTGGTACAATCGAGAAGTTACGAAGAACTAATGATACTCTGTGCTTCTTGTGATTTGGGATGACTAAATTTTAGCAGTTGATAGGGATTTATAAAGTTCATTTGTTTGGGATTCTTTTGTTGCCATCATTTTTGTGTATATGTCGGGAGGAACGCCTGTTGGGGGTGGATTGATAAGGCAGAGGCACAGCCAAGGATATGCCTCAAGCAGCGACGATCTTGAGGATGATGCTTGTTCAAGGCCGTGCCCTCAGTCACCGCCTTCGCAGAAGAAGCGCAAATGGGTTGAGATTTCAGAGAATGTTCTTTGGATTGGTTCTGCAGTTTTTATCGTGTATTATGGTGACCGGCATTCCAATTTCATTTACCTGTTATGGCACGATGGGCGGATTAGAAGGTAAAACCTTATAAACACTTATGTTTATTTCTCTTTTATCAGTTCTGTATGAATAACAGAAGACGGATAAGTTCATTGTTTTGTTTCTGACTGTTAGAGGCTAAGATTGATATATTTATAGTCTTTTATATCATGGAGAATTTGTTAGAATAGTAAAGATGTGATGATGAGAAGTAGGCTATTAGAGAAAGTAAGGAGGAGGAAAAAGTAAACAAAGGCAAACAAATGTACACGGTTTGACTTATTACATAAGTCTCTGGTCGGAGGAACAAAAAATCTCACTACCTCAAACAAGTTATAATGTGTAGCAGAAAAAACCTCATAATCCTATTCCAAGTAACCTGATCCCTCATAATGCCACTACGAGATTCCAAGTACATGTTGTGCTACTCACAAGAGAAACTAAATATGTGTATTGCAATTCTATGAACATCCTATTTTTTCATATTATCAGCTCAAACTCACTTCCAATATCAACCTTGGAAAAAAAAATTTAATTTTGGGTTCTTTCCTTCAAAGTTAGAAAAAATTATGAGCGTGATTTAGATGAGGATGCTAATATGGATGCGCAGTTATATGGAGAAAAGATGAGGTCATAATGGCTCCTATTGAAGATAAGATGTAGGAGACACAAGTATGATATTTTGGTCATGTGAGAAGAAGACCAATAGAGGCTCTTGTGAGGAGAGTTGATAGCATGGAACAAGTAGTTAGCAAAGGGTAGAGGAAGACCAAAAAAGAAAAGTGGTGGGAGACACTTAGGTTTGTATTAAGCATATGGGAATTATTGAAGAAAATGCAATGGATAGAAATGAATGAAAATACACAAATTCATGTAGCCGACCCCACATAGTGGGATAAAGGCTTGTTATGTTGTTGAAGGAAATGGAATTTACTTAAACAACTATGATTTCAAAAATCCTTCCATTAACGAAGATAGATTTTTGTTTCACTTCCAATGGTCTAAGGTTTTATTTTCAATTATAAAGAAAGGTATTGATGTTGTCATCCAGAATCTTTGAGCACTTTTGTGGGTGAATGTCATATTCTTGATGTTACCTTGAGAGAAAATGAATGTGTACCATTAAGCATAATGATCTGTAGATTATCTAAAAGTTAGCTTGAAAAAATTTGTCCATGTTTGCTGGGATTTTCTTTTGTTTGTTATGGAAAAATGGGTTTGGAAATGAGTGGGTTATGATATTTTGTATTTCCACTGCCAGATTCATTGAGCTCTTTGACAGCATACCCAAAAGATTTTTACCCCTAGTTCTAAAGGTTATGACAAGCGGACTGTCTCCTTTTCATTTATTACGGTCATGAAAGTGTTCAGTTGATTGGAAGTTAGAGAAGATTTATTTTTGCTGGATTAGTGGGTTTAAGGTCTGGTGTAGGGTTGACACATAACATAAAGATTTCTCATGTTGTAGGGATATTTGCTTAACCGTACAGAAGAACATCTGAGAAATTTATATGTAAACTATGCTTTCAAGAAATGTTGAATGATCGGATACTCGCATGGTTAACTAAAGAACTGCCAAATTATGTGACCTTTTGCTATTCTTTTCTTCTCCTCTTCAGTTTCCTCCCTGCATTAATATTAAAAAGTTTTTTTTTTAAGAAAACATTTGGGTTCTTTTAAATAGACCACTAATATAGTATATAGTGTTGTATTGATGTTTCAAAATCTTTTTCCAAGAAAAGGATCAGAGAAAATGAGTGCAGCATCAGTAAGGTTCTTTTTCTATTTGTGAAGTGAAAAAAAAAGAAAGAATCAGAGAGATAATGTTTCTAGTTGATACAGTAATGAGAAACATGTTTTTCCTGATATGACACCGTAGAAGTGGTCTCCTTCCTTTCAACTTGTCATTTAGTTTTCATAGCAAAACTGTTAGAAGGCTCTGTTGGCCCGTTTTATTTGGGGCAGGTAAACTTTACAGGTGGTATTCAGGTTCTAATTCTGTAAATATATCACATTACTAACAACTGTTTACTCCCCAGTTAATTTCAATAATTTTATAATTATAAGTGATAAACCTAATGGCTCAAGCCTGACTTCTCAAGTTAAGCTCATGCTTCTAGATATTACCAGGCATTTCCTCGCTTCTCCTTTGACTTTGTAAATTTTATGCAGCTTTTTTCAACCCTTTGTCCCATTTGTTCCATTTCATAATAAAATATAGATTTACTTTTCACGAGGATTTTCTTTAATAAGAATCTATGCCTTAAGATATAAATTACGGTGGATGTGTGTAGAGAAATGAGATCTCATTGCTTATATGTACTAACCATGTGTATGCTTTGTGCAGAGTACCATTATACCTCGCGATGCTGGGAGTTTGTTTGAATACTATTTACCTCTTATACATGAGTATACTAGCATGGAGATTACGGAAATCTAATGAAAAGTGGGATCTTTCAAGTGAATCAGCCCTGCCAGTTGTTACCTTAATTGGGATTGTCTCCTTTTGCTTGTAAGAGGACCTCCTGCTTTCTGCACTTGTTTTTATACGATACTAAGTTCAACAGCTGATCACGTATGTTATTCTGGATATCTTATGCAGGTTTTCCTTTGCTTTATGGCCAATTTGGAGTTTCCTGACTCTGCCTCTTGTGGTGAGCTTTATTCTTTTAGTGTTGTGTTTACATGTACAAATTTTTGAACTTGACAAAATTAGCTGAGGCATATTGCATTCTGCAGTTTACACTGTTTATGGCTGGCATGGTATTGGTGCCATACTTGCTGATTGGGGCATTGAGGCCACAAACAAATGTGCTACGTATAGATTGAGCCTTTTGGATCCAGGTGAGAACTCCATGAAAATACAGAAGTAGGATTAGATGTTATAGTTTTTAAATTCAAAGCAGGTTTAGAAAGGTTTCTTCCCTTGTATTTGATGCATACAAACTGATGCTAAACAAGATTCCTGTCTTTTATCGGTTGATTCCAGTGTTTTCAATTAATTGATGAAAGTTCTGAAAACCTTGACCATATGTCTGGATGGATTGAATAGAAATGGAATTAGTATTTTTGCATGACTGGTCTTTTTCTGATTTTTATCACCATTCTTTGGCCAAGCAGTAAGCTTCCTTCATCTGTATGAATTTATTTTTGATTTGGCTAAGTGAGAGTTTCCTAAAACAAACATGCAATTTGACTTGAGATATTTGTCCTCTAATTGGCATTTGTTAACAGTCACTCACTCGACCTTGTTCTAAACTGAACTTTTGGATATTCATCTTTAAAAATATTTGTCCTGTTTATTGCTGAAGCCCTATATTGATCCAAGTAATCCTCTTGTAGTTTGTACTTTAGGATCCAGAACTTGATCTCCACCTATGTTGATTGAAATATGGCATTGCCTTCTTAGGCACTTGCAATTTCTGGTTATTTAGTGCTTAAGCATGCAACATATTTGACCCATTTAATCATTGTTTAGATTAGCTATCTTGATTGATTGATGTGTTTATTTTTGGGTGAATTACACCCAATAAAAATACAAATGACTAGAAGTCCCCCTCACCACCCCCCTTCTCCCCCCCCCCCCCCCCCCCCCCGCCACCTCCCAAAAAAAAAAAAAAAGCGGGGGGAATGTTATTTGATGACTGGGCAAATGACGGAAACGCCCTCTCACTTTTCTAAAATTGCACCCCACGGAAGAGAAAGTGAAGGTCTCGCGTAGAAAGAATCCATGTATGAGCAGCAGCAGCAGCAGCAGCAGCAGCCTTTAGGATACTACCACCATTCAAGTGAGTGCAGTGCAGGTCACCCCATGCCCATGATTATTGCTCCTCTCGGGTAATGAGTAAGAAACCACACTACTAGCCGTTGCACCAACTCCAAAAATGATGAGTAATTGATTTCCCCGGCAATCCCATGTCAATCTTCAACTCACACTTTTGCCTAAGGCGTGGGTTTGAGGCAAAAAATGGTATTAGGGTTTTCATCTTTTCAAAAGCAAGTGCAAATGTCATAGATTTTTATAATAATGTCTATATAATATACGTGTTTTCAACGAGTTTAATTACTTAAATCACACTCAAAAGATAACAAAGTGCATATTTTGATCGATAGACAAACCACAGTTTACACGTAGATGCACGGTCTCGGCTCCTTGCCCCAAAGTGCCAGTTACAACTTAACGAGCATCTTCTTTCTTTTCTTTGTCAACCACTAGTGCATCCATCCATGATATATCTTTTCACAAAGCAGTATTTTGTTAGCATTGAGCAAATTCTTCTTTTTTATATTTTTATCACATCTCCTCAGTAAAGCAAATTAAAGATTATATAAAGATAATGTCATGGCTTTGCAAATTGCAATCATAGTCCAATCAGTCACACTGATTATAGATGCATAATAATCTAATTAATTAATAAATATCATCCATCATCGCATTTTGGGCCCAACGCATGGTCACTAAAAACAAGCATGAAGATGAAGCATTACAGAGGACCGTAGATTCCAGAGAGACTCACTTGCCCTTAGTGAAGTAGGCAAAGCCAAGGCCTAAGGTATTTCAAAAACAAATTTGATAGTTTTAGTGGTAGGTAGTGGCCGAAAACATCGATCACCTTCTAATAATTGGGTGGCCACTATCTACCAGATTTACTGCTTTCTTGATACATACATTAATGTTAATATATTGTGATTCTAACTGGAATATAAGACTAAATAAGTAAGTTAGGGACAAGATATAAGATACCCTTTTCTTTTAGTCAATTCTAAAAATTCCCTAATAAGAGGTGGTTTTAAAAGTTTGAAATGAATTGATGTAATAAAAGTTGATTCACTTTCTAAGAGGTTGATACATGTTTTGATTAGTTGGGTAATTGATTCCAATTATGGCAAACAACCAAAATCAAAATCAAGTCTGGTTGTGATTTTTCAAAACAAAAAAAGGGTAAAAATATAATAATAATTTAAAATATTTAAAAAGAATTGATATATTTAGTTGTCTATTATTCAAATACCACATATTATTTTCTATTTTTTTTTATTAAATCTATGATTTTATTAATGCGTGAATATTTTGTTTTTAGCTTTTGATTTATAACCTAAATATATCCCAATTCAGTTACAAGCTCAATTGAACTGTGTAAATCTCTACTCTTTTCAATTGATTGCTCCAATCCAATCTTTTTGAACATTAATTAAGTAAAAGAGGAGACTAGACTACCAGTTACGTTATATTTTATTTTTAAATAATAAAATGTATTTATTTTATAATATTATTTTTTATTTTAAATACTTTTATTAATTATTAATAAATATATTTATTTCAAAACCTTTTTTGATAAACCAATGTAATTTTATTAATAACATTAACCTTTTTTATTTTTTACACTCTTTACCTCTCTCTAATTTAATAAATAATTTTAATTAAAATATAAAATATTGATATAAAATAAATGTCAAGTTTAAAGATAATATTTTGAAATCATACATACAGGAGAAAACAAAATGCAATCCTCCAAAATCTGGTGGTGGAATTGGAATGGTATGTATCATTACTTTTTCGGCTCTTTTATTTTTTTTAATTTAATTAATAATCATAATTATTGTATCATAAGTAAAAGTTCATTAAAGGGTCAAGTAAGCCCAAAAACCCAAAATGTCTTTTTGGGCTAAAAGGCATAAATTTTTCATATGCGGGGGTCCCACACAAAGTGCGCAAAAACGATAAGTCTGACATTTAAAAATCCTTTTGAATATTCCAAGAAAATAATAGATAATTATCCATAACGAATTCTAAATTCTAAAATGGTTATGAAATATTTGGATAAACATTATCCTTAATAAATTATATCCCTAAAAAGAATAAGATAAATATCATTTATCAAGATAAGCGTTATCTGTAATTCTGTTACATTTTAAATCATTCTATATTTCTCTACAAATAGACAATTATACATTCTTGGAGAAAGGAGGAAGGTCTTTGATACTATTTCAATACCGTTTCTTTCATTATATTCAATATCTAACTGAAGCGTCGGAGTGTTTGATCGTAGACCTTCTCGCGCCCTCTGACTATTTTCTTATTTTTGCAGGCTCAGGCGGCTTGAAGAAGATGTTTCTATTCTACAAATTTATTATTGTATCCATGCCACAACAATTGGTGCCGTCTGTGGGAAATGTCCAAAAAGCCTATTAATACTACAACGGTTCTCACACAATCTCAAGCCGCATGAAGGCAAATCAAATCAATTGGGAAAGAAGGCATTACACACATATGATAATCGCATTAATAGTATGCTCCTTTAGTTAATATTTTTACATCTCCCACTGTTTCATTTTTTAATTATTATTTTATTTAAAAATAAAAATAATTAAAAAAAGGAGAGAAATCTCTCTCTATATATATGAATAAGCTTTGTGTGGAGGCTTGGCAAAAAAAGAAAATTAAAAAAAAAATGTTAAGAGATATTATATGTATCAGCCATTAATTTATGTGTGCAATCATCAATTTGAATATATTGGGCTTCTCGTGGAAGCAGAAATAGCGAGCATTGTATAAATGATAAATGATATGTATATATATTATATCATAAAGATTCTCGTGGAAGCTGGGGAGAAAAACAAATTTATTATTAAGCATATCTTATACATATTATATTATTATTATGAGAGCTTCTGGATGAAGCTTTTCCCTGGAAAAAATAGTTTAAATCCAGAAAATAAGGGAGGAAGAAGCAAGGTAAATCACGCTTCAGCAGTCAGGCAGAAGGCAACATGGGCAAGAAGCAACAGGAAGATTCGTCACCCAGATCTGAGCAAATCTGAGCATGGAGTTTTTTCTTCTTTCTCCCAATTTAATTAATTTCTTTATGCTCATATCATTGATTTAAATTTAATTAATTTTGTTAAAATGTTTGGGGGTCAATAAATGTGAGCAGACGAATGATTCGCCTTGAACACATACGGATGTAAGCGTTATGCCGAACCGCAAAAATAAAATATTATTATTCTTTAATTGCGGACGTAGGCGTTACGTCGAACCGTGAAAATAAAATATGGATATTCTCTCTCAGTGCAGACGTAGACGTTACGTTGAATCACGAAAACAAAATATGAATATTTTCTCTCAGTGCGAACGTAGGTGTTACGTCGAACCGCGAAAACAAAATACTCTCAGATTGCGGATGTAGGTGGTATGCCGAACCGCAAAAATAAAATATTGATATTATTTTGAATTACAGATGTCACCTACAAATATTTCAGCAAGCATATACACATGAAATTGGGGAGCCGCAATATTATGGCAAAAAGCAAAAGACCTGTTGCCCTGCACATAGCTCGACAACGAGGGAAAAACAACAAGTTAATTGTCCTGCACATGGCCCGGTAATGAAGAGAAAACAAAGCTCATTGCCCCGCACATAGCCCAGCAACAAGGGAAAAACAAATCTGTTACCCTGCTTATATATAGCTCGATAATAGGGGAAAAGCAAAAGGCCCATTGTCCTGCGCATAGCCCGACAATGAGGAGAAAATAAAGTTGTTATCTTGCAAGTAGTCTGGTAGCGTTAAGGTATAAGATTCTTGTCTTGCGAGTAGCCCGACAGCGACGAGGCATAATTAATGTACTCTTCCCTTTGCTTTACAGCCAAATGCAAGAGTGTGGAGCAATTGTTGTGTCATAAGTAAAAGCTAATTAAAAGGTCAAGTAAGCCCAAAAATTCAAAATGTCTTTTTGTGCTAAAAGGTATAAATTTCTTATATGTCAGGGGGGTCCCACACAAAGTGCGCAAACACGATAAATCCGATATTTAAAAATCCTTTTGAATATTCCAAAAAGATGATAGATAATTATCCATAGCGAATTTTAAATTCTAAAATGGTTATGAAATATTTGGATAAGCATTATCCTTAAAAAATTATATCCCTAAAAATGATAAGATAAATATCATCTATCAAGATAAGCGTTATCTGTAATTCTATTACATTTTAAATAATTCTATATTTCTCAATAAATAGGCAATTATACATTATTGGAGAAATGAGGAAGGTCTTTGATACTATTTCAATACTGTTTATTTCATTATATTCAATATCTAACTAAAGCGTCGGAATGTTTGCGCGGGGACCTCCTCGCGCTCTCTAACTGTTTTCTTATTTTTGCAGGCTCAGGTAGCTTGAAAACGACGTTTTCATTCTACAAATTTATTATTATATGCATGTCAAAACAATAATTATAATATAAAATATCATTATAAATATTAAATTTAAAAAAAATTATATATATAGAGTGAAAATAACAAATGCAATAAATAATCCTCCAAAAAGTGGCGGTGGAATTGGAATAATAATATGATTTGTAAGAGGTAGCTGCTACTCGAGACTCTACTAGTTTGATTTCTTCCTCTGTTCAGTTGAGTTCCTGAAAATGTAATGCAGCGTCTCTTTCCCCTCCCTCTCTCTATGGCTAGCTAGGTTTGCGTTTGCTCATTTCCACCTCCCTCTCTCTCTCTCTCTCTCTACGGTCTTCTCAAGCTGTCTTGTTGGGTTGAGTCGAGCCCTTGGTTGGGTTGGGACTATGGGCCCTATTTTCCACTCAGCATTTCAACGCTGAGAGAGATAGAGAGAGAGGAGTCTCTCCTCTCCGCTTTCTTTGGTGCTTTTTCTTTGCGCCCATTTGATTTCTCGCTGGCTCGCATTTGTGGTCGATTAGTATTTGAGGTTGCTGTTCTCTCTCTCTCTCTCTGAATGGACAGAAATTGGTTTTTGGAGGGTTTACGTTCTGGGTTTTGAGTTTTGGGAATTGGGTTTTGAAGATTAAGTCCCTGAAGTGGGCTAGGATTTCGGATTGTTGGATTTGGATTCAGATTTTCTTGGTTTGTGGATTATGTGGAGTTCTTACGGATTGGAATTTGGTATGAGGTGGGTTTTCAAAACTGAAGAGGTTGTGGCTATCGGTTTTTGATCCGTTCTTCAATTTCCAAGCTGAGAATTCTGTATTTCCAGAGCCTCAATGCAGAATTCTGTATGAGCACTGTACGAGTTTCTTAGCTTCCATTTCGATTTCGAAGGTGAATTTTGGGATTTGGGGGTGATCTGGTCGTTAGGTTTTCTGATGCACTTCTGATGTATGAATTCTCTTTGGGGGACGATGATCTAGAAAAAGGAAATTGAAATTTAAGGTGGTTTTTTGAGCTGGATTTCAAGAAAAATGGAAGCAATGATTCAGCCACCTTTGGTAAATTTTTTCATTTTCCCTTGTTGCTTTGTTACTATACATGTAGACTGATGTGTGCTAGGACTTCAAGGTTATGGTTGTTGCAATAAGGGAATTCTTAATTCTTATATTTGAGTATTTTTTTAATAATTCTGTTTTTCAACTATGTCATAATGGGTTTTACCTTTTTACTTCAACCATTCAAGAAAAATAGTGAGATCAATTAGAGCCTCAATATATTGGACATAGAGAGATGGTCCATTATCAAATTTATTGAATTGTACCATAAAGGCCTATGCCCCCATTGCGCTAAATCAGCTACTCTAGGGTTCAGTTTCAGTCACCTCTTGCGGCTGTCCTGTTATTTTCATTGCCTACGCTTAAGGACAGATGACCCTAGGATTTTCTCCTTGACCATGTCAATTGCCTGTAAGCGTTTTTTCTATTGATACCCAAAATCATGTTTTCCTTGTTTACTTATCAATTATAATTGGATGATTATGATTATCCTATGTGAATATTAATTTCTTCCTTCATACCTTATGTGATTGCTAAATGCTCATTTGAATATCCTGGAAACTCAATATTTCAAGTACTAGACTGTCAAAATGTGAGTGTGCATCCAGCATAGAAAACGAGGTTTCCTGAGCTCCTATAACATAACTATAGAAAACACGCATCTTACTTGCTGTATTGATTAATGTCATGGTAGTAATGATAATTTGCAACTAAGTTTCTGTAGTTTTTTCTTGTGCCACTCCCCATTCTGTGAACTGAAGGCATCACGATGCCTTCTTTTTGTTGACGTATTTAGAAGTCCCTTTCAAGGCTTGTCATTCTTATGGTTGGCATACCCTTCTTGAATAGAGTACTGCCTTCTTCGATTCTAATTTAAATAATATTGGGCTATATCATATAGAGAAACATACAATCATCCTTCAGTTAATCATAGTAGTCTTCTTAATTTGTCAGCTTTCCTATTTTCCTCCCGCCCCTTTGCATTATCATTTGTCAATTTGTTTCTTGAGTAACTTACTATGAATCTATGTGTATATAGATTGAGTGAAATGCTAATAACTGTATGATTGTCTGGGTTTTTTCTTTCTCTGCTGATAGTGTCATAAGATGTGTTCGGATGGTTTCTGGACATAATGCAAATAAAGATTATAAATTTGCCAGTGCTTGCCTCAATTTTGCAGGTTGATACAACGGCATGTCTCTGTAGAGTAGATGCAGGTCTCAAAAATGTAGCTGGAGCAAAGAAATTTGTTCCTGGTACGAAGCTGTGCCTCCAGCCTGACATTAAGCCATCGATTCATCCTACCAGGCAGAAGCCAGCACGGGCTGACAGGAATAGGAGCCAATCCCCTCTGCTTCCAGGACTCCCCGATGATCTTGCAATTGCTTGCTTAATCCGGGTCCCAAGAGCTGAGCACAGTAAGCTTCGCTTAGTCTGCAAAAGATGGTACCGCCTCTTGGCTGGTAATTTCTTCTACTCACTCCGGAAAAATCTAGGAATTGCAGAAGAATGGATATACATCATGAAAAGAGATCGAGATGGAAAAATCTCTTGGCATGCCTTTGATCCCATACACCAGCTTTGGCAGCCTCTCCCTCCTGTCCCAAAAGAATATTCTGAAGCCTTAGGATTTGGATGTGCTGTTCTCAGTGGTTGTCACCTTTATCTATTCGGTGGTAAAGATCCAATCAAGGGTTCCATGAGAAGAGTGATTTTTTACAGTGCAAGGAATAATAAATGGCGGCGTGCTCCGGACATGCTTCACAGGCGCCATTTCTTTGGATCTTGTGTCATAAACAACTGTTTATATGTAGCTGGTGGTGAGAACGAGGGTGTCCACCGGTCCTTGAGATCAGCCGAAGTTTATGATCCAAACAAGAACCGATGGTCCTTCATTTCAGATATGAGCACGGCAATGGTGCCATTCATTGGGGTTGTTTACGAGGGGAAGTGGTTCCTGAAGGGTATAGGGCCTCAGCGACAAGTTCTGAGTGAGGTCTATGACCCTGAAACTGATAGTTGGTACCGTTCATATACTGGAATGGTTACAGGTTGGAGGAACCCATGTACTTCCGTGAATGGGCACCTCTATGCATTGGACTGTAGAGATGGCTGCAAACTTAGGGTTTATGACGAAAGTACCGACTCTTGGAGCAAACACATAGATAGTAAGATGCATTTGGGCAATTCCAAGGCCTTGGAGGCGGTGGCACTTCTCCCTCTAAATGGAAAACTCTGCATTGTCCGGAACAATATGACTATTTCTCTGGTAGACGTTGCAAAATCTGATGATGCGAGGAGAGCTGCCGCCCAAAATTTATGGGAAACCATTGCGAGGAAGGGTCAGTTCAAGACATTGGTCACCAACATTTTGTCGAACCTCGCTGGTAGGAACCGCCTCAAGAGCCACATCGTGCACTGCCAGGTTCTTGTAGCTTGAAGATGGTTATTCGCTCTATTGCGCCCTGCTGTCTGAACTGGAGAGAAGAGAGAGAAACACGGGGATGAACAATTAAAAACTCACGGAGATGGACAACGAGCAATGCACATAGGTGTGTTTGGTTTTGGTGTAGTTCGCAGGTTGAATGAGCCTGTGGCCGGGCCATTAGAGGCGCCAGATCGCGAAAGAGTGTTTGTCTTGCTTTCTTGTAGTTTTGTCTTGTCAGTGTTACGAAAACTATGTCATGTATGATAGATGGTTTGAAAATTGAAGGGAGCATATTGTCTTACTAGTTTATAGAATTTTTGTGCCATCCTCTGACTGCGTGTCATGTTCAGTCAGACAAGCCGCCCGCCCTCATCTGGTTAATAAATTGGTCCGTGATTCTCTGGATGTAGAATTCAGAATTCAGGCTTTGGTCTGGAGCTGCTCAAGGGGGGGGAAGGTTAGCTCAAAGCAGAAGAAACAATGGAATGCTGCCTTGGTTTAGGCAAAGTGTGTGTTCGTTGATACGCAACAATGTTTCTGTTTTAGCACAACTGCGATTTTCAATTTTGATGAAGCATAGAGGAGGACTGACTTGAGTACAATGACAACATTATCTTGACTTCTGACAACCTAAGAGTCGAGTCTCTTGCTTTTCTTTTTTAATACAAAAAAAACAAAATATCACTTTTAATACTTTAACTCCTTTTTTTTGAATGCACGAGTGTCCAAATTAACATTTCCCTTAATTTTATGCCCAATACAAACCAACCACCGGTTTGTGAAGAATAACAAGAAACATTTCTTCACGGTCACCTGCAAGACAAAGTGTCTAAAAAAATCCCAATTTGCTAATTAATCTAATATTTGGATTTGTGTGATATCTGATCAAAATTCAAGAAAAAAACGAATACTATTTGGGTAAATAAACCACTAAACTCACACTTATTTGACATCTGAGTTTTGAGAAGCCAATTCTTTCGAAGTATTATTTTCAACTGTTGTCGTAAATTTCTCTTCTTTTTTTCTCCTCACTTTTAATCAAGCATTATTCATATATACACTTTATACGTGTCCCATACATACTATAGGTTTTAGGTTCTGATGCATGAAAACTCTCAGGCGATGCTGTTTTGCCGTTCTCAAAATATTTCCCGTACTAAAATGGCAAGAAACACCAAAATTTCTCCGTCCCATGGTACCTTTAGAGAGTCTCTTAACTGAAATTTTTACCCGAATGCTCTACTTCCCTTTCAATTTGCAAAAACCTAAAAGCGAAACGTCCCCCCGCCGCCGCCGTCTTCCTACCTTCTTCTGGATCTCGTCAGCCGTCCGCCGTTGTCCTTCCATCTTCTCGTTCTCGTCTGTCGTTCTTTCGTTCCATCGGCCGGCGTCATCTTTCAACCGAGCATCTGAGGTTCCGTCCAGCTTCGACCGCGAAGAGCCGCGACTGCAACTCTTGGCTCTTCGAACAGCGACCGGCGACCATCGGTCTTCTCTCTTTGTATGTATTTATTTAAGTTCTGTGATGTATTATAGACATTATCCGTATGTATTTATTTCTGTTCTGTGAATTATCATGTATGTATATATTTTATGTGAATGTATGTATATATAGTTTTGACTGTTAATGTATGTGAAGATGGCATGAGACCATGGGGAAATAGAATGATGAGGTGGAGTAAATTTTATTATTTATTTTTAATTAGTAAGTATGGTTTAGATAGAATTTATTTTTGTTGTTTAAATGCATGATGAAATTTATATTTATTTTTTAAAATAATTATTTTTTATATTAAAAATTATATTTATAAAAAAAATTCATATTTTTGTTATTTACGTATTTTTATTTTTTACTTCTTATTTTTGTTTCCGTTTTCTATTTTTTTGTTTTTGTGTAACCTAAGTTATAGAGAATTTGAACTGAAAATTGCATTTTCTATATGAAAAATGCCGTCCGGCTCTTAGCGTGGATTTCTACATTGACTGGCTCTTGTATTGTATAAATCCGGATCCGGGCAGACGAGATATAGAAACAAAGGAAGATACCAGATCAGTTAATGGGAAAGGGAAGAATGTTTGGGTAGCGTGTGTGGTGCACACCAGGTGTTTGTGGATATACTTCTGAGAGAAGTTCATGTGGGAACACTTCAATAGGCGTAGCACGTAGTCAGGAGAGGATTCACAAGCCTGCTGCTAAATTGATGTGTTGTGTTTCTAATATGTGGATGCAAGAATTATTGTAGTCACAACTATGATCATATTGGCAAGGGCGATATCATGCATTTTGGGAATTCAAACTGAAGTATTAAAACAGGTCCTGTGTTGATGATATTCAGTGATCGAAAACAAAAGAACAAAAATGTCTGTGATTATTTATTGATTTTTATACTTTGCGGAGGTGTTTCCGAAGTTTCTCATTATTTATTTTATTCTCGTGGCCCTGTTGGCCTCCTACTAAAAGCTTGTGCGACAAGAATTTGCAATTATCTATTATCTCATTTTATTCACTAATAAGGCTCATATATGCTATTCCGTAATTGCTTAGTTGAGATCATATTCATTTTCTTTGAATGATTTAATTGCTGAATCAGGGTGGATGCAATCATCTGACTGATCGTTTTGTTGGTCTAGATTATTGCACCCACCAGCTAAATTGATCTTGTTGATGGTCTGTTTATATTTTCCAACAAGAGGCACTAGTCTTGTACTTGCCTTTAGTAACCACAAAAAATGTTGAGGCCATTCGTTACAAAGGGAACTCTGAGACACAACACCTTTCGCCTTCTACAATTCAATCCATGGGTGAGTCGTTCTACTATCCTGTTCTATTTCTATTTTTTGTCTTCTTTTTCTTTCCTTTTGTTCATATGAGTTTTCTTTAACAGAGGGGGTTGCATAGTAGAAATAAGAAGGCAATGGAGCTCATAGCCAAAGGATGGAGTGCCTTGAAGGAAGTCGATAGGGTCATTGACTATGCAGAACTTAATGACAAGCGTCTCATCCCTCTTCTCAGGGTAAAATTAATTAGACATGAAAACCTCCTTAACCATTCTAGCTATGGCTTTACAATTTTGGTATATGAAATTATAATCTCTATTTTGTGTTTCAATCTCATATGGTTGATGTTCAATCACCCTTGTCAAGTTGTTTGGCACCCAGGAGATGTCAATCATAAAAATTTCACATGCTCCCATTCTCCATTTTACAGACAAGCCATGCACGTACATGCACTCTGAAGTCTGAAGTGCCTATATGGTTTATAGCTCATTGATTTCAGTATGTTACTTGTGGTGTAACATATATTTATATATTTCATTTTAAGTAATTAGTATGAGTGAAATTACTCTTTTTTTAGGAGAATGCAGCATAGGGTTGATGTTCAGTATTGATTTTTGTTAATTTTCTTAATCTCATTTTGTTTGAATCTGGTCAGTCAATTTTGGAATTGTTAGATTAAGAAAAGGCTTATCTTTATTTAGTTGACAAGTTTTATAGTATTTGTTTGTGGACCATTCAATTTAATCATAATTATGGTCTAGCATTTGGATTTGAAATTTGCAACTCTTATATCCTAAAAGTAATTGGCAAGTCAATTGAGAGGAAACTTAAAACCATCTTATGATGATAAGCAATGGATTTTCAAGCGAGTTTCCTAAGCTTTATTAAATCTTCATTATTTTGGTTATACAATGAGCAGTTGATGTGTTGTTCAGCTCCTTTCAATAATTTGATTCATTCCAACTTTCTGCTTTTTCAAGTGTAGTTCAATCTATTGCAGACTTTTAACCACACTGGAAACTTATTCTTAAGATTTTTTAATTAATTGTTCTGGTTTGCTTGCAGACAGCTAAGGAGAACTTTGAGTTGGCTTTGGAGGCTGACAACTCAAACACACATGCTAGATATTGGTTGTCCAAATTGCATCTTAAATACCATGTTCCAGGGGCAAGTAAAGCAATGTAAGGAACTTGTTACTTTTAAATATGATAATCTTGCAATCCAATTGACATTGTTAATGTTAATTCTAACTGTCCCTAGCCTGCAAACAAAGATCACTAATCACTGGAAATGCAGAAGGAACCTCTCTCTCTCTCATATTATATTACCACAGTGCTTGTACTTCCAACTTGTACTTTCAACTTTTGACATGATGTATTATGTCTTCCGTGGAACACCTTGTTTATTTGTTACCAGTGAATTTTCGTCCATATGCACTTAATTGACAAAATTATCTTCATTATGATAGAGGGGCTGCTCTGTTAGTGGAAGCTGCAGATATGGGTGATCCAGATGCACAATATGAACTGGCTTGCCAGCTGAGAGTTGAGGTTAGGCCTCCATTCACAATATGTACCTAACACATTCCAAGCATTCAAATCTTTCAATTTAGGTCAAACACTTCGATTTTCAACACCATCACCGCCCCCACCCAAATGCACATGCACACACGCAAAGAATGCTGTTCCTCTGAGCTGCATCTGGTGTGTCTAGTACTTCTGTTATTGTGTTTCACAGTTTCACTGTTGCTGATATCAAGTACCAGACCTCGTCTTTTTTCTCTTGACATTTATCTGAGATCAACACACCTGTTGATATCATGAGTGCTATATGAGATGATTGGAGAGCTAGAATCCATGTAGCCCCACTGAGTGGGATTAAGGCTTGTTATGATGACCATCATGAATGCTAAATGACATGAAAACCAGATGTTCTTTGGGCCTTATATGTTGAAAGTCAGGAGTCATAGGACCTGTGTTTTAAAATGAGACTAAAAATGTGTATTATTTATTCATGTGTTAGGTATATATACTACTCTAGAAGGTACAACTTAGGAAAGCTAATAAGCTAATAACTATGTACAAGGCTAACCATGTACAACATAATAAAGCTAACACTCCCCTCAAGAAGGCACATATACATCATATGTGGCTAGTTTGGTACAAATGTAGTCAAACTGTGGACCTTGGTAATGGCTTTGTAAGAAGATCGGCTAATTGGTCATTAGATCCAACAAATGAGGTACTAATTTCTCCATAAATTAACTTCAGTTTCTCAAAGTGACAATCTCTCTTTGTGTGTTTAGTTCACTCATGAAAAACTAGATTAGAGACAATATGAGGGGTTGCTTGATTATCACAAATAAGTTGCATAGGCCCTGAATCTCCAAATCTCAACTCCTTAAGAAGTTATTGAGCCAAACCAATCTCACATGTGGTGATACTCTACTTTTGCGCTAGATCTAGCCACAACATTTTGCTTCTTACTTTTCCAAAACTCTAAATTACTTCTAACCAAGGCATAATAGCTCAAGGTAGAGTGCTTATATGTGGGACAACCAACCCAATGTGCACTTGTATATCCCACAACCTCTTAGTGCCCTTTGTTTTCAAACAAGCAGCCTTTACTGGGAGCACTCTTAGTGTACCTCAAGATAAGCACTAAAGCATGCCAGTGGCTATCCCAAGAAGTGTTCAAGAACTGATTCACCACACTAATAGAAAAAGAGATGTTGGGTCATGTAATGGTGAGATAATTAAGCTTTCCAACCAATCTCCTATATTGCCCAAGATCCTCCAATGGCTCCCCCTTTCTTGGTACAAACTTAACACTTGGATCTATATGAGTATCTACAAGCCGAAATCAAGCATACCAGTCTCTTCCAAAATATCTAGGGCATACTTCCATTGAGAAATGCACACACTATATATAGATTGAGCTATCTCAATGCAAAGAAAATACTTTAACTTACCCAAATCCTTAGTCTTAAAATGAGAGTGCAAGTGAGTCTCCAATTGCCCAATAATAACCTCATCATCACCTGTAATAATGATATCATCTACATACACCACCAAGAGTATAACTCCACCAGTGGAACGACAATAAAACATAGAATGATCAACTTTATTTGTAGTGATAACAAAGGATTGAATGACAGAATTGAAGCAACCAAACCAACACTGGGGAGATTGCTTTAGACCATATCAGGATTTTCGCAGGTGACATACCAATCTAGACTCCCCTTGAGCAACAAACCAAGTGGTTGCTTCATATAGACCTCCTCCTAAAGGTTGCCATGAAGAAATGCATTCTTGATATTTAGTTAATAAAGGGGCCACTGCTAAATAACTATTATACCAAGAAAGGCATGAACAAAAACAATCTTGGCCATGGGGCAAAATGTATCAACATAATCAATGCCAAAAATCTAAGTATAGCCCTTTGCAACCAATTAGACTTTCAGACGATCAACAGTGGCACCCAAACCAACCTTGACAATAAACACCCACTGACAAACAATAGTAGACTTTCCTGGAGGGAGGGGAACAAGCTCTGATGTCGCTTTAGTCAGCAAGGTAGACATCTCCTCCTCCATAGTAGTGCACCACCCAGGGTGAGAGAGAGAGCCTTTGCATCAGTCTTAGGAATAGAAACAGAAGAAAGGACAGAGACAAAAGTAGAATATTAAACAATGTTAACTCACAAAAGTATAAATGGGATGAGGATTACGAGTGAAATGTGTACCATGGAAAATCGGAGCATGGACATAATATCAAAGCAATTCTCATAGACACGAAATAACGGGATTAACTCAACATTAATGGATTGCCACAACAATGTAACCAACTATGCATCCACGCGATCCCGTACAATCTTATCAGACTCAACGATGTCAAAGAGCTTCATAGTCAGATGATCACTCACACAGTGTCCTCGAAACCACATGTGAACAAAGGCTGACCATGATAAATAGTTCTTGTCATTCAATTTGTCAGTGGTAATGGTAGGAATACCAGAAAATGACGACACAGTCACAGGAACATTCGTAGGTAAAGATGAACTCACACTCCAGTATTTGATGCAGACGATGCCATTTATCACAAACTAAAGCGAGAACAATAACCAATCAAAAACAAGCCTAAACCAAATTTGAAAGAAAATCAATTTGAGACCATGACTAGCTGAGGCAAATTTGAAGGTCCCAGATGGAGAAGAAGGGATGAAAAGAAGGTCATAGGTTGCAGAATTGAAATCGCAGATTTGAAGATCACAGGTCTAGTTGCTAGGTAGCCAAATAATAGGAACATAAGGTTGTTAGACAAGTCGTTGACGAAGGCCGTCAGAGATTCGGTTGTTGGTAATACTATAAAGCTAACAACCTAAAAATAAATAGGTATCTCAAGTAGGGGCAATTACGAGCTAAAAAGTTGGAGCATGAAGCCTATTTTGCAGAAATGAGGTTGTTTGGAATTTTGACATAGATGTGGATAGACTATTGTTCTCTCAACAATTCTTCAACTTTTTGCTTTTCCCTTTCATGGTGAATGACTTCTAAAAGAATTCACCGAATTCTTACATTTACAACACATATTTACAATCATATTTAAGGTGATTCTTGTCACCTTCATAAGGAAACTATCAATCTATCCTTTAAGGAAACTAACTATTACAGAAACGTAAACAATTGGGAAACTAACTAAGTAAACAACTGACTGTACATTCTATATCTACATTAGGAAACATAATCTTCTGCATTCCTTGGTGAGCTAATTAGTCGAGTAAGCCTTTTATTTCCTTTATTCCAACACTCCCCCTTAAGTTGGTGAGTGAATATCCTCCATTCCTAGCTTGCCAGTAATCTCTTCAAACCTAGAAATGGATAATCCTTTGGTTAGAACATCAGCTAATTGGTTCTCTGATGTCACATGAGGGATAGTAACTAGTCCACTGTCAATTTTCTCTTTGATGAAATATATGTCCACTTCTACATGGTTCATTCGATCATGTTGTATTGGATTGTGTGTTATACTGATAGCTGATTTGTTATCACAATATAGATTCATCGATCCACTTTCAATCCTCACATCCTTTAGAATTATTCTAATCCACAAAAGCTCACAAACACTTAGAGCCATAACACGAAATTCTGCTTCTGCACTGGACCTAACTACCACATTTTGCTTCTTGCTTGTCCAAAGTAACCAAATTTCCTCCTATAAAAGTGCAGTAGCTTGTAGTTGACCTCCTATATGTGAGAGATCATTCATAGTTAGCATCGGTGAATCCCTCTACCATCAAATTTCTTCATTTTTTGAACAAAAGTCCTTTTCCTGGAGTGGCCTTTAAGTACCTGAGGATTATCTTAACTGCTTGTGGATGCTCTTCCTTAGGATCATGCATGATTTGACTAACTACTCCCACAGCATAAGCAATGTTGGGTCTAGTGTGTGAGAGACCTCTGGTAGTGCGCTTTATCAATGATTATTCCCTCCTTGTTATCTTGGCTCATTCTATGATTTGGATCTATAGGTGTGCCCACTGGTTTGCAGCCAAGGGTACTTGTTTCCTTGAGCAGGTCAAGAATATACTTTTGTTGGCTTATAAATATCGCTTGTCTTGAATATGCTACTTCAATTCCAAGGAAGTATTTCAATTTCCCTAGCTCTTTCATTTCAAATTCTCGAGCCAATTGTGTTTTCAACCTCAGTTTTTCTTCTTCATCACTCCCAGTAACTATAATATCATCTACATATACTAATAGGATTGTAATCTTGTCTTTACCTGAGTGTTTCACAAATAAAGTGTGGTCACCATGACTTTGCTTATACCCAAACTGCATCATAGCCTTAGTGAATCTCTCAAACCAAGCTTACGGAGATTGTTTTAGCCTATACAAGGCTTTCTTTAGGCTGCACACCTTGTCAGGACCATATTTGCCATCAAAACCTGGTGGTGGCTCCATGTACACCTCTTCTTCTAAGTCTCCATGGAGGAATGCATTTTTTACATCATATTGTTGAATTTCCCAGCCAAAATGAACTGCTAGAGATAATAGGATTCTCATCGTGTTCATTTTTGCCACCAGTGCAAAAGTCTCTTGGTAATCCACCCCCATAGGTTTGTGTGTAGCCCTTTGCAACAAGCCTTGCGTTGTACCGTTTAATAGTCCCATCTGCCTTAAATTTAATAGTGTAGACCCATTTGCAGCCCACTGCTTTCTTTTCCTTAGGACGCACCACCATCTCCCATGTTTCATTTTTCTCCAAAGCTCTCATTTCCTCCTCCATGGCATATGTCCAGTTCCTGTCTCTTAAAGCATCATATACTATTTTGGGTATTTGGATTGAGTTCAAGGTGGAGAGAAAGCTTTTGTGTTGGGAGGATAGTCTATGAGAGGAGATGAAATGGGCTATTAGATGTTAGGTACACTTTCGTTTCCCTTTTCTCTAAGCAATGGGAAGATAGAGATCACAATTTGAGTTAGCATCACAAACAGTAGTGCTGTCAGTTTCAGAATTGAACAAGTTCAAAGTGTTTGCATTACCTAGACTTGGAGTTGATTCTTGGACTTGCTTGAGTGGTTGTGAGGGTTGTACTTTTCTTGGATACTGCTTCAGTGTCTTCAAAAGGTTTATGGATTTGCACCTGTTCATGGACATTGGCAATGTTAGTGGCAGGTTCAGGAACATTGGTAGTGTCATTGGCAGGTTCAATGGCATTGACATGGTCAAGAACATTTGCAGTGTCATTGACATCTTGAATGATGGCAGTGCCACCTACTGTAATGTCCTTTGGGGCAATGATATCTGTTATTTCTACAACTTGGTCCATTGTTTCAGGAATGATAACACTGGGAAAGGGTTGAGATGATAATGATTTATCAGAAAGGTTTGCATTTAGGTCATTTAGTTCGAGGAAAGGAATGGAACCTGAGCACAGATCTTCGTTTCTAGATTTCTCCCCCTGAAGATGGGTGTGAGGAGTTCTGTAGAAAGGTTTGGACTCATGAAATGTGACATTAAGAGAGACATAAGTGCGTCGATTAAAAGGATCATAACATTTGTAACCCTTTTTGGTAGAATTATAACCAACAAAGATGCACCTCTTTTCCCTAGGGTTCAATTTATATCGATGAGTTTTGTGAATATGCACGAAAGCAACACAACCAAAGACTTTTGGGGACAAATTTCTGGTAGACACGAGGTTTGGAAAATGGTTGGATAGGGTATGGATGGGACTATGATTGGCTAGGACTTTAGAAGGAAGATGATTTATGAGATAAGTAGCTATTAGAACTGCTTCCCCCCATAGGAATTTGGGAGCATTGGACTAAAAAACAAGTGCACGTGCGACTTCTAAGAGATGATGGTTTTTCCGTTCTGCCACCACATTTTGTCGTGGGGTTTCAACATAGGAAGATTCATGCACAATACCCTCCTTGATAAAAAAGGAAGTGAGAGTTTGATTGAAATAATCTTGGGTATTATCTGAGCAAAACCTTCTTATTCTTGCTCCAAATTGAGTAAAAATCATTTTTTGAAATTGAGAAAGCTGTGAACTAACTTCAGATTTGTCTTTTATTAAAAACAAACAAGTAGTCCTAGTGCAGTTATGAATAAAAATAACAAACCACTTAGCCCCATGAATATCAGAAATCTTGGCAAGCCCCCAAATATTAGAATGTATCAAAGAAAAACGCTGACTGCATTTCATTGAATTAATAAGGAAGGAAGTATGACAGTGTTCAGCAAATTGACACCCTTCACATTGAAAATCTGACATAATTAGACTGTTAAATAATAATGGAAACGTATGTTTTAAGAGAGGGAAAGTTGGATGACCAAGACGAAGATGATGTGCCCAAATCATTTGTTTATTAGTTGTGGCTACAAGGGCTTGGGAGAAAGGAGACTGGTTTCTCTTTATTTGACCATTGTTAAGATCCTCAAGGTAGTACAACCCATCACACTTTCTAGCAAATCCAATCATCTTCCCGAGACTTGATCCTGAAACACACAATGAGAGTCAAAGAATGTTAGTTTGCAATGAAGTTCTTTAGTAATTTTTTGGATAGAGATAAGGAGATAAGGTTAGTTGAAAGGTGAGGGATATGAAGGACATTTGTAAGAGATATGGAAGGGGTAACATGTAGACTTCCTTGTCTAGCAATGTCAGTAGGAGAGCCATAAGTGATAGTAATTTTTTGGCTTCCTTGGGTTGGTTTATGTGAATCAGAAAGAGAGATATCATAAGTCATATGATCAGTAGCCCTAGAATCTACAACCCATCTACCTATTTTAGTATGTGATGCTTTAAAAGAATTAGTCATAAGACACATACCACTTTTGGCAAGAGAACAAGAACCTGTAGATTTGTCAAGAGATTCAAGGAGGCGTCTTAATTTTTCTGTATCTTCTTTGTTGAATTCTGTAGATTCCTCCTTGTCTAGCTGTGTAGTGTCAATTAGTGACTGCTCCTTGCTAGCCACATTAGTTTGGTTGCTTCCTTAGCTCTTGAATCCTCTTGTCTGTGCCAAAACATGGGCCTTTCCATGAATTTTAAAGCAGTTTTCACGAGTGGGGCAAGGTTTGTTGCAATAGGTGCACCATAGTTCATCTTTACTAGACTATTTTCTTGCTTCTACTGGCCTCCAATTAGTGTTTCCTTTATTCCCTCCTTCACCCAGTCGACGAGTTACCATTGTTGTAGCCTCTTGTATATGAGGTTCCAACATAACCCCTCATCGACTCTCTTAAAGCATAACCCCTCGGGTTTCAGTGACGTGTGAACTTGTTCTGACGAGCTCGGCCTTGGCCTATTGGGCTTCAGAAGATTGGGTCGGCCCGCTGGGTCGAGCTTAGACCATAAGAAGCGGTCCAAGAAATACCCATAACAGGAACCTTACCAAGGATTTGAACTCTGATCTTATCATACTTAGAATTCAATCCTGTAAGAAACTCAAATACTCAATCATTTTCCAGCAACCCTTGAACCACTTGAATATCATGGATGCATTCTAGTTTCAAATCTCAATTGTGGTCTATTTCAAGCCAATGACCAGTCATCTGACTGTAATATTCGATGATAGACATGGCCCCTTGTTTGGTAGAACTTACTTGATTTTTTAGCTCGTAGATAAATGTTGCATCCTTCTTCTTGGAGTAAGTCTGCTACAGATTCTCCCATATTTCCTTTGCAATGGTAAGAAACATCAAATTTTTACTAATCTCTAGTTTTATGGAATTCCATAACCAGGACATAATTACTGAATCTTCTTCATCCCATGCCCTGAATCCTCAAAATGTTTCTTTTGGACTGGGGTTGGTAAGACAACCTCTCTTTCCTATTCCTTTGAGAAAAGTCCGAACCACTTGACTCCATTACTGGTAGTTGGTTCCATCAAGCTGGTATAGAGGATTTATATTCTGGAAATTGCTTCTAGTTATGCTGCATTGATAGTTGTAGGTGCAGCCAATATCTCACTCATAGCAGTTGGGATAGAATCTTGAGAAGTAGTTGACATATTGTGATGAAAAAAATGTAGAATGATAAGGAAAGGTTGCAATGAAGGCAGAACAACAAGGTGGCAATGAAGGCCAGAGAGACAAAGGAGGTTGGAAACGAGAAAAAGCAATAAAGGCCGGAAAAGATGCCTTAGAAAGATGGCTCTGATACCATGAAAGAATTCACCGAATTCTTACATTTACAGCACATATTTACAATCATATTTAAGGTGAGTCTTGTCACCTTCATAAGGAAACTATCAATCTATCCTTTAAGGAAACTAACTATTACAGAAACATAAACAATTAGGAAACTAACTAATTAAACAACTAATTGTACATTCTATATCTACATTAGGAAACGTAATCTTCTGCATTCCTTGGTGAGCCAATTAGCTGAGTAAGCCTTTTATTTCCTTTATTCCAACAACTTCTTTCACCATAACTCCCTGCTCCAAGGCTTTCTTCCATGCCCAATTTGAGTTATTGATTTTAAGCTTTATAGTTAAAGGATTATGAGTAATAATAATCATTTAATTTGACACCTAAGAAGTTGGATTATGGCCTCATTGACCTCCTAGTCTGTTGTGAAATCTCAGGTACCATTACAAAGCTGCTGCCTTGTTACTTCTCAATTTATGAAGCTTGGACCCTCCAAAATGTGTCATATCCATATCCAGCATTCGTACTGATACAATAAATATGACTGGGGTCCATAAGTTTACTAATAGAGTCATTAGTTTTTATGTGATTGGGAGTCTTTGAATGGTAAGGTTGATTCTTTGTGACCAGAAGGTTATGGGTTTGAGTTGTGGATACAACCTCTTTGGAAAAAAAGGGAAGGCTACATACAAATATGATCCTCACAATGAAAGAAGCTTCGTGCACTAGGGAGTCTTTGATTTTAATGTGTTTTACTTTTGTTAGGACTTTAATATGTTCTGTTATGACTTTATAGAATTTATATGATAATGGAGATATCATACAGGATTAATTTTAAAAGGGTTTTAGGTGTTTTGAGGAGTATCATCAAGCCTATAAACATGGCTTACTCATGCATTCCTAAATTATGCTTCTCTGCATATGTAGTTTCTCTGTATATGCTTTCATGCTGTATTCTGAAACTTCTCTTTCTTCTTGACTGTAATCCTTCTGGTTCCTTTTGTCTTCTCTTCAAACTCTTCCCTGATTCTGTCTATATTTCCTCTTCATCTTCCATCTCTCTCAAATTTTCTGCACAAAATTCTCTGTTACTTATACTGTTCTTTTTTCTTTCTATCCTCTTGTTACTGCCGCAGCAGCTGCTGGTTCTGATTTCAGATATATCCTATTCTCCTGATCCTTTGCTTCTCTTTCATCATATTTCACTGTTTTCTAGCTGTTTCTTATTTTGTATTCAAGTGTGTACCTTTCAGAACTACATCACATAGAATCTCTGTTTGACTTTTTGGAGATGTCAGAATATGGGTTAGACCCACCATGTGGTATGTGCAGTAGGTGATAACTTCATTGATATTTAGTCTAGTTGAAAGTTGTGAATACTTATTTTTTTGTATTGTTTATGAATACTGAGTGTTATTGGTGTTTTTAAATTACAATAATGTCTTAAGTTATGATCTTTTAGTTTTAATTTATCTATTTCTTAAGTTGAATCAGTGTTGTATGATTTTTTGATTTGTGGATATTATTTTATAGTAACTAATATATATATATATATATGCATTTTCCATAACCCAACACTTTCCATGTCCTCCTTTGTCCAAGTCACCATATATGTGTTTGTCTGTTATCCAAACATCTAATTCCTCTGCTTGTTAGTTATCAATTCCTGTCATTTTTTACAACTATTTTAGATGTATAACCAGTGCAAATGTCATCTAATTTGGTGTGAAATATTCTCATTGCCTATTTACTTTACTTGTTCCCATGGCATTTTCCAACTCTCTCCCTCTTTCTCTCATGCCTAATGATCTTACCTCTCTCTTACTCAAATATATCATCTTACACCTTCAATAATACTTAATACTATTTTTGGTTGGGCTTCTTGTAATCTTCATTTGCTCCTGACTCCTGAGAGCACGGTAAAAGATGGATTTTTTTTTTTTTTTTTTGGTCAATAAACGATCTTGTTTTCAAGGTGCTGCTCTAACACTTTTAGCTTATTTTGAAATGTTAGCATTTAGTTATGTTTAGGTCTTTTGATACCTCTATCTACTTGTTGGATTGTTTGAAGCTTTGGCATTTGCTAGGATTCCGTTACTTCCTTTCGATCATGGGCAGTGAAGTTCCTTGTCTGCAGTAAATTGATATATTGTTTTATGTGTAGCCCAGATTATGATAGTATACATGCTTAACTTGCTTATGTTGGTTGTTGGAACCATCTAGAATTTTCTGCATTCCCCCAGGGAATTGAAGTAACTGGCAGGATAAAAAATTTATTTTTAGTTGGTAATAATAAGCTTCTTTTGTTTTTCTTTTCTTTTTTTTGGAGGGGGTTGCAAAAGTGAAGGAGCTATGTGGTTCACATGCTTCTGTGGGTCTGCTCATTGTTTGTCTCCGTGTCTTTCTAAAAATGGAAACATATTTATTGTCTTAATCAATTTTTTTTATCATGTTTCTCATTTCTCTTTCTTGGTATTTCTGTAGAATGAATATGTTCATTCAGATCAGCAAGCTTTTTATTATCTGGAGAAGGCTGTTGATCAGGTATTAGGCCATACTTCTGTGAAGAATGCTTTCTAGATGCATATTAAGCCTCATAAGATATTTCTATGTTGTAGTTGCATCCAGGATCTCTTTACCTTCTAGGAGCTGTGTATTTGACTGGTGATTGTGTGAAGCAAGATATTGCATCAGCACTGTGGTGTTTTCACAGAGCATCAGAGAAGGTAATAGAATTCATCTTTTTGCTCAATGGCATCAAAACAATTACATAAGAATTAACCTATTTGTATGGATGGAAGTAAGTGTAGATAAGCAAATTGTTTTTTTTTTCTTGCAATGATAAAACAATGAATAGAGATAACTGGAGGTTTAGAATTCATGTACCTGACCCTACTCAGTGGGGTTAAGGCTTATGATTATTGTTGTTGTAAACCAATTATTTTTTGTATGTTGTTATTAACAAAGATGATCTCTATAATATTGCTCTGAACTTCTGAACTCCTTAAGATGGAATACTTGGCTGCAAGAAACCTCTTAAGTTGATGGCCTAAGCCTGTGTATTGAGCATTTAACTATTGAAAATAATGGGAAGTTTTTCTTCGGTGTACTAAGTTACTATATGAGTTAAATCAGACCTTTTTTTTTGAGAAAAGTCAATTCAGGCTTATGAGCCATCTAGAAGAGCATCCTGTTTAACTTGTAACTTTAATATGACTGATACTTCTCAAAGTCTATATCAATTAATTAATGAAATCTAAGAAAGCTGTATAAAGACTGATCTTTTACTCAATTTGGTGTTTTATGGTTTGCCCTACTTATAACTTGGCTATCAATTTGTATGCTGTCCATTTAAATTTCATTTGGCGTTTGAAGTTTGTCCTTTTTCTAATTTTCATGACTATGGATTTGGATGCCTCTATAAAGCCATTTATAGAATCCTTAGGAACTTTACCTGTGTTGGAATTCTGAAGTATAAGCATATATTTCTGGCTTCCAACAGGAAATATCTTTCTTAAGGTTTTATTGTTTTCAACTTAGGACTCAACAACACTTGAATCAAAGTTGACATAGAGATTTATGGACCACTAAGGAAGGAGGAGATGTGGGTTGTTTTACCTGTCCCAGTTATGCTTACTGTGAGCTTCTTGTGATGCTGTGTTTCTTACTTACCAAAAAAAGATGTAGTGTATCTTTCAAATGAACTCTCACATCCCCCTTCCAGGTGGTATACTACTTAAATAGCTCTAATGGCATAAATAAATATGCATGCTTACTCTGTCTGATCTCCAGAAGAAATAAGGAAGCCCTGAATTACAACATAGAGGGAACTTTTATCAGTTGTCCTTGACCCTGTAAACTGATATCTACATATTACTAGCGTCCACTTGCATCTCATGCTAGTTTTGTCACTTTCAAAAGAGTCCATGCAATTCTTCTATTTGAAATTGCGTGGAAAGCTATAGTGCATAGCACTTTTGTTTATGAAATTACAATGCAGCTACAGTATTGTATGTATAATTGGTAATGCTCTCTTCAAATCCTCTGCATACAAGCGCCCGTTATATAAGCAGGAGCTAGAACAAAATATACAAGTATCTATGTAACAGGCAAAGAGCACCTGCTTAAAAACACAATCAACTGTCCCTATGCCTAGAATTCACAATTTGGGTTCCACCATGTTTAGAGCATATATGGATGTGGCAATTCAGTATGCAAATCATGGATGAAGTTTTATCATCTTTAAACAGTCTCATTTTATTCTATTGGCATATGTAGGGACACGCTGGTGCAGCTATAGCATATGGTTCACTTCTTCTACGAGGTTAGCTCTTCCCACCTTTATATGCATGTCTAGTTTGAATAGTTCTGGTAGATGGTTGACCATACTTACTTTCTTTCATCCCAATTTTCCTCTTCATTGATGGTTGTGGATATACTTGCACTGCATAAAAGGATGCATAATAGTAGAATCTGCATAATCTTTTGTAGGATCTACTTAAGCGATTTTTAGCATATACACGTGATAATTTTCTGAAACTTGACGAGAATGATAAGCAATGGAAAATCTCTACGCACCATTATTTCCTGATAAATATCAGAACTTTTACATTCATTTAAACATGATAAGTCTTATGGCTACTCGTTATGGGCAAGTACCCTGATTATGTTGATTCTGCTTTCATTTTTGTTCCCCTCGCACGTCTTCATCTTCCTGATCGTTCTTGACCATGAGTGTAACGCCCACTATTTTGTCCTTTTTCTTTCCCTTATGGTGGCATGCTGGTTTGTCTCAGGCGTCCAGGTCCCCGAATCTCTCACAAAATTTAATTCAAAGAGAAGTTCTGCTACCCGAAAAACTGTGAGGGACGGGGCCAGTGTTGGGGATCCAGTGGAGATGGCAAGGGAAAAATTTGAAATTGCTGCAAGAGCGGGATGTGATCTTGGATTCAAATGGTTGCAAAGACTTGAAGAGGAAGAGAAGCTGGTCCAGGCTGGAACTACTGCTTAATTATGGGCACCTGTAGTTAAGTGCTTATTTTGTAGAAACATTTTTGAAGTTGGCAAATTGAGTTACGAGGAACCTTTTGCTACATGAACGTATATGAGTTTGTTGGCTTAAGATTGATGGGATCCACACTGGGTTGCTCTCTCTCCCTATTCATTGTGGGCAGCTTGGAGCTTACAATCCAATGCTAAAACAATTACTGTTGGATGGTACTGCCTGCTATATATGCTTAATAATAATGGAATTGAATGGAATGTATTGCTTCTTGTTTGGGAGAAATGAGGTAAAAGTAATATAAAAATGTCTTTCTTATTTACCAGATGTTAAAAATGGATAGAATGGAAAGATATCAAATAGTTGTGATTATTATATCTTCTTTTAATAGAAAAACTATGATCAATTAAGTTAAGGATAAATTTGAATTTTTAAAATTTATTATTTATTATTAGAATTAATGTCGATCCCCTATTTGATTGACTTAATGTATTTTTTTTTTTTTTTGTGCTAGTTTTAGTTTTCAAAATTTTTTAAAATCATAGATCTTTTGACACATCTTTTAGTTTTTGGACATCGTTCGACTTTTTTGTGTTCAATTTCGTTTTTCTTTAAGAAAAATATTGTTTGATTGTAATTTCATTTTCAATTTTTTGTTTTTCTTTTTAAAATTTTGTAACTAAAAAAATTATCATGAAATTTTAAAAATAAAAACAAAATTGCAATCAAACGAGCATATTGGACAATTTTGTATTTTCTCAGCTAATTTTTGTGTTTTTTTTTCTATTTTATTATCCTACCATTGCCATTGTTGATGATTTTTTTTACCCTTTTTTTTTAGTCACCAACAATAATTCTAGAGTTATCAAAAATTGTTAACTTTAGTTGTATGTAGATTACAAATACTAGCAACTAGGTAAGAAGATTTTCTACCAACATTAGGTTGCTAGCAAGGAGGAGAGAGATTAAAAATAAAAAAATATATATATATAAAAAAATTAAAAATAAAAACAGACAGCAAATAAGTTTAAGAAATGAAAACAAAAATACTCTTTAAAAAAAATGATGTTTTCATATTTTATTTTTTTTACCACACTCATCACGTATTATCAAAGATAATTAATAAAATCTTCTAACATATTAAAAAATTCTTTAATTTCTCACCCAATTCGATAACTTTGTTCAAATATGTTAATTTTTTTTCATCTTAATAACTAAACACAAAAAATTACAGACAAAAACTGACAGTTAAAATAAAAAAAATTAAAAATTCTATGAAATGAATTTAAACATTTTAATTTGTTCCATCTTCTAATTTGGAAAGATAAAAAAGGTTTGGAGGAAAGGGAAAAAAAGGGTAAAAATTGGGAGCGTTGCTGAGAAAATGAGGAATCTTTTTCTTAAAAACAAAACAATATAAATATGGAAACAACATATCTCCCAGCTTTTCTACTCTATTCTCGTTTGATAATGCTCCTGTAGTATAAATACAGAAGCAATCTATATCCATTTAAGAGGGCGAGAGCAAGAGAGAGATAGAGAGAGAGAGGGAGATTGAGTTGAATTAGGGTTAGGGCTTTGGCGGAGCTCAGCTTCGGCTTGAGAGCAATGGAAGAAATAACAGATGGAGTCAACAACATCAACATCAACATCGGAGGCGCCGCCGGCGATTCCAATAAGAAGAATCGCATTCAGGTCTCCAACACCAAGAAACCCTTGTTCTTCTACGTCAATCTCGCCAAGGTGAACCTACCTACTCCCTCTTCCAGATCTCCTTTCTCTCTCTCCGAGCCTCTATCTATGTTTCTTCCCCCTGCCCGGGGGTAAATGCATGTGTGCTTTTTTTTTTTTTTTTAATTCGATTTTAGCTATCCCGGATCTGAGATTCAACGGAGAATTCCGTTGTGCACGCATTTAGACTATGTTTGGAACTACGATTTTTAAATGGGAAGGAGAACAAGAAAGACAAAGAACAACAAAATGCATGCATATAAGATATGTATATTTTCGTTTCATTCCACAAATCGTAGCTCCAAATGATGCATTATGGTGTATACTTGTATATTGTGTTGACAGTAACAGTTCCTTATTCTTATTGAGATTGTGGAATTGCATATGCAGAGGTATATGCAGCAGCACAACGAGGTGGAGCTGTCGGCGCTTGGCATGGGTATTGTCTTTCATCATATCTACAATGTTCATCTGTATCAGTATATATTATAGAGTGCATAGTTTGTGTATTGTATCCAGATTTTTGCATATTAAACGCATTTACTCATTTTTTACTTGCGTGATAGTTTATTTAAGTTTGTAGATATTCTATTTAGATCTATATGCATGTATGTGGGGGTATATATACACACATGCATATATATCATGACGTGGGCATATTTTTCTTTTACGCCCATTTCTTAGTGTTAATGAGTTACCACATTTCAGTGTGTTTCCTAGTATTTATTGATAGCTTTTGTTGGCTTTTCTCATTCTGAAATCCAACTATTTGCTTTTGGCTTGCATGGATTCTTTGAAATTAGGGAGATAACGGATTATTGATTGTTATCTTACAGTCCATTTGGTATTAAATAGTGCTAGGTAAAAGTTAAGGATGGGATAAAATAGTGATGTAACTAAATAATACTGCCCCTCATTTGGTAAATAAGGTATTACCTGATATTATAACTATCCCATCTTTGGTTTGTCAAATTGTGAATGAGGTATTGTTGGTCATTATTTGCTAAATGACCAATTTGCGCATTTACCCTAGGATACAAACCAACAGCAAATTTGTTAAATTGGTCTGATTTTCTTGTGAAATCTCTCTTTGATTATTTCTTTTTCATTTTTCCTGTTGTTCAGCACCAGAGAACCCACCCAATCTTCAATTCTGAAGAAGCAACAACACCCAATGCTCAATTTTGAAACATTCAAAATCTTCAAATTTGTAATTTTCTTTATGTTTGTGTATGGTGTCCTCTGGTTTTATCACCTTTACAAATCTTCATATACTTGGAAAGGAAAATAGATGATAAACAAGAGTTTTTCCTTTCTCTTGATAATTCAGTTAATTAATTATTTGAACCTGTGTGATTTAAGCAACTTATGTCTGCTATGTCTGTCTTCCTCTGCAAGTGCATCATTTTATATTGGTGGAGCCAAATAATGAAATACTGAAATTGGTGCATGTTTTTGAAGATAGAAAAATAAAGAAAAAAGAATTGAGTAATATATGTGACCCTTGTCACACCTTCTTAACTACCTAAACTGCAATTTTTCTATTAGAAATTAGATGCAGCATTTTATATTTTTCGAATGCCTGGTCTCTATCAGGAACTGGTAGTTAAGTTAGTTTTTATTTCCCTAATAAAATGTGATCATGTGGTTCTCTAGTTTGTCTTCTCCCCCTTCTTTCGACTAAATATTGTATCTGTGTTGATTGTCCTTCAGTCTCTGGCATGCATGGCTGTATTATTGTTGATGAGAAAACTAATGATGCAATTTCTGATTTCTGAGTTATTGTATCTCTTCCAGTCTACCCCAATTAAGTTGATTTTTTGTATGCTAGTATGACCTGCTGTATTGTTATCTAAATACCCATCTTCTTGTTTGTTCTTCTATGTAATATACAATTAAGAACTAAATATTTAATTTAATTGTTTGTTTTCCCCCTAACCTTCTGCATAAGTAGTTGTGTTTTGTTGCAGTTTATGGATGTACTTAAAGCTCCAATCTAAATTCTGTATGCAAGTTGATATTTTTTCTCTTGTATATTAGGGCGTTTGTGGTGGGAAAATACCTCAGCAGAGTTCATCCCTCTTGTGGTGTTTTCATTTTTTTACTTTTGTTTTTGTGTTTGGTATTTTTCCTATTCATTGACCTATTTTACTCATTTTGTGGAGTATTGTTCATACAATTCGAGATCAAAAGTTCAAGGTTGTTAAGATTTTCTGAGTGACAAAGCAGTTTCTGGTAGAGAGCTCCAGAGGTTTCTGAGCATATTAATAGGGCATAGTTATCAAAAGTAATATTGGTCACTGCAAGGGAATCAGCGACTTTTTTTGTTAATACCAACTTGCCATGTGATCTTATCAAAACATTGTCGAGTTTCTCATCACCCCTTATTAGTGATGATGCATACATCTTTCATTTGATATAACGTAATCCATTGAGACTCTTTCTTGGGGAATCTCTTGCGTAAAAGGTCCTACCACCTCCAATGGAATTGTTTCGTTATTGCTGTGTTAATTTTATTTTAGTTTTGTGCTTGTTCTTTGCAAGTTATATTATAAATAGAGAGAGTTGTGTTCTTTCCATTGGCAGTAAATCTTACTTGATTCTCTCTGCAGCTATTGCTACAGTTGTAAGTGTTGCAGAAATTCTGAAAAATAACGGATTGGCTGTTGAGAAGAGTAAGATCCTTTATCTTGTTTGTCAAGGAAATGCATATATTCTGCCCATAACTTGTATTGTAAGCAAATATTTATAAAAAAAATAATGATAATAACTTATGAGAAAACCATGCCATTCGGTCATTTTATTATCAAATGTTGATTCTAGTGAAAATTGGTGGTTTACGTTATGCAGAAATCATGACGTCCACTGTTGAAATGAAGGATGAAGCAAGAGGGCGACCCGTCCAAAAAGCTAAAGTAAGTTTAGATCAGTCAAATCAATCATAGGCAAGAGATGTGACATTCTCCATACCCTTTCTTTGCATGTCCTACCATGTTTACGAATGTCAATAGTTTCTATCAGATGTGCACTGTTATTTTGTCTGATTTGTGTTGGCCCATGCATCTGCTTTCTGCTAGACTTGTTTAGTGATAGACAACGCTTGTCTCTATGGAGTTATTTTCTTTCCTTGCTTTCAGCATACCGCTTTTTTCTAGTGGTTTTGCTTGTTAATCTGCTTGTGTTTCTTTGCACGAGCATGCGCTGCTATTCAGTGTTATTGTGGTAAATGAAATGTTTAATCTAACCTTGGTCTGTTGATGATACCGCGTGGTTCACAGATTGAGATAGTACTCGGGAAAACAGAGAAGTTTGATGAATTAATGGCAGCTGCTTTGGAGGAGAGAGATCGTGGAGAAGGTGAAGAGCAGAGCTAAAGGGAAGGGGATCTGATGTAGCTCTTAGTTTTGCCGTCATGGGGGTGTAATACTATAAAGAACCTAATGTAGCTTGTAGCCTTTTATGTGGTCCAGAGTATGTTTTGGCAACTGTGGAAGTTTTTCCTAGGAACCCAACTCTATCTGCTTAATTCAAATTCAAATTCAAATTTATTTTCATTTTTTTTTCCCTAAAAGCTAGTTGTTTGTTAAATGGGTATGGTTTGATGATGTTCCAGGATGACAAGCTAATTATTTTGGCTTTAGTATCTGGTGTGGTGCGCGTACTCCTACATTGCAGCAATTCGGTTGCCATTCTAGAACTCTGCTGCAGATTTTGGCTAGAGCGGCTGGTGGCTGGTGGACGCTGGACGCAATACAGAAAAGGAGTGCTGAATTTGTTATGTGATAAGAAAATCAGGTAATAAAGGAAGCTCATTTTAACTAGCTGGATGGTCTAGTTTTGTGATATATAATAATCACGAGTTGCTTGATGAAATTGTGCCTAAAAGGAAGCATTTGAATCATGTTTTCCTTTTTCAATTTTCTGAGCGTGTGTTTGCCTGGTTAAAAGAGAGCCGAATTGTTTTCACAATTTGGTCTCTCGTTGTAGTAGCACCTACTTATAAATTGAGAAACTAGTGTTTGGTCTTTGGTCCAAAAATTAACTTGTTTTTTGTATTAAGCATGGTTTGGCTTGGAGCTCTGAATCAGCTGAACCGGGCTAATTGAACCTGATCAAGGTTTTTTTTTTTTCTGAAAAAAAATGTCTTTTATTTTTAGATGTTAGAAAATATAATAATAACTTGAGATATTTGAAAGAAGGTAGATGTTTATTATTTGAATGTCATATATCATTTTGTTAATGTATAGAGTTTTTGATCTGTATTTGATCATGAGTTTAATTTTGCTTTTATTATAAATTTATGTTAAATAATTGTAGAATAATTCATGTTATAATATTTGTAAATTATTAAGTCCGGGTAATAAATTTTATTTTTAAATTTTAATTTAATCAATGTGCATTTATTTTATTTTATAAAAATAAATCCCAATTCAAGCAAAGTTGATTCAGAACAGATCTAACCATTGTACAGCAAATACCTGCGATTTCAGTTTAATACCCCAACTGTTTGAAATTGGGTCCAACGTGTGCTGGGATTTCTTTATCTTTGCATAAGCCCAAAATATGAAAAAAAAAAAAAAAAAAAAAAAGGGATTTGGTGACAATGTAATTCAACATGTTCCCAAGTTTACTAAACAGTAAACACCCTGAAATTTAGTAATGTCTCACTCTCTGAATTTTAAAATTTACCCAGTTTGTTCTTAAAATTAGTTATAATGTTTTGTAAAAATTACAACTCCTAAATTTGGTCCTTTTTGAAGAAATGCCATGATCAATTTTAAAAAATTTTAAGGGCTAAGTAGATAAATTTTAAAGTTAAAAGGGGTGCATAACCAGTCAATTTAATTACCTTATAATAAAAGAATTAAAAAAGTCCAGGTTTGTGCTACTTTATTTTTCTTCTACAGAACTTGTCTCCTAGGGCTTTCATTCTACATTACCTTTGTTTATGAAAAGAAAATTTTGTTTGCAAATAACCTAACCAATACACTGCATCTACTTTGCAGTTTCAAGAACTGCATGGACGGGTCCTTATACAAGATATGTAGAAAAGCAGACAGCAAGAGTCTTTACCACTTGACATCATAGGACCAACCAAAATTTTTAAGTTAGTTTTAGTTTTTAAGTTTTTAAAATAATGAAAACGTATTTTTTTTGTTATTTTTTAAAAATAAAAAAAATTATACAAAAAACTTAAAACAATAAAAAATTATTTTGAGTGTTTTCATGTAAAATAAATTCTAAATTCAAAACATATGTATTTATTTATTTATTTATTTATTCATATCTTATTATTGTAATGAAAAAAATATTACAAAATTCATTAATTTTAAAATGTATATATTTTTTTAATATTATATTAATATTAAATATTTTTAATTTATTAAATAAAATATTATTAAAAAATTATTTTTAAAATTTCAAAAGAACACATTTTCTAATTTTTCGTTTTAAGAAATAGTTTTTCAAAATGGCAAAAAGAATGTGTTTTTAATTTTCTAAAAACAGACTATCAAAACAGAAAAAAAATAAATTCAAAACTCAAAACTGAAAATTGAAAAGTAAAGAGAAGAGAGCCTTAGCTTTCGTTCTCTTTGAATTTTAATTTTTAAATTTATTTTTAATTTTTTATTTTAATAGTTTATTTTCAAAAAAAATAAAAAATGCATTTTGTTTAAAATTTTTAGAATAATATTTTATTCAATAAATTAAAACTATTTAATGTTAATGTATTATTAAAAAATATATGCATTTAAAATTTGGTAAATTTTATAATATTTTTTCTCATTACAAGAATAAAATACAACAAAATAAAATAAATTGACTTCTCTTTTTCGTGTTTTGGTTTAAAATAGTTAAAAATAACTTTTTGTTTTGAGTTTTCTTTATAAATTTTTTTTATTTTTGAAAATACGTTTTTGAAAATAGTAAAGTAAACGCGTTTTTATTATTTTAGAAAACTAAAAATTAAAAATAATTTGAAAATATTTAAAGAAAACGAACCCTAGGCTGTGTTCTCTTTGTTGTTTTCAAGTCATTTTTAATTTTTGATTTTCTAAAATAATAAAAATGTATTTTTTTGTTGTTTTTAAAAATATATTTTTGAAAACAAAAAAAAATTGTAAAGAAAACTCAAAATAACAAAAAGTTATTGAGTGATTTCATTCAAAACAAACTATAAATTCAAAATACATTTATTTATTCATATTTTATTATTATAATGGAAAAAATATTACAAAATTTATTAACTTTAAAATATATATATTTTTTAATAATATATTAACATTAAATATTTCTAATTTACTGAATAATCAAATTTATTAAAAAAAATATTATTAAAAAATTATTTTTAAAATTTCAAAGAGAATGTGTTTTTTAATTTTCTGTTTTGAGAAATAATTTTTTAAAATAACAAAGAGAACGCGTTTTTAGTTTTCTAAAAACAAACTATTAAAATAAAAAATTAAAAATAAATTCAAAACTTAAAATTGAAAATTGAAAAGTAAAGAGTTTATTTTATAAATTTTTTTCTTATTTTTGAAAATGACAAAATAAACGTATTTTTATTATTTTAAAAAAATTAAAAACTAAAAATAATTGAAAATAACAAAAGGAATGCAACCTAATTGTATCCTTATCAAAATAATTATTAAACTGAAGTGTCCCTATAATGTTTGTCTCGAAGAGCCAACAAAGGGGCAGCTTTCTCTCTGTCTCAGTCTCGATTTAGCAACTCATCTAAGCTTATTAGTATTACACCCCTTTTTTGCGCTTACAATAACAAGCTACACAGTTCTATTTCTCTTCTTGTATTGTTCTCAATCATAAATAGTGTCTTATCATCTTTAAATATGTTTGATCTCTCTTTCAACCACACAAACATGTAAATTTGCATAAAACACTAGCAATCAAGTTAGTTAAAATCGGGATTTAAAGTGGAATCGATAAAGAGTTCATAAAATCGGATTGTAAAATTGTAAGATTTTAGAGATAATTAAAAATACTCTTTAATTTTTATAAATATATATTTATAATAACATAATTTTATAAAAAATAAATTAATATCATTTAATAACTTGATTATTCCTTATTATAACTCAAAAGATGATGTTTCCAAAATATAACTCAAAACTAACATGTTGGTATGGGCAATTTAAAGGCAAAATATAGCTTAAAATTCTTTAGAGGATGATTCCAATATTTTTCATTAAATTTAAATTTTAATTTATACTTGAAACATAAAATCATTTGGGGTCTCTGAAACGTAAAATCGTAAAATTATACACCTAAAAGTGGGATTTTATAGGATTTTATCCCAAATAAGATTTTACATGGGATTTGAATCATTTGGGGGTCTCTGAAGTGTAAAATCGTAAAATCGTACAAGTAAAATCGGGATTTTAACAATAATGCCAGCAATGATAATAATAAGGGCTATTAGCACCAATAGCCAAACATTTTCGGGTTTTGACAATTTTATCCAATGCTTTCAATTTTGGCAAGAATAACCAAATTTCTGAAATTAATTGCAATTTTAGCCAATGCTGAAATCAATTTTGATCGACGTGTGGTTTTGCCTAAGTGGCATGCCACTTGGTATTTAATTTATTTTTTCATTATTTTCTAAAAAAAAATGCTCTCTCTTCTCTTCTTTACACATACACACAACATATATATATATACACATATAGCAACATATATTTATATACATACAAAGCAACATATATATATACACACACATACAGAAATGTTTACACACAGCAACATTTATATGTATAAACATATACACACAACAACGTATATATATACACACACACAATAACATATATATACACACAATAATATATATACAGTGACCGACGACAGGGAGGACGACAGACCATTGATTGAGTAGTGGTGGGGGTAAACATGGCCACGGTTCATGAACCGCCGGTTCCGGTTCAAGAAATCTTTGAACCTGAACCGAACCGCCCAAGGGCGGTTTGGGACGGTTCGGTTCCGGTTCGTGCCGGTTCGGTCAACGGTTTGGACCGGTTCGGTCAACGATTTGAGCTGGTTCGGTCAACGGTTCCGGTTCCGGTTCAAACCGAATTTTTTTAATTTTTTTTAAATATTGTTGTATTCAATCCAACCTTGAGCGGGTGCTTTGTTTGCAAATGTCGGGCGAAAGTACCATATCCACCTCCTTGCTTGAATTTGTATACCTGATTACAATAATTACAAGATACATCAAATTTACCATCTCCTTTTGGTGTTTTCTTGAAATGAATATTAAAAATATCAGAAGTAGAAATTTTTTCACCTCCCTTTTGTTGAGTTTCACTCTCTTGTGTTTGAAAATTTTGAGTTTCAAACTCAACATTTTCAACATTTTCAAAATTTCTACCTTCACTTGCCATTTTTTTGAAAAAAGTATGATAATAAAAAAATATAATAATGATAAAATAATATAGTAACAAGTAATAAATAATTAACAATATAATTGAATAAATTGAAATTGAAATATTAAATAAGAGACAAAATTGAGAGAATAATAGCTTGAGACTTGAGAGAGAGAGAGAGAGAGAGAGTGTGTGAAAAATGAGTGGGGGAGGGAGGGGTATATATAGATAGGAATTATAAAATTAAAAAAAAAATTAATAAAATTGGAATTGGACCGTTGGGGGGGGAGGGGTGCTGCACGGGGGGAGGGGGGGGTTGTTCCGGTTCCGCGGAACCGGAACCGCGGAACCGGAACCGGCAGTTCCGGTTCCGGTTCCCCGGAACCTTGAACCGGAACCGGACCGAATTTCGCCGGTTCAGTCCGGTTCCGGTTCCGGCCGGTCCGAGTCCGGTTCGAACCGCCGGTCCGGTTCAATTTTGGCCATGATTAGGTGGGGGTGACGGCGCGCTGGCGGGAGGGAGAGAAAGGGTGAAAAGAGAGAGATCGATGATGAAGTTCGACGACCTTCATCAGAGAAATTCGATCGGAATTCTCTGATTGAACTTATCTAATCGGACTTCTACGGCCTTCATTATCAGACTTTTCCAATTAGACTTTTATGGCCTTCATTATCGAACTTTTTCGATTAGACTTTTTCAGCCTTCATTATCAGATTTTTATGGCCTTTATTATCGGATTTCTCCGATCGAACTTTTCCAACATTCATTATCAAACTTCTACGCTCTTTATTATCGGATTTCTCCGATTGAACTTTTCGATCGGGATTTTTCGATTCGACTTTTTCAGCCTTTATTATTAGACTTCTATGGCTTCATTATTAGACTTTTTTATCGAACTTTTCCAACCTTCATTATCAGACTTCTACGCCCTTCATTATCGGACTTTTTCGATGAGGCTTTTCCAGCCTTTATTATTGGAATTCTCCTATCGGACTTTTTCAATCGAATTTTTTTTATTAGACTTTTCCAGCTTTCATTATTAGACTTCTTCGATCGGACTATTCTATCCTTCATTATTAGATTTTTCCAATCGAACTTTTCTTATCGGACTTTTATTGTGTGTATATATATATTAATGTGTGTGTATATATATATATATTGGTGTGTATGTTAGAGAGAGCATTTTTTTCAGAAAATATAGAAAAAATATTAAAAAATAAATTAAATTTCAAGTGGCATGCCACAGTAAAGCCACACGCTGGTTAAAATTGATTTCAGCATTGGCTAAAATTGCAACTAATTTCAAAAATTGAACTCTTCTTACTAAAATTGAAAGCATGAATAAAATTGTCAAAATAAAAAACGTTTAACTTTTTGGTGCTGATAGTCCTAATAATAATCGCATTCTTTCAATAATTTTGACCTCATTATTGAAAGGAGTGATATCCTTTCAATTGCACTTTGAAAAGGACCTTCTAACAATACATCTTACAGAGCCATCTCATACTATTCTACAAAAGAAAAAACAAAAAAGGCATCAAGCTAAATCAATTTTGTGATGAACAAGCGAAAGAACAGAAAGAAAGTGCGCACAGGCTTCGCCCTTGGCAATTTAGGCTGCGTTCTCTTTGTTGTTTGTAAGTTATTTTTAGTTTTCAATTTTCTAAAATAATGAAAACACGTTCTCTTTACTGTTTTTAAAAATGCATTTTTGAAAATAAAAAAAAGTTTGTAAAGAAAACTCAAAACAACAAAAAGTTGTTTTGAGTGTTTTCATTCAAAACAAACTCAAAACTCAAAACACATTTATTTATTTGTATTTTATTATTATAATAGGAAAAAATATTACAAAATTCATTAACTTTAAAATGTATATATTTTTTAATAATATATTAATATTAAATATTTTTAATTTACTGAATAATCAAATTTATTGAATAAAATATCATTAAAAAATTATTTTCAAAATTTCAAAGAAAACGCGTTTTCTAATTTTCTGTTTTGAGAAATAGTTTTTCAAAATAACAAAGAGAACGCGTTTTCAATTTTCTAAAAATAGACTATTAAAATAGAAAACTAAAAATGAATTCAAAACTCAAAATAAAAAATTGAAAAGTAAAGAGAACGCAACCTTAGTTGTTGGCGAAGGCAACGTGATAATCAGGCCATCTGGGTCTTCAGTGGAAGATAAGTTGAAAAGAGCATCTGCAAGTGCTTGAACCAATTTCACGCCCTTTCGCAGGCATTCCGTTACAAGCTCTTCTCTCACTGAATGTACACATTCACAACAAGGAACATGGTGAATCGGTGCCAAAATCGTTCTACTCGAATTTTATCAGAGAGCGAACAGGAAAGAGAAAACAAAGGCGGCTTAACGTGGAAGATAGAGGAGATGGAAAATGGTGGCTAGGATCGAAGGCCATTAGATTTCCAAGGTCGATCAAATACTGTTGTTCTCCCATTTTTCTGTACAAGCTGAGAACCAAATCTTTCTTTGTAGTATCTCTACCAACAACTCGTATCTCCTAGAAACCCTAAAAATTAGGGTTTATTGAAATATATTGCGAGGGATGTGGGCACTGGCAAATTTTGGCAAAGAGCTTCATATCGGGTCCGACTAAGGACTTTTAGGGTTTATCCAAATTTAGTCTCGGGGGTTAGACTTGTGCCTGCTAATTAGGACCTCGAGAGAATCTTATTGGTCCTTTATGACAGACGTTCTTTGGGCTATGGGCCTTTAAAGGATTAAAAACGCAAATGAGTTGAGTTATTTGTGAACGCTTCAGTTTTTGATTTGTTAAAAACTTATTCGAGTTTATTTGTTAAGAAAAATGGGTAGAGTTTGAGTTTAATTTGTAAACTAGTGGATTACCCATGTCATGCATGGATGAATGGATATCGTAAAAAAAAAAAAAAAAATTGTTAAAGTAAAAATTATATAATTTAATAGTTACAATAAATAAAAATCACAATAAAAAAGTAAAAAATAAATAAAATAATTATGTTATAATCATGAAAATACAACAAAAAGATTATAAATTTTGAAAGATTTATTTATATGCATTCAAGGGTAGACAAATAATTAAAAGCACGTAACTCTATCCCAAAACCATATAAAAATAAACCTAAATTAATATGTAATACAATAAGCAATGCGTAAAAAATAAAAAAATTACACAATAACAGGAAAAAAAAAAATAAACGATAACCAACCTCTTTATTTTGAAATATGCATTCAAGGGTAGACTGTTTTTTTTTTTACGTGTATTTGTCTCATATGTGCATACCACACAAACCCTCAAGGCCTAATTTTTCTTAATTGCATTCACATCACTCACTTGACAGAATAGTGGTGCTATGTTACACTAGAAGATCAAACTGGGTAAAAAAATACGGTTAAAATTTACTAAATAAAAGTAAAGAAAAAAACATATTTTGAGAAGAATAATTGAAAAAGGAGAAGAGAAGAAATTGAATGGTTAAACGGGAATGGAAAGAAAGAAGAGAGAGAGATATTTACTTTCTTTTATTAATTTTTTTTCATTCAAATTCTCTTATTTCTCTCAATTTATCAAATCACATGCCACCATTAAGTTTCTCTTTTTTCCCACGCTTTGCCACACAATTTGAATCTTACTCACTTAACATAATTTTCAAAACACAAATTTAATTTGCATTTAATTTCTCCAAGTCTAACATATAACACATCTTCAGTGTAGACTAATGAGAAAAAGGAGAATTAAATAAATGACAATAATCAATTAAGTTGAAAACATTTAAAATTATAAAAAATAAATTTAAATTAATTAAATTGTATGTAAAATAAAGATAATTTAAATAATCAATTAATTATATAAAATAATAATATTCAAATTTTCAACTTTACATATTTCTCCTAACAATTAATTATCACATTTAAGACACGTCAAATTTTTAATGAAGTAAAAAAAAAATTTAAAAAAAATTATAACATTTAAGTTATATATAAAATTATAATATTTAAAATTACAAGAAAAATAATTTAAATTAATTAAACAATATATAAAATAAAGATAATTTAAATAATCAATTAATTATATAAATGATAATAATCAAATTTTCAAAATTGATTATCCATGACTTTACATATTTCTCCTCGCAATCAATTACCACATTTAAGACATGTCAAATTTTTAAGAAAGTAACAAAAAAAAAGTTAAAAAAATAAAATTATAATATTTAAATTATATATAAAATTATAACATTTAAAATTTTTTAAAATAAATTTAAATTAATTAAACTATATATAAAATAAGAATAATTTAAATAATCAATCAATTATATAAATGATAATAATCAAATTTTCAAAATTAATTATCCATGACTTTACATATTTCTTCTGACAATCAATTATCATATTTAAGACAGATCAAATTTTTAAGAAAGTAACAAAAAAAATAAAGTTAAAAAATAAAATTATAACATTTAAGTTATATATAAAATTATAATATTTAAAATTATAATTTAATTAAATTTAAATTAATTAAACTTTATAAAATAAAACTAATTTAAATAATTAATTAATTATATAAATGATAATAATCAATTTTTCAAAATTAATTATATATACATGACTTTACATATTTCTCTTCGCAATTAATTATCACATTTAAGACATGTCACATTTTTAAGAAAACAACAAATAAAAATAAAGTTAAAAAATAAAATTATAACATTTAAGTTATATATAAAATTATAATATTTAAAATTATAAAAAAATAAATTTAAAATAATTGAACTATATATAAAATAAAGACAATTTAAATAATTAATTAATTATATAAATAATAATAATCAAAATTTTAAAATTAATTATCCATACGTAACTTTAGATATTTATGCTAGCAATCAATTATCACATTTAAGATATGTCACATTTTTTAAAAAGTAACAAAAAAAATAAAGTTAAAAAATAAAATTATAACATTTAAGTTATATATAAAATTATAACATTTAAAATTATAAAAAAATAAATTTAAAATAATTAAACTATATATAAAATAAAGATAATGTAAATAATTAATTAATTATATAAATAATAATAATCAAAATTTTAAAATTGATTATCCATACATGACTTTACATCTTTATCCTAGCAATCAATTATCACATTTAAGACATGTCATATTTTTTAAAAAGCAACAAAAAAATAAAGTTAAAAAATAAAATTATAAAAAAATAAATTTAAATTAATTAAACTATATATAAATAAAAATAAAATAAAAAATTTACTTGACAGTCGGTATTCAACAGTATTACCTAATATGTCAAGATTTCTCCCAATTTATAAAAGTCTCATTTTTTTGTAATTTATTTTAATTAAAATTTTATGTTAATATTTAAAAATTAATAATATGGATAAATTAATAATATTTATCTTAGCTCTTCATATACCAGCATGATTACACATTCTCCAAACACCATTTAGTTATGAAAAAACCATTTACATGTTTCAAGAACTACATCTCTAAGACTTAATTAATGACCTAAAAAAATTCTATTTCAGGTAAGCAAAAAAAATTTAAAAAACATAATAAAATATCAAAACAGTAACTAGAAATGGGCGGGGAAAAATTTGACAGCTGTTTTGTTATAATATATATATAGATGAATCAAATTTGAGTTCAGTAAAGCTCGACTTATTAGTTTGCAAGTTAGTTCAATTAGATATTTGTTAATAAATTCAATTAAAAATTCACGAGTATATTCGATTATAGGTACGTAAACAATTTATGAATATGATCGTTTATAAATATATTAATAAAGTTAAACATAATTTTATAAAATTATTACTTAATATAAAATAATTAAAATTTAAATTATTAAAATAATATCATTAACTTTTCTTTAGTATAAATTTGAGGAAAACTTTAATACATTTTATTCCCCGCTAATGTCTTGATAATAAAATATAATATGTTTTGACTTAAAAATTAATTAACTAATATATGAGTTTAATAGAGTAATTATTGTTTTAGTTGAGTAAATGAATATTTAGTTAAGTAACAACTAATAAGTGTTATATTCGATTAATTTTTTTAATTAAATAAGACTTAAATATTTAAGAAATTAATTAATTATATATTTACTTTACTCAAACATATAATGAAATAATATTTTTTTAATAATTAAATAGTTGATCGACTAAGTGATACTTTTGTCAAGTAAAAATCTCAAAATTATCAAATAGAATATGAATTTCTATATTTGAATTATTAATCGATTAAATAAAAATTACACTCAACTAAAGTCATAGTTTACTTGAGTATTAAAATATTTACTTAAGTTTGTGTCGAGTAAACGTTAATTTGAGTAGTGGTTAATTTACTTGATTAATGTTATATTAAATTTAAAAAAATTAATTTTTTCAAACAATATTAAATATATATTTTAAATATTTTATCTACAAACAAAATATATAAACTAATATGATATTATAAAATTTATAATAATTTTATCTAAAATCAATAATAGTTCATAATAATTACACTGAACATTAATAATAGCCATTCGAATTATTATTAATTTTAAATAAGTCTAGTATTAATGGTGTAATATTACATCAATATATACATAAATAATGGTATTATAAAACAATAGTAATTATTTAAAATATATAAAAAATCGTATATATTTTGAGTATTATGCAGATTAAAATTTTGTATGTTTTATATATATTATAAATTGTAAAACACACCCTATAAAGACTTAGTGTTGTAGAAACCCTAATTTGTGCTTCCAATTGACTGGCTGACTGCGTATTGAAGAGGGAAGAACGAAGAAGACCCACAGCGGCACAACCTCTCCCGCTGCGCCGAAGCCTCTCGCTTCCACCGACTCTTGCCGCCGGCTTCATAGAAGAAGAAAGGCGTCGCCTTCTCCGCCGCCCTTTCTGAAGCTTGTCGCTGCAGGGCCGTCGCCTATAGCCGCTGCATCATCCCTCTCTGCCGCCTCTCGCCGCACATCCCCTCCCTCTTTGCCGCCGCCGCACAGCCTCCTCTTAGTGGTTATTTTTTGAATACCATGCCAATATTTTCTATGCTTCTTGTTATGAAATAGGTTATTATTGAGTTTTTGTCTATTGTTTATATTTCATGTCCCTATGCATACTGCTATTTATTGTTGAGTTTTTGTCTATTGCTTATATTTCCTGTCCATATGCATACTGTGTTGGAAAACTAGGCTGTTGGAGTCAATTGGATAAGTGGATTTAGTTTTGGTAGATATGGGTTCTTATTACTGTTTTAGTGAAATTCAGTGAACATGGCTTTTAATCCAACACTCTAAAGTCCAATAAGAAAATTATATGAAATTACATGGCTTTTAATATTGCAATTTCAAATTGCAGGTTGATATTTGAAGCCAGCTAGTTTGAAGTTCAATTGAAAGCATCTTTGTTGTAATTTTTGATTATGTTGTATTTTGAAAACCACTAGACAAGTAACTTGATTTTCTCATTGCATGGTGAACAATATTATGTTTATTGTAATTTGTGAAGTTATTATTACTTGGTTATCATGTTGATGTTATATTTGTTGATTATCAGGTTGGTATGATTTAAAATTATTTGTTGATTATCAGGTTTGATATTTGTTGATTATGAGGTTGATTATTAGGTTTTTTTGAACAAACATTTGAGCTCGACCCTATATATGACTTCATTTTCTCTATGAAAGTTCAACGCTTTGCCCCACCCACGCACATATATAACCCCTGTATCCAATAATTATTTTCAGGGCGTTCAAGTGAAAAACCCTAGCCTCTTTGCTCTGTTCTGCTCCAATTAACAAGAAAAAATGGTAATCTCTCTTTGTCTCTCGTTTTCTGGCTTCAATCTCATTTTGCAGTACTCGGATTGATTTTCTGTGACATGGATTTGATGTTTGTTTGTGAATGTGTGCATGTATATTGTAAATGCAGACAGGAGAAGCTGTAAACCCTAAAGCATACCCATTGGCAGATGCACAGCTCACAATAACGATACTGGACCTTGTTCAACAAGCTGCCAACTACAAGCAGCTCAAAAAGGGCGCTAATGAAGGTGATTACTTATTGCATCTTTATACACGCCCGCGTGCGCGCACTCACTCACTCACATTTATGTATATATTATGTTATATGTATCTATGTTTACTTTGTTTGTATTGCCTCTGAATTACTTTTTTTCCCTGTGCTTTCAGCAACCAAGACACTGAACAGGGGTATTTCAGAATTTATTGTGATGGCAGCGGACACGGAGCCGCTTGAGATTCTTCTCCATCTTCCTCTACTTGCTGAAGATAAGGTAACGGTGGATGTGTGTGCATAGAAAAACTTCTATCTATTTTTGTATGTGTTATATTTGGTTATTCTTGGTATGGAAAATTGGTCTGTTGGCTGGTGTATGTTTGGCGAGATTGATGATTATTTTGTTATATTAGCAATTGCAGATTTGGTGATTGAAGTTGTTCTATTTGCAGTTGCATTGATAATTTGTTTGGACTTATAGTTATTGTACGGGGTAACTTCTAGGTTATGGGTTTGTGATAGGCCCCGGTCCATTGGATGTACCAAAGATGATCCAAGGCGCAGGGATAGGAGAGTAAATTGGCTGGCTAGCATAACAGCCAGCCATGTGCGGAGGGGTAGACTTGGAAATCGCTGGTTTGTGTAACAAATCAGTAGGTGCGAATCCAAATTTGGTTAGAGGAGGAGGAGGGGAAAATATAAGGAGGAGAGAAAATTGTAGGAGAGGAGGCTGATTTTGGATTTAGTTTTCTAGAGAGTTAAGGGCCTCTCGAATGCCCAAGTCAAACTTTGTATTCATTGCAAAAATACAAAGTTTGTGGGTCAATGAATCTGGGGTTGGATTGTTAGCTGGGGCCTCATTGAAGGTATTGACCCCCCGCAAAGTGATCGAGTAATGCTGCTTAACTATATTTTGTTTGTAGCTGTAGTTATGTTATAGGTTTGTGATTAATGAATCTGGAGTTGGACTATCAGGCAGGGACCAAGTCCAAAGGTTTTATCCCTGCCAGATAATGATGTAGTGCTATTGAACTATGTTCGCTCTAGAACTAGGAGTCTCTTTGTATTTTTGTATGTAGCGGAAGGCAATCATCCAGTGAATTTTGAGGAGTTGGGATTACATACATGAATCTGATCTCTCCTACTTGCTCTGTCCTGCTTTGTTTTGTTGTTATCGGTGTTGATGCTGCCATTTTTTGTTAGTATTAGTTGCACTAATTATTGCAATGAATTTTTTGTCTAGTATTTGGGCTATGTTAGGCAGGTACCCACTTTTGGTCTGCCTTTAAGTGTACTGTTGTTTAATATGGTAAGTGAACTTCCTGATACTGCAAATTCTTTGGGCATGTTTGTATTCAAGTTATATTCAAAAGAGTTGGAAAAATTGGTTTAATAATGATAAATTGTTATTTTTCTAATTGAGGAAGCTGAATTGTGATGGATGTTGAGGCATGTTGGAACCCCTAACCCTCCCCGCTGGCCAGGCCGGTTGAAAATTTTATACTCACTTATTTGATCTTCAATATGTTTTATTCTAACTTTATTATGCATATTTTTTTAATTATGTTTTTTCCTGTATGGTGATGTATTGTAACATTTTCAGATAAGTTGTGCTCATAATTTGTACATTTTGATACTTTAACTACCTAATTAGCTAGTCTTATGGTCATTCAATAACAATTGTCTATTAGCTTTCAAGGAGATTTTAAAACGGAATAAAATATAAACTTTACGATTGGCATAACTTCTCACCATAAGCATATGTTGAGTGGTGTAATACTATTGGTATAACTTTATGATTTTTATAATATAAGCAAACCTCATAAGAAGTATATATATTGGGTGGTTTGATAAACCATTTTTTATATATGATCAAATATTCATACTTCTTGAACATGGTACTAGTAATGAGAAGATCACATATTGTGCGAAAATCTAAAATAACTATTTCTTTATTATTTTCTTCTCTAAAATCATTCATTGTGTTGCTCACCTGATCATACAAGTCTGCTTCTATAATGATATTTTATCTTCTTACTTCCTTGCAACAAACCCCAATTATTTCTCTCAAAATTTTATCTTTATTGCTCTTAATCCAACTTGTGGTGCATATGCAATAACAATATCTATCTAGAGGTTTTCTTTTAGAATAACTTTCTTTTAACGTCTTCATATTTATTACCTCGTCTTTAAAGTCTCCTTCATAATTTTTCCCCTATCATTCCTTGTATACTTTTTTTCTTAAGTATCAAAGTTTATATTTTAACTCAATCAACATTTTAGCCTTCTCACCAATTTATTTCATCTTTTAGAGATAAATAATATTAATTTCTTTTCTGTATCCTTATCATCATATCCACCACCTTTGTAAAATTGTCTGTCAAAGTTCTAATATTTCATGTTTGAATCTTGAACCTTTGATCTTGGACCAATTCTTTTTACTTGCATTTGTTTGTGAAAATGTGAGATACCTTGCAAATTTAGCACTATATTTGGGTGTCCAGTGGCCCAAGTCCATATTTCACTGCACTTGAGTTGTATAGGATGTTGTAAAGAGGGTGTAGGTATGCACAACAAAAAGAGGGTTATAGCCCAATGTATGTTTGCTACCTAAAGTAACCATATGCTGTCTCTCATCTGTGGTTAAAACTAACAATGATAAAGAGTAATACTTTTAACACAAAAAGCGTAAAAGCTTTGATAAAATTCTCTGTAAAACACCTTGGAGAATTATTAACTTTGATATTTCTTATTCAATAAATAGATTTTTCATTTTTGTCCCTGATCTTTCATGATACTTCCGAACAATTTTTGTTAGTGTTGGTGTTACAATTCTATCAGGAGTTTACCATATTGTTATTGGGGGGGGGGGGGGGGGGGGGATCAAACAAGGTCAGGTAGTTATAGTTTGACTTGTTTCAAATAGTCAATGCATACTGATGTAGTCTATTATTATATTTGCATTTGGCAGAACGTGCCATACGTCTTCATCCCTTCAAAGCAAGCACTTGGCCGAGCATGCGGCGTGACAAGACCTGTCATAGCTTGTTCTGTGACGAGCAATGAGGGAAGCCAGTTAAAATTCCAAATACAACAACTTAAGGTACCTTATTTTATATTCTTATCCCGTGGTTTGGAATTGGAGCCGGCAATCTAAGTGTTTCTGTTTTTTTCTTTTTTTGTTGGGGGGGTGCGGTGGCGAAATACAGGAAGCCATTGAGAAGCTTCTAATATAAAAGGAATGAAGAAGAATTTCAGTGTGATGGGCCTCTTGAACGTGGGAGTTGTCCGTTTGGAGGCTTTGACTGATGAAGCTGTTGTGCTACTAGGAGGAGAGCTCTTGTTTTACTCTCTACAAATACTTGTGATTTTATCATTGAATTTGAGAAACAACAGCATGTGTGTCCTAATTTTGTGAGGGTCAGGGTCAATGATCCTTAAAATCCATCTCTGTATTTGTTGTACTGTGGTAATGGGGGATTGCTTTGATGGTGTGCTGATATAATGCCTAGGATTGCTGCTTAATTGAGAAATGCTCGGTTTCTTATCATGGCATCTAAAGTTGTCAAGCGCTACACTTCAGTCTTAAAAATGTCTTTTAACATCTTATGTTTTTAAAAATTATAGCATTTATTTTTTTTAAAAATTAGAAACATAAAAAAAGATGTGATTTAATCATAGCATAGAGTTTAATTTTTTTTTTAAAAAAAATTATTCTCTAAAAAAAGTTGAATCATTCAATAAAAAATTGCCAAGTGCTCTACGCTTCAGTCTTAAAAATGTCTTTTAATATTTTATGTTTTAAAAAACTATAGCATTTGTTTAAAAAAAATTGAAACATCAAAAAAGATGTTTTTTTAATCATAGCATAAAGTATAAAACAATAAAAATAATATTTTATTTTCTAATAAGAGTTGAATCATTCAATAAAAAATCAAAATTGAGAAATAAAAAATATTTTTTAGTCATTTAGAAAAAGAAATGTTAGGTTTGGGGCATTTTTATTAGGGACATGTAATTGGTTATAACTAAATTGAACTGCTATTTTAGCTAATCGAGCTGGACCAACCTTAAATAAATAACTGAATCGAACTACTCCATTAACTGAAGTAACCGAAATCGAACTAACTAATTTTAAATTTAAACTACCCAAACAAAAAACTGAATCGAAATCTACCCAAAAACTGACCACCATATGACCGAACATATACAAAGAATGCATGGAGTTGGACACAGAATAAGATTAAATGAGCATGATAAGAGAAAAAAAAAAAAAAATGATAGCTCAAGATTGTACCAATGGCCAATGAAGAAACACAAATCTAGAGATGAAACTAACCTCAAAGTTGCAGTGAGGAAGAAAAATAGCAGTTAGCTGCTCGATTTAGAGATGAATGTCGAGCAACAGATCTAGAGTGAGCGTTAGGAACATAGGGTTTTGAGGTGAGACGGCCTTTTCGACTCTTTGTCTCTGAGGGATAGTGGTAGTGATGGCGACCGTGGATAACGGTGGGGGGTGGCCAGTAGAAAAGAAGAAGGAAATTTCTCTTCTGTAAGGGCGGGCGCAAACTCAAAAGGGACGAACAGCTACCATGAGAGGGTTGTGGACTAGAAGAAGACGATCTTCCCGCTCTGCTCATCGATCCTGATCTGGAGTTTCATCATGTCGCCTCAGGCTGGGGCTCTGCTTATCAATCCTGATCTAGAGTTTCATCATGTCACCTCAGGTTGGGGCGTCGACGAGGTCGGTGCTGACCGTCGAATCATCCTTCTCAAAGGACCCAACGTTGCGGGGGTGGTTGTAGTGGTCCACAACCCTCTCGTGGTCGTGGTAGAGGATGGAGAACTTGAGAAGCTGCGTCACCAATGAGGCAAGGGATGGAGTCATGGAGAAGGAAAATAAGACATGAGAAGGCTATTGGGAAGGGAACCCGTGTGAAACTGCCAGAACTCGAGTGGGGTGCCGCACTCTGCCAGAACCCGCATGGGCTGCTGTGCTCTGCCAGAACCCGCGTGGGGTGCCGCGCTTACGTGGGGGAGGGGGCGGGTGAAGGAGTTATGGATATACGGTTTGATTCGGATACTTCAGTTATTTCAAATAAAAAATCGAGCCGAACACTGAAACCAAATTTTTCAAAAAAAATTATCCGAATCAAAATTTTGAAAAAAAATAACTGAACCGAATCGACCGAACTTGTCGATTTTGTTCAATTACTTTGATTTAATCGAAGTTGTGCACACCCCTAATTTTTATGCACTCCATCGGCTTTTCACATAAACCTTCGCAGGCCCGTGGCTTCTTACTCCTGATAAAGAGCTTGGATCTTTGTTTTGTGTACTCTGCTAACTTTTCAAAATATTTAAATTTGAAATATTTTATGTTATATCAATTAATCAAATCAAAATAAGAATTTTTTTATTGATTCTTTTCCTTTGCAAAGGTGGAGGTTTTATCTTGTCGACAGTTAGACATTATCTTTTCCTAAAAGTATTTATCATTCAAAAGAGAAATTAATTTTGGCATATACCAAGGTGCAATGAATTTTCTTTAATCATTTTGTCTAGAAGTAAAAGTTCTCTCAATCTTTGTATATTTTTCACCTTTTTATTTGGATTCACCAATGCCAAATGGCTCTTACCATTCTCAATGAACTTCATACAAATAAGACACTAATGTGAATTAATCACTTAAAAAGAGCATGCGATTGTTGGTTTAACCCTTTTATGCTCTTTGATGATAGGCAGGTAGTTATGAAGTTTAATGGGTAAGAAGGTTAGTCTCATTAGTATTATATTTATCAGAGGAAAGCGGAGCCTCAAGTGGGCGTGCCGGAGTGGTTATCGGGCATGACTAGAAATCATGTGGGCTATGCCCGCGCAGGTTCGGATCCAGCCGCTCGCGACTGTGGTTACTGTCGCCAGTTTGTTACTTTTTTCCCTTTCGATAGGATTTTGCTGTCACTCCTGTAACTTCAGTCTGGAAGTCCAAATTGGAAGTAAATATGTTGTTGGTTGAATATTATCCTCAAGTTACCATAATTCCATTCATAAATTGACATTGAACGTTCTTTATGCAGGAATATCATCAAGAATAGCCTTCCCAATCCAGCACTCTAGATTTTTGGGTTTGGTCTTGTTTGATGCTGCTACCGTTGCCCTGTTCTTTTATTTTCTTACATGGAACAACCAATTACTGGATTTTTTCTTCTTTTTTTTTTTTTGTACTTTCAAATAAAGGAGTGGAGATGAAAGCCATATATTGTTCTTAACAAGTATTTTAAGTAAAAATAAAAAAGAAAAGAAAAATTAACTTTGGAAAATAAGGTAGCGAAGAAGAAGTAAAAGCCCAGAGAGAGAGAGAGAGAGAGAGAGAGAGAGATCAATAATTCTGTATTCAATAATCAAAAGTGGTGAATTTTTTGAATACATCATATTGCCTAAATAGGCGAATTCCATCCTAACTGTAACACAAATATGAAACCTTATATCACCTATACTAAACAAAGGACAAAAAGATAAAACCTACTAAAAGATAATGATAACAATCTAAAATATAACTCAAAATTCTAAATAAACTGACAAATCAAAATTCTAAATATCCTATCAAACAGACGTCTTTCTCAAAAATCCTCGTTCGTCACCACTTTTTTACTGAAGGCTACATCTTTTTAAATCCTGAAGTTTTAAATACTAGAAACTCTCTTCTCTTACTTTCTGTTTCTCTCTCACCAAAAACTTCATTTCTGATCCTACGTACCCTGCCATTCTATATATCTCCTCAGACTGTGGATGGGACTTATCCTCTGATGAGAACCCATGCAGACACAAAGAATCACCAGCATCCACCCAACTAAATCCTACTTCCTTCCTCACCCCTTTATTTCTCATCCCTCTCCTTATTTCTGCAACCTTTTCCCAATCACCTTTCTCAGCATACAAGTTTGAGATTAGGACATAGGAACCAGATTCCTGTGGCTCCATCTCCATCAAAGCTTGAGCTACCCTGCTACCCATCTCCACATTTCCGTGTATCCTACAAGCACCAAGCAAGCTCTGCAAAACAGACAATCCGGGCCCTCCTTGAATCTGACGGACAAACTCTTCTGCCTCCTTCAGCCTCCCTACACGGCCCAACATGTCTACCATGCAAGAAAAATGCTCTGGGGATGGTTCAATAAGATGGTCTTTAACCATTGAGTCAAATATTTGCCGGCCCATATCAACCATTCCCTTTCGACCACAAGCAGTTAGAACAGAAAGGAAGGTGATTGAGTCAGGTGTTATACCTCTCCTCTCCATCTCCATAAACAGACTCATCACTGATTCATAGTTTCCATGTCTTGAATAAGCACTGATTATGGCTGTCCAAGCAACTTGGCTTCCTCCCGACGTCTCATTAAAAACTCTACGAGATTCAGAGATGCTCCCACGCTTTGCATACATGTCAAGGAGAGCACCTGAAACAATTGGATCAGTGTTCAATCCAAGCTTCATCAAACAGCAGTGGCATTGTTGGCCATGTTTTAAAGATATGCCCTCAGTTGCTCCAATTGCACTTAAGACACTGCCAAAGGTGAAATGATTTGGCTTCGTCTCCCGTATTGCCAACAAGAATGCTTGTAGTGCTTCCTGGCCCCGTCCATTTTGGGAATACCCTGAAATTAAAGCATTCCACGATACAATATCTCTATGCTCAAGCTCCATAAAGATCTTCTTTGAGTCGTCCATAAACTCAAATTTGGCATACATGGTAATAAAGCTATTAACAACATTCAGTTCTGAAAGAAAGCTAGTTTTTGAACAAAACCCATGAACCATTAGACCTTGTTCCACTAAATTCTTAGTTGTTATGGCATGTATCAATCCCACAAATGTTACATCGTTTGGATAAACTCCATCCAGCCTCATCTCGTTAAAGAGCAACATGGCATCTTCTTCATTTAAAGAGAGCATTGTAGTCCAAGAGACCACATTGCGATGAATCATGCTCTCAAAAACCAGTGCTGCATCTTTGACAACCTCACACTTGGAATACATCGACATAAAAACATTACAGACTGATGCATGTGTTGAATATCCCTCTTTAATGGTCAAACTGTGTATCTGTCTGCCAAGCTCCAAGTTCCTCTCAAATCCACAAGCTGAAACTGCACTAGTAAAAGAGACATGATCCAGTTTCATTCCATCCCTCACCATTTCCATAAAAAGCCAAATTGCTTCTGGTCCATAATTTCCCTCTTGAGAGTATCCTGAAAGCATTGCATTCCATGAGACTAGATCTTTTTTGGGCATTTCATCAAACACTCTTTCAGCTTCCAATACGTGGCCCCATTTTGAATACATTGTTATCAGAGCATTCCCAACGTAAACGTCACAATCAAATCCGCACTTTATTACAAGAGAGTGTAACTGAATTCCAAAACGAAACTCTTCGTGATCAGCACAATGCGCAAGAATAGTACAATAAGTCACAGCATCAAAAATGATTCCAGAAACGTTCATCTGAATAGAAAAGCTGAAGGCATCTTCGCCATTCTCAAATCCCGAAAGCACCGTGTTCCAAGAAACAATGTCAGGGTTCTTCAATTTCTCAAAGATACGCAAAGCTTCATCGAACAGCCCGGACTTACAATACATGCTCATCAAAGAATTGGAGACACTGACATGGGAAACCCACCCAGAAGGTATAGCAAAGCCGTGGATTTGGCGTCCGAGTTCCGAGTTCCCGTGGCAAGCCTTGAGAGCAATGGCAAAAGTGGCTTCATCAATGTTGCCATTGGAACCTAGTTGAAACTGTTCCTTGAAGATGCCTAGCGCTTCAAAGATCCTATTTTTGCGCAGACATGTGAGCATAGAGTGGTGTATGGAAACAGCCTTAGGTCGAGGTATTTTATCAAACACTTGGTGTTCATGTTGTAAGGAGTGGAAGTTTTTGAGCGTTCTTGAATGTTGAGTGGCGGCTGTTCTATGGAGGATTTTGACAGTTATTTGCCGGACACTCATCAGAATTCACAACAAAAGAACCATCAAAACCGGATGAAACCCTCGATCACGTTCAGAATCATGATAGGAGACGAAGCTGTGATTGTAAGAAACAGCCCACAGCAACAAACGTACGGTCCCTAAGAAGTGTTGCTTTTTACTCGTGGGCCTGCCTCTGCAAGGTTGTTGCCATACCATTAAATTAAATAGAGCCGTTTATATACATTTTAACTTGCTAATATATTTTTTATAAGACTTTTATAATTCATATTGAATATATTAATATTATATAATAAATATTTGTATCGAGGATAAGTTGAAATAGAGATGTAAAATAATTGGACAGATCATAGGCTCACTCGATCGAGCTGACTCATTATTATAAGCGAGTTAAGCTTAATTTAGTTCATCTATTTATATAAATTGAGTTAGCCCCCTGTGGCTAAGGACTTGGCTAAGTTTGAGCCTGTATGTTCAGCATGTTTTATAAAAAAAAAAAATTATAAATAATTTAAATTTAACTCGTTGATATTTAATTTAATAACTCTTATACTTTAAAAATTATATAAATAATGCCAAAAATTCACAATAATAAATAATAAATTTCGAATATCTTACATCTCGTACACAATTTTACAAGAAAATTTATTTCATACACAAAAGGCATAATCATCTTTAAAAAAAATTCTAAATATATATATATATATGTCTTATACACAACTACGGAATTCGAATTCAAAATATGATGCAATTTAAATAACTTTTAAATATTTATAAAATTTAATACTACTTCTAAAAATGAAATTGAAAACTGTTACCAAAAAATAACCTAAGAGGGAGATGAATTGGCATGGACTTTCAAAAGTTTATAGACTTTTTAAAAAATCTTTGGTTTTAGTGAGTTTGATTTTGAGTGTAATTTGCTAATTAATGAATGATTAAGTAAGTAAAGAACAAATCAAACACAACCATATAATACGAAGTTTTTATAGAAATTCGACTTTAAAAACTTATATCCTTTCTCTTCAAGCAAATTAATTTTAAAGGCTCAACTATGAATGTATAAATAAATCATAACTTTTGTAGAATAGCTAGAATCTTGAATTACTATTCTCTTGCAACACTTCTTCCATAAGTGAGTTAGTATAAAATACACTAATTTACAACCCTTAATATTAAAAATAAAGGATGAATGAGCAATATTGGCACAACAACAGTCAATACTTGAATCACTTAAGATCCTTCAACTTTGAATATTGCACCAGTAGAGAACAATAAGTGAGTTTGAGTGCTAGTAATCAAGTGCGGTTCTTTTATAGCTTCTTAATTTATGCAAGTTTTACCTGTTGGTGACAACATCAGTTGACAAGTTGTGAAAATATAGAACTTTTTTTATCATCCATCCATGTACAATATAGTTTTGCAGACAAAAGAGATCATGCAGGTGATACTTGCCTTGATTTAAGGTGAGTCAAAAATTGATTACCCGACATACAATAAATGTCAAACAATAAAGAAGAAAGTACAGTTTAGTGGCTTGCAAACCTTCTTCAAACATCCAAAAACGATTTTGAACATTGGAGATTTAGAAAATATAAACAAAACAATAACTATTAATAACTTTTATAAAAATAAAAAACAGAACAATTTATGGAGCTAGGTTATGACTCACAACTAAAGCTATCAATAGATCATTTGATCCGATAATCCAACTCGAACTTAACACACAGTTAGTGGGTTGGGTTGTTATTGGGTCGATCTAATAAGAGCTTATTAGGTTCTGATTGGTAATAAATTAATCTAAAAAAAATTCAAAACCAACCTAATAACAAAGTAAAATTTTTGATTATTTTCCAAGTTGATGATGGATGTCCTATTCTTTGTTTATGTCTTTATTATTTTGGATTATTCAAAAGAATTAGAATGAAACTAACCATTTAATAAGTAATTTGTAAATTATTTTATTTTATTTTTAGTTTTAATATTTTGATTTAAATAAATATTTAAGCAAGTTAATGAATCAACTTAATAATTGTTAATCTTAACAGGTATTTAACAAGTTAACTTATTTACCTGTTTAGTTACATGTTTAGGTTAGGATTCAGGGCTATTGACTCAACAAGCTAATAAATTAAATTAGGGTTAAATTGTAACAAATCATGACCCAATAGTGACCCGACCTTAACTTGACCTATTTATTTGTTTTGACACCTTTACTTGCTGCAATGAAGAGAAAAACAAAATTAAAGTCAAAACATTGTTATAGATTGTTTGTGACCATTTCAGCGAAAGGCATTAATACCTTAGGATGGTTTTCAGATTTATCTTTTATGACCAGTGAGAAATTTTTTTATTTGACTAGAAGTACATAAACTTAACAAGTAAAATGATTTAAGTATGTATAGTATAAAGAATGAAAGTTGTGTCTATGAAATGAAACATAGTTAATTAGTAACACACTTTTTGGACGATAATTTTTTGAGTTTTATTAATTTTTGGTCTATCAAAGTTAAACTTTGGTTGAATGAACTGGCCTTTTAATTATGAAGGCCGTCACTCAGCCAATCTTGAGCTTGCTCTAAAAACTTGTCCAAAAGTATACTAGAGGACTTTGGCTGTCTATCAATCGATCTATGAAACTTGGTTTACAAAACTAATAAATTAAGAAATACAAAGCACACTACCCATCTTTAGTCGACTATCTCTATTGTTTTGGTAACTAAATAGGATTAAGAAACGATTTTTCCATTCTATAACTCTTTGGTCGACTAGACTTTTATTGTGGTTGATCAAATCTTTTTCTTTCTTTAAAAGCTTGTTATTGGACATCTTTGATCAACTGGACTAAGATTTTAGTTGACCAAACTTTATAATTAAGTTTGTTTGAATGATGCACAATTTGGTTTAGAAAACATCTCAAAATTATTAAAATGAAAGGAATTGTCAATTTTGGTTGTTTTAATCTTTCAAAAGTATTATGAAATTTTGAATTTTAAAATATACGTTAAGGTTTGAAATTGAATGTCTTACTTACTAATTGATTTTGTTATTATCAAAAACCGGTGATTGCCCCTTTAATGTTAAAAAAGAATTAAAAGTTTTAATTTTTCAAAAATTTTAACTTATATATTCTAAATTTTTATTTTACAAGTGAATTTTGTATTTTTTAAAAATATTTTAATTATATATTAAATATTAATTAAATAAATACATTTTTAAAAATATTTTCAAACAACGTTAATGAATCGGATGACGTGAGGTAAAATTGCTATTTTTTATGTTGATGAGGGAAAGGGTCATGGATGATTTGATCACTAATTTTCTTTTGAAAAGAATTTGAGTTGAATGTTTCTTCTGATTTTTAAAACAAAAAATTCGAGCCCAACTAATTTTTTATTTTTATTTTTGAAGGTTGAATTATGCTTGTAGTGTCATTAACAAGACAGTAATCCCATAATAATTCATTCTACAATTAATTATAATTTTCTATTTAATTTAACCTTGGTTAATTATCTTTCTCTTTTTGGCCAAGTGAGTGTCTTTTTTTTAATCCTCAAAAAACAAAAGGTATAATTTGTTAAAAAAAAATATTTCTTATCCTACTATATCTATTAGACAGTCATTAATTTACCATATTATCCAGCTTAGGTTAGGGCCACAATCAGGGTATATATATATATATATATTATAATCTGAGTGATTGAATGATATATTATAAGGTTTTTATAACAATATTATTAATCTCTTCACTTTATTAAACTATATTGATTTATTTACGTACAGAGGTCACGCAAAAACCTACATAAAAACATTTCAAGCTTAAGAGATTCAAAACTCATACTCACCAAATTTTAATATTCTCCTGGGTTTATGCCACCAGTGTGAAGTCACAGCTATGCAGTCATTTGTTTACAAATTTATTTTTCATTTTTGTTAGGTAAAAAAAGAAAACAAATTAGAGTAGTCTAGCTATACGTTATATATGGGCTAACGGGATACTTACGGTTTGCCTAGGGCATGCATGTGTTGAAAAAGTAGTCTATACATTAATTAGAAAAGTTTGAAGAATACTATACAAAAGACTTAATTTGGTCGGCTCCACCAAAAAACTTGAATTAATGTGTATTGGGTATCTTAAAATAGTCTTTAAGATACGAAGAAGATTTAATTTGTGAATACATTTTACACAATTTTTTTTTTTTACTAAAAAGATATACACAAAAGAAATTCAAATCTGGGAGTTTTCATTAGTAACGAGATTATATATCTAAGACTTTACCATATTTTGCAAAATTATTTAAAATGTTCAAATATAGATTCAAATTTTTATTGCTTGAAATGTGTATATGGTTCCAATATTGGTTGCTACGTACGTATTTATTTTGTGCCTTTTTCCCGTTTGGGAAGGAGTTGTCTTCCTCATTTTGATAATCTACTTGCTTTTCTCCATTACTGGAATTGTTGCATCCAAGTACCCATGTCATCAAACCTCATACAACAAGGGCCATATCAGCTATATATTCTGCCGCTAAGTTAAGACGCCATTCTCTTTTTTACGGCTGACAAAATTATTACTAGGTCAATATTAGTCAATACTAAGCATATGTTGAATTAATGCAGATAATACCTTATGTGTGATGCAACTAATTTTTGATTACATCAATGAGTCGTCTGTGAGAATTTCATATCAAATTTCTTTGTACGCATAACTCATCTCAAAGGAGAGACGGGGGCTTATTTTGAGGGTGAAATAATTCTACGTTGAATGCAAATCAGAGAGAGTTAGGCATAATAAATCAGGGGTTATTCGATTTTTCTACAAAGAATTTTTGTTAAGACAAAATCGTGAGGTCAACATCAATTACTACTAAACATGTATTGAACCAAAATGGACAGTAACCAACTTATGAACATCAGTTCACACCCAAAGCAGAGACATAATGTTTATTTGTGTGATTGTTTTGATTGTCCTATAATTACATATTTTTTATTTCTTATCTTTTCCCTTCTGTATTTCATTTCAGATCTGTTGATGGGAATGTGGGTTTTGCACAACTAAGACAATGGATAAAAAACCAAAGGCAAGGCTGCCTTTGTGTTGTGGGGTATACAAAGCACTGAATTACCGATAAGAAGACTTTTGTGTAGTAGTCTTTGGCTCACAACCTCCATAACCAAAACCTATCCCTACCATGCAAAAGAGAGGTGAGAATATTGAAGCTTCTATATATTTCTATACATTGCCATTATATTAGTCATCATCATAATATTCCAGATTCCATTTCTTTCATCTTACCTCCTTCCCACTTCAACAAATCAATGTCACCTTTATAAATTAATTAATTTTATCTTAATATTGGGTACATATGAAAAATACATATGTTTAATTAATTAATAAAGACATCCCAGAGCCAACCATTCAAATTGGGTAGGTCTAATCCCTACAATATACCAAGCCGCCTCCACTAGGTAGTGAAGGGTCACTTGTGGGAGGCTTCTCATCTCCAAGTCTATAAAATGGGAGCTCCCAAGACTTGTGGGTTCATAGACGAGATAGAGCAATTCAGATACAGTTTTAGTCAATGGCAATTCAGATACATTTTTTTTTTTTTTAATTTTCAGCAACACTGTTAGCCTTTGCTCCATTTTTTATCTTCTACATAGTAAGATAAAAGTTTGATATGATGTTGTATTTTCCATTGTTGTCTCAGGTTGGGAAGATGAATTGGTTGGTTGCTGATGCTGTCGACTACAATGGGCTCCCCGCTGATAGGTCTAAAACCGGCGGTTGGGTGTCTGCTGCGCTGATCCTAGGTTTTCTTTACTATCTACCTCTTTGATATTTCTTGGTGAAGAAGTCCTTTGTTCTTGTTTTCCCGAGGTTTCTAGATAGACCTCAAGAAAAGAAATGGGCAGAAAAGCCATTTTGCTAGTAGGGCCTTGTTATTAAAAACTTCACATTAGTTTATTTTTGCACTTTAATAATTAGTATGCTGTTATATATATATATATATATATCACATGCACTTCGGACACAGTAAAAATTAAAGAATAGGCGGTTAATGCAAAAGGATCAGCATGCAATTAACTCAGTAGTTAGGTTTAATTCCAACATGCATCTAAAGCAAAGCCCATATATTAACACAGTAGTTTCCAATGGAAATCAAACCGAGTCGTTGATTGTTTCGCAATGATTTTCACAATTTCTTTGTCTTTTGAATAATTTTCCGGCTATTCTTTTTTCTTCTTAGATTTATTTTTTTTCAGGGGGACAAAACATGAGATTAATTAGATCCTTTCGATAATTCCTTGTGGTAACAGACAATGATATACATATATACAAATTATGCAAAAGTTTTTTTTTTTTTTTGTCTCCAATAACAAAACAAGAAACCTGCCAATTTATTTATAATCACAAAAATAAGCCCATAATCCATCGAAAAGAAAAATAGTATCCGGAACAGTCTTGTTTGTCATACATTATGCGCTTGGCATGCATTAGGTATTTCCATGACAATAAGCAAAACAAAATATTCCTGGGACAAAAGGCTAGTAGTAATTAGGAAATGAAGAAGTGAAAGCTTCTTAATCTTCAAAAATGCATATTCAAATTCGGGCATTAATTTTAATTAGCAGAGTCAAAACAAATAATTTTGACAGGAATAGAAATATGCGAGAGGCTTTCAACAATGGGGATAGCTGTAAATCTAGTGACCTACTTGGGAGAAACAATGCATTTGGCGAGTGCTACTTCAGCTAATATTGTCACAGATTTCATGGGAACCTCTTTCCTCCTGTGCTTTCTTGGAGGCTTGCTTGCTGACTCTATCCTGGGCAGATACAAGACCATTGCAATCTTTGCCATAATACAAACACTGGTAATCAAGTTTTTAATTTTCACCAATAGATGTATATGTATTTTCTATACATGCAAATTGATTTTGATGATGATGACGATTCAGGGTACTGTTGCATTGGCAATTTCAACAAAGCTGCCGCAGCTTCGTCCACCTCCATGTGAATCTCCTCTCCTAAGCAACTGCAAACAGGCAAATGGATTCCAAATGGGAGTTCTGTACTTGGCTTTGTACATGATTGCACTGGGAACAGGAGGCCTAAAATCGAGTGTTTCCGGGTTTGGAACCGATCAGTTCGACGAGAAAGACGAGAAGGAGAAGACACAGATGGCTTATTTCTTCAACAGGTTCTTCTTCTTCATCAGCACCGGGACGTTGTTGGCTGTTACAGTGCTTGTTTACATTCAAGACGAGGTGGGAAGAAGCTGGGCTTATGGGATTTGTTCTTTGGCCATGTTCATAGCCATCTTGGTGTTCTTGTCAGGGACAAGGAGGTATAGGTACAAGAATAGCTCTGAGAGCCCCGTCGTTCAAATTTTTCAAGTTATCACAGTTGCCATCAAGAAGAGGAAGATGAAGCTGCCTTACGATATCGGCATGCTCTATGAGAACTCTCCAGAGGCTTCCAGAATCCCTCACACAGATCAGTTCTGGTAAGTCCCAGTTTTCTTTTTCCTGGTAAAAAAGGGTTTCCCCAAGATTATGGGAACCTGACGAGGCCCTTCAATTAATGTCCAAAAGGGTAAAATTATAAGCATATCAGCTTGCTTAGGAAGTGGAAGTGTACGTCGGACTATACGGGATTCAGGTTGAACACTAACCGTCTATTTCGCTTGAAAAAAATTCCTGATTAAAAATTCCTTTGGTAGTATCATATTCCATCCATTAGATGTTGTAATGAAAGCATCATCCCAGAATTTGAAGAACTTACCACCTAACATTACCAGGCCACCACCTTGGTGGTTGTGTCACTAATTATTTTTCTTTTTTGCTAAGAGGTGAATCACCAATTTGATAGGAAGAAATACACACACACACACATCTTTCCTTGTAATTCACAAACTAATTTAAACTTTTATGTCATATATAGTTTCTTGGACAAAGCTGCCATAGTTGCAGAAGGAGATTTCGAGGACAATAATTCTTCAAGTCCAAATCCATGGAAGCTATGCTTAGTGACAAGGGTGGAGGAGGTGAAGATGATTTTGAGACTACTGCCTGCATGGGCCACAACCATCATCTTCTGGACCACCTACGCGCAAATGATCACCTTCTCGGTTGAGCAAGCATCCACCATGCAAAGATCAATTGCAGGTTTCAAAATCCCAGCAGGGTGCCTCACAGTCTTCTTTGTGGCCGCCATACTCATCACTCTCGCCGTCTACGACCGCCTCATTATGCCCCTCTGGAAAAAATGGAAAGCGAAACCAGGTACATGTATATGGATGAATTCATAACTGTTCGAACAGGAAAATAAAACTTAAAACAGATGATTATATAGTTAGTTATATGACTGTCGTGCAGAGCTATTTATCGCATGACTTCTTGTTCCAACAGGTTTTACGAGCCTGCAGAGGATTGCCATAGGCCTAGTCCTCTCAATACTGGGAATGGCAGCGGCAGCAATAGCAGAGATGAAACGATTGTCGGTTGCCAGAGCCAATGGCAGAAACACAGCGACTCTGGACATAAGTGTGTTTCTGTTGATTCCACAGTTCTTCTTGGTTGGATCCGGGGAAGCCTTCATATACACAGGCCAACTCGATTTCTTCATAACTCAATCGCCGAAAGGAATGAAGACTATGAGCACTGGGCTCTTCCTCACAACCCTTTCGCTTGGTTTCTTTGTCAGCAGCTTGTTAGTTTCAGTAGTGAAAAGGGTGAGTGGAGGCGGCAATGGACAGGGATGGCTGGCGGATAACATAAACTATGGAAGGCTTGATTGTTTCTATGCACTTCTGGCCATACTTAGCCTTGGCAACTTCATGATATATCTTGTTTGTGCAGTGTGGTACAAGCAGCAGAAGAAGCCCAAACCTGCCATTGAAATGGTTGAAGACAAGTGTTGATTAATTACTGCTTTGTTAGAATTGCAAATTAGCTTTTTGTTTATGTAGTGCTTGACCCGCTTGGGGGTCGGTTGTCTTGCTGCTCCTGATTTGTTATCAATATGGATATGGGTTGTGTTCCTTTCTTTTCTTCCTTCTTGTTGGAAAGGAGTAGGTTCCAATATGGATGAGATTTTGATGATAACTCTATTAATTTCACTCCAGTCAGCTCTAACAAATTAATTATCATATATATGTAGATAGTCTAATGGAATGGGTGTAATTAATTAGTAAAAACACCATTTTTAAAATGTTTATTCTCCTCAAAGACGTGACCAGAAGGGTAAACCTGTGTCTTTTACACGATATATCTAATTAAGCATAAAAATTAATACTATATATAGTAACCAGATCAATTTTTTTGACTACATGTAAGTCAAACTGAAAACCTCGTAAAAGTGAAGTTCTTCTAACAAGTTACATACCGACCCCCACCAAGCTAGCTATCACCAATTCCATCATCTTTGCTGTGAATTGAATTTATTTTCTGTTATATGAATATTATTGAAACGGAAGTGTAAATAAACGGTTAAAGAAGGGGAAGCTGGCTAGCTATATATTTCCCTATCAACAAGGCAGCGATGGAGCATATATATAATAGCACCGTTCAAATTAAGAATTATAAGTCCACAAATTGATGTTTCCTTTTCTTTTAATTTGTTGATTTGGCTCTGTGGTGAGTTTGATTCAATTTTAATTTCTTTGATTCAGTACCCGACAAATATAATGTCTCTTTCCCTGTGTCTCTGTGTGTGTTGTGTTTCTTTCTGACGAAACTTGATTGCCACTGCTTTGGTCAAATATTGTCTATTTTAGCATGTTAAAATTAAAAGTGTATATATATATATATAGAGAGAGAGAGAGAGAGAGACGTAGCATTTTTCAGTCACTGAATCAAAGAAAAGTTTGAATCAAACTCACACCACATACTGCGGTACGCCTTATCCACAAAAAGGGACGGAATCATTAATTGGATTACTTAATTCTTCTAATTAAGATCTATTCGGAATTTTAAAATGCATTCGGTCTAAACTTACTGAGGAGTGATACATATATATATATATATCCTATATAGCGTTTGATAAAATAAATAAAATAAGATTATATTAAAATTAAATTAAAATACTTTTTAAATTAAATTATAAAATAATTAAGATAAAATTAAAAAATATTTTAAGATAAGATCAAGAAATGTAATTTTTATTAAATTATTTATTAAATATTTTAGAATGCATTAAGTAAACATTATTTTTTTATATATATATAAGAACCATAATATACTTATCTTGAAAAAAAAAAACATATTTGATAAAATTTAAATAAAAAATTACGTGACTTTTTTTTTTAATGTTTGTCAAATAAATTAAACAAACACACTAAAAAAGATAAAATTTTAAAATATTTTTATATTTTTATTTATATTTTAATTAACAAATACTATTTAAACATATACAATGAAAAGAATAAACCAAAGGTAAATGCAATAGTGGCAAGCAACTTCAAGCTTGTTTGTTATTGGATGTGTTTTTAAAACACCAAACAAGTTTTAGAAAAATAGCCTTTGATAAAAGTTTACTTCTGAAAAAGTAATTTTTTTCCCGAAAAGATTTAAGTTCATTAAAAGCAAAAACAAGATACCCCAAAATTTTTATAAACGGCAAACCAGCTTATAATAAGATTCACATTTATTACTTATTTTTAACTTTAATAAATATAACAAGACATTCAGTTAATAAATATCAATTTTTTCAACACAACAATATGAAATAAATTTTTTTTTTTAATAACTCCAGTGTCCAAACTTTATTCATCTAATTTTGAAAGAGACCAGCATTCTCCCCTAATTTGATTGATGGATAAATCAAATGCAATCGCAATCTTGTATATTCCCAAACAAATTCGTAATCAGCCCCCACAAAATAAAACATAGAATACTATGATAGGCGAGAAGGTCCATATATGGATCCTTGCTAGTTTAGGGCTTAGAAAAAAAGGGTTTTTCTATTTTCTTCATATATAAAGAGGAAATTTAGGTGGTAAGAAAGACAGCGTGCTACCATTATTCAATACACTGCACATTCAAACAAAGCATGCAGAAAAACGTTTGGCATGAGCAATATAAAGCAGGATAATACTTGTCTCTCGCCTATAAACTCCCGTGGACAATGCAACAAATAACCACCTGAACAATTGTTGACATCGAACTCATACCTAAAACTTCAAGTCCATGCATCACTAGCAGATTACCCCCTTAAGAAGTGTAAAAAGAGGGGGCTTTTTTGTTGAGCATAAACAGAGGTATTGGAGGCGTAATTTCCCAAGGAAAGCATAGTTAAGTTCGGCAAATGTAACTAGAAAATAACATAACATGAAACACTTCCGAACCACACTACCAATTTTGTGTTTATAGTGCGTTTATGTTTATTTTTAATATTATAATAATAAAAATTTAACTCTGTACGAAATGCCAAACATGATCATATAACCCTGTCAGGTGGTAACGCCACCCACACCCCCTTCTCCTTGTACAAAATGGCCCGTCCAAGAAGCTAAAGTTTGGACTTGCAGAACTTCTACATTATGTTTGTTCTCGTTAAGGCATACAAATTCTAGAAGAACCCTGATATTTTGCCTCAAATCAGGAGTCGAGAAGTTGAAATTATCACTATGACCCTGCTGCATGAAACGGGATGAGTGGTTTAAATTGGCCCTGCAGTGTGAATGATATTCGTTCACACAAAGAGGGACAGAGTGATAATTGTAACCACCCAGCTTCCGATCTAGGCAAAAAAATCATCGTTTATTCTAGAAAGTGGAGTTGGGCACAAAAGCCTCAACAATGTTATCTGCAAGGCAATCAAAGCTAGAAAATGTAGCCAAATGGACTAACATAGATGCTCTCTACGACATGCGAGGACTCCTAAATAGAACCACCAATACTAGCTGCAGCATTATGAAATGATAACCTTCTCATTCAAATTGCTTATGAGATTAGTGTGACACGAAAAGACAGTAACGCAGGAGTTGACACAAGCATAACTAGGCTTAGCAATGATTCAGTTTGATTTCGATTTTTACTAAAATCATAACCAAACCAAACTTAAATTACTAAAACCAAAACTAAACCATTACCCATTTAGTTTTAAAAATTTAAAACCATAACCAAACCATTCGATTTCGATTTAACTATGATTTTTTTAGTTTAATCCATACCAACAAATAAAGACAAATAGCATTCATAAATTTTTTTGATAATTTCACAACAAACAAAGATAAATTCTAATAAAGTTACCTTATTCTTGCACAAAGTTACAAAACTTCTTGAATATAAAATCACATCTCCAAACGTACAACAATTGTTAAGATCAATAAATTAATATTTGCATAATTAAATTGTAATTTAGGCTAAAAAAAATTAGCTACGAAAGTTAATACCTTCATCAACAACATTAATATATTCTTTGTAAATTGATGCATATCCATCTGAAATGAATGAGCCAACTCCATCTAACAAAATTATAAATATAAAAAATAAATTAGCATGAAGAAAGATGAGGTAGAGAGTGTGAGACAGCGAGGGTGAGAGAGATCGAGGGCGAGCGAGAGCAAGAGAGATCCAGCAAGGGCGAGTGAGAGCAAGAGAGATGCAAAGAGCGAGGGCGACAGGTGAGCTCGCGCGGAGGAGCAAGAGAAAGGAGGCAGAGAGGGTGAGAGAGATCAAGGGTGAGCGAGAGTAGGGGCTGAGTCCTAGCGAGAGCAAGAGAAATCTAGTGAGAAAGAGCGAGAGCGAGAGAGATGTAGAGAGTGAGGGTGACTGGCGAGCTCGCACGAACGAGCAAGAGAAAGGAGGCAGCGAGGGTGAGAGAGATCGAGGGCGAGCGAGAGCAGGGGCCGAGCCCTAGCGAGAGCAAGAGAGATCCAACAAGGGCAAGCGAGAGCAAAAGAGATGCAGAGAGCAAGGGCGAGGGCGTGCGGACGAGCGAGAGGCAACGAGGGTGAGAGAGAGTGAGAGTGAGGTCGAGAAAGGGAAGGAGAAGAGAAGGGGAGAAGGGGAGAAGGGTTTGCAAGCAAGGCAATTGGGCTGTGGTGGGCTGGGCTCGGGTGGGCTAAGTTGTATATAATATATATTATATATATATACTCGGTTCGGTTTGGTTTGGTTTGGTTCGATTATCCACCATTCGGTTCGGTTTCGGTTCGGGTGTTGGTTTGGTTTTAGTAAAAACCATAACCAAACCATACCCATTAAAACAGTGTTCGATTTTTCTCCAAACCAAATTATTACCCAGTCAAACAGTTTTTAACCGCGTTGACCGATTCGGTTCCCCACGATTTCGGTTGTAATTGCCATCCCTAAGCACAACAGCATACCGAATATTAATTTTCACAAATTTCAATAATTAACTCAATTTCCCAAATGTCAGAAGATTGCAGAAAATACAAAAGGAAAACAAAGGATCATATTCTTTTTTAATTTACAACCCACCGCTAAACTCACACAAGAAATTCAAGTCTGCAACAAACTGAAAAGTTTGAAATATGGAAACCTCAATCATACGTGCATTGGAGAGTTGAAATATGAAGTACCAAGAAAGTGCTAGCAGAGCATTCACAAGTCGCAACACGTGAAGAGATAAAATTCTACCATAGTCAGCATAAACAAGAATATATTACATATATATAATTTTACGTAGGGGACCATTTATCAATGGCGCTTGACGCTTCATTGTAAACATAGTCAGGAATTATGTTTCTCCAACCTGTTACATCATAAAGTCATTTCAACTAAAGCCATTTCTTCAAACACACCTCCACATAAATCCACATTTTATCAGGAACAGAACCAAACCTGTAATATTAATTAGAGTCATTTCCATTAAAGCTATTTCTTCAAACATATTGCCACACTAATCCACATTTTATCAGGAACAGAACCAAATCCAGGGGAAGAGAAACCATCTCAAACATAACAAATAAAATATTTCCCCAAAATCCATCCCTTTATATGCTGACTACCTGCCATTAACTATAGCTGCACCAATCAACAGAACATGTAACACATTCAGTCAACTTATCAAATAAGATTTATATTCAGCACACATTCCTCTTGTTGAACCCGAAGTACACATCTAAAATTGCCACACTTGTTATTTTGCAATCTGATTTTGTTTAATTGGTCACCAACTAAGAAGCACACGCATATTGAATACAGATGCAAAAGCAAGGCTAAAGACAAGTGACAGAATAATTTGAACAAAAAGAAAAAAGAAAGAAAGCTATGGTTATGACTGATATAGGGAGAAAAAAATAAATGTTTAAATATCTTGTCATCTGCAAACAAGAAAAAATACACTAATTCAATATAAAAATGGTAAATTACCAAGTTAGAAAACAGCATTTAGTAAGTTAATATAATTTAAAAACATCCAAAAACATTCAAATTTAATAGACAAGGCAAACAGAAAATAAAGCAGAAAAAAAATCCCAATTTTCAACTTTTACGAAGTTATCACTTATCATCATTGAATTTTCCAAATTAAGTGTCTAACATGTCTTTTTCCTACTCCACTAGTTGCCAAATTGACATAAAAAAAACACCAGATTGCATGTCCAATGGATATTGTAATGTATCTGGTATGTATGTCATATACATATCAAATACAGAAATTTCATTCATTTAGGACTATTCGGCCTAATAGGCCAACAGCAGCCATTCTCATTGACAGATTGACTAATGAAAACAAAGGAAATTACAAGAACAGGGGATCATGGTTTCAGAAACACTGAAAAAAAAAACATTTGACATGCAAAACTTTTGAAAAAGCGAAGAGGAAAACCCAGAAAAACCATGTTCTTTGAGCAATAGAAAAGCATCTGAATTTGTCTGAAACCAACTAATTCAATGGCATGAATGAATATATCAAAAGGGGGATAACAAAGGGCTTTTAGGCTCTTGTCTCTCATCAATCATAGAAATCAACCTTGATTCCCCAATAATATCAAGTGACAATGATGAAGATGAACATTCAAACAAGAACAAAAAGTTATAAATTAAATTCCTAAGACTGCATACCCAAAACGAATCCTGCCTGTAGTTGATTAGAAATGCTAGGTTTGCAACTCCTGTTTAAGGGAATTCTTCATCTCGTCTCGAATTTGCCAATTGCAATCTTCCCTTTCCTTCCAATCCTGTAGTACAAAATTCAAATTAGCAATCAAATCAACTCTGAGATTCGTTCTTCCTCCCCATATCTTCCCCTTCCCTATCCTCCAACAACCTCCCGGACTCCTCGTCCCTTTGGGCAGCCTTCTTCTGCGCCTCCTTCGCCTTCAGCGCCTGCAACTTGGAATGATTGTAGTACGCAACGCCCAAGAAAGCAACCCCGTATCCAACCAAATTCACAGGCGTAACAGTGTCCTTAATCACCGACCACGAAAAGGCAATCAACAACCAATCCTTCACCACTCCGGCCACATTCATGGTCAAGGCCGAGGTCTTCCCAACCAGCAAGAACACGGCCAAATTTAGGGCGAAGGCGCAGAACGAATTGGTCCCGAAAATCATGTAATCGAAATGAAAGCTTGAGGTCTCCTTCAGCAAGGGGTATTCCACGAAAAGCCACGGCGCAAACAAGAAAGCCAAGCAACAAGGCGCAACGTAATAAAGAGAAGTAATAGGGTTCAAAGTGATGCCCTTGGAGGTGAGGAGAATCTGAATCATCACCAGGCGAGTGGCCTCGAAGGCGACGGCTCCGAGCTGGAGGGAGACGCCCCAGGCGTCGAACTTGGCCTCGCCGTAGGCGGCGATGGCGACCCCGATGGAGATGGAAACCATGTTAGTCATGGTCTCGGACTTGAAACCCTCCTTCTTGAAGAGAACGCCGATGGAATAGACAGCGACGGGCATGAGAGCCTTGAGCATCTGGATGAAGGAGACGGAGAGGTAGATGTAGGCGGAATTGGAGAGCCAGAGGCTGAGAGAGTAGAGGGCGCCAATGGGGAGGACGGACTTGCAGTAGAGGTCGAAGGAGATGGCAGCGGGCTCGACAACCTTAAAGACGCGGACGAGGAGGTAGGCGAGGGAGGAGCAGAAGGCCATGTGGATCATGGTGAGGGAGATGGGGTAGGGCCAATTGTACATCTTGCGGTCGAGAATGTACTTGTTGTAGACGATGACGGTGAAGCTGAGGAAGATCCATATGGCGACGTAGGTGTAGGAGAGGACGATCTTCTTCACGACGTTGTCGCTCAGCGTTCCCCCCTTGCCCATCTTCTTCACAAACCCTAACCCCAATTCAGAGAGAAAGAGGGATTTGATTTGATTTGGTGGGAATAATAATCGAAGAAGAGGACGAGGTCGAGGAAGAGGAGGGAAAGATGCGTAAAGTGGGGCGGAGTTGGTGGAGATTTATGGACTGCTTCTCATATAGATATTTATTTTATTTTCATGCTTATGAGTTATGACTTTGCAATCGTGAATCCGTAGGTCGTGGCTTCCATTGTCCTTTGCTTTGATGTAATTAATGAGAAATCCGGGGGTTATTATTTCGGATTCAACTATTTATAGCCTGCAATGACAGTTTCACGCTTCCTTGGAAAATCTCTAACCTTAAAGGTACTTTACATATTGCCCCATATTAGAGGGGTTAATCACGGAATACAGTGACCCCTAAAGTAAAAAACAAACATAATGCATAGTGTCTACAAGAAATCACCCTCATAAAAGGATAAAATTCCCACATTACGCCTGCTATGACTCGAATTTACATCCTTAGGTGCAATTTTCTACCCTATAAACCATCCGTGCTATGCTCGTGGAAGTAACAGTTGCACATTTCCTATGTTACGATTAGCCAATTACTACTTACCATTACTACTACTACTACCACCACCTCTGTACCCTCTCTCACTCTGGCTTATATAATGAATTTTTATGAGAAAGTCTCATTTGTCTCTTGTACTACATATTTCACAAATGATAACTATTTTTTTTATTAAAGAATATTTATTGTATATTATTTTTAAATTTTAAATAATTTTTAATTAATAATAAATGTATTTGATTTTAAGATATTTAATTAATTAATTAAATTGTTTAAATAAAAGATAATATACTATAAATGTCTTTATTTAAAAACAATGTGAATTTATTATCGCTTAAAGATTATTTTTAATATTATTTTATATATTTATATTCAGTTTAGGAGAATAAATAAGAAAAATTATTATGAATATTTCTCGCACTATTTCTTATGGGCTGGGCTTGACCTAGTAGACCGGGCCAATCGTTTGGACCCAAATAGGCCCAAACTCATCAGAACAAACTCATACGTCGCTAAAACCTGAGCTCAAATCACATAACCAAGCGAGCTCCCAACAAGCTTATAATAAGGCTTTCAGCGAGCTCTCAGTTATATGCTCAACAAGTTCTCAACAATGCTTCCAATTCACTGACATAACCGTTTAGCTCGCCAGTTAAACTATTCAGCTCGCATAATAAAATTGTTACTGAATAATCGGAGGCAAGAACTCATCTACTTTATCTTATGCAAATCAGATCCCTGGTAATACGAAACTCACTCCCGATTTTATGGACTTGATAAAGACATCTTATCTCAATGATATCATTATTCTATTTTTGTATTTTATGTAATTGTAAACACCCATCACTATAAATAGGCGTCAAAAACACCATTATAAGGAAGAACAACAGCAATAACATGTTGTTACTCTGTCGGAATATCCAGAAAACAGTTGTAGAGTAGACATCATTCTAGTCGAACCACGTAAAAATTCCTTATGTTCGTTCTATTTTATTCTTCCTCCTTGCATTCTGGCTTTTATGCTGCTTACGAATCACGATCAGCTGAATTTGAATGTTGGCAAAAATAAATTGACCAAACTAAATTGATTCAAATGATCAAATTCTCAAACCACAAAAAAACTTGTCCGATTATGATTTAACAATTTTAAAAATCATAAAGTAGTTTGATTTGAATTTTGAATATCAATAAACCACTAAATTGGCCAGCAAAACTAAATTTACATTTTTTTATTTTAATAATTTAAAATAAACCTTTTGAAATAATAAAAAATGTCACTAACTTTTTACCTCACCCTCAACAAAATTAAAAAAATATCACTGTTGCTAGTATATTTTTTATTTTTCTTATTAATTATTGTTAATTGTTATAGTTGAAATCACAAAAAACAAATTTAGGCTGCGTTTTTTCTTTTTTTGAGTTGTAATTTTTAATTTGACTTTTGAATTTATTTTTGATAGTTTATTTTTAAAAAATAAAAAATATGTTCTATTTGTCATTCTGAAAAACTATTTTTCAAAATAAAAAATTAAAAATGTGTCCTGTTTGAAATTTTGAGAATAATTTTTTTAATGATATTTTATTTAATAAATTTAATTATTCAATAAATTAGAACTATTTAATGCTAATATATTATTAAGAAATATATACATTTTAAAGTTAGTAAATTTTGTAATTTTTTTTTTGTTACAAGAATAAAATAAGAATGAATAAATAAATAAATTGCCTTCTCTTTTATGTGTTTTGGTTATTTTGGCTAAAAATAGTTAAAACAATTTTTGTTATTTTGAGTTTTTTTTATAATTTTTTTTTTCAAAAATACATTTTGAAAAACAGTAAATTAAATGCGTTTTCACTATTTTACAAAATCAAAAATTAAAAATGACTTAAAAACAATAAAGATAATAGAGTTTAATAGTTTCAGTGATTTCAAGCCTACGATAATTTGATTATGGTTTAAAAATTTAGGCAAGCTATCGATGGGGTATGGTTTGAATAACATATAACAAACTATCCATTGCACACTCCTCCAGTTTAGCATTTGTCTTTTCTGTTGTGTTAATTAACATTTAATTAAACTTTTAAGATCATCCTAATTTAGTTTTAATCATTAATAAACTATTTTTGTTAGTTAAATGGGTTAATTACACTAATAATAACCCAACTTTGCATTATATTATTATTTGATCACTGAACTTTGAAATGTTACCTGTTAATTACTGATATTTCAAAACAGTTACTGCTTAGTCACTGAACTTTGAAATGTTACCTATTAGTCACTGATATTTCAAAACTGTTACTGCTTAGTTACTGAACTTTAAAATATTACCTATTAGTCACTGATATTTCAAAACTGTTACACTGAACTTTAAAATATTACTTGTTAGTCACTAATATTTCAAAACTGTTTCTCATTCGTCACTCGTGAACTTAAAGTTCAGTGACTATCGAGTGACGGGTGAAAAACGATTTTGAAATATCAATGACTAGCAGGTAATATTTTAAAATTCAGTGTAACAGTTTTGAAATATCAGTGACTAATAGGTACCATTTTAAAGTTTAATGACTAAGTAGTAATAATTTTGAAATATGAGTAACTAACAAGTAACATTTCAAAGTTTAGTGACTAAGTAGTAACCGCTTTGAAATATCAGTGACTAACATGTAACATTTCAAAGTTCAATGACCAAACAGTAATAGAATGTAAAGTTGAGTTATTATTGGTGTAATTAACCCTTAGTTAAATAGTTAAACTAATGGTTGATTAATGATGGATATAAAATTGACTATTTTTATAAAAAGAAAAGTTTAAATTGTAGACTTTAAAAAAAAAAAAAACTTAAATTTAGATGTTTCCAATTTTAGACTCGTCAATAGATTGCATCTGGATCTGAATGTAATATGTTCAATAAGATAATTTAATATTTTTAAATTGTAAACAAGAAGCTTATTAACAAATGTGTCTCTTAAGGTGTATTTGATGCATATTGTTTTCTAGGGTGTGCATTCGGTTTAACCGAACTAAACCGATCGAATTTTAACAAATCGAATCGAACCACCACTAAATATATAACCGAACCGAACCGATAGAAGACACTAACCAAAATAACCGAACCGATTTCCAGTTTGGCTTAACCGAACTGATAACCGAATTGAAAAATCTACCCAACAACCAAACCGAACTAAACTGGATTTAAGCATAAATCGAACTAATCGAGTTTGACACTAAACTAACCGAACCAAAAATACACCCAAAAGTTCAAAACCAAACCGAACAAGGTGGGATTTTACATAACACCAATTACAGCTTAGCATAGATCTAGTACCACCCAATCATGGTTATGGTATATCCATGAGATGCATATAAATATAGTAATTAATGGACACAAGTTGGAATTCCCTATAAGCTAAAACCAAGATAATAAAATTACTCTGGCAATATTTTTTGCAAAGATAATTTCAACCAATGCTATTATGAGAACAACCAGAACCATAGATACAGGGAAATCAGTATACGCAATAGACAAGAACCAGACCAAACCTGTATTTATGGTAAAATGAAGAAGACTCACAAGCCCCTGACTCAACAATCTTGCTACTCAATCAAAAGAATCTGAACTGTGGAGTGCATTCATAGAGAGAGTATCCAGCCCAACAAACAAGGTCGATCACATAGTAAGTTTGATCTAGCTGTAAGTCATCCACAAATCATATTACTGACATTATAGATGAACAACAAACAACTCTAACTCATATTGGCAGCCAGAAATATTTAACCATCCAAATATTTAACATTATGCATAATCCAAACCCTTAAAAAAGGAAACAAACAAATTGTGTATAACTTAGAGAAATATTCTTTACTTTTGTTAATACCATCCAACTATGGCAACAACTGTAAAAATGTTTCAGTTAAATTATGGCACCCATTACTCTTAACCATGGAATGACAACATTATCAGTTAAATGTTTCAGAATAAACAACAACTGCAAAATCAAAAATGGCACAACACTGAAATAAACTTTATCTCCAGCTTTTCCAACCAAATGCAGTATCCAAGCTTGAATCAGAATAAGCAACAACTGCAAACAACAATTTAAGAACAATATCAGTTAAATGTTTCAGCAAAAGAGGCACGTGAAGTCCAAGAAAAGCATATAACGGTACCTCAAAGTATTAACACCAATTTTGGTGCGTAAGATAAGAAAAATGGCACAACAATCAGCATTGAAAAAAAAAACATATACTAGTGCTAGAAGAATACAACTTTTACATGCCACAACACTGAAACAAAAAACATATACTGAAACAAAAAACATATATACTTACAAATGTATGAGATCTTCAAAATAAAAAATCTAAATTTCCATATTGGATGTTGAACTACTGTTGTTTATGATAACCTTTGACAATTCTAAAATCAATATACAAAATGAATTAGTTAATATCAAAATAAAATGTATTGAACAAACTCTTGAGTAAATTTAAAAAAGAATAAAACTGAGTTTTACCTTCTTCAAGTTGTTCAACATACTCCAAATCTTCTTCAACACTTATTGGGGTGGTAGATAACCGAAACCAATCTTGCGTACAAATCAAGCTTTCAACCACTTTAGGAGATAATGAACTCCTAAATGGATCAAGTACTCGACCCCTAGTGTTAAATGTAAATTCAGACGCAACAACAGAAACTAGAATTATCAATACATCTCAAGCCATCGAAGACATAATAGGAAATCTATGACAATTTGCTTTCCACCATTTCAAAATGTTGAATTCTTTAGCTGGAGGCTCACACACTTCACTGAAATATTTATCCAATTCTGAAGGCATAATTATAGGTTCACTACCACTATCACACTTATGTTTTTTGAAATAAGAAAAAAATGGATTTTTAGAGTCGTCCTCGTCATCCACCACAACAGTTGAAGTAGAGACTTTAGATGGCTCTTTAGTATCACCTCGAGGTCTCAATTTTTTCTTATATTCCTCATATAAAGCATGTAGGGAATTTTTTAACAACAAAACTACACTAACTCCTACCTCACCCTGATACATCTCTTTTAGTACATATTCCATATATTCTAACTTGTACCTCAGATCAAGCACCACAGCAATATAAATTAAGTGATTTTTTTGTGCAAATCCTCCCAATATTTATTAAACTTTTCTTTCATTTTTATCGTCATTTCCACCATTTTAAAATCGTCACTCTCCAACCACCCCTGTAAGAGACAATGCATCTTACCAAGTTCATGAAAAAAAGTGTTAGAAGTGACATATGATGAATCCGATACTCGCAAAGTTAGTTCATAAAAATGTTTCAACACTTTGACAAAAAGTCTGACCTTATTCTAATTCTCTAGTTTCGGTCTCCCATCTATAGTAATAACTTGGTTCAAATTAGTATTCCAATTACTTGTACTAAGATCAAGTTTAAAATAAGGATCTTCTTCATCAAATCTCTCAAAAGCCCTCTCAAACTTTTGAGCGGTCTCTAACATCAAGTAGGTAGAGTTCCATCTAGTTGAAACGTCTAACAATAACAAGCCCTTACATTCAATTTTTTTCATTTCAGCACATTGTTTGAATTTTCTCAATCTTGCTGGGGATTGTTTAACATATCTCATTGCATCCCTAACTCTTGTTACCAATTCATTTAGGTCTTTCAACCCATTTTGTACGACTAAATTTATAATGTGAGCCACACACCTCATATGCAAATATTGCTCATTTATAATGCTAGTATCCCATTTTGTCATTTTTTTTCTTGAAATTAGCCACAACAACATCATTTGAACTAGCATTATCCATTGTCAAAGTAAAAACTCTATTAAGTTCCAATCCTATGAGACATTTCTCAATTGCCATAGCAATGGCATCACCTTTATGACTAGATATTAGACAAAATTTTAAGATTTTTTTCTTCAAAATCCAAGTATTGTCAATACAATGCGCTGTCAAGCACATATAATTCATCCTTTGAATTGAAGTCCAAGTGTCAGTGGTTAAGAAAACTCTTTGACAAGAATTTTTTAACTCATTCATCATGTTCAACCTCTCTTCATTAACTAACTCAAAACAATCACGAGCCATAGTCCAACATGAAGGAAACCGAAATTTTGGACAAATAACATTCACAAAGTGTTTAAACCCCTCACAATCAACAAACTTAAAAGGTAGCTCATCTACCATCAACATACAACCTAAAGCCTTTCTTGCAACCACTCGATCAAATTTCCAATTAACCACTACAACAATATTATCTCCACCCTCTCTCTCATCCCATGTTACAGTTGATTGAAAATGTAATTCCATTTGACGGGATTCTACAACATGAGGGTGCTTCTTACAATTTCCCATATGATTCCTTAAAGCTGTAGTCTATTTTTTTTTAGAATCATAGTGGAACTCCTTAGAACAATAGTTGCATCTCCTTTTAATCTCACCCTCTAAATTTGTAAACTTGGTAAAATGATCCAAACCTCTGATCTAGCTCTTATTGGTTTTCTCTTTGCCTTCCCAAGTGATGTTGTACCTCTATCATTTTCTAGTTTGGTGCTATTGGTGCAGGCCTTGAACTATCATCCACACAAGTAGGGATATTTGTGGTGTGAGTCATGTCTTCTTCTCTTGCCATCTAAAATTAGATTGATACAATTGACAATTGTAATTTTAATTTAAATGTATTTAAAGACTAAAGAGTAAAGAGTAAAGACTAAAGACTAAAGAGTAATTTTAATTTAATTTAAATATTTTTAAAGATTCAAGACTATAATTGGAAAGGGCATTTGTGACGCCCCGTCCCCACTACTGGGTGTCACCGTAACTCAGGGTTACGTTAGTAGGTCCTGCTTCGGAGGCTGGCTATGCCCTAACAACAAGGGGATAAAGATAACGTGAGCGCCTTGGGTGGGGTCTAGGCTTCACCGCCTCCGACCATCGAAAACTTGAGGTCTGAGACTCACTTGCAGCGGAAGGACACTCGAGTCTCGAATCTGACCTGTGTCTTATAAGCAAATTAATAAACTGCAATTAGGGTATATCACGACTTACTCACACAAAGTACTCATTGAAAGTAACAAGTCCAACTGAGAAATACAAATAGCGCTCAACACAACCACAAAATAATTACATGACAGACACAAGTTACTAGATCGTATTCCCATCATGAGTTGCCATTCGTATCATTCAGCTGGTCTTTGGCATACACCGTCTTCCCCTTACCGGACTCCAAACTATCTATGTGGTTAGTAGGAATGGAAAGGTGAGTCCTAGGACTCAGTAAAGATAATATGCAATGCAGTAAATTATTAAGCATGACATCACAGATAAAAATGAAGTGCAACATGCATGCATGCCTGTCCACCGCACCCATCTCAGGCTCTAGGTGGCCCCTAGTGGTTCCATTTATGACCTCGTCCTAGAACCCTCATGGTTAACAATCCACTGCCCCATGCCTAGTCACTTTCTCAATATCATGCAAGTCATGACAAAAGAAATTTACACAGAGAGCATATTAAACCTTTATCTCGAGATACATGCCGCCTGATAGTTTGTACCGTTGACGCACTCAATTTCCTTAACAAAAATTTTTTCAAAGCAAGGTCAGCCCGTAATTAAATTCATTTAACTATCGAATCCACTAAATTATTAATTAACTAATTTAGATATTGCCCCTTACTAATTAATTTAGCTAACTAACTAATAATTAAATTAACTAATTAGAATAAACTTCAACTTAATCAAGTTAATACACCACCTTACTAATCAATTCATCAATTGACTAATGATAGAATAACTTTAAAATTGAACATACCTTACTGTTTATGCTTCTCTTCAAATTGACGTTCATTTCTCCTGCCCTCAATTGCACTCCCAGACTCTCTATTTATACTATCCCTCACTGAGCACTTTCTTAATTTAAATCATTTCAGTGCATAATTGGGTAGTCCACTCTTAGGACAATATCATTTATATTCCCCTCAAGTTCCAAGAGCAATTGCATCAAAATGTGAAGACAATTTGGGCTGTGGCAGACAAAAAGATGAAAGACAACGCAGAAGGTAGCCCAAGCTTCCACTTGGCGCGGCCAGGAAGGTTGCGCGACGACGTGGCTATGCGCATGGCGTGTGTGCGGCAAGGCCTTGCGCGCATGCGCGCTCGGAGCCTTATGGCGCCCCGAAACGATGCCGTTTGGTGCCTGGCTGGGAATAAAAATTCCCAGTCCTTCTTTTGCGCCTGTAGGTTCGATCCCTCGGCCCCTACTTGCACATGTGCACAACAACCACTCGATCCAACCACTCCCTTGCTTTATATTGCACCCATTTTATTTTTAAGGTGACTTTTGCTCCAGTTTCCATTATTTCCATAATTACTTTCAAGTAAAAATAATTAATTACCTTAATTTTTCATTTCCTCAAAACACCATAAATAAATATTTTCTCCAAAATTTTCAAATATTCAATAATAACCTCAACCAACCATTATTTATTTTTCAAAATTTTAGGATTTACAAAAATTTGGGACGTTACAGCATCTATGTACATAACTTAGGAAATCCAACACATGAAAACAAGGATCAATTACAAAAATCTCATATAAGAGTATGACTTTACGTACATTGCAAGAGGAGGACGTTGAGCCTATCATTTCGAATAAAGTATCAGTGTAATAACACTTATACTACTTGTTACATTACAATAATATTATCAAAATTAGTCTCTTTCAAATAATAGTAATGTTGTCATTACTATTATTTGAATGGTCTTGGAAAGATAACTTTAGTGGGGTTTAAATAATACCACCACTAGCATCCATAAAAACCTATGTTCATAAGTAGTATACTGTTTTGTGCAAGGATATTCTGATGTTATAAATTGATGATGCTATTAATTAAAATACTACTGTTAATTAAATGTATTATACTATTAATAACTTAATTAAATAGTGTTGTTAATTAAATGTATTTTGTTAGGTTATAGAGAGAGAGAGAGAGCCAAAAAAGAAAACAAAAAGATGAGAAGAAAACCCTACTTTCTAATTTTAGTGAGTTCTTTTCTTTCAATTTTACATAGATTAACATAAATCATGCATATCAGTTGATTATAAATGAACTCGAAAGCTAAACCCTAGTTTGGAACCAGATAACAAATTAAGAATGTAGTATTTTCTCATCAATAATGAACCTCAAGACAACACAACATAAAGAAATAAACATTTAATTCTACCCAACCCAACCAAACCAAATATTAAAATTCCACAACTACAACACATTTTAATTAATCGGTCGGTCAGCAACTCAGCATAAGTGGCTGAGCCACTATGGCTCGCAGTAGTGTACACGATTCACACGAAGTTGAGTAACATATCAAAACCAAAACCACAAAACCAAAGTAAATCAAAAAATACCTAGGAGTGGATGGAAGATGGAAGGTCAAAGGCGGACATACGGTGACAATTGACGCTAATATCTGCAAAACCAACAACTAAGTTAAAAATCAAAGAGAGAGAGAGAGAGAGAGAGAGAGAGAGCAAGACGCGATGAGAGTCATGAGACTCACCTGTCACCTATGTAGCTATGTCGTCGTCTAACAGCAAAGGGCAAGGTGGCGGATGGTTGAGGCGACGAAGGAATAGATGGCGACAGAAGGCGGAGGTGACAAAGAAACTAATGGCGACAAACAACGGCAACAACGATGGTAAGGGTTCAGTTCGGAAGGGAAGAAGGTTAGGGTTTCTGATTTCGCTTTCTCTGAACTCGAATGGTAAATGTGGCACACGAAGTGAACTGGGGTGGGGTTGGGGTTTATAGCTTCTAAGTGCAAAACGACGTCGTTTTAAGAAATACAAAATGATGTCGTTTTAAATATCGATCGGTTCGGTTTATTTGGATAATCGGTTGAGCTAATCGAATCGCAAAATCGAACCTCAAATAAACCAGCATTCTAACCGAACCGCAACAAGTTAAGCTAAATAATTGAACCGAACCGGCCGATTCGGTTCGGTCGGTTTGGTTAAACCGAAAATTTGCACACCCCTATTGTTTTCAACATCAAAACATTCATATTAATTGGTAATAAATATATTATTTTTTAAACTTTAAGTATTTAGATGCTAAAAATAAAATATATTAAATACACCATAAGAAGTGTCTCTAGCCAGCGCTTTAATTCAAAGCAAATGACGTCATATTGAAAACACAACATTTAATTAAACTCATAATCGTTAATAAATTATTTACCTTTATAATCACTCTTTTTCTTCATAATTATATATGTTATTTTACATAATAACTATTCAGTATTCTAGTGTCTTTTTTAGTTATTTTACAAATATATAACATGATAATAAAATATTAATCATACATTTATTACTTTTTTTTAATATTAATAAGGACAACACAATATTCAATTACTAAATATTACTTTATTAAGGTTACTTTCACAACATAATCAAATACAACACATGTAAAATCCAGAAAACTTAAAATTTTTGGATATTTAAAAATTAATTTTGAATTAATTAAAATTAGACTCGAAAGAAGATTTAGTGATAGATTAAAAAATTATTGGTCTCTAGAGGAATTCAGTAGAGACAAATCTAAATTCACCAACAATTGGGATTAAGTGACATTGGTTAATTTTTTATTTTTTTTAAAAAAGGACAATAATCACTTTTGTGTAGCCAATGAGCTAACTTTAAATACAAGATTGGATCAAGTTGAATCAAATTGGATTGAGCCCAATACTAGGTATCATGAATGATGTTATGACGTGTGGGACTCAAGTTTGTTGAAAATTGATAAATGAATTAAAAGTTATTTAAGTTTTAAATTGGTCAAAATATATGACGGATTGGTTAAATAGTCTATTTTAAATTTTAATAAAATTTAAACGAGTTCAAATTTAAAATAAATCGAGAAATAAATGTCAAAATAAACATAATTAAGAACATTATAATATAACCAAATTTTACAATTGACCCTTGAATTAAAACTAATAAAGCTCAAAAAATTATGAGAAAAGTTATTCGAGATATCCTGAACAATTTAGGTAGGTCAAACAAAGATTATGAATTGAATTAAACCGTTCTATGATGCCTACAATATGCAAAAGAATATATCAGTAATTTTCGCAAATTTTTTTGATCATAGACAATTAAGATATTGAAATTGAAAATTTATGAAAAAAAGAGTGGAAATCAGATTGAGGGAATTGATGGATACTGAAATGACAACCAAACAATTGACGGAAGTGGCTAAGCAATGACTAGGTGACACTAGGATGTCAGACGGTGACCGATGGTGGCGAAGGTGGTCGAAGACTGACAAGTGTGTGCTTGGGCTACAAAAATTTGCCTATAAAAAAGTTGTTTATTTTTTGTTTTTGACATAAGTGAGGAAAAATAAGAAAAAAATTAAAATTTTTGATTACCAGAAAATTAGTTTGGCGATACAATTCTCCTGAGAAAACAAAGAGGCAACTATTCTGGTAATTTTCTAACAATTTTCGATAACAATAGTTGGCCATGACCTATATGTAACACTTCAAAATATTTTTAAAATATTTAGAGATTTAAAAAAATAAACCTAAATTTATATTTAAGAATAATTTATTTGACCAAGTTAAAGGGTCATATGATTTAAACATATGTAGATATATATGTTTAATATATATATGTGTGTATAATTATATGTATTTATATATATTATATAGGAAGCCCAGCTAGTTGGCTCAATTGCCAACTTGCCATGCCCCACTGCACTGTAGAGTCATGGAAAGAAGAAGAACTTCCACTAAGGTGAGCAAAGATGGGTTGAGAAATTAGGAAAAGTAAGCAGGATTTTCACCAAAGAAGCCTCAAGGTGAGGTTCTCCCAACCCAAATTTTTATTTCGTGACTTGAGAAACTAGTTTTTGAAAATATATTTTGTTTGATTTTTTTATTTACATTTATGATCATGTACAATTATAATATTTTACTTTATACTTCTTAAATTGAAAAAGACATGGTCAAAAACATTTTAAAAGGGATTTAGGGTACTAATTGAGAAAACTCTTGAAAGTAACTTGGCATTGTCACAAGTGATATTGCATAGTAAAAACTTATATTTTTTTTCTTTAATGCACACATTTTATTCAAGTATTTTAATTTAAGGGGTTCTTTCATTTAGAAAGTCCATCTTTTAACTTGAGTTCATCCTCTAAAATATTTTTATGTTCTAGGTGAAACAAGCAGTTTGAAGAAAAGGAAGTTCTTGAAGTGTAGATTTTAGAAGGCTATGAGCCTTGTTTTGTAGGTGTTAAAGTATGTTTTTATGTGATGTATTAGAAATATGTATAAGTTTTATTTAAAACACGTCATTTTATTTTGGTGAAAATAGACAAATTTTATATTTATATCTTAACTGAAAAATTTATTTTAGTGGTATATAAAAATTTAATGCCGAAATGCCAGAAAAGTCTTTTTTCTTTTCTTTTCCTTTAAATTTATTTTTTCTGGCTTAGTGTCATCACTGTACAATTCACAAGTTTAAGGGGTGAAATTCCATAATTCTACCAAGAAAGCCCTAACAGGGAGTTATATTCAAAATAAAATATTCAGACTGAATTCTTGTATGAGGGAACATGTAGATACACTCGTGAATCACTAACGTACCTACTTTTTAGACCAGTAACTGAAAAAACTCATCAAATTAATTATACTCAGTAAGTTTCCATTTTCTCAAGCAAAAGACCAAGTTGAAAGAGAATACATATACATAGACGTTCTTCAAATCACACTACATATCTCTAACGGGACAATGAGAATAATGAGAGGACCTGCGAAACTATTACAAATATACCTTTTTGTATACACTTCATTGTTTGTTCTTCAATTTAGCTGCACTAAAACTTCCTACAAGTCCGGCACCATAATAAAAACATATGTTCCAAGTTTTCTTCAAACGCATAGATTGGTCTACACTGAAAATAATACATGTTCTATATATGTACAAATGAAAGCCCTGTGACAGAGAGAAGACTCTTGTACCTGCAACAGGGAAACATATAAATCAGAGAAATAGAGAGAGAGAGAGAGTTCTCTGGTGTTTTTAACAATGAAAAACTAACATGCTTGTGTTATGCTTTTAACCCTTTTGTTGAATTATTTAACTTCACGTGTGAATTGAGCAATTCCCTCAACCCTTCTAGTGATGATGAATGGTTTCCTCCTATTTACAAATCAACTGGAAAGATTGTTAGCACAATGACTAAATTCAAGGCTGTAGTGGATGTGTAACAAAACTAGTAACAGATTTTAGTTTGTTAACAATACTTAACTGTTATTAGTTTTACAGTTAGAATTTCTGTTTTCTGTTACATTTTGTAACGAACGTTTAGTTGGTTTCTCCTTGTATTCATGTGCTATTTAAAGCTGCTTCCAGCTTTGTTTGGGAGAGATGAATAAGAGTTTTCTGAATATTCATTCAATAACTAGAGACTGAATTTTAGGAATCACTAACTCATGGGGCCATAGAAAAAATAACATAAAGACATTAATGTACAGGAAGAGTCATCCAAGGGGCCGAGAAGAGCCCAATATAGCTATATTCAAATAATTCAGCAACACCAGCATCATAAGCCTTAAATCCCACTTGGTGGTGTTGGCTTCATTCTATTTGGATAAGTTCAGATGTGTAACTATAAAAAGCAAATAGAATTGATGTAATCACACCTCCAGCAGGTGTTTGTAGATCATGGTAGATGATAGGCATGTGACACCCCAGGAAAGCATGAATGAAAACTGATATGTGGAAGTGGAATATCTAAGTTAATAGAGATCTATGGAACAACCATACTCCTAATCAAAGAGTTCTGAAATGAAGTTGTCTGAAATTTGGTCTTCGATGCAATATGTGGCAATAATGACCACTAAAACCAAGTTCATGAGGCCTTGGATGCCAAAGCTACATAACTCAGAAAGTATCTACCTTGAAGGCAATAGCGACTTAAAGGTTTTCAAAACAGGAGCTAAAAATTTGAATGCGCCAGAATTCCAGATTCATACCTCATTATATGGAGATGTCTGATCTCACATGGCATGGCAGGTAGTCATTGCCGTGAGATTATGACTGCTTTGGGCTGCTAGTTTCCGAAGGGCCAGCTCGTTCCACCATAACATCATATAGCTGCTTCCCATTCTACTTGTAGCAACAGGAGACAAGATCAATTATGATTTGGACAAAAATATGTCAAAGAATGATAGCTTTAGTAAGTTTGATTTTTTTTTTTTTTTCTCTTGTCATTTCCTTGTATAACCGGATATCAGCCAAATCCTAGGTTCCCACCATAAAAGTTGCTATTCACTCTGAGGATTTGATCCTTTTAAGAGCAATCCAAATCACTTCCTGCCATACTTGTGAAGGGGACAGGCATGTACCATTAACTACAACGTCACTGAAATGTTCAGGTTTTGCAATTTCAGGACACTCACAAAAATTACTGGGAAAAAGTGTATTTGTCCTTCAGGCTTCGTTTGTGTCTCCTTAAAATACACTAGAATTGGAAAATTTGGCCACCAAAGCTCCCAGTTGACAAATGTAGAGTATCTGCAATACAAATACCAAGTCAATGCGCTATCTTAACCTGATATATGTGTACGAACATATAGCATCTACTCACTTCCAACGGTTTTGTCCACCCACAAAAACGTTTTCACCTGACTCCTTGAGTTGGTCTCCTATTTTCACCTCCTGCATCCAAAATGTATAGACATGCATATAGCACAAATGCAGTTTAATTGGAGCCAAGAATTGAAAACATAAAAGAAAAAACAGTTCAACAAACTTAAGAAGGCATTTTAGCCAACTGATAACTTTGAAAGGGACCAAAGTAAATGTTAGATATACAACAGTATTTCCCTATCAACTGGAGAACCAAAGAAAAGATAATAATGAAGGATTCTAATTTTAGCTTGCCAGGTTTGCAAACAATGTAAAATAAATAGCAATTGAATTGATTGGTCCAACGATACCTCACTCTTTCAGGGAGAAAGAAAAGAAGTTTTGAAAGGGCTGTTGAGCAGAGTCAAGAGAAGCAGGGCACTGGACCAGAATGCACAAGAGTAAGGAGTGGCAGAGAGATTCAGTGCCAAGAAAACACCTGGCTGGAGTACTTTGAAGTTTAGTTAAATCACTAAACTTTGAAGTTTAGCCCTATCTTGCCACTACACAGGCACAGCTAGCAAAATGGCTCACCTTTTCATTGACATGGTGGCTAAGCTCCAAGAGACACATTCTCTTTAAGCAAATTTTGGCAGGCTATATTTAAAGAAAGTGGCACTACTTTGAAGTTTAGCTCTTCTTACCATCCACAAACTGATGGACAAACTGAGCTTGTAAATAGAACTCTAGAAATATACATGCAAGCCTTTGCTTATGAGCATCACCATCAGTGGGTGCAACTATTGCCTTGGGCTGAGTATCCTAACACCTAGGACTTCTGGCAAGTTGTGAACTCAAATAACCAGGGAATTCCAGCACCATAATAATGAGTATCAAAACTGGAATGATAATTTCCAGGATATTGGAACAACATTGTTCCATACATACAGACTGCTCCAAAATTCTAGCAGAGTTATATCTAATTTATCTTAGATATGTACAAATTACATGTATATCTGATTTATCTATAGATACTTGTGATTCCATAAATTATCTATATTTAATAAAATGTCAATGATTATGAAACTAACTTGGTCCCAATATGTTTGTGCATATAAAAAGCATTGTATTTGGGCTCATAAATGATGTAGAATCTACAGAAAGATTTTTCTTTTCCAGTACTCCAATTTGAAGATTAAAAGGAGTATCAACTAGAGGGGAGGACATGACCATGTAACTGCTAGTGCTGGAGTTCATGCTGAGAGGAAATCTGAGACTGGAGAGATGGGAGCAGAAGAACTTAGGCGTAGCAAGAGGAAGCAAAGGCCACCAGCTAGACTGATGGATTAGAAGAGATTATTTTAGCCTGCATGTGCATGAGGTTATGAAGGGTAATTTGGTAATAAGGGAGAGAGTGGTGCACATGGGGTTGTTTCCTTGTTACTCAATTCCGTTATCAGATTCCATCAGGGGAGAATAAGAGGAAATGTTGTTGAAAGAAATGACTGATCAATTTAAATGAGAATTTCTCTCCTTACTTCCTTCTAAACTCTTCTTCTTCCTTCCTAGCTATTCTACTATCTTCCTAAGGGGTGATCACTGCCCTGCAGTGACAACTAACGGTAACTTGCATATACTTTTTGATCATTCAAGTAAGTTTCATGCTTGGAACCACTAGTGCACAAAAAAAGATAATGCTTGCACATACATAATGGCTAGGTTCTCACTAAAGGGGGAAAAATCTTCTACTTTGATGGAATTATGACCATATTCTTATCTTTTTTATGCATACTGCATATGCTCATGTTAGTAATAAACCTACAAAGTGTATAAGAAACACTTAACACTACTTTTGGATAAAGTTCTTCTATACAAAACTGCAATAATAATGGATACATACAAATATTGGCTTCTTGACATACCGAGTGCTTTGAGAACTACTATGGAATGCACTTTATGTTATGAATTGCTCCTAGGAGTGTTCACTTGACTCTAAACTACTATTAGGCCTAAGTACAGAATGGATTGTGAAATAAACAAAAACCAGTTGACCAAGAAAACAATTGTGGAAGGAGGAAAAGAAAAAAGCTGTCCATTTAAACAAGCCAATTTTTGGTGCATGAAATAGAAGCAGATAGATAGTAAAACACATGTTAAATCATAGATTTATCTGTCCAGCTTGGAATAGGTATTCAAATAAAACTTCAATATGTTGGGAGGATATGAGGAACAAACCAGAGCCTCGTTGTCAAAGACAAATCTCACCCTAGTTGTCTGAAACAAGATGAAAATAGGAACAAAAAAGTGAGAAATAGCAAAACAATTCACATGAATATGTGAAAAATTAGACAAGAAACTGTAATAGAGCATGCAAGAATATTTCCATTGGCATCTTGAAACATATTAGTGTTAACAAGAAGCATCAGAGTTATTAGAAATTGAGAGGTTGATAAATGAACTATCATACTATATGGTAGTAACCAGAATTGTATTCTTGTCATTACCTGGAACAGTAGTAGTAATCCAAGAAGACCAACAGGAACTGCTGGAAGTAAATTCTCTGTATAAATTAAGCCACCAGCAAAACCTGCTCAATATAATAATTCAGCATCACAAAAGACAATAGATAAGGAACCAACATATTTCACTTCCTCAACCAAATCACTGTGCTAATAAGATAATATCGATGATCAGATAGTGCTTAATCACACCTTATCATCTACATAAAGCAAATTGCAAATCTGAATAGTACTCTTGGATAGAAAAATCTAAAGCATACGTAATGTGTCTCGTTCTTATTGGATCAGATGTTTTACCCCAAACCTCAAGCTAGTTTAATACAGAAAGCACCGGAACTTGTTTATAAGGTGATTGAAAATTGTAATGGACAATGATATTTTAACAAATTCATTGGCCGAGTAAAATAACCCTACAAATTGTTCTACTTTTGGATGCATTCTATACCCACCTAGCAGGACAATTGGAATCCTGTAATCTGGATCAGGGATCACAGTTTCTTTCTTGACCTCCCTACCAAGCTGCCAAACATGAAAACCATACCCAAAAATGAGCTCGATATTATGGGCATTGACATGGAGCTTAGAAATTTAAAACAAAAATTTCATGATAATGTTTGTCAACTAAAATGGAAGCAACACTTGAACATAAGTAGGGCTGCAAAGGGTCGAATATTACGAACCACTGAGGCTACTATGCTGCTGCCAGCATTCCGCGCACTGACATGTCGACCAGCAAAGCTTCTTTTAGCTATCGATGTCCCATAAAATGGGCTCTGGAAATTCCTCAATATTCCACCCAATTCTCTATCTGCTCGAAGTAACACAAAAAATGAGCAGCGGTATATTCAGAATATATGGAATTTCATCTCTCCACAACCCATTTTCTTTAACTGCAATTTATCTGACAGCTTGAAATCATAAAATCAACGAGATATATAATCAATTAGAAAATGCTTACTTTGTGAAGGGAGAAAGCGGGAAGCTGATAAGAGAGCGCTCTCCATTGGACCGATGCTATATTTGGTTTCTCAAAAACAAGATGATGTGTTTGTTCTCTGGGCACGGATCGGTCAGTATTCATGCTGAAGATAAAGGCTGAATTAACGCTAATTCCCATTTTTTTTTTTTTTTCTTTTCACATGGGCCCTCCCATGAATACTATTCCCACCATCTTTTTTCCTTTCATTCTATGTACCTTATTATAAGGGAAAAAAAATCTTAAATTCAAGTATTATATCCTATATAAGATTATGAATATTAGATGGGATACAGGAAGAATGAATTTGGTCCATCTATTTTATTATTATTCTTATTATTATTTTTAATATCAAATAATTATTAATTTTAAACATAAATAATTTATTAGACATAGACTATCTTTAATAGATAAATATATAATATATTTTAATTTATTTTGAATTTAGTATTAAAATTTTATTATACTTTGGATATTCTTGTGGGGCTCTCATCGCTTGTTCTCACGATTTTTTATAAAATTTTATTATATTTTATAAATGAATCAATAGACGAGATGGGAGACATAAAATTTGTAAGTATTTTAATATTTTAAAAAATTAACATGTTAAAGTATATAACTAAATTAATGTCAAGTAAGATACTCTTACTCGAGATTAAGTAAAAATTAAAAAGTAAAGTCAACTTTTGAAAAATAATAAAAAATTTCTATGGTTAAAAAATTAAATAAAATATTATTATCTTTATGTATTTTTTTCTCAATATTTCTTTATTATAAAGATATGAAAAATATCATGGCTATTGGGGAGGTGAGAGGAAATAGAAAAATTATTTGACTTGAAAGAAAATGAAAGAGGAAGACAGGCTAGTGAGAAAACATTTTTGATATTTTTAAAAATTTAACAGTTATTTTCTCAACACGTAAAAAAAAAAAGGCAAATTTAATAAAATCAAATTAGATATTTATCTGTTTGAGAAAGTTGAGGTTGTTTCCCGTCTTTTTGTCATACAACAGGGTGTTGGATGTAATTTTTCCATTATTTTTCTTCACTATTTTATAGAGAGAGAGAGAGAGGGGGGTGGGGGGAGCGGACCTTATCTTCGTTGGTGCAGCAGCTTCGACTTTTTATTTTTTATTCTTCTCGTTACTTCCGATCGAGCACCGACGGCAAGCAAACTTCGGAACCTCCCTTCATCCACAGGGAGTACTGCGATTATTGGTGGATTAATTTTCACATTCAGTTAACGATTTAGCAAGATTTTAGATTCCTCAAGAAGATGGCCAGCTCGTTCTGTTTCGCACCTCTCGCTTCCATCAAGCCTCCCAACAAGCCAGGTCTCTACTCTCTCTCTCTCTCTCTCTCTCTCTCTATATATATATATATATATTGCTGTACATGTATGTATATAAACATTACGCGAATAGCCTCTTATTATTTTTCCCTCTCTTGTTCCTCGTGATTCATTTCATATACTCCTCAAATGATTGAACGTTTGTTCTTTTTGCAATGGGTATCTTACGGTCTTAGAACTTATTCCTGGAAATTCTACTTCTGGAAAGGTTATTTGGATCGATTATATGACTCAGAAATGTAGAAATGGCAATAAATTTCAATCATTTGAGGCTAAGGTGAGTTTTCTTTTGTCTTTTGCCTTATTTTGGGTCACCATGTTGAATTTTCATTCACCTCTTAAGCAAATTTTGAACTTGAGTCAAATGCAACTCTTTGAATTTGGCCAGTATTTGTGACTAGCTGAGACCAAGTATCGGGTTTAAAATTGCTGTCTTCTTGCTTTCACAGTCTACAAATGGCAACCAAAGCACCAAAGCTAACAGCATAGTTTGCGCTAAGTGTGATGGAAATGGTTAGTGCAGTCACTTTTCTCATCTCTGTCTGTCTCTCTGTCAATTTTTCTTAAAGCTGTGCAATTGTCAATTACATCAATATGCTCCCAACTGTTTTGTTTGTAAGGTAGCATGTAATTTGTTGTCTTTACTGATTTAGTGAAGTTCTAAAAGGATAAGAGTACCAAAATTTTATAATGATCGGTCTAACTTCTAATTCTTGATATTATTTTGTTCTATAGACATAATTTGTTTCGGTGGGCTTGCTAGCCAATCTGGCCAGAACACAACTATTTCAGATGACCATTTTGATAGCTACCTTTTGATGAGTCTGTTTCTAACTTGGTTCGAGAGCATTGTTTCTTGGATGGACTCGAACCCATTTATCTGGTTGTTTGCTCATTTTGTGTTTCTTATCATGCATACATTGACTGAGGGAGAGTACAGTGAGATGATTGATGCAGAGAGACCCTAAACCTTGCCGGCTGCTGTGTGAGTCTTTCAAAGAACAGACCATAAGTGAAGTAAAAGGAGTTATTTATACCCCCATGACAGTTTGTAAATATGGTATATGTTAGGGATCAGTCTATTCGGTTAAAAACCAAATTTTAATTCTCAAAACCAAAAATCAATTTTTGGAGATTTAAAATTGAACCGAATCAAATTAACCAAAAAACCTAACCAAATTAACCAAAAAGTTTTGGTTCAGTTCAATAATTCCAGTTTTTAACAGAATAATGATCACCCATAGATATGCCCTGGCCTTTTGGATCGGTTAAAAAATTCAGTTTTTAACAGAATAATGATCACCAGTAGATAGCCCTGGCCTTTTGCATTCATAACATATTACAGGTTCTTTCTTTTAGTTCTCTTTCTTTTCTTGCCTTATTTCATTTTGTCCAATTTACTCTTCTTCATGAATCTCTTGTATGTCCCGGTTAATGGCACGAGATCCTCGTCATCACTAGTTCACTACTTTCATTGTGCTTGTTGTCATTTTCTCTTGTCAAAACAAGAGAGTTCCAATAGTGGAACTCTGAAGTTGCGGCTTGGGAAGAAAGAGCTTGTGTCAACTATGATCAAATCATTTAGACTAATTTAAAGCTCATTTTATCAACACATTTCAATCAACTTTTGAAAGATATGACTTGGAAATGTGTGTTGTTTCAAAACTATTGTTGGAAACCGATAGGAAACCTTAGGGTTTTACAACTTTCAATCTCAGACTATCGATAGACAAAATAGGAAACATAAATAAACATCAATAGAAACGAAACGAAAAGCGAAAAATGAGACACGAGGGATTTACCGTGGTTCACCTCAAACCGAGACTACGTCCACGTTGAGCTCTGGTGAAAAGAGCTCACTGAACTATGAAAAAACCAAGATTACACCCACATGTAAAACCTCCCCCTCTCTCTGTACATACAATGGTTCGAGGAAACAAAACTTGCCCTTAAAATCACTTAATACAGATTAAAAGGCAACCTAATCGAACCATATAACATGCTCTATACAAAGTATTTACAGAAGAAAAGAAACAGAGAGCAAACCAGGAAAGAAAACCCTAGCCCGAGGGCGAGAGCCAACAGCCGAAAACAAAACCCTCATTTTTCTTCTTCCTTTCCTTCTTCTCACATTTTTCCCGATTTTCGTCTGATTTGAACGCATCCCGAGGTGAGATTAAAAGCTATAAGGAATGGCTGGGATTGACTCTCATAAAGCACTGAAGGATGGCTGAGATTCAATCGTGCAAGCACGATTGATTATTCCAACAGAAATAGCAGGGAATAAGATCGGGCATGAGAGAAATCAACCGGGCACCAGCTGAGGCTGCGGATGGTTGCCACGTGCTTCCATCCAGCAGCTGCCAATTGGCAAGCTACGGTTGCAGCACGTGGCCCTCCAATCCAGCTAAGAGGGACGACGTCGTTTGATGCTTCATATCCAGCAACTATCAAGCCTCATTCAAATTGAACCTTAAAATTCTGATTCCTACTCTTTTTTCCAGCATGGAATAGGCTTTAACCTTTTAGTCCTACTTGAGTTTTAAGATACCTGTCCATTTGATATTCTTGAAAAGCTTACTCAAGCAGATTGTCAAATAACATAAGTTTTGTTGTCATAAAAATCATGGGTTGTGCCCTCGAGACTAACAGTATCTGTTGTGCCCTTATCCATGATGAATGACATACAACCCAAACACGATGATAAGATACAGGGTTGAGAAGTTAATGGCTTATGAGAATTAGATCAAGTAAACAGTAGAAACATTTTACCCCTGTACTTTGATGAGAATAAATTAATACAACAAATAATTTGGGTAATTAAGGTAAGGCCATATGCAAATCCCTGTGGGGTATGCTTAAAAGGAGAGAGGAGAAGAGGACCTATACAAACTGTAATGTGGTATTGACCGTGAACTGCCTTGAAAGCTAGAGAATAAGATTGTTTGTGCTGACTAAATCTAAAGCTAGGGCGAAACGAATCCTAATTTTCTTAAAGAAAAAGTTTTTATAGTTAGTGGCATGTTTGTAAATAAGCTAAATTCCAGAGTATTTTTGTATATTGGTAATAATTTTGATTTTTTCAATTAAAAATTGAAATATATATTACTCTCCCCCCCAGCCTCTATATTGTTTCAAATTCTTTACACGCAAGGTATGTATTTGTCAGTGGATTTACAAACGTACGGTGATTGATTTGTGCATGTGATGAGAGAAAGGAAAATCAAAGTTAACAGTATAAATATTTTATTTAAAGGTCAAAATGGTGACTGTACTTATTCATAATGTCTGTTAGACGCAGGGGTGGTTAGTATAATTTTTGAAATATGAGGGGTATTCCTTGTTTTTCCATGAAGCCTCAGCTGTCAGGGGTGTGCGGTGTATAAATTTTTATTTTACCTCTTCACTCCACTACTATGACTCCTCTTGGGTTTGGATTTTTATCTTCAGCTTTTCTAGAACAATCTGTCGTCTTTTGAATTATAGTAGTTATCTTATTCTACATGGATTAGTGTTACATTCTACAGTCTAAATCTCTTTCACCACACATTTTTCCTTAAAAATAACTTGCCTTTTGTTTTTCAAACTAGTGCATCACCTATACAATGCACGAATATCGCAAGAAAAAATATAATCATTAAAGTAGAAGTTACATAATTAATAGTTATAACAAATGAAAATCATAATAAAGAAGTAAAAAATAAACAAAATAATCATGTTACGATCGTGAGAAATAAATAAACATACAACAAAATTAGTTATTCAATTATTCTGAAATATGTATGTCCTTTTTTGTCTGACCTTTTTTTATTTTCTGACCTTTTTTATGCTTTTATTATAATCTTTCTACTAACACATATGTGTGTATTTAACAAAAGATTATATCCAACGTCTATAGTATTCGTGACTCGTTAAAGTGAGGTTAACGTCTACCATTTCTAACACAATATTTTCACTTTGATGCATGAAACACTAAAAATGTGGCATGTCTTATTCTGAATTCTTATTAGTAAAGTAATTGATTACTCAGTATAAATGATAATTTCTCGATCTGTTTTATTAATTATTCGATTGAAGATGTTTTTCATTTGTTATTATTTCAATATTATGCATGTTATTAAACTATAGCTAAATTATGATAAATTCTTGAGCAATACATTGAAAAGAATAATTTGTGCATTGAAAAAAAAAAATGCAGGTAAGAATGTACTTAGGAATGTTAGACACCCACTATAAATTAGTGGACTAAAAAAATTATACAAATAAATAGAAGTGAAGAACATAAAAAATGAGCAAATACATAAGTGTGAATCACTAAAAAAAAAGAAAAAAATTAAATAATGAAAGAAAACAAAAAAACATGTAGATCAAACAAATTGTCTAGATATAAATCCAGCAACAACCAAAATATTTAGAAATAAAAAATCAGTAAACCAAGTTTACCTTGCATAAGAAATTATAACAAAAGTCAATATTAAAATTCAGTAGCAATTAACAAAACAACCTCAAAAGTTTTATAGGAATAGGTTATAATAATAAAAAAATTATAATCCGAAATCAATCAAATAAACTTTTTTCAGTTATTCTCTTTCTTGATCATCGATTGAATCTTCTTAGTTGCATTAGTCAACAAATCGCCAAGGAGAGTCTTTTTGGTAAAACACCTTTCATAGTTTTTCAATGTATCTATAACTCACGACCCGACTTCAGTGACGTAGTAACATCATCATTAGATGAAAAAATCTAGAATATAATGTCATTAATTAGTACTTACATCATACATCTTACATCATACATATTAGGAACTCCCAAACTTATTTTACAAATATAAACATTAAATTATGAAAATTGATGAAGCACATTTTTTCTCATCAATTTTGGTATTTTCAATATTTCAATAAAGATTAGACTTTTGCTATTGAGAAAGATGGACATAACACGTTAGAACATGTTTTAGCACATAGTCATTCTTAACACATTGCAAACATTAAACACTATACTAACATGACTTGCTTCTAGCATACACGTGCACTTAGAGATCAAATTAGGGTTAATTACCAACTTCCATCACACTAAAAAATTCACTACGTTTGCAAATAAAGTTAAAAAATAAAATTATAACATTTAAGTTATATATAAAATTATAACATTTAAAATTATAAAAAATAAATATAAATTAATTAAGCTATATATAAAATAAAGATAATTTAAATAATCAATTAATTATATAAATGATAATAATCAAATTTTCAAAGTTGATTATTATATATGACTTCACATATTCCTCATGTCAATCAATTACCACATTCAAGATAGGTCAAAATTTTAAGAAAGCAACAAAAAAAATAATGTTAGAAAATAAAATTATAACATTTAGTTATATATAAAATTATAATATTTAAAATTATAAAAAAATAAATTTAAATTAATTAAACTATATATAAAATAAAGATAATTTAAATAAATAATTAATTACATAAATGATAATAATCAAATTTTTAAAATTGATTATCTATACATGATTTCACATATTCCTCCTGATAATCAATTATTATATTCAAAACATGTCAAATTTTAAAAAATCAATAAAAAAAGTAAAAAATAAAATTATAACATTTAAGTTATATATAAAATTATAAAAAAATAAATTTAAATTAATTAAATTATATATAAAAATAAAAATAATTTAAATAATCAATTAATTATATAAATTATAATAATCAAATTTTCAAAATTGATTATCTATATATGATTTCACATCCTCTTCCTAACAATTAATTACCACATTCAAGATAAGTCAAAAATTTTAGAAAGTAATAAAAAAAAAAGTTAAAAAATAACTATTAATTGAAAAACTTAATGTTAGGATGACTTCTTAAAAATTAAGCTGTTAGACAAAATCTGTTCACATTGAGATGACTTTACATATTGATTATCTATACATGTTTGCAATCAATTATTACATTTAAGACAAGTCAAATTTTTAAGAAAGTAACAAAAAAAAAGTTAAAAAATAAAATTATAATATTTAAGCTATATATAAAATTATAATATTTAAAATTATAAAAAATAAATTTAAGTGAATTAAACTATATAAATAAAAAATAAAGATAATTTAAATAATCAATTAATTATATAAATGATAATAATCAAAATTTTAAAATTAATTATCCATATCTGACTTCACATATTTTTCCTACCGATAATAAAAATATAAAACATAATAATTTTTTTAAAAGAAATATGAGAACATATGATAAATATAAATAGCCTATACAAAATATTAATTTTGTTAAAATAACTTAAATGACTTATTTAAAAAATAAATTTAAATTAATTAAATGATATATAAAGTAAAAATAATTTAAATAAATAATTAATTATATAAATTATAATAATCAAAATTTCAAAATTAATTATCCTCACATCTTCTCTCTCATAATTAATTACCACATTTAAGATAGGTCAAATTTTTTTGAAAATAACAAAAAAATAAAGTTAAAAATAACTATTAACTGAAAAACTTAATGCTTGGACGATTTTCAAAAAATTAAGTTGTTACACAAAACTTGTTCACAACAAACCAGAAATACAATTAAAATTAATTGATTGAAAACCAAAAGCACGATTAAACTAATTAAATAAATGATAATAATCAATTAATTTATATATAAAATTATAACATTTAAAATTTTAAAAAAATTAAATTAAATTAATTAAACTATAAAATTATATAAAACAATAACATTTAAAATTATAATAAAATAAATTCAAATTAATTAAACTATATATAAAATAAAGATAATTTAAATAATTAATTAATTATATAAATTATAATAATCAAATTTTGAAATTGATTATCAATACATGACTTCACAAATTTCTCCTGCTAATCAATTACCACATTCAAGACGATCAAATTTTTAAGAAAGTAATAAAAAAATAAAGTTAAAAAAATAAAATTATAACATTTAAAATTTTAAAAAATAAATTTAAATTAATTAATTATATAAATGACAATAATAAATTTTTGAAATTGATTATCCATACATACTTTACATATTCCTCTTGACAATCAATTACCACATTCAAGACATGTCAATTTTTAAGAAAGTAATTAAAAAAATAAAATTAAAAAATAAAATTATAATATTTAAGTTATATATAAAATTATAACATTTAAAATTATAAAAAAATTAATTTAATTAAACTATATATAAAAAATAAAAATAATTTAAATAATCAATTAATTATATAAATGATAATAATCAAAATTTCAAAATTAATTATCCATATATGACTTCACATATTTCTGCTATCAATAATAAAAATATAAAACATAATAAATTTTTTAAAAGAAATATGACAACATATAATAAATATAAATAGCCTATACAAAATATTAATTTTGTCAAAATAACTTAAATGACTTATTTAAAATAATTAAATTTTTCCTAAATAACTAATTTAACATAACCTACCAACTAATTATTTTTTAAAATTAAGTAATAACATAAACATATATAAGATTTGTACTTTTTTTTGCATGATTTTGAAACTAATTAAGGGTTTTAGAGTAAGTAGTGGTGGCTTTATTAAGAAAGAATGAGAGATAAATTATGAAAAATAAAATAAAAAATTAAATTTAGTTTTAAAAAATTTTTACTTGGCAGTCAGTATTCGATGGTAATACTTGATATCTCAAAATTTCTCTCGATTTAAAAAAGTTTTATTTTTTTGTAATTTATTTTAATTAAAATTTTATATTAATATTTAAGAATTAATAATATAGATTATACCTTGTCTTTTCATATACCATGCTTACACATTCTCCAAGCACTTTTTAGCTAAAAAACATTATCTACAAATTCCAAGAACTACATATTTTTCACAAATCTAGGCTTAATTAATAATTTACAAAAATTCTATTTCGGGTAAGAAAAAAATAAACAAAACATAATAAAATATCAAAACAGAAACTGAAAATAGGCGAAAAAATGATTTGGCGACTGTTTTGTTATAATATATAGATATAGATATAGATTGTACTATTTAATTCTTGGGATTCTCTTTTTATCATCTTTCCTCCTTTTTTTTCTAACATGAAAATCAAGGACACTAGAAGCATAAATGGTTAGGCACTCTCTTAGTACATCTTTACAATCTTTACAACACAACAATCCTTTTGCTTCATAAGAAAGAAGTCTATCTGGGTAGTTGATAAATCGATTTTATAAATGATCAGATATTCATCCCACTTCTTAAAACTAATATTAGCTTTTTTTTTTTTTTTTTTTTTATTGATGGTGAAACTAATATTAGTTATGATAAGATCATTTCCATGGTGTAAACGAAAATATATATGTTTTTTCTTTATTTGTTTCTTCAAAGCATGATCTCCATGCATATATTTATGCCCATCCTTTGATTGTAGGACCATACAAATCACGTCCTATAATGATCTCTCCCTTACCATTCTAAATCTTCTTAATTTTGCCTTCTTTTCTCTTAGTTAGACTTGTGTTGCATATGTATTGATAAGATTTAGGGTGTAGGGTTGCAATCGGATCGAGTCGAACCAAGCTTTGCTAAGCTTAAGCTTGGCTCTCGAGCTAGTTTCTAGGCTCGAGCTTGACTCGATCCTTAAATCTTGGCTCGAGCTCGAGCTCGATTCATGTGAACCAAGCTTGAGCGTGGCTTAGGCTCAGCTCTTGAAAAGGTTGACGAGTCGAGCTTCGGCTCGAGCTCGAGTGTAGGCTCGCTAATAAGCTTGGACTCACCAGAACCTATTATTTTACTTAAACCTAATTTGCTATTTTACTTTATCTTATATATGTATATTATACTATGTTAAATGATTAAATTAATAAATATAATAATTTTAAACATATTCAATTTAATTGTATTATTATTATAATAATTTAAAATTTGATAACTTTATGTTAAATAATATATTTATAAAATTATAAATAAATGTATTAATGTATTTATAAACAAGTTTATTCACGAGCTGTTCACAAACTTTTAATCGACCATATTTGCGAGTCTCTAATCGAATTTATTAGTATTCACGAGGTTTGAATCGAACATGTTCGCGAGTTTTAACGAGTTGAGCTTTACTAAGCTCAAGATCAGCTCGTTTACAAATTGAGATTCATAGTTAGGCTCAAGTTCAGCTCATTTACTTTAACGAACGAACTCAAATGAGCTTTTTGTCAAGTTGAACACCGAACTGCTCACAAATGGCTCGACTTATTTGCGACCCTAGTACGGTGTCTTCTCTGAAAATAATTTTTACCACAATAATCTTCTCTCAACTTCTTAATTTTTCAAATTGTTATCTATAATAATCCCACTCCATTTCTTTCTTATATTGTTCTTTGAGTACCAAAGTTTATAACTTGACTCAACAAGCATTTTAACCTTTTTATCAACCTGTTTCATCTCTTGGAGGTAATATATTGATTTTTCTTTTAATAATCACATCCGCCACCTTTATAGATTTTTCTGTCAAAGTTTTCATATTATATGATCAAATCCTGAGTCACTATTCGAGCATTGATGCCTTAGGTAAACCTGAAACTAGTGTAAAATTTATTGAATCAAACATCATGAATTCTGGACAAAATGTGGGACTAAAGTCTAGCATTTTTATTTGAGCATTTGATGCAAAAACTCTAGCTCATTTTTCACTTGACTCAAACGTGTCACTGAAAGGGTTACAATAATCAATAATGATATTGATTATAAATTTTAATCCTTTCTACAATTTAGAAATTTTATAATACTAATGTTATTGCTGTTAATAATTTTACTATCTATAATATAAATATTGCTGATATTTCTAATATTTTAGCAAATATAAGGAACATTGTATTAATATTAATCTTATAATATTATCAAAGTAATTTATTCAGTATTTTAATAATAATATTACCAATAAGTTACTATCATTAAGATTAGAATATTATCATTATTAGTATTAAGTTTTTGACAATGATAATATAATTATTATTTTATAACATTATTATAATTAAAATTATTTGACGAGCTAGAATCTATCAAGGGGAATCTTCCTAGTGGGAATAAGGCTTGATAGGTTGTAATAGTATAGTTACTAATAGTATAATAATATTATAAATAACAGAATATTGTATTGTATAACGATTGAACACATGTTTAGCATAATTATTGTGGACATTTTTTTCAACTTTGAAGATAAGAAAATAGTTTTTTGTACAACAATTGAATGTGTTTTCCAAATTTTGTTATGGTAAAGGAAAATTGGAGATGAAAACTGAAAATGTTTTCTGTAAATGTGGAGGCCTTTAATTATATATATATATATATATATATTTTCTGTTCTGCTTTTGGAAGAAACATATTATGCCTGCTCAGAAAGATTGGGTTTAATTTTTTAAGTGTCACTATTCACTTAAGGGCAAGTTTTATTATATGCTTTGCTGCCATTGTTCCTCATTCTGGTAATGCTTCCGCATTGTATAGTTGTATTTGTTCCACTTCATTTCTCTATCATGTGTACTTCTTATAAACAGGTTCTAAATGAACATCACTACGACTATATGTAACAACCGGTACATCAAGAACAAATCTAAATGTTATGATACCTTGCAAGAAGAATTATGATCATTCTTGCATATCCACTGTCTCAACTGGTTGCTTGGATGATTTTCATTGTTAAGAAATATATCAGTTTGTGGAATGTTAGCTCTAAGTGTTTCTTGTCCTTTCCAACGATCAGGTGCAGTATTATGTTCACAATGCCAAGGCAGCGGGGTTAACTCTGTAGATCACTTCAATGGGCGGTTTAAAGCTGGTGAATTATGCTGGCTGTGCAGGTTCTCTCTCTCTCTCTCTCTCTCTCTCTCTCTGTGGCCGGAGCAACTTATTATGACTTAAAAACAATTGGCTTTATCTTTTCATTCTCATTTCTAGTTCAGGTTTTTTGAGATTTGATTTTTTTTATTTGAATTTTTATATATATAAATATTTATGTATATGTATACTTTTGACTCGGGGCTTTTTTGGCAATGCTGAGTTAAAATGATATCATCTAAAATATTGGAGGAACTGATCAAAATTGCTGAAAGTACACACCATCTCAAGTTTGAATTCCCATGTTCTATTTAGGGAGAGTTTGTTAAAATGAACAAGATAAGAAGTATAAAGATAATGTTGAAATGCATTCCGGATCAATATATGAAATGATCAAGATAAGGCTGAAAAACATTCTAAAATTTCTATCAGAGTGTTTATTAAATTTTTTAGAATTCATTGATAATTATATTTTTTTTTCTTTTTATGTGTTTGTTAATGCATATAACAAGTACCAAGATAAAAGTTTTTTTTACCAAAATATCCCTATTACCAAATTTATGATTAAAATAGTATTTTATGATTAATATGAATTGTCAACAAAATAAAAATTAAAATTAAAAAAAATTATTTTTTAAATTCATGTTCAAAAATAAATCTAAAAGAGTTGAAAAATAGAAATAATTATTGTTAGAATTACAATAATTCCACCTAGATAATTAAAAATGGCCAAAACATATTTTCAAAATAGATAATAAAATATAAAATTAAATAAAATAATTTAAAAATTGGTGAAAGGAATTATATTAGTTAATAAAATATATAGAGAGAGAAATTTAAATTTTAAAAATCAATGAAATGAATAATGTCATTTAAATTTTAAAAATTGTCAAAACATATAATAATTTAAAAATATATTAAATAATATTAATTATAAGACTTAAATAAATAAGTTTTTTTAATAAATTTAAATTTGTAAAATGCATTAAATGGCATTAACTATTCTACAAGGGGCATATAAGTAATTGATCCTTATCTTGAAAGAATCGGATAAATTTATCCGAGGGGGGAGGTCGGATAAATTTATCTTGAAAGGGAGAGATAAGAGATCACGTGAGAGCTTTTTCAGAAATGGTCCGATAAGCTTAACAAACACGTTGGAAAGACCAAACATTCAAAATGCTTCCCATATCTAATCTTTTCTCTCTCTTATCTTGATTAACAAACACCCCTTAGGAGAAAACAGGCTTAGACTAAAGATGATGTCCCATTTAACTCATTGTTCTGTTTTATGGAACCTTTTTTTTTCCTAATTGTTTTGTGAACCTTTTCAAATTATCCTTTTTGAAGCTGTAGAATTGATTGGTCTGATCAATTCTAAATTACTTGCCTCAAGGGCTCTTCCTCCTAGTTTAGGTTGTCATTGGAATATTTGATGGACCATTGGATCTCCACAATAACTGCAATAAAACTTCGTCTATGTTAATGAAGAAGAAAACAATATATGCATCCAAGTACGGTATCTCAATGAACTTTGGGAGGCTGTGATAAGAGATCGGGTGTGCTAATTCCATAGTTATATGGGATTTTATATCTTTGGAACTTGGGAGGATTAGAAATTTCATGTTTTTGTTTCTTTCTTTAATTTGGTTTCCTAGTTCGTAGGGATTTACATGTGTACAAGTATCTCACAAATGTAGGGATACCCAGAATTGGATGAGTGATTATCGAAGATAAAGATTGTTGTTTATTTTCCTCTCCTTATTTCTTCTCCTTTGGTGTTGCTTTCATCACTCCTTTTTCTCCTTCCTCCTTTCTGGAGTCCTAGTCAATATTTGGAATGAACCAAGCAAATGATGATATCATTTTCATTTTCTGTTCTCTTTTTGCCTGCTTTGCAGAGGTAAAAAGGATATTCTGTGTGGAAATTGTAATGGAGCTGGCTTTGTTGGTGGATTCATGAGCACCTTCAACGATTGAGGCCCGTAGAAGTTGGGTATCTTTTAGTCATCCTGGCATTTAGAACAATTGTTTGTAGCAGGTGATTTGATTTTCCCAGAAAATCTTTGGTGGTTTGTGTTTATTGGCGATGCCATTTCTCAGCCATGCTCTCCTTTTTCCCCAGAAAATCATAAACTTCTCAAGGAAAGTGGATTTACTGAGATTATTCATTATTGTTGTAAACTTTTCAAGCGGGGTGATTGTGATTGATCTCGTCTTTTGCCCTTCGCTTAATCAGAGATGCCATGCGACTGAGCTAATTCTTTGGCTGTTCCTGTTCGGGCATAATAATAAAACAAGAAAAATATATAACATCAATCAAAACATCGCGCCAGGTAGGGGTAGAACCTACGACTTTCTGCGTAGGAAACAGACGCTCTATCCTCTCAGCTACAGGCGCACTCAATGTACCGACAAATCCATCACCTTTCAATAGAACTAACAACGGAACTAAACCAATTCCAATTATTATTATTTTTTTTTTTGAAATAACGCCTCATCAGAACATTCTTATCTACTGGCTCCACGGTAAATGAGTTAAATCAAGAAATATAATGGACTTCGATTTCGATCCCAGAGCAACACTCTGACCATAATGAAGCAGACTCCAAATGAGATCGCCAAGACCACCAAACTATATTCCCGATGCCAATTATTTCTATGATAAGTCGTTCAGCTATGTGTTGTAAAAATTAGATGCGATCAAGGTCGAGTTAGTTATAGGTGCATCTGAACCTAAACCCAACCAACCAATACATAAGAAAATAAATCAAAAAATATATGATACGATTAAATAATAAAATTATAAAACACAACATGCTCGCTATTTGAGTATTGATTAGCATTTGTTTAAAATTTATCTAATAAAAAATTTAGATTATAATATGTAAATTGAAGTCAAGATACAAATCAAATTAATTTAATTTTTATTGTGTCAGGTCGTTCAATTTTACCAAGTGATTGATTTAATTTTGCATTCAAATTTTATAAACCCAATTACGATTGATTTATGTTCGATTTCTTATGAAACCTAAATCAACTCGATACATAAACACCCCTATGAGTCTACCCAATCGCTTTAACAAAATTTACATGCAACCTTACTTACCCTTATTACATGCAATTAGTTAAATAAATTTTAATTTATCAATTATTTTTATTTATAAATTTATTTTCTAGAAGTCTTTTATAACTCACATTTTAATATATATTAAAGTAGAAGAGTAGCTGCACAAAACTTTTCAGCCCAAAATCAGCTTTTATTTTTTTTAAGAAATAAATTAATATTTAAAAGGTATACACAATTTTTTAGGATAAGCAATAATTAGCTAGAATAATAATTAATGTAATGACAGTTTCTATGCTATTACAGTAATTATTCACTACCATTATTAATCAGCTGGAATAATTAGATAATTAATATTTTAAATTTATGTTGTTATTAAAATGAGACATCATTTAGTTTTTAATATGAGTTTCACATTTCTTAACAGTCACACATTTTGAGATAATCAAATAAAATTAATTTAATTACATCTTTTATGCAATTAAATTAATTATTCACTCTCATTATTAATTAAATAATTAATATTTTAAATTTCTATTGTTATTAAAATGAAAACATAACAAAAGTATACTCCATGTGAAGCTAAAGCACTAGAAAAGTAAACAGAGCCATAACTCTCACGTCCAGTAGCTTTACGATTTTTTTTTTTTTTTGCTCTTTTATTTTTTTATTAGTTTAATTTTTTTTCAAAAAATAAATTAATATTTAAATTTTCTACTATTCTTATTTAAAATAACACTTCAAAGGTATACGCAATTTTTTTGGGATAATCACTAATTAGTTGGATGCAACTTCTATGCTATTACATTAATTATTCACTACCATTATTAATCAGTTGGAATAATCAGACAATTAATATTTTAAATTTATAGTGTTATTAAAATGAGACATCATTTAGTTTTCAATGTGACCTCCAGACTTCCAAACAATCACACATTTTGAAATAATCAGCTGGACAACTTCTATGCAATTACATTAATTATTCACTATCATTATTAATTAGATAATTAATAATTAATATTTTAAATTCCTGCAATTATCTTAATATATAAAATAACAGACTTCCTACACACAATTTTCCTCCAAAAAGTTGCCTCTAAAACTTACATTAAATTTACATAGATTTTCCAATACTATTAATTAATAAAAAATAAATATTTTATATCATATATTCTCATCAATTAATCCCTCAATCAATAAAAAATAAATATTATTTTTGATAAATATGAAAAGACAACTAAAACTATTAATTAAATTATAAAAAATCGTCCATTTCTATAAAATCTTATCTTTTTTATATAATATAATAAATAAATTATAGTAGTTTACAAATATTTTTTCCTCCAAAAATTAATCTTCCAAACTATTTTTTGTCTCTAAAATTTGTATTGAATTTGCAAGAGTTTTTCAATACTATTAATTAATCAAAAATAAATATTTTATGTCATATCATCTCATCAATCAATCAAAAATAAATATTATTTATGTGAAATATGAATAGACAACTTAAATTATTAATTAAATCATAAAAAATCGTTTATTTTTATAAAATGTTATCTTTAAATGCTATATATCTTATATAATATATTAAAGTAAGATAATCAGCCAAAGTATTTCTTTAAGTGGCAATCAATAGTGAATTTTTTTTTCTTCAAAAACTTGCATTAAATCAAAGGTAGTGATTAATTAATTATTAATTTTAATTTAATAACTATATTATAGTCTTAAAAATATGATACATTTGATTTTTTAATGCTAATTAATATTTAAGGTATCATATTTTCAAGACTATGGAAGAAATCAAAATCCATATATCATATTTTCAATACTAATGCATGGATTTTTTGATACTAATTAGGATGTAAGATATTACATTTTCAAGATTATGGAAGAAAATTAATGCATAATAAAATAAAAATAAGTCAAAATCTATATTTTTAAAGTTTTGTTATCATTGCAAAAATTACATTTTAAGATAAAAAATTAAAATTTTTAAGAGAATTTTTAATTAGCATTGGAAAACCCATGCTTCCTCACATTTGGGAGTTTTAATTTATATTTATATTTATTATAAATTTATAAATAAATATATAATATAATAAATAATTTTACTTTAATAATTAATTAATCATTACATTTAATTTAATGTATGAGTTTTTCAATACTAATTAAGATTTAATATATCATATTTTCAATACCATGGAAGAAAATTAATGCATTGTGAAAGAAAAATAATTTAAAATCCATATTTTCAATGTTTTGTTATCATTGCATAAATTAAAAATTTTAAAAGAATTTTTAATTAGCATTGAAAAACTCTCACTTCCTTACGTTTAGGAGTTTTAATTTATATTTATAATTATAATTTATAAATAAATATATATTATAATAAATTATTTTACTTTAATAATTAATTAATCACTACATTTAATTTAATGTAAATATTTAATGATTTGTAGTTCAAATGTAATAGCTTTTGTGTATAAATAGGAAGTTCATGTCAAGATTTTTCATTTTATATAATATTGTGCAATTTAATAAAAGCTTTTTTAAAGTAACTTTTCAAAATATGAACGTTAAATGTTCGAGTTGTGAGACTTTGGGAGATTTTATGCTTTGAAGATAGGTCAAAAACTTATAACATTTCCATTGAGATGATTTTCATGGATGAACATATTTTTTTTCTCTAATAAATTTATTGTTAATTATTTATATAGATTTTGCCATCAAATTTATAAAGTGAAAAGATTCATGCAACAATCAAGCGTTAGTTGGTTTGATATTTCAAAATATTGATTTGTGATGGACAATTATGATTCATGTCCAATTTTATACTTAGATACAACAATATGAAATATAAGACTATAAGTCACAAATAGAAACTAAACTTAATATCAAATACTATTGTTGTAGATATTATGGATGAAAGTTTTTTAATACAAAAATTTATCTTTAGATTATTTGCTAATATTTTGAGTGTAGTTGAACTTGACGAACATGAATTATTTGGTAAGTATAAAGTTGATTATACAATTATTTATACTTTTATAATTGATAATTTTTTTTATTTTTATTAAAGATATAATTGGAGACGTTATTGACAAAGACAATGTTAAGTACCAAAAATCTTGTGAAATGACGAGCGAAAAAATGTGACAATCTACTTAATTTGTTAATTATTCTTTAACATATTAAATGACGGTATATTGATTTAAGATCGTTCTCTATTAGCACATTAAATAGCGAATAATTAATTAAACTTAAATTTTAATAAAATGTTAAGTATTAAAATAAAAAAAATTGTATTTATCGATTATGTTATGATTATTTAAAATAGCGAGTTTAATTTTTTATTTTTAAATTTATAAATCTATTTTAATTATATGATGCACGGGTTTAACACTAGTTAATAGTAATTCCACCAACCTAATCCTTAATAAAAAGGTAAATTAATACAAGGAGTTCTGGGATTATATTTTTATTATACGAGATACCTATAAAGTTTTTAAAAATTACACACACTTCTTAACAATTATTTAATTGAGAGGAGGCCAGTATATATATATATATATATATATATTAAAATGACAAAATTATACAGACTATAATTTAGTGAAATATCGCAGTCATTTAATATAATTTACCCCTAATAAAATTAAGGGTGAGCATATAGTTAATTTAGTAGGTTATAGAACAATTTGGTGATCATACCAAATTAATTAACTTTATATATAAAAAAAATTACCAAATTGAAAATTTGAAAATCAATTTAACTGAAATATATAGCCAAAATGACTAAAATTAACAAAAATAACTAAATACGACCAGAATTAATCAATATGAATGAATTTATTCAAAATAACTAATATTAAGAACGTTAGCATTAATTTAAGATATTTTTTTAAGTGTAACTATTATCATAGACATCAACTTATGTTTATTTTAGTGGAAGTTCTGTAAATAACTTAACATTTAGTGGTATTTTTGGAAATAATTATAAATTTAAATTATTTCAGTCCATTTAATTAAAAACCAAATTGTAATTATTAAAAATCAAAAACTGGAAACCAAATTTTTTTAAATTTAATACTGAACCAAACTAATCACAAAATATCGAACAAAATTAATCAAAATTTATTGGTCTAGTTGGAAATTTTGATTTTACTTGTGATCTTTAGAAAATTTAAAGGAAATAAAGTTTAATATTTCCTAAAGGAAAGTTTTAAAAAATGGGCTCAAGATGCTTATTCATGATTTAAGGACATGTTGGTAATTTTTGAATAACGTATTAATGGCATAAATTTATAAAAAATTTGGTGTACAAGTGCAATTTATTGAAAAAGTCAAGAACCACTTAAACCATTTTGAATCAATTTGGGACCTTGTGCAATTTTCTAAAAACTAAGGGTTAAAAGGCAAAAGCTAAACTGAAAATACCCAAGGTTTGGGGGGCTAGGATTTGTCCAAATGATAGGCTAAGGGTGAGGCCTGGGGAGAACGAAGGATTTGATTGGTGGTTTATGGATGGTGGGGCAATAACAATCTTATATGAATAAGGGATTTGATTATTGGATTTAAGGTATAAGAATTTAAAGAAATGAGTTCTTGAGTGGTCTTAATTGAAGGCCATTAAAATGAGAGTGTGAAGAAGAGATTAGAGATTTTATAAAGTGATTTTTTTTTTTATGGTAAGTTTTGAGAGTTTTAAGAAATTGTTAAAAAATTATGACTCATTAAAGTTTAATTTGTTTAGTGACTTGTATTGAGACAAATCAAAAAAAGAGATAAGAAGATGAGAAAAGAAAAAGAGAAAGAGGAAAAGAGATGAAAAAAATAAAAATCTGTAATTGCAAGTTGTTGATAGTATAACTATAAGAGTGCATTTGATAGAGTTAGAAAATGAGGGTAAAATTCTAATTTCATGGAATTCCAATTCTCACCTCAACTTCTAGGAATTCCAATTCCTTGATTTCAAGGAAAATATTCACTTTTTGAACTAAAATGGAATTCGAATTCTATGGAATTGAAAAACTGTTTGATAGAATTTTTTGGAATTTAGATGAAAAATGAATTCTATCTTCATTTTTCATGTCTATCAAATACACCCTAAGTGTTGTAAAAAAAACTATGGAGAAAGTTGAAAATTGAGCCTTCTAGGCCCATGAGTGAGACAACTAGATATGTTGGTGCGGGGCTATGTAAGGGCATGAAATAGGGGAATAAAGAAAAGAAAATAAAGAAAGATAATTAAAAAGAGAAAATTTTGAAAAAAAATTTAAAAAATATTTTGAGGCAAGAGGAATGTGTAGGGTCAAAGTTTGACAATTAAGAGATGTTCCAACACACTAATCAAGAGGCAACATGCATATCAAAGTAACTTTTATTAACATGTTCCAAGGTGAGTTATAACACTTTATTTTTTTGAGTGTCATTAAACCAAAAATTAGGAGAATTTTTTGAAATAAAATAATTAATTTAACTTTTATTATTAAATTAATTTCCTTTCTCATTGACTCCTCCAGTGAATCTCCTAATCTATGTTTATTTGATTAAACAAGTTCATATCATTGATCAATAAATATTCTCGTCCTTAATTCATTTGAAAATGTAATTATTTATTTTAAAATTATGATTAAAGGTGATAATCAAAGTTTTAACACGTTTGAACATGTTTAGGTCAAACCCTAAGTGATACTATCATTTTGTATATTTTTTAACCATCTTTAGGCCACTATTAGACTACAGAAATTTAAAATAAAATATGGTTACTGTAATGCCCCGCTTTCATGAGCGTTACTAAATTGGGATAATTCTGAGATAACAATTTTTTTCTATTTAAAACTACAACTAAACCATATAATTGTTCTTATCCATCCCAAAATTTTCATATATTTATCTCAAAGAGAATCATCATATACATCAAATGCGGAATCTAGAGTCGAACCTGACACCTTAAGATTAATCAAAAATCAACTCTTACATCATCGCTTCTTGAACTTAATCCTTAATATAAAGCTATTTATCAATGGAACATAAGTTCTCAACATAACTTAATACATAATATAAGTTCTCAATTAACATTAATTCTAAATAGGGTTATACATTATCATTCCTTAAAACTTCAATCATAAATCATATCTTACATCATGGACTTTCAAAACGTTCAGAGTACAAAGTACCAGAATTTAAATACATGGGCTACGTATCATACATTCCTTTCACATTCACTTTATCATGCACTTTGCTAAGTGCCATTTCATGTCTCATTCATCTTGGTTTTTGCTACAATCTCCATGTGAAACGTTTGAATATTCCAAGGGCAAAGTCCAAATTAGATGATGAATCACCAAGTAAGCATTCATTTATAAATTTGCATGCGTGAGTGCAAAATGCAACAATGTCCTTTCCACTTGGCTGTTTGAGCCGACAAGGCTTTAACAACTTTCATACTGACTTGAGTCGGCGTAATAATTTACATACTGGCCTGAGCCGACGTTGCTTGTCCGTACTCTCAAACATATGCAATGCATGATGGATGGTAACATTTATGTATGTATGTATCTTATCATAACATGTCAATGCATCTATGTGCAAACACATCATAACATAACATGCCAAAATATACTTTGAAGCATACATCATATTAAACATATAGGTATACCATTTCAAATAGTAGGGTACGTTTTTTTTTTTTTTAGAAAATACCTTTCATAAATAAATTAATTTTGAGAAAACTAGCTTACCTTTGAAATCTGCTTAAGCCTCGAGAAACATGTTTTTAACCTCAAGTGTGCAACTACCTCGATTTGCGTGCCAACATCAAAACTTGCACAATTCACTTCAACTTAAGCCTCAAAGTATCCTAATTATAATTGTAATACCTCGAGAGCCCAGAGAAGTTAGTATATATCGAGGATAGTGTAAGAAAGAAAACAACACCAGCTGGATACCTTTTGGGCTGAATGTTGGCAAAGAACTCCCAAGTTAAGCGTGCTTAACCTGGGGTAATCCAGGGATAGGTGACCCCCCTTCGGAAGTTTGTGTAGGCCCATCTGGGTAAGTTGTTCCGGTTCTTCCTATCGCTCGAGCGGGATGTTACAGGTGGTATCAGAGCCGACCCCCGAACCTCTGAGCGCGGTGGTGGGACAAACCTCAGCGAGGAGGCTGAGTCCCGAGGGGGGTGTGTGTAGGCCCCTATGGGGGTGCGTGTAGGCACCTTAGGCGAATCCCACATCGGCCATGTAAGGGGGGAGATCTAGGACCGGTTGTAAGGTCGCATGACGACGACGTCATGTGCTTAAGGGGGGAAGAATGTAATACCCCGAGAGTCCAGAGAAATTAGTATATATCGAGGATGGTGTAAGAAAAGAAACAACACCAGCTAGATACCTTTTGGGCTGAATGTTGGCAAAGAACTCCCAAGTTAAGCGTGCTTAACTTGGGATAATCCAGGGATGGGTGACCCCCTTGGGAAGTTCGTGTAGGCCTATCAGGGTAAGTTATTCCGATTCTTCCTATTGCTCGAGCGGGATGTTATAATAATATTTATTTAAATAAGTATTAAAACCTATTTTTCATAATTTCTTGCATTTTCTTTATTTTTCTTCCTATTTTTTCTTAATAAATCAAAACTAAACATTTCTTATTATTTTCTCAAATATTTCACTATGGCAATACATAAAATAATATTTCTAAATTTTTTAGAAAATTTTATTTACCTTGACTTAACCTCTTAGGCGTCCTTGGTATGCATGCCCTGACCTCGAAACGTATGTCCGAACCATTTTTTTATCGCTAAGATCTTCAAAAAATTAATAAAACCCCATTTCCTATTTTTCGAGATTTTTTCTCACATCTACTCTAATTTTTCTATTATTTTTTTTTCTTTTCTTTTCTTTTGCTTTCCTCCTCATTCACTATTCACCTTCTTCTTCCTCTTCTCCCTTCCCCTGCGCACGAACCAGCCATGCCAGCCGCCGCCCGCGCGCCTTGCCGCCAGCCTCACCGGCAGCCTCCGGTCGCCTCTCGCTTTGCCTACCACCGAACAGCCGCTGCCACCCGCTCGCGTCGCCCCTGCCTCGCTTGCGTGCTGCCGCGCCCAGCCGCTGCTCGCTGCCATGGCTGCCGCGGCTGTGCGGCTCGATTTGGCCGCCTTCGGCCTCGCATTTCCGGCCTCCTCCGAGCTTCCTCACCGGCTGCTACTGCTGCTTCGTTGCTGGAAGCTTGCTGCTCGGCCTTCCTCCATCGCGGCTTCAAGCCGCTGCCATGGCCGATCGAGCTTGCTGCTCGCGGCCATGGCCGCTGCCCTCTTCCTCTTGCTGGTTTCGGCCACCACTCCAGCCCACTCTCTCTCTCTTAATCTCTCTCTCTTGCTTCTCACTTTCTCGATCTCTCTCGGCTTCTCTTTGATGCCCTCGGTCCTTCTCTGCCATTGTTCCATAGATCACACACGCGCGCGCGCACACACACACACACACACACATATATATATATATTAATTATACATCAATCTCCTACCTTATCTATTCCAAATCTCTTACGGATTTCCTCCCGCACACACAACAGCAGCTTGCCACCAGCACACACGCACGCAGACAGCATCGGCTGCCCCTGCCTCCATTCGCATGCCTTTTGCGCACACTCAGCACGCACACAGCATACACACAACGCGTACATATATATATATATTATAATAATAAAAAGATTATACATTTAAATCTCACTTTTCGTCTCAATTTCACTTTAACAATTTCCCAAATTACAATTATATTCTCAAACGACAAGTTAATTTACGTTACGATACATTAAATCTTAAATTAATAATTTAAAATTTATTTGATAAGGACAATTTTGTCTATGTGCCATCACTAGACCTTTGTTCAATCCTAAAACCACTTCAGAGTTGATCTTTACGAAAAATCGGAGTCCCCTAAGGTTCCGTTGACTTCCCGGAAGTCTCCTACGATAATTCGATATTTTAGCCTAAAGTGAAACTGTATTTTAGTTATACCGAAAACTATCTTAATTCAATTTTTTTTTACTTCCATAAATCCTATCTTAGAATGCTCATCGAGACCATACTATTTTTCATAACCAATTATACTCCAAGACATTCCCTGTAGTCGATTCGACGGCTCATTTTATTATTAAACTCACTTTTTTGTATTTTAATCTCACTAAAATCATGTGGCAACCTGTAAGCACCCCCGCCCGGATATCCCCAACCACCCGGACTACCCGAACGGGAGCGCCTACAGGAGGAGAAAAATAATGAAACACGAGACAAAGACCACCCCGGCATGCATACACAAAAAATAAGAACAGCGGAAGCAAAGGTCAAGACATGCATGCACTATGGGTACCCCGCTAACACAGCGGTCACAAGATAAATAAATAAACACAAACTCCTGTGCCGACATACACAAGACTCGAGAAAACACCTGGCACAGTACGAAATAATAGAGTAAATTCTACTAGACATCAGAGTGGATAGGGATTGACGAGACTGCCTGTACACCACACCGACTCTGCCGTTAAAGCTGATTCCCTTGCTATGGCCCACGCCGCCACTACCTGGGATGATGGAAAGCAAGGTGAGTCGAGAGACTCAGCAAGCATAAAGAAAGAAAGGCTGAAGGCTGAACATAACCAGAAAACTCTCCCCAAAATAAACCCCCAGGTACACACAAGCCATGAGACACTACAACACAACAGCTCAATAGCATAACAAAATAAAAGCACATACCGGTCCTTGGGGCCCACATAAGACACTTGGCACCCAAGTCCCATACCAACCTGCCGCTGCCCTGAAAGGCAACAAATGTCTCCACAAACCTGCGCGCGCTGTCCCAGGCCGGTACTCCCGTCACCTGTATCCGTCGGTACTCCCGACAACCGAGCCAAAGGCTCCCTCGGAACGGTACTCCCGTCCGAGAACTAAATACTACCAGTATCCATGCAATGCACATAAGAATGCAATGGCGTAATGAGCATCAACGTGATACAAGGCGCCCATACATCCAGGCATCAGGCCATGCTCCGCCCACATAGTAAACCACACGCCATGCATATGCTCGCGGTGGATGCAACCTAACCAAACTAGAATGTCCGTGTCCAAGCATTCTCAATAAATGGATATCCCAATATGCATCCCGTACCCATGTGCATATCAAATCATGAACAGTAATACAATGTATCTAATCACGCAGTAAATCACATACCGGTAGGGCTAGTCAGCAGTGCCCGGCACCGGTCAACGGCCAGTGACTAGGGGTGTCCACCCGACGGTCCACATCAAGGCCGTACAATAGTCCACCCCAGCGTCACCAACAACCGACCCCTGCCCTACTGCTCGATAGCTCTAATCGAACCATAAATAAATCTGAGAAAAACTGTAAGTAAACCCAATAAAATCGTAAATAAACCCTCACGTCTAGGAACCTAGTCCCCAAACTGGTTCAGCATCATTCCCGAAAGGAATAGGGGTGGTACAAACCCCCGTAGGCTCACAACGAATAAAATTATAGAAACCTCGGATTTAATTTAAATTAAAACAAATGAATAATAGTTCAACCAATAAGGCAAGGTGCCGAATTAAAGTAAGGGAGGAGATAAAATACAGGAAATTACGGGGTCTTCCACGGGAATTAAAGATCAGGAAGAGAGGGTTAAGAGCTTGCCTTTACACGGCCGTTTCTTCTCTTTCTTGCACTCCCGCTGCGAAGTAAAACGTTCGCTGGCAATAAATAAAATCGCAGCTTAATTAAATAAATCTACCGTGTAATATAAATAATTTAACCGTCTAAAATCCCTCGTAAGCGCACCACAATTAATATCTCAACGAGTCTCATATTTATTTTAAATTAAATCACGCTAATAAAGCCAGCTTAATAAATTAAATTTAAATCAAACGACTCCAAATTCCATAATTAATAAACGAGTCGAAACAGACGAAGGAAGGGTATAAAATACGAGAAATCACAGGGTTTCTCACGGGAATTAAAGAATACGAGGAAAGCATTAGGAACTTGCCTGAAATCAGCTGATTCCGACCTCTCTCAAGCTCCCGAGGTAAATTAAATCATTTCCTGGCAAATAACACCACCGGGACTCAGATTAATTAATTTTAATTGCGTAAAATTTATAATTTAAACATGACATATTTTTACCCACGTACCTGATCACTTCCCATGCCGAAAAATCCCAAAATTCTATTATTTTTTTCCTTATTTTCCTTTTCTTCTTCTTCTTCTTCTTCTTCTTCTTCTTCTTCTTCTTCTCCACGCCCACTGCTCCTGCAACGTCTTCTTCTCCTTTCCTTTCCTTCTTCTTCTTCTTTTCTTCTTCTTCTTCCTTTCTTTTTCTTCTTCTTCCTCTTCTTCCTTTCTTCTTCTCCCTTCCTTCTTCTTCTTCTTCTCCTTCTTCTTCCTTTCCCTTCCTGCGGCCGCTGCTTTATTCTTCTTCCCCATGGCGCCGCACCAGCTCGCGGCCATGCCCAGCCGCCTCCGCGGCTACCTCTGCCCGACGCCGGCCATCGTGGCCGTCTTCCCCGGCCGCCACCGAGCCCGTTGCCGCCGCTGCTCCGCCTTCGCCGCCGCTGTTGGTTGCTCGGCTGCCATGGCCGAGCTTCACTCGGCAGCTTCCATGGCTGCCGAGCCTCTCTCTCTCTCTCCCTCGTTCTATCTCTCTCCCTCTCGGCTAAACTCTCTTTCTCACTCTCTCGGTCTTGATCTCTCCCCCTCAATCTCTCCCTCAGCCGATCTCTCCATCTCACTCTCTGCTCACTGTTCTTCTCTGTTTCCATTTGACAGAAAAGTGGCCACTTTGCTTAACCCCTACGCACACGCGCACAGCCACAAAATTTTAACAAATTAATTAATTTTAATTAATTAATTAAATTTAATTTCAGTAAATTTAGTTTACACTTTTATTATTTTTATTATTTTTTTTTTGGGATATTACAATTCTCCCCTCCTTAATAGAATTTCGTCCTCGAAATTTGTGCTCAATCCATATCCTCAAGATACGCTCACATCTCTCGTGATATTACCTAACATCATTTCCAGGACATTTCATATCATCATTTTTCAATTCTCACAAGTCTGAGTCTACTACTAGACTTAATACACTAGCATATCTCCCATAATCCATCACCTCATTGGGACCACGTTATGACCACTGATACCTTAACCGACGTAAGGAACGTCGTCAATCATAACTCAACATGGTTCGCCTATTACGATATCGTAATCCAACTGTTCCTCAAAACTATCCTGACCACATATCAACCTAAGGGTAAGCTCAAAATTCAGTGACATTCAATCCCAATAATAAATCGATCCACAACCCAAGGCTCAATGCAAATACAACTAACATCAAGTGCAACCGGCAGTGATCGGAGTGGAACCATCCTCAAATAGGACGAAAGGCTAATAGTCAGTAACGTGACCTGAACCTGCCACGTACTTACGACGCACTGGAACACGAAAACGATACGACATCCTCAATCAAGAATTCAGCAGTAATATCCTTTAGTCTGACTTTTGCCAACTGATTCTTAACCAGATACACATCATTTTCTCGGCAGTACTTTCTCCCACAATTTGTCGCGTACGTTCGGGGTCCTGTTAATAAACATGAGTAGCCATTTAATCAGGACTATCAAAGGTTACACGTTCCCCTCTCAATACACCTCGAGATCTTAAATGTCGCCAGATCTCCCCTCCTTAAAGGAATCAACACACCCAATTTTGACTTATTCGGTGACCACCAACCCTCAATCTTATCCTCACTACTGATCTTAACTCCCGATAGCTAATTGGACCGTACCTCTTCTTGACCGTTAATTACGAATCCTGAGCTCCTCGAAGACTCAATAGGCTAGCTAGAACACGAGCTCTAGAACTGGTGTTATCAACTCCGTAGCCTACTCGACTGATAGCACATCACCGTGTCAACAACTGTTCTAATTCCTAAGGCATCTCATAAGTCGCCTCAAAAACGAAAAGCAACTTAAAGATGTGGTTAAGCGTTCATCTGACTGGCATAACAAGTCATCTCATGTTTCTGCCGATGTACCACTTGACCAGCACCCAAAGGAGTCTCATTTCCTCACTCGGTCAATAACCGACCCTAAGGCATGTGGTCTGTGATTAGCATCGCACGTACTCATAGCAACTACTATCCTTGCAGCAGAACCCAATAGTTACTTAGACCTGTATCCAATTTCGGCCGTGGCCATACACCGGGGTATCTCCCACAACACCAAACGTAGAGGGGTTTTCCTTACTTCTAATTCACATTATCACGGATGCACCACGATAGCCTAAAACACCTGTTACCACCTTTACTTTACCCTATTTGTTACAGAACCTCACAGCCTTAGCTCTTCGTCACGCCAACCGCGACGTCACCTGTACTCCGCTCCACTTGTGAAAACTAAACACCTACACACCATAGCCAGGTCGTGATGCTAAATCTCCAAACAGCATAACCACTGTAAACTCCAAGTTCATAAGTCCATAATAATCCCTCAATAAATTCTCATCATAGATCTCTCTTGGGACTTCGTATTAATGTTCCAATTTATCCTTCTAGATTCGATTAAACTTAGGGTGGATGCCCTAAACCTCCAAGAAAATGCAAACCCCTCATAACCTCAATTTACCTCCATACCTCATCAAATAACACGTCTCTCGACCAAATAAGTACAGACAATTTAACTGTTACACACGAGTGACCGCACTACCCAACCTTCAGTTTCTCATCTCAGTACACCCTATACACATCTCGGTACCTACGGATCTACCATTTACCATCAGACTCCTATAGCACATTTTCCACCATGTGGGACCTTCCCGTACCATCCCTAGCAAAATCCAATCATGGGCCTCCATCTCACATTTTACCATGACCTCATCTCTCATGACATTGACGCTAGCCTTAATAGGACGTCGACAACACCTAGCGAGACCAAGGAACTCCAGACCTCTTTAGAAAACACCTCAGAGTTAACCCGGCAAATCATCTGCCAAGTAAGCTAAGTCCAACAAGTCCCTCCGGTGGTTATGACGACACCCTCACAGTGGCTCAGACTGACTGAGTGTCAGGTAGTGTTCCAATCCTGGGCACACTTTGTACCGATCCCTAGTAAGGCTCCCAAATGGCAACTTATTGCCTCACAGCTTCGACAAAAATATCATAATGGGGATGAAGCCTCACATCATTCATAATTACAACAGTCAGCCGCCTCCACATGTCCTTCATGTGCTCACGGGAAAACAGGACTTGTCTCTCCGATAATCCCCAAAAATCTCGTGAATCGTCTCTTGAAACACCTCGTCAAACTGATATATACAACTCACTGAGTACTCATTTTCGTCTTGCCCGCCTCCCCATCCAGAAGCAAACTCCTGTTCCCACTGACACCATATACAATGCAATTCAGGGAAGGCATCCGAATTGGGAAGGGGTACATCGAGATCTGGGCCTCCGGGTCCCATTGGAAATACTCAAAATCTGCAAACAACACCAAATATCAGGTAAATATCTTAAGGCAAAACCAACCTCTTACTTGAACACCTAGGGGTAGGCACAAGTCCTAAATAAACCTTATTCATACCTCTTCACGGTCCTTTCCTAACGTGCATTTATCACCCTTGCACGAAGATAAATTGGGACACGATCTCTTACACGAATCAGCAAAACACAACTGGGACACAGCCTAACCCTATTCGATTCACCTAGACATCCCTAACTCTACCCGACAACCTTGGTGTACAGGAACTCGTCCCTCAAAACTAACTCAACAACGCTCTGATACCAACATTGTAAGCACCCCCGCCCGGATATCCCCAACCACCCGGACTACCCGAACGGGAGCGCCTACGGGAGGAGAAAAATAATGAAACACGAGACAAAGACCACCCCGGCATGCATACACAAAAAATAAGAACAGCGGAAGCAAAGGTCAAGACATGCATGCACTATGGGTACCCCGCTAACACAGCGGTCACAAGATAAATAAATAAACACAAACTCCTGTGCCGACATACACAAGACTCGAGAAAACACCTGGCACAGTACGAAATAATAGAGTAAATTCTACTAGACATCAGAGTGGATAGGGATTGACGAGACTGCCTGTACACCACACCGACTCTGCCGTTAAAGCTGATTCCCTTGCTATGGCCCACGCCGCCACTACCTGGGATGATGGAAAGCAAGGTGAGTCGAGAGACTCAGCAAGCATAAAGAAAGAAAGGCTGAAGGCTGAACATAACCAGAAAACTCTCCCCAAAATAAACCCCCAGGTACACACAAGCCATGAGACACTACAACACAACAGCTCAATAGCATAACAAAATAAAAGCACATACCGGTCCTTGGGGCCCACATAAGACACTTGGCACCCAAGTCCCATACCAACCTGCCGCTGCCCTGAAAGGCAACAAATGTCTCCACAAACCTGCGCGCGCTGTCCCAGGCCGGTACTCCCGTCACCTGTATCCGTCGGTACTCCCGACAACCGAGCCAAAGGCTCCCTCGGAACGGTACTCCCGTCCGAGAACTAAATACTACCAGTATCCATGCAATGCACATAAGAATGCAATGGCGTAATGAGCATCAACGTGATACAAGGCGCCCATACATCCAGGCATCAGGCCATGCTCCGCCCACATAGTAAACCACACGCCATGCATATGCTCGCGGTGGATGCAACCTAACCAAACTAGAATGTCCGTGTCCAAGCATTCTCAATAAATGGATATCCCAATATGCATCCCGTACCCATGTGCATATCAAATCATGAACAGTAATACAATGTATCTAATCACGCAGTAAATCACATACCGGTAGGGCTAGTCAGCAGTGCCCGGCACCGGTCAACGGCCAGTGACTAGGGGTGTCCACCCGACGGTCCACATCAAGGCCGTACAATAGTCCACCCCAGCGTCACCAACAACCGACCCCTGCCCTACTGCTCGATAGCTCTAATCGAACCATAAATAAATCTGAGAAAAACTGTAAGTAAACCCAATAAAATCGTAAATAAACCCTCACGTCTAGGAACCTAGTCCCCAAACTGGTTCAGCATCATTCCCGAAAGGAATAGGGGTGGTACAAACCCCCGTAGGCTCACAACGAATAAAATTATAGAAGCCTCGGATTTAATTTAAATTAAAACAAATGAATAATAGTTCAACCAATAAGGCAAGGTGCCGAATTAAAGTAAGGGAGGAGATAAAATACAGGAAATTACGGGGTCTTCCACGGGAATTAAAGATCAGGAAGAGAGGGTTAAGAGCTTGCCTTTACACGGCCGTTTCTTCTCTTTCTTGCACTCCCGCTGCGAAGTAAAACGTTCGCTGGCAATAAATAAAATCGCAGCTTAATTAAATAAATCTACCGTGTAATATAAATAATTTAACCGTCTAAAATCCCTCGTAAGCGCACCACAATTAATATCTCAACGAGTCTCATATTTATTTTAAATTAAATCACGCTAATAAAGCCAGCTTAATAAATTAAATTTAAATCAAACGACTCCAAATTCCATAATTAATAAACGAGTCGAAACAGACGAAGGAAGGGTATAAAATACGAGAAATCACAGGGTTTCTCACGGGAATTAAAGAATACGAGGAAAGCATTAGGAACTTGCCTGAAATCAGCTGATTCCGACCTCTCTCAAGCTCCCGAGGTAAATTAAATCATTTCCTGGCAAATAACACCACCGGGACTCAGATTAATTAATTTTAATTGCGTAAAATTTATAATTTAAACATGACATATTTTTACCCACGTACCTGATCACTTCCCATGCCGAAAAATCCCAAAATTCTATTATTTTTTTCCTTATTTTCCTTTTCTTCTTCTTCTTCTTCTTCTTCTTCTTCTTCTTCTCCACGCCCACTGCTCCTGCAACGTCTTCTTCTCCTTTCCTTTCCTTCTTCTTCTTCTTTTCTTCTTCTTCTTCCTTTCTTTTTCTTCTTCTTCCTCTTCTTCCTTTCTTCTTCTCCCTTCCTTCTTCTTCTTCTTCTCCTTCTTCTTCCTTTCCCTTCCTGCGGCCGCTGCTTTATTCTTCTTCCCCATGGCGCCGCACCAGCTCGCGGCCATGCCCAGCCGCCTCCGCGGCTACCTCTGCCCGACGCCGGCCATCGTGGCCGTCTTCCCCGGCCGCCACCGAGCCCGTTGCCGCCGCTGCTCCGCCTTCGCCGCCGCTGTTGGTTGCTCGGCTGCCATGGCCGAGCTTCACTCGGCAGCTTCCATGGCTGCCGAGCCTCTCTCTCTCTCTCCCTCGTTCTATCTCTCTCCCTCTCGGCTAAACTCTCTTTCTCACTCTCTCGGTCTTGATCTCTCCCCCTCAATCTCTCCCTCAGCCGATCTCTCCATCTCACTCTCTGCTCACTGTTCTTCTCTGTTTCCATTTGACAGAAAAGTGGCCACTTTGCTTAACCCCTACGCACACGCGCACAGCCACAAAATTTTAACAAATTAATTAATTTTAATTAATTAATTAAATTTAATTTCAGTAAATTTAGTTTACACTTTTATTATTTTTATTATTTTTTTTTTGGGATATTACACAACCTTATGCCGAAACGGGGTCTTATAGTTATTATTCAGCATTCAATTGAACTAAAATATTTAAAATATTAAGATTTACCAAAATTCATAAAAATTTCACAACAAGAATATTAATAAGATGACTTTGTGTAAAAATATCAAATTTCAAATGATGTCATATGACCCTTTGAAAAATTATATGTATAAAGTTGATTATTCATAATTTTGTTCCAATTGTGACACACTTTTGTATATTGAGTATTTAACTAATCAATTCTCTATTTTTTCATGAGATGTATATACCTTTAGCAAGATTTCTCAATGAGATAGAACATATTCAAAACTCATTTTATTTTATTAAGGTTTGAACTTTTCAAATTTGACTCTAAATTAGTTGTATAATCATTACCAAATAATGCATATATTTTTTCAAAGAAATAGAACAGTGTGAAACCAAGTTTTATAGAAATTAAACTTATTTAAACATCGTCTAGAATTTTCTTGTAATTTAATATATTGTCTATCATCTCTAAAAAACCGTCAAAATAGACTACTTAATAGTAGTGTTATGTTTAAAATTGTTCGGACATGTTTCACAAGAAAATTCATATAATTAAATGTAGAAAATTCATTTTTGAATAATTCTTGCTTCAAAAGTTCAATAGAAAATTTTACTTTAAAAAAAAATATAATTAAGGACATAAACAATCAAGAACATAATCATATATCAATTTTTCATTCCAAAATATTTATGACACCATTGACTTACAAACTAATATCCATAGAGTTTGCATATCTCCGAAAAGGTTTGTTTTCGTACAAAATAACATGTCTATTACATAAAATTCATCTTTAATGATGATACCCCAAAACATGCTAGACATTGGGACATTTAGATTTGGTACATAACATGGATTTATGATTGCTCAAGGAAGAATAATTTCCTTCAAATATCAACCTTCTCCTTGCCTTTGGAAGTTTTTGCAACCACATCTACCTATATATACATTTTGTACAAAGAAAATATATTTGGTGTAAGCTATACATTTATCAAGCATTGGATAAACATTTTTACATGTATTGCATTTTCAACACACTTCAAATGAATCAAAACATATTCACAAATAACATGATTTTCCAAATAATATCTAACGAATTTATGGATGGCTTTTTTCATCATTTTTCACTAGGCCAGTATACAAAATAATATTTATGAAGTCAAATCGTCAAGTCAACTAATGGAAGAAAAGTTTTCTCATACCCTTACGTACCTTGATAATGTTCTTGAAGAATACTTGTTTTGCTTGTAGGTTCTCCCTTATTCCTTAGCCAAGACCTTCATCTCTTTCCTCCACTATCTTTATTTTAGTTTCACACTATTTTTCGAATTACTAAAGGTTACAATATAACAATCTTCCCTCTATATATGAGCTTAGGGACTTGACCCTTAATCTTACTCACTATGGGGGTATAACTTTGAAAAAGATTTTTAAAACTATTTTTTTAGTGGAAGGAGTTGCCCAGGGCAAACCTTGCTTGCTTTGAGCTGTAGTTTGCTGCAAACTGCAATGAACAACTCCGGTGGAAAGGAGTCATGAGGTATCTTTCCACAATGTTTTTTTTTTTTTGTAATTTTCTTTTTTTTTGTTCTTTCTCTCTTTTTATGTAAGTTTATTTTTTCTTTTTTTTTTTCTATATATCTATTTTACTTTTATCTTTTTCTTTATATATATATATATATATTTGACTTTTGTCTTTTTCTTTCACACTCACACACACACACATATATATCTACCTACCCTTTTAACCAATTTCTTTGATCAAGTATACCACTACGTAATTTCACACATATTTATATAGTTACATATTCAACTATATTGGTCAATTACTCTACCATATCCAATACCAATTTAATTTAACACATACTAAATCAAATAAATTTTCAAATCCCACTTTTGTAATATAAACTAATTTTTGATTACCAATTAACTTATCTTGAATCAAAATTTTACAACCTTTAGCTAGCTAGGAAATAAGTCTAAAAATTATTTGGCACAAGAATTATTTTTCCAAACCACTCAAGTATCAAAATTTTGAATAATCACTCTGATTCTTTAAAATTTTCAATAATATCCAATTAAGCTTACCTTTTATGTTTTTTTTCTTCAAAAATCAACTTCCCAAATGTTCTAGAAAAAATAGGTAATTATACTTGGGACCTCAAACTTCCAAAAATTGATGCTCAAAAAGCCTAACGAGCTTTGTTATAATCCCATTAGTGTCAAAATTTTCAATTATATATTCATCAATTAGGACCACTGTAAGAATTTTTTCTCATAATTTAACACTTCAAAATCAGTAAAATTTTGAGGTGTTACATGAGTAGTTCCTCCTAAAAGTTGGTTAGATTCAGTTTCATTGAATTCAAAATTGATGCATTTTATTTTCTTGTTTATCACACCTATTATATTTGCACCATGGGAATATTTGGTATTGATGCATTAAATATTGATGATGTTTATTACGCTACGTACTATGGGGGTTAGGTAGCATGTCTTGAGGGTTATACCTCCCCAAAGTAATGTTAAATGCGATTACTGCTATAACTGCACCCCAAACTGGCCTTGCTAGTCTGTAACCCAGGTTTGGTACATCGAAACATTAAAAATCTCTTTAAGACAGGCTTGTTAAATCATGTATCATTCATATATGAAAACATTTTGAATCCTTACTAAGTGATCCCAACACCTTTATGTTATTCTATACTTTATTTATTATTTTCATAATCGTAATGCAACGAAGAACCTCTTTATTTATTCAATGTATTTGAAGTTATATACTTCTTTGGGTTTGATCTAAATTATATTTCGTACTATATTCTAATTATTTGCCTTAACTTTGCTTGATGGGGTTATAGTTTTAAGGGAGTATAAGGGTAATTTTAGAAACCATGGTGGGTTATATACAACTTAAAACAAATTGAATTCTTGGGGATATAACATACCTAAAAAATAAAGCGTTACATGATTGATCGAAGTTAACACCAAGGTTCAATTGTTATCACATTAAATTGTAGTGAACTCTGTAATATTCACCTTTAATCAATTTGAGATTAAATAAGAAAGCAAAGGATATTAAGGGTGATTTCCACTACATGGTAATAAAGAATAAACTTAATCACAAGGCCATGGATGGGATTAAGTAAGCCCTAATAGAGTTAAGAGAAATTCATAATTAATATTGGAATTAAACTATTTTGAAAAACAATTTCTTGATTTTCATGACGAGTCATGCTTTGGAAAAGAACGAAGCATTAAAACTACTATTTTTGCTTCACTAGTTTTGATCCCTCAATCTTTTGCATTCTTCTTCTAGATTATTCTTTCAAATTTATATTAAAAATTAGATTGAAATCACAAAATTCAATGAGTTTAACATGAATGAACTAATGAATATTTTTTTAATCATACTATTTTTTAAGACAATTTTTTTTCTAGGTTATTTTTTAATTTCTTTTTGACAAAGTTATATTTTTTCATTTATTTTTGAAGATATTGTTGTAATTTTTCCTTGAAAATTTGATATTGTATAAAATTTTACACAAAAAATTCATAAACCATGTCTAATAACTTGTTTTTTTTTTTTTTAATTTAGCAATCATAGTTTTAGAATATATATTCCAATGTTTCATACCTCATTGATTTCATGAAATTGAGGTTATTACACATTATTTTTGTTCCACAAATTTCGAGTTTGCCATGTTGTCTCTCCTTTGTGTATCTTTTATCTCTCTACTTGAGTCACATGTTCCTATCAGTTTCTCTCATTTTTTTTTTCATACATATATATAGGAGGTGAATAGCAATATAATTTTGGTTCATCTGAATCTGCTTCTCTTTCCTTTTATTTTAATTCTGAGTCTTCATATCGTATATTTTGTGATAATTACAGAGATATCTTCTTTAGAAAATGACAAAAAAAGAGAGTAAATACGATGCAAGTCACTGAATATATAAGCTGTATGCAGTTTTCTCAAGAAAACAAGAAGAAAGATGATGTCTAGTTCCGAAGGTGATGCAACATCAAACAATCTAAGAGGAGATAGAGGCAGCGCTTACGGTGATGGGGATAACGACGTTGTAAAGGAAGATTGGAAGAAAGGGTCATGGTCCAAATCCGAAGATGAGATCTTGCTTGAGTATGTAAAAAGGTTTGGTGCAAAGAATTGGAATGAAGTATGGAAGAATACCAGTCTAAAGAGATGTGGACAGAGTTGTAGATTGCGATGGGCTAACTATTTGAATCCTGATCTAAAAAAAGGTGCATTTTCTGTTGATGAAGTAAACCTCATCACTGAACTCCACAAGAAGCATGGAAACAGATGGTCTCACATAGCTTCTCAGGTACTTTGGCCTTAATTCAGTTTTCCATGGCAAATGCGCATGTGCTTTGTGATTTTTGTTACCCTCTACATCCTTGTTTTTTTTTTTTTTGTTTTAATTTTCCTACTTAATTTGTATGGGTCAATTTATTTTTTCTCCTTCTTCCTTAAACCCTAGATGCTTTGATCTGAACTGGAATGAAATCTCTCTCTCTCTACTTGGTTGGACATATGGATTAATTTATTTTCTTCTTTTTCTTTGGCCTTAAAGAAGCTTTATCTAGATTTATAAAACTCGAGCATCTACTTTATCCTTTTTATTTAACATAGGGCTAATAGTAATAAAAATTCAAAACCTTTCGTGTTTTTACAATCTAATCTAAACGTTTCAATTGTAGCAATAATGTTTCAATTTGATTGATTGAGTACAATTTTATTTGAGGCTCGAATTCGACTGAAGAGGTGTGTGCCTTTGTTGACATATCACGCCACCTAGCATTGTAAAACATTTGAGTGGATCCCACGTGTACATGTGTAAAAAAATAAAAAAATAAAAAATTATCTTAAATATATATATATATATATACACACACACAAATTGAAGGAAGGGCAGGGAACAGACGACGATACTTGATTGGAGGCGACGATCGGTCTGGAAATTGGAGGCGACAATGGAATCTAATTTGGAAGGAGGAGGAAGTCCAGTGATTGCCATGTTTGCCCTTACAGCGTGACTGTCGGCTTTCTTGTTTTTGTTCTGGGCTTCCTCCTGTTCACAATCTTCTCACAAAAACCGATTGATGACCCTCTGTTCTTATCGATCGATGATGTCCTTTATCAGTCGCCTCGCCCTCGATTGCTTAAGCCACCCCCATGAACGTTAATGATCGACCATCAAGTTTCTAGATTCCATATCGGCCTTTTTTCAAATCGACCTCCATCGTTGCCTTTAGCCTAGTGCCGTTGCCCTCGTCGTCGTCCATTCGTTGCCCTTCCTTCTCTCTCTCTCTCTATATATATAACATAACATAACACACACACACACACATATATTTAACATAACATTTAATTTTTTATTTTTTTACACTTATTCATGTAGGGCCCACTGATCAAATATTTTAAAATACCAAGTGGCGTGTCACGTCATCAAAGGCACACGTATCTCCAATCAGATTCGGGTCTTGGATAAAATTACACTTAATCGATCAAATCGGGATACTATTGCCAAAATTGAAACTTTTGAATTAGATTACAAAAACGCGAAAATGTTTGAATTTTTATTGCTATTAGCCCTTTAACATATTGTACGTTTATCTTTATTTCTTTAGTCTCTCCATCTTATTTTTTTCTTTTTGGGTGTTTCTGTGTTTAGGTTCCAGGTAGAACAGGTAATGAGATCAAGAATTTTTGGAACACTAAAATGAAGAGATTCCAACATGTTAATCTACCCTTTTACCCTGAACAAATTGCGGACCATTTCCAGCTGACAAAATCTTTTCCCTCTTTATCATCATCTCACTCCCAATATTTTGCATCTTATCAGTACCAAAGCACCAATTATAATCATTCTTTACCCTATCTTTTCCCCTTCAGTTCTCCACAAACATCAAACACTTATCCAATTGGTAGTGATTTTGCTTTGCCATTAATGTTTCATATGTCTCCACCATCAAACTTGTCCAATCAACACTTTCAAAGTGAATTATCGCCAGACATTTCTCAGACCATGTCTGCCAGGTTTGGCTTCAATCCATCACCAACCATGGGAAGCTTCCAATATCCATTTCAAACTAGTTTAAATGCTTTCGAAATCAACACACCACAAACCATGGAAGGCTCCTTTAACAATGTTGATACTAGTGGTTTTTGTTTCAATCCATCACCAACCTTGGAAGGCTCTTCAAACCTAATTGGGTCTAGTATTAATTTTGGGATCAACATTGCACCATCCTTGGGAGGTCCTTCTAGCCCACATCAAACTATACCTGTTTGTTTTGATTTCAACACTATACCATGTGTCGGAGGTTCCTCTGACCTACTTCAGACCACACCATGCTATTTTACTGCCCCATCCATAGGAGATTCCACCAAATTGATGCAAATTGGGCCTACCGGTGTTGGGTTCAACAATACACCATTTGTGGGAGAGTCCATGAACCTTCCTCAAACTGTACCTGACTATAGCTTTGGGGTCAGCACTACACCATCCATGGAAGGTTCCTCTAACATGTTTCAAACTATTCACGGTGATTTTGGGTTTAACATTGCACCATATTCAGGAGGCTTTTCCAACTCACTACAAACCAAGCCTAATGGTTTTGGGTTTCATGTGGACGATTCCTCCAACCCACTTGAAACCATATCTAGTGGTTTCTACTTGGATCTAGAACCAACCATGGAGGACTTCTCTTATCTACTGGAAACCAATTACTCTAATGATTTTGGCTTGAACTTGTCACCATCTATTACCAAATGCTCCAATCCACTTGGCTTTTTCCCCACCACACAATCAGAACTTTACCAGAATCAAGCACCTCATTTGCTTAATGAAAGCAGCATGTTGCAAGGAGTTATTGAGAAGTCCAGAGGCGTGGTGCATTTTGAAGATCAGAGAAAAGAAATTTCCTTGAAAGGTAAAGACAAGGTCATCTATGAATCTAACGCTGAGTTAATGGAGGGTTTTGCAGAACTTGTAGATGATTCAAGCTCGAGTAGCTTATCCATGGGTTTTCCTAGTAAGGGGAACAACTAAGTCGGCTACCTCAACCAACACTGTAAGTAAACCAAATATGCTATATAAAACTGTTTCAATAGTAAGGGTTTCATCATTTGTTCCTTGATTTGCATAATTTGCTATTGTGTCTATAACATATTTTCATACTTACATAATATCCTTTATAAACTATCAAGTATTCTATTTCTTCAACAAGAATAAAAGCTGTTTTGTTAGCACTATGGAGATGAGCTTGTTTACTACATGTTATGATATCCTCCCATGTCTATCCAATATTTAGTTTATTTATCATCTTGATAGCATAAGTTACACATTTCTTACTATCAAGTATATATTTTATTCTTCAACAAGCATAAAAATTGTTTTGTTAGCACTATGGAGACGAGTTTGTTTATTTATCATCTTGATAGCATATGTTACACCTTTATTACGTGATTTTATGTGACATGCATGGATATAATGCATGCAACACATGTTTTTGTAATATAAGAGTAGTCACTAGTCTATAAAACTTTGGTTTTGACAACAGGATTGTGGGCCATAGTGCACTACTTAATAGGGGCGGAACCAGAAAAAAGTTCATAGGGAGAAACTTTCAGTAACAAAATTTAGACAACAAAAAAATCATGAATAAAATATAATTAATTATTTTAAGTATTAGTTTTTTATAATATTGTACTCTACACTCTTTTTGAGAAGCAAAATCATCCATGATATTGATTTTATACTAAAGCTTTCTGCAATTTCTTGAACATATGGGGCCCACATTTTTTGCAATTTATTGAACATATGCAAGAAAGAATGGAAGTTGAAGCCTAATATGACAAAATTTGTAATTAAGGTTAAAAAGGGAAGGGGAAAAATGTAAGAAGCAATAGATAATGTGGTTATACTTGTATCTTATATAATTTTGATAATCTCATACTTCTACTTGTTTGAAAAAATAAGAGGGACAAATACAATATTTTGACAATTACATAAGCATGTATATAAAAAGTTTCATCACTCCGGGCTCCATGAATATTGGGTTGCACAGACCTTGGAAGGGGGGCCAAGGCCCCTTGCCGACCCTCCTTGCTTCCTTTCATGCTATCTAGACAGTTGAAAGTTGAAAAAAACTATCATGTCATGGATTTGTGTGACCTAGGTAGCTGAAACAAACTACTATATCACGGTTGTATGACCTAGGCAGTTGAAAGACATTGCAATATATAATAGTTTATATGTGCTACTTACTCTTACCATGGATTTTCTTACATATTTTCTTATGTACCTATGTGATATGCATTCAATGATGGGTTACTACTTCTTATCATGTCATGACTTTATTTGTCATCCATTTTTCTATATCTTCTCCTCCTAGTGGCATAACACACTTCTTTACTTGCTAGGTCCTTATGGCTCACACCGAATTTACTATTGTTTTTCAGGTTTTGACCAGCTATCCAGTAGTAATGCTTGTTTGGTAGGGTGTACAATTACTCCTACCTTTATGGTATACTCTGTTTAGGAATGCTCTGAGATTCTCACAGATATAGATTTACTCAGATATGGTTTTTGTGGGACTTGTTCTATTGGTACATGTATTTCTCTAGTCTTTGTTAGACAAACTGCTTTGATGTTGAGATACAGTAAGTTGGCTTGCCCAGATACCATGTTTATATAGTTTATTTTGTATGCATGATTATGTTGCACAATTTATCGTTCCATTTAGTACATGACTATTTAATCCAATTGAATGATTGTACTATAGAGTTTAGTCACAATTATAGGGGATTTCATTCTTGTTAAATGTCTTCCTCCATCAGTTACATGCTTTCTTCAGTAGGCTTGCTAGCTAGTGCAATGGGAGGCCTTATGTTGGCACCAAGATCAGCATGGTCATGGACCTTCACCTTCTAGGCTTTGACAATACCTTATAACTACAAATGAGGCAATTGTATAAGGTCCTGTTAAACTTGTATTTGTTCTACTATTGAAAGATGGAGAGTTAATTTAATAGTATACTTATAGTGGTGTTAGTGGTGTTAGTTTTTTATTTTATTTCTTCTTATAGTTTACAGACCAATAATGATCTTCTTATTCTTTATATATTCTGTTACATAAGATACAACCTACGTAAGATTAGTGCCAACGTAGTCTATTGTTAGATGAACAGTGAATATTTTTTTCTACATTGAGGTTAATAAGTTCTATTATAATAAGTTTTTTCTTCAATGAAAACACAGAAACATTAAATGAGTTGTTCATATATATGTAATAGAATATTTGTTTATTTTGAAACATAATGAAATGAGGAATACTCTTTCCTCACATCTCTCATTCCATTTGCATTATTAATTTCTTGCAATATTTTTATGCTTGAGGACATAATATATGTTGCTCAGGAGTTTATTGTGTTGCTTGATGGGGATGAAGTGATTCGACTGTTACGGCGCAAATGACTATATTAAAGAAGTTTAATAATGTTCCTAGTTCATTACAAAGTCAAAATGATATATAGTAATATTTATTATACTTAAGAGTAGCGTAGGACTACCTTATATATATATATCTTCCCAGTATTTGTGAATTTTCAAGTATTGCAGGTTGATTTTAATTTGTAAATCCAAGTCTACACTTGCCTGCAAATTGAATGGGATTTGTGCATGTACATATATTATCTTAAGGATTCGATATTTTTCTTTAAGAAAAGAAGTATATAATTCTTACAAGGAATCTTTTGATGGCTGTGGGATGTGATAATAATTGCAGAAGGACTAGGATTAATTTGTTTCATAAAAATTATCTCATGTGCTATAGAGGACCAAAGAGAAATCTTGATTTTATATTGATTTCAGTCGGTAACTAACAAACATTGCATTTATATTGATTGTTTTGCACATTGGGTGTAAGAGAATTGATTTGCTCAATTGCTAACAACATCAATCCATTTTCCTTTTGACATCTTACATCTTTTTATATGACAGACATCATATTGTATGTTACATGATTACAAGTTTTAAAATTTAAGATATAAAATGATACTTACTAGATATGTGTTATCATCATATATTTAAGTTAAATTAATGATATATATGAAAACAAAAACAAATTTGTTATCTCGGTGTAGGGGTTGGTAGCTTAGCTTAGTTTTTCACTTTTCTATTAGATATTCTCAACGGGATTTTATTTTCTTCGAGACTGGTTTGTACACTTGCGATTGTATAGACATTTCTCGTTCATGTGGGTGTGGCTCAAGTTTGTTAAACTGCAGCTTAATTTCTTATTACAGCATGAATAAGACCATGCTGTAAAAAATACATACAAAAATTAAATACAAAGAAAGAAATTGTTATATAAGAGTTGAATAATAGTTTTACTAAATATATGAAAACTTAATAATTAATCAAACAATTCAACAACTTATTACTTTGATATATTTTGCTGTATTTTGGTGATATTTTATTATATATATTTTGATTTTTTTATTGTTCTCATTTTGTTGAAAATCAGTGATTGAAATTAAATAGTAGTGTAAAAAATTGTTAGGAAATCATTTAAATTATTAAAGATATTTTTTATTTATTGTTGGTATGAAATTTACTGGGTCTCGAGTAAATATATAAAAAAACAACCATATTTTCAAACAACCCCAATCAATTGATATTTATTTATATCTAACTCATATCTATTATATTATATTAGAAGGGTAGTCCGTGTAAATAAAATATATTAAATACAAATTTATTTGGTAACAATTTATGGTCTAATTTTTATATTTTTTTAAAAAAAATTAAGCAAAGACTCAGGTTTAATAAAGTAGTAAATTAAATATTTTACACACTTTGTTGACATAACTTCATAGAACTAAATAGTTCTCTTTGTTTATATAATAGTAGAGATAACTAACCATGGGTTTTTGTGTTAGTGCTACCTCTGAATAAAAACTATTTTTTATTTTTTTGTTAACCAAAATACTCTTTCTATTCTATTTAATAAAAAAAGGAAAGAATAAAATAACCAAAAAAAAACTATTTTTGACTTAAAGTTATGTCATTTTAAGTCATAATAAAATTGTGCAACCTCACCAAAATCCATCTTTATTTAAAATATATCTAAAAAAAATTAAACTTTAATATCTAGTATCATCCCTACGAGTCTTCTTTTAAAATATTTTATTATTTTGTACACATAGATGTGAGTATCTTCTAGTATGTATAGATTCATGCCATTGTAAAGAAATTAATTCTCAAAAATCTACTTTTATGAACACCGATAGGAATTAAATTTCCTTATATCCATTTCCCTCTAAATTCACAAGATGGAAATTTAAATTGTCAGAGAAAAAAAGTAAAGCTTAACACACACCTACATGTGCAGATTTCACAAGCTAATTATTGATTGATTGAGTCATAAGATTTGTCACTTAATCATTTTACCTTTCACAAGTTCCATTGAATCAAATTTAAATCATTTCAAAATTATTCAATACACACTGTGAGGTATGGTGAAGCATCAACTAAATGTTGATGTTTTTAATAAGAGGTGGAGGCCACCTGGCAACTGCTCTATGGTTGCTCCAAAACGCTGCTCTATGTTGATGTTTTTAATAAGAGGTGGAGGCCACCTGGCAACTGTTCTATGGTTGCTCCAAAACGCTGTCATTTTGGAGTAACAGAGCACAGATGGCCAAACGTCAACTCCCTAGTCATTTTACAGCTCGGTAATTCTTTCTATACTTTCTTGTCGCTTAGCCTGTTGCTTTTTTGGCCGTCAATCCCATTTCCAAATCAAATCCTCACCGTTGCTTCTACCTATTTATATTTCTTCTGTTCTCGAGATTTAGGCAGCACAACCTCCAATTATTTATACCAATTAGATTTTCATTCTCTTCACTTTTACGACATTCTCTGTATAGTTTTTTTCTTCTCTTTGTTCTTAGGGTTTGTCTTTAATCTCTATTTGTTGTGGTTATGGGACATTTTTGTTAGAGAGCATAGTTTGTACAATGAATAAATGAGAGAGATGCATGTGAAGGTTGTAATTATTTTCCCGATTAGTGCAATGAGCTCTTTTCGTAGGAGTTCAACGTGAATGTAATCTTATTTAACGAATAAACCACGGTTAAAATCGCTGTGTATTATTTATGTATTCTTTCTTATTTTATTTCTGTTTCTGGGAATGTTTTAGTTCATCGAATGTTTTTTTTTTTGCACTATTCTATTTTTGAATCCAGTGTTGAGGTGGCCGAGCCATGGCTCGACCAAAGGCTCGGCCAAACACACACACGCATTTGAGGGCCTAAGTTCTTTTTATTATTGAGCTAACTAATTGAACTTGGAGCATATCTTCCTGATCTCGCCTTGGCTGCCAGTCTTCACCTCAATGCTGCTCATTCTGATCATGGCCTTTGGGAACTCAAAATCAAATCTAAAACCAAGCAATCCCTTAATGTTGCCTGCATAGTTTTGAACGATCCTTCGCGTTGCAGCGTCTCCCCAGAGCCTCTGGTCCGACTCCAGAATGCCATTTCCATCGCGCACATTCTTGAAGAAGCTCACATCGAACTCCAACTGGCTATCTTTGTCCAGCCCCACACGCTTCGATCCATCGCCATCTTTGGGACAAATCGCCTGCAACTGCGCTAGAAACGATTGGTTTATGGTTGGATCTGCATTGCCGGTTGCTGTGAAGTTGTAGAGGCGGTATCTGAAGAATAAGCAGTCTGTTTGGCCTATGGTATGCGCCCCTGCACAAGGAATACTGAACTTATGTTAAGATTTGGCTGCGCATGGAGTCCTGAGATGCCCGTTTAATGGACTATAACATATTCATTAAAGGAGGAGAAGCTTAATTAATTAGCATATATACCAACAAGTGTAACAAGGTCATGATCATCAAGCCCTTTGGCCGCGAACTTCTGCCTTTGGGCAGCAATTGAGTCTAGGGGAGAAGGCAAATTCGAGGCTTCGGATGATGAAGAGAGATTGCCATCTCTTCTTCCAGTCGGCACTTCCCAACTCGGGCCATCACTCTGTTACATCGACCAACCATGTATAATTAGTATCAGAACCATAATAACACTAGGAGGGAGCGGAAGAGAAGAGAAGATATTCGGATTAATTAGTGATGACCAAGTCGACAGAATCGCGGGCAGCCAATGCTAGTATGTCGGCACATGAAACCACCCCGGGGCACAAGGCTTCTAGCTGTGTTTTTGCATCATCTATGACTTCAAATCCTCTCAACCCGAGGTTTGGGAATGCATTCCTTTCGGCTGAGGCTCCTGTGATCAGAACCGATCCATCGCAGCCCTGCAGCCGGTGAAAAAGATCTCTTATTAGTAGACTAATGAATCAATGCTTCAAACAACCCAATGCCAATAACAAAAAGAGCACCCGCACAAAACAGTCATGGAAATGAAGCCTGAGCAAGCCAGCTGCAATTGTGGGATCCTTGTTAAAGTGCGCTTCAACAGTGGACCTGACTATGGCCTCAGCTTTGGGGCAAGAAGAAGAATAGAACCTTGTTTCCAACCCTCCTTGGCCTTGTACTAACAAAGCCATTGCCACGATCATCAGTAGTGAGAAAACTGAAAATATTGAAGCTTTCATAATGGCAATTAATGCTCAGAATGGCCAGCAAATGATAATGGGCTCTGGTTGGCTTTTGGATACAAAATCCATTGTGCTCCACCACTAGTACTTATACAGGCGAGTTTGCTCCTTTAAGCAACTGTTTGATTGAATTATTTATTATTTCATTGAAGTATTGATTAGTGGGTTTTCTACTGATCAACATTGCCTTGCTTTTGGTGAAGACGCGTGGGACCATATATAGAAGACGCATGGTGGAGTTGCTTTTATAGAGCTTTAATTTGTTTGGCCATGGAGGCTTGGAAATGGATATATGGCGTTGTGAATATTGGATTTGGAGAGATAATAATGGAGTCCCCTCAATCTTTGATTCCTCACCTTTATTTCTATTTTACGCGTTGGAGCCCTCTTTGAATTGTCATTGTGTTCACATTTGCTTTTATTTTTTGTTGTTTGATAAGAGGTTACATGAACACGGTGACACGCTTGAAGTGCCTAATGTAGGGCATCATATATAATAAGTTGTTGTCCTCTTTTTTGTCTTTTGAAACAATTTGCGCAATTTGAACTCATGGGAAGAAGTGAAGTAACCTCCACCGGACTTTAGCAAAATGAGAAGTTTCATGCATTATTGAGGAGGGCTCAATTTCTTATAATCTTTTTAATAACCACTCTATTGATCTTAATTTGTCATATTAAGTAAATTTGATCCAAACTCTCTTCCCATGTATAGGGGCAATTGAAGAAGCAATTTGTTGAGTGCAGGGAAGGATTTAGAAATTTATGTAGGAGGCTAAAATTTCTTTCTTAAGATATAAAATTATACATCACAGATTTTGGGTAAATTGATATTTTTTTGGACTAATTTATTATTAAAAAATATTTTTTATATTAAAAAAATAATTTTAATTGTGGGCCAATTCACATGTAGATAAGCCCCTGGTTGAGTGAACTTGAGGCCTGAGGGTGACCAGAATGGCCATAACATACCCATCTCCTTTTCCCAAACAAAAGAAACATTTTTTCGGCACATGTACCATGCACCAATTCCACTGTTTGGATGGCACAGTCAGAACCCATTTTGTCCATTTTGAAATTGGATTCGGTGTCTTGCTCAAAGATTGTCCCTGATTGGAAACGCCACCTAATGGTGGTTGTACGGCATGGCATCCCAATGTGGTTTTGCGACTACAATCAAGCTTGTATATCACCATTAAAATAAAGCAGATAAATCCCTCTTGGGCATTATCCGGATCTCTTTTTCTTTCTTTCATTTCATTTCATTTCATTTCATGTGTTTTTGTTTTAGATAAATTTCATAAATTTTTGGGATGGCCGTCTTTGTTTAGCCCCTGTTACCCGTGTCCTCGAATTCGACAAAGAAAATCAATCGTAAGTGCAAGGATCTGTCTTATTGCGCATGATGAGAATCGAACTTACGACTCATCGGTGCAAACCTGACATATCACTCCGATCGCTCGACCTATGTTTTGAGAGCAAATTTCATACATTCTTAAAGTATGTTTAAATTGCATCAATTATTTATGTATTTTTGAAAATAAAATGCATCTCCCTTCCTATTAATATAATATAATAATTGACCATTTTGTCCCTATACTTAACTTTATGTTTTCTTTCTCTCCCATCAATTGAAAATGCCTAACAGCCATGACTTTAATTGGTAGCCAGAACTCTTTTTATTCTCGCTCTCCCTTTCCAACAGTTGGTATCACAATTGTCGTCACAATGCTTTTATGCAATGTTGATCGTAGCAATGACTAAGCCTCGCTATCTCTCTTCTCTTTTTAGTTTAGTGATAGTCGAGGTTTAGTAATTTCCCATTAAACCAATTGCTAAAAATTCATCACAAAATTGTGATAGATTTTAGTCATTAGTTTAGAGGCATTCTCTCTCTCCTTTTGGGTTATGGGTCTTCGATAAAATCAAAGAATCCAAAATATAGGCTTTTCAATTCTTAGATTCTCTAATCTTCTTGGATTTTTCAGTCTTTTGGTAATTTGTTCTTCAAACAAACAAAAAATTCAGATGAAATTTAGATTAACGAATCTAGAAATTTAAATTATTTGATCTAAGTTAGAGCAAATGACCGATTGATAATAGTGTTGTCAACTATACCATCACCAACCACTATATGTTTTTTTTTTTTTCCTATAATAATATTGATAAAGGGACATCTTGGGAATTTAAAAATATTAACATAAATTTATTAACATCATGGATCAAGTGATCCACATTTATAGAAACTCAAGAAAGGTGGATACTATTCAAAAAACCACAAGGATGGCCAACGCAATTTAGGTACCCTTTGTTTTTGCTAGCAAGGCATGGGAACTAAGCCATCATATTTATTTCTGTGCTTTTTAATTAAAGATGTCACAAATTTGAGTTATAAAAATAATTTTTTTTTATAAAAGCTAAAGAAAAAAAATTATTAGTGAAAATCCTATATCCATTCAAATCTTGAAGAAAGAAAGATGGGTGCTATCACTAGGATTTTTTTTGGTTGGTCAAAAATAATGTTTGATAAAAAATAATTTTTTATTTTTAGTTATGCATGCATTACATGAACTCAATTTCTAGTATATATGAAATTAACTAAAGTTTATATGATAAAAACAATATGAATTTCTTAGTTGACTATATGAATTCTAGGCAACTTCTAAGATAAAAACTTGATATATCATGTTATTGTTGTCTATCCCTCTGACCAAGTTGGTTTACGCGATTTTTGAGTGTTCTATTAGTGTTAACCTTTATCTTTTGTTCTTGTAAAACTTGATTATTATAAATTGATGATGAAATGGAAATAAAGGAAATAAAATGAAAGATTATTTCTCTTTTTTTGGGAAATGATAGCATCAAAAGTAGTAGAATTGAATTAAAATAATAGATAAACAAGTCTATTTCCATTCAATCTACTCTAATTTAGAGAAAATAAAAAATGTTAATTTAAATCAATTTCATAATTTTTCATCTCCAACACCTTTGATGCATGGAAACATTGAAACGATATTGTTTTGGTGTTTCTCAAAACCCTAAAAAACTTCAAAAAAAAAAAAAAAATGGGATCACTTCTATGTAATTTTATAAATGTTTTTTAGTTATTTTTTAATATTAAAAAATATTAAAAATCCATTTTTGATTTAGAAACACATTTCTATTCCACGAACATATTAAAGATGGAAGTGATTCTGCCTCTAATGTCTCGACAATCATGTTAGAGATAGAAGCAATTTGTGATTATTTTTTCTTAAATGAATAATGGAATTTATTTTTATATTTGTATATTAAAAATTATATTTATAAAAAAACTTTTAATTTTTTTTACTTAAGTGCTCTGCCATGTTTCTATTTTTTACTTTTTAAAAAAAATATCATTTTCTCATTTTGGTTTTGTACAATATCCATTTTCCATTTCCATTTTGGTACAACTTAATCTCAAACAAACTTTCACTTGAATAGAGACTTGAGAGTTGAAACAAAGAAAGAAAATCAACACCCAGATTAAAGATTGTAACTAAAGATTTAAAAACCACAATATTCAAGCTTCTGAATCTAACTGTCGTTTGAACCAAGTTGCTGACTTGCTGTCCTCTTCAACCTTTTGCGCATAAATGGAAAATAAATCCTCTCAATCCCATGAAGCCGAGACCCATCTTGATCTCAATGGCAAGTTAGAACGCTGGGTTAATGGGTTTTAACTGAAACCCACATACAGAACAGGGCCCAATTTTGGAAGACCCAATCTCATATTCCAACCCATATAGCGACAACGTAAGACTAAATAAGATGAAAATCGAAGTAACCAATTAAGAAACTTGGGCTCCGATTGAAGCTACCATTGAGACCGCCATTACGTTTAATGAAGTTCCAAAATTAAAGCCGAAGGAGGTCTGACTGCAGGGTGGAAAAAAGAGGCCTTTTAAGTCTTATTTCGAATTTTGCTGTACAGATGCAGATTAACTAAAAATGACACAACCCTTTAGTAATAAACCCAATCCAATAAAAGACTGGTTTTTTATGGTACCATGACAAAATTTGGTAAAGAAAATTCACTGAATTTTAATTCTATTAAGACGATATATAAAGAATTAGAAAATCATTTAATTTCTAATTTACAGCAATCATCCCTAATTTATATCACAGTGATCAAGGATTTTATACAAACATACTGACTTGCTTTGTGCTAACAATTTCTAAAAATTAAGAGGTTTTCCTGCCATGTTTGAGAAACACATACTTCATCTTCTCCAGAGCCACTAAGAGCATTAATCTTTCATTAAATAATTAATTAATGAACTCTTAAATATGTCGAGTACTAAACTCTGAAATTACACGAAAGAACCCTTTAAACATTCACAAAGTCAACTCTTTAATTTGGTCTTCTAAGCATCCTCGTACAGCAGAAATTAATGTGTACTTCCCGCAACTTAATTAGCTGGAAGATAAAATCGTGACTTGTCAACAATTTTAAATTTTTCCATAACCTCTGCATTTACGGGAAATGTTATTTCAATACATCATACTAATATTTTATGTACCCTTCAATTAATTATATAGAATGTGATGTATATCGACAAAAATATTTAATTTATTACCATTAAGTATTACACATAATGTCATTTGATCATCTAACATTTATGTATATATATAAAAAAATGTTATTTAAATATAAAGAGTTTTAATACTTTATATGACATTTAGAATTGATAGTTTGTATATATATTTTTATAATAAATAACTTTGTATAAGATAATTCACCAACAATATTGAATGTAACATAAAATGTCAAAAAGTTTGTCTAAATAGTATTTTGTGTGTGTGTGTAGAAAAGATTGATGGGAAAAGAGCTGCCCTCTGGACGCCGTGTTTGCTAGGCAAAACAGCGGTAAATTTCCGTTGGGGTCATAGTTAAGTGGTAAAGGAGTAGGCTGAAAAGCTTATTTGAAAGTTTTTAGTGTGAGTTCGATTTTTGAGAGAAGCAGAATGCTTTCTTCTGGGGGAGGATCTTAAGAGTGATATTAGTGGTACTTAGGCCTATCACCCTGATCATTTGGACACATACCTCGATTTACCTCCTCAGTGTAGTTTTAAGGATAGAGTGGCTGAGAATGCAAGTAATGACTCGTAATCCAAAAAACAGTGGTAAATTCCAGCTAGTGCTAAAGTAGTAGTACTGGTGGCGTAAATGTGATAGTTTAATGATAGGTAGTTGTGTTACTAAATATGAAATTTTTTGTTTGAGTTGTGTAAGTATTAGACATAATATTATCTACGTCTCAGTGAATTTCTCATCTTTACTAATTAATTGAGTTCAAGAGAAATTAACGAAACATACATATATATAGTAGAGAGAACTATATATTGCCTATTGGGGGCATCCAACTAATTACAAAAATCTGTATCCGCCTTGCCACCTTCATAACTAACCAAAAAAAAAAAAAAAAGTGCCAAATTCCATAATATATAAAGAGATGAAAAGAAAAAGATAATAATTGGTTTCTCCTTATTATTGCATTTTTCTCTTCAATAACCGGCAATTCATATATTCCAAAACAACTGAAATCATAAGGAATTACCAAAAAAAAAAACAACCTTACGAATTAATTCCTAATTAGAAGTCCATAATTACTTCATACAGTAATATGTGTTCTTACATCAATATATATAACGCTTTATCACTTATTAATTACACATACTTACTGGATTCAACTAAATTTCCCAACTCTCTGTGGGAGATCATATGGAACAAGAACACAAATTAACCCGAATATTAATATAATCATGATTGGTAGAAGTCTGTATGTATATATATATATATATACATCACCACCATCATAATCATCATCTACTATATTGATACATCACCGGCCTTGTTAGGATTTTGCAGGAGCTCTTCTATCATTTGGAGCGCAACTCTCTCCTCTTCATCCATATCCGCCCTCAAATTAGGCCCCGTTAATGCCTCTGCCGGCGACTCCGACGATTGCCGGTCCATCACCTCTTCGGTTCGAGCATGAATCTTCTTCTCCAGCTCGACCGTCATAACCCAACTCGAATGCGAGCACGCCCCGGCCCGTTTCTGCCAGACTCCGATGTGCGAATTCTCGGTGTCGAGCCTCAGACACATCAGAGATGGCGAAGGAGCCTTGCCACATTTTCGAAGCTTCGCACGCAGGGCTTCCGATAAGTCCGCCGACGACGTGGAAGCCTTCTCGATGTCGGTCTCTAGATCTCCTTGCGAATTGTGGGTTACGGGGAAGTTGGTCTTGGCGTTTCTGCCGTTCATCAAAATGGCGGCTTGGTCGTAGGCTCTGGCTGCATCTTCGGCGGTGTCGAATGTCCCTAGCCATATCCTTCTCTTTCTGTTACACACCGATCAAAGCAGATATGTTTAGAGAGAGAGAGAGAGAGAGAGAGAGAGTAAATAGTAGTTAGTTAATTAGGGAGCTTACAGTAATGGATGGCGAATTTCAGATACCCAAGATCCCCAGTGACGCTGCCTGACACCCCTGAACTTCTTTGATTGTACCATGCTTCAGCTAATTCACAGACACAGAGAGAGAGAGAGAGAGAGAGAGAGAGAGAGATGGAAGGGGACTGGTGAGAAGCAAAAGTTCAGTTATAATGGCTGGAGGCATTGATTTGGAAGAGAAGAGAACACCCGTCAACGAACTAAAATTTGTACGGTATAGGGGGCATTAAACAACTTCACCTACAACTCCCCGGTTATGGCTTCCACACGATTAAAAATCTGTGGACTTTTTATGTGGTCTAGGCCTACCTAAAGTCACTCTTCCGTCAGCCTAGCTATAGCTACATCTTTTTTTTTTTTTTTTGTAATATTTCCCAGTACTCACGTATACTACTTTTGCCTTGTCGTCTTCACCACTTTCATCCTGCTCAAGTTACTTTCTACAGATCGGGTTCTAGCTAGATCATAGTAAGGAACAGAAAGAATATATATATATGTTACTATATTATTATAATTAGGCCTTTTAGTTTTAAATTAAATAAAGCATATAAATTGAAAAAAAAAATTATCTTGTTATTGTTACGAGACTTAATCTCACTAACATTAATTAGCTTCATGATGTGTTTTATATCTATTCATAATTTTAATTATTTAATTTTGCAAAACATGAATAGATAGATGGTGGAGAACAGGTCATTTTGTTGTTGAAAGTTCATTTTGGAGCCAAACTCCGCTAGCAAGCTAATACGTACTACTTGTGCAATATATAATCACACAAGTTATTATTATCCATCCTATTTGTTTTTCTCGTTTCTTGCTTCTTAAGCTCTCAACCATATCAGTGTACGTACCTCCACAACTAATGCTGCATGCAATATATATGATGGATCTGTTGCCGGGGGCGGGGGGCCACGCCCCCCTCTCATTTTGCCAGTCGTTCGAGACGGACAACGTAACTATCCACTTAATTTTATATAATTATTAACTTGTTTGACAGATAACTAATTGTTCCCCGTACTTATATTGGCATATTATAGGATGATGATCGATGATTAGGGCATATATATTAAGGTTGTTAAAATCGAGATTTTAAGTGAGATCGACAAAGGGTCCATAAAATCATATCGTAAAATCGTAAGATTTTAGAGATAATTAAAAATACCCTTTAATTTTTATAAATATATGTTTATAATAACATAATTTTGTAGAAAATGAATTAATATTATTTAATAACCTAATTATTCCTTATTATAATTCAAAAGATGATATTTCCAAAATATAGCTCAAAAATTAGTAGATTGGTATAGGTAATTTAAAGGCAAAATATAGGTAATTTAGAGGTAAAATATAGTTTAAAATTCTTTAGAGAATGCTTCCAACGTCTTCCATTAGATTTAGATTGCAATTTTTTCTTGATTTAACATTGATTAAATCAAGTAATATCCCGATTTGGAGTTGGGTGGTCCATTAATTAATTACTTGTTTGTCTTGATTTACTTATGCAATTAATGTTAAATCAAGTAAAAATTATAATTTAAATCAAGTAAATTGGAACTTATGCAATTAATGTTAGATGCTATGTGACATTGAAACTTATGCAATCAATGTTAAATCAAGTTCCAATTTAGAGGCAAAATATAACAATTCATTGCATAAGTTCCAATGTCAGATGCTATGTGACATTGAGACGTTGGAAGCATCCTCTAAATTACAACTTAAATCAATGAAGGTCTTTGAATCGTAAAATCGTTTGAGGATATCTGAAACGTAAAATCGTAAAATCGTACATGTAAAATCGAGATTTTATAGGATTTTATCCCAAATTAGATTTTACATGGGATTTGAATCGTTTGGGAGTCTTCGAATCGTAAAATCGTACGCATAAAATTGGGATTTTAACAACAATGATATATATATATATATAATGCACGACAACAACCCAGAAAGTAACTCATCAAATTAAGGGTGATGATATATATATATAATAATATATATTGGCAAGGAAAGCAACGAGCACATGGTTGCATTGCAGCAGAGAAGTAACATGAGACGGTATCATTGGCCGTATATGGGGCTGAAAATGAAGTATCCTCGTCCTTGAGGGTGTGGGAACAGCAAGCAAAACAGTGACAGGCGGCATACCTAGTTTTGTTTTTTATGGTAAAGTAATATGCCACTCCGAGGCAGACAATAATAGATCATTTACTGATCATCTGCTTCAACCCGATATATATATTGATTTCTTCCAATGTTTTTTTTTTTCACTAAATAAAGCTAAATCTAAACCAATTGAGATTAAATCTAAATCGTAGGATAATTAAATTTAATCTAGTCAATTTAATTTAATATCAAATTTCAATTGATAAATATAATTAATTTTATTATTATGTTAATACAAGTAGTTTATATGATTTTCAACCACAAAAAATGCAACATTTATCATTTATCAACCTCATCTAATTGAGCTCGATCTCAACAAAGTGGTGTTATCTTAAATTGATTTCTCATTTTTGTATAAAAAGGTGAAAGAAAAAGAAATGCTTGTCATAGAAATTATGTGACCTCGACAACCCAATCCGTAGCTGTCGGATCACTTCACTTCTTGAATTGTTTTTTTTTTTTTTTATTTTCTCGAATTTTGAATCTAGTAGAATATATAGTTGATTGCTTGTGATTAAAATTATTATAAAATACTAAAATGTGACCAAATTCTAATAAAATATGGGGAATCCACAAAGTATATCCTAATTTTCCATTTGCTTGTAATGAGACAGAAGCCTTTCCAGTTTCCACAATTGGAAATTGCAATAGAATTGGTAGAACCTTCTCAAATGTTTGATTTTGGTAATAGGCCATGGGATGTGCCTTTGGCTTTGGGTGCCCTCTTTACATAAATTTTCCAAAATATTCTGTTCTCTCTCACTTCTTTTTTTTTTTTTCTTTTTTCAGGAAAGGCCAAAAATGCCTTTCTTGGCTCCTTTGAAAATTGAAAAGACAACTGACCACATATGAATCACTTGACCACATATGTATAGCTGACGTGTCTCCTCCAGTTAAAACCCATCACTAGTTGGTCCTTGATATACTGGCAAATTTCATTGGCACTAACTCTACTAGGCCACAATATGTTGGCAGTGAAATCCCTAACGAACTAGACTCACTAATACTAACATCCAATTGTAAGTATAAGATTATGGCTCACAACATATTTATGCTCTTAAATTTTTGTAATTTTTTTTATAAATTTTTAAAATTTTTATGAGTTTAAATGTGTTTCTAAATTTAGATCAAAAACATATTTATGCTTTTGAATTTTTTATTATAAAATTTTAAATTTTACATAGTTCCAAATCATATCTGGCCATCAATTGATACACATGTACTCTGACGTGACAATTTTTTAGTGTCTCGTTAACTCTTTCTCTTAGGCATATCTTCTCTCTTCGGTGTCTCCTCAGCTCCCCCTCTCTCTTTTCGATAACATCTTCTTAACTCTACTTCTCTCTTCGATGTCTCCTTAACTCCATCTCTCTCTCTCTATCTAGTTGTGTCTCCTCTATCTTTGACATCTTCTACATCTCCTCTAGTTACATCTTCTTCAGTTGTATCTCTTGCAAACAATGTTATTTCTAGACTAGCCCCATTTTTAATCTTCCCAAACAACAGGGTAATTATCGACACAGGCACATCAGTAACCCATATAACTTAACTAGCCTAAGTAGGCCAATCGAAAAAGACGTAGAAGACGTCAAAAAGAAATGATATGTAGTTAGAGAGATAGAGAGAGTTGAGGAAAAATTAAAAAATTGCTATGTTAGTACGTGTGTGTATCACTTGCTAGCTAAGTGTTTAAATGAGTGATTTTGCACAGTTCAAAAACATATTTAGGACCACGAAAACCTTAAAGGCATAAATATGTTTTTGATCTAAGTTTAAGAACATATTTGAAGCCATAAAAAATTTAAGATTTCACAAAAAAAAAAAAAAAAAATTCAATGACATACAAATACTTTTGGTCATAAGATAATCATTATAGTCATAACCATACCATCACATCCATACATACACAGGCACATGTAGCACGTGCCCATGATAAAAACAAGACACGAAAAAGAGTAGAGGCGGAGCTACATATGGCCAAAGGTGAGCCATTGCCCGCCTTGAATTTTTGGGAAATGCTATTGTACATAATGGATTATTTTTTTTAAAAAAAAAATTCTATCAATCCATGATTTTCTCTCTCACCTACTCGGACACCCTAATTTCCATGGCATCTCCTCTACCTCACATTCTCTCTCTCTCTCTCTCTCTCTCCCATCACGTCTCTTCCATATGCCCAAAAATTAAACACTCCTACCGGCTTCATCTCTCTCACTATCGTCGGTGATAATATTTGACATTTTCGACAGCTTCTCGACCACGGATCGGATGCACTTCGTGGCCAATACAACACTAGCATGCATCTACCCCAGCAATGGCCTCTAATCTTCGATCCAACTATATTTTCATTAGAAACCATCGTATTTTCAATGAAAGTTTACGATTAAATTTATAGAGATTCGGTGGTTAGATCCAGCTGGTTTTTTGGTATATGGGTCGATGGGGATAAGGGTATCGAGTAGTTGTCTCTGATCGTCGGATACCACCGGCCATGGTGGTTGGTTGCAACTGCCAGTGCATTTATGCGCTTGTTGAGTTTGACCAAAAGTTTAAACTTAAATTTATGAAAATTTAGTCATTGAATTCTGTTAATTTTTGAATATGTTGGTCGATGAAAATAAGGGTGTCGAGTAATTGTCTTTGATCGCCGAAAACCACTAACCATAATGGTTGTTGGTGACTCTCAATACATTTTTGAGTATGTTATTTTAATTTTTTTTTACTATTTAATTTTTATTCCTCCGCCACTATAAAGGAGGTTATATGAGAGAGTCTATAAATAATATATAGCATTTAATAAAGTTGATTTTGTAATTGTCTTTCTCAACTCTCTATCACACGTACTGTATGAATTAAATATATATATATATATATATAGTATCTGTATGCTATGCAAAAAAAATATACAAAGAAGGCGTGGTTGAGCTTGAGGGATAAGCAAGGCAGGCAGGGCCTCATAAGAGGTAGAAAAAATTAAGACAAGGTGATGTACGGCCCCTCTGCCCCTGCGTGAACGAACAGAATTGGACACACATGCATGGGTTTGGGCGTACGTACGAAATGCGAATACGGTATGGCGATTATGCATCACTCCTCCCCTCCCCTAGACGACGACGAGGAGGAGGACGACCGCTGCTACTACTGTGTGTGTGTGGCAGTGGGAGAGTAATTTATGTTAAATACTCTTAATTTTTGGAAAATACATCCAATACCCATATTTAAATACATCGACACTTTTTATATAAGATAGAATTTTTTTTTATACAAAGTGACTTTGTCATATACAGTATATTTTTCGTATTATAAGTTATATCTTTCCTCCACTATATATGTACAACAAAACAAAAATTTCCACTCTTTACATTACCCCGACGACACATTAATCCTACGGGCGTAACACGGTTGATTCTCAAATAACAAATTACACTCAAGAATACAAGGTCGAGTCATGACAATCGTAGTATGAGAGTTTCACTTTCTTGTGAGATGATTTCTTGTGGACACCATACATTATGTTTTTTATTTGATGTGCTATCATGATTAACCTTTCCTATATACATAGGACAATGTGCCAAGAGCTTAAAGCGATAGATTACACCTTTTACCCCAAAGAGGAGGGAGAGGAGGAGATGGCGCCAACGTGCTTCCAATCCAGTCCACACTCCACTCCACTCCACTGCCGCTCTGCTAGCTGTTTCATCTACCCCCACTACCCCACAGCACAACTACTTGTACCAAGGTGTAATAACTAGCTCTGGCTATAAAAATCTCATATTTATATATTTGTTTAAAATTTTAACGAGTTTGAGTAATTCAAATTCAACCTTGAGTAATTTAAATAATAACTATATTTTTATAAAAATAAAATCGTCTGAAAAGTAATTATTCGAAAGCACTCAAATATCATGTTTTTATTATTATTATTATTATTATTTTCTTCTGCAAATATGATTTCTTTGCTTCTTCTAATTCTGTGCAAATTAATGACCATCACACGGGGGACCCGTATGAGTTGTCCTGATTAATTAATGTTCAATAAATCTGAGGAATCTGAGATGATTATTGTTGATCCACGTGGAGCTTACAAATCAAGATGGCCTCTTGTTCGTTCATGCATCCATCGTTTTTCAGTACAAAACACACCCATCTCTTCATTTGTATTTTTTCCATCTAATCCCACATTAACTCTTACATTACATATTAAAGTGGGGTAAAATTAATAAACATTGAACTTTAAAATTATAATTATTTATTCATTGAACTTTAAATTATAATCAATTACTTATGAAATTTTACTCAACGTCAACCATTTATCACTCGTTATAACTCCGTCAGCTATTACAAACGAAAAATGCTAACGAAATCTAACGTGTCAAAAATTAATTTAATATACATTCACTGAACTTTAAAAATATAGTTATTTACTCACTAAATTTTGTTTAATATCAATCATCTATCACCCCGTTACATCACCGTCTAATCTTGAAACATATTAAAAGACTTTTGTATGCATTTGAGATCACCTACTTCTCAAACTAAAAACCAAAAATTAAATTAATGATTCAAATTAAAAAAAACTACTGATGTAAACCAAAAGTAAAAAAAAATGTTTGTTTAGATTTTTTTTACCTCTATTATGAACAACGAAATTCACTAAAAATGTATTTAATAATGAGACTAAGAGCCAAAAATTGATTACAAAAATTGTATTTCTTCCATGCCAAAAACCAACAATCTTTAATCCATCATCGCCTCAAACAAAACACTTACCCATCCAAACAATGTGACTCTATGACCATCTTAAGAAAACAAAAACTCAATCCTAATCAGTGGTCACCAAGTTCACTCATTACATCTATGCCAATTTGATATAATACATAATTGTAGGTGCAACAATATCTGATGACTGGCATACTTTCAGTGAGTGACCAAATTGGTCATATTCGGTGTCTGACATACCTCCAGTTTTTTGCTCTTGGTCTCATTATTGAATATTTTGAATTTCATTATTTGTAACGAAGGTAAAAAATATCTAAGCAAACATTTTTTATTTTTAGTTTGCATCAATAGCTTTTTTAATTTGAATTATTAGTTTAGTTTTTGACTTTTGGTTTAAGAAGTAAATGATCTCAAATTCATACAAAAATCTTTTAATATGTTTCAAGATCAGACGGTGATGTAACGGGGTGATGGATGATTGGCATTGAGCAAAGTTCAGTGAGTAAATAGTTACATTTTTAAAGTTTAGTGAGTATATGTTAAATTTATTTTTGTCACGTCAGATTCCGTTAGTCATGTCAGATTCTGTTAGCATTTTCTGTTTGTAATAACTGAAGGAATTATAACAAATGATGGATGATTGACCTTGAGTAAAGTTTAATGAGTAACTAATTATAATTTAAAGTTCAAGAAATAAATAATTACAACTTTAAAAGTTCGACTTCTTATTAATTTTACCCCATTGAAGTGCAAGCAAGTTAGCATTAAAACATGACTAGGGCATCTAATTATTAGGGTCTTTTTGGCTCTCAAAACTGAAAACAATAAATATGTTTTGAAAAAAAAAAAAAGCCAACTTGAACATGTCAAACTTTTGCCTCTTTTTCCTTGCATGGCATAAAAACAAAAAGATTAAAAACAAATATATAATTACACAAAAATATGTAGGGATCGAAATGGGAATTTCTATTTGCAACTATAATTTTTACTCTTCGTAATCAGCGTAAGTAAAATTTTAATTTTTACTATTTACAACCAGAGTAATTTTTTTTTACAACCATCCATATTTTAAATATACCCTCCAAACACCCATCCCTCAAAAGATACCTCAACGCGCATAAATTCACTCTATTATTCAAATAGCAGTAACTATAGCTAAATGGATATAAGATATCAAAAAATTATTAATATTTTTAAAAATTAAAATAATTTTTCAATATTATCAAATAGCATGCATCTATATAATTTATATTTAAAAATAACATAATTTATAATATTAATTACTAGTTTAATAACATAATTTACATACTATGGATGAATTAAATCAACAAATTCCAAAGAAACACAACATATATATGTATGGCTATGTAATATGAAATCATTCTCATAGTATTTGGAATATTATAATTAATTATATTTTATGAAAAAATTAAAATTTTATTATATATATACATATTATAACTATATATATACATATATATTATATGTATAATATGTATAGTTATAATTATATAAAATTATATTACATAAACTATTATATATATACATATTATAATATATAAAATATATATATATTCTCCTGAACTTTGGGGTCGAGGAGAATTGAATTCTCCCGAATCTCAAGGTTGGGGAAATTCATTTTCTCCAAATCCATGGATTCGGAGTTCTTTGAACCTCTTGAATTTTAGGATTCGGGAGTTTGGGATGCCCCGTATCCCGGGATTCAAGGAACTCCAAATTATTCGAATCCCAAGGTTCGGGGCATTCGCCAGGCCACGAACCCCAAGATTCGACACTTCGACAATTTTGGGGTTCAGGGGTTGGGGGATGCCCCGAACCTCAGGGTTCAGGGCTTGAAGGCACCCCCAAAGGTATTTTTTATTTTTTAATTAATTTATTTTTTTAATTCATCTGTCGTGTATGTAAATTATGTGATTTAACTAGTGATCGATGTTATAAATTATGTTATTTTTAAAAATTAATTATATAAATGCATGTTATTTGATAATATTGAGAAACTATTTTAATTTTTAAAAATATTAATAATTTTTTATTATCTTATATCGATCTACTATAACTGTTGTTATTTGAATAATAGAATAAAATGACTATGATGATGGTGGGTGAGAAAGTGGGTGTACGTGCTTGAGGAGTAATGGTAAGTGATTGATTGTCAACGATTTAAATCAAAAGTAAATATGAATTTTTATTTGAAGATATTTTAAGGATATTAAAAATGAGTTACGAAAAACAAAAATTATGGGTAGAAATAGAATTTCGCTAGGGACCCGGGCGTAACGCGTAAGTTTGGCAAAGCAAAATCCTGAGTTAAGCCGTCCAGTCCCAAACCGTGCTGACATTGTTGTCAGCCAACCCAATGGCTCTGCAAAAAGTACATGAAAAGTAGTCCAGCAAAGAAAATGTGGAGCATTGACTCTAGTGTTGATGGTATTGGGGGCCTAAGGGGCCATTGTGCCCTAAATGTTGAATTAATTAAGGTTTTAATTGATTGGCCATCCCTCAATTATTTATGCGGTCCTCTACATTATGACTTTGGAGTAGAACCAATTGTTGTTTAATTTCCCTCTTTATTGTCTTCCAGTGGCTTTCGACAATGTGGGCACCCACAGAGCTGCCTTCCCTGTTAAATAAGAGATTTTTTTTCTAAAAGAAAAGAGTAATGTATGTGTTATATATAAATATATATTAATAACATTGATAATTTGACCATATATATTATAATTTATTTTTTGATTTACTTTATTTAAATAAAATTGTAGTTATGGAATCTAAAGACATGTCTTTTAATTTAAATTTAAAAAGATATATTTTTAAATTTTAAAATCATATATTTTTTATATTAAAGAGTTGTGATATTTTTAAAGAATAAGTCGTTTCTCAAATGATATGATCTTTCAAAAGATTGAGTTCTTTAGTTTTGTTTTTATTGACAAGCACTATTTCATAGTTTATAAATAGATTAATTTGGATAAAAGAGATGCATAATGAGTAAAAATAACTATTATTTCTTATTTTGATAATTGTAGTTTTCTTTCTCTACTTTCTTATTGATTTCAATTGGCGGGTTTGAATTTTTAGTGGTAGAAGAGATCAAAAAGTTCAATTTTAATTTCTAAGTTAGATATTATATATATCCTGAGATTAGAATTTTTATGAATCATTGCACTTTCTAGGGAAAATTAGTATAGTAAAAATAATTTTCTGAAAATACCTTGCCTAACACGATCATTTTTTTACTTTAAATTTGTTTTAATTTTTATTTTATTATTTTTCTCTGTATTACTGCGCGCGACAGCATGTGTTTATTCAAGTGAATTTAATTAAAGGTGAGAATTATGAGACAATTATAATGTCCACTTTTAAAATAAGAAGAAAATATATCTTTTTTTGTCCAAAGTATATATGAAGAGTAAATTTAAACATAATTATCCTAAAATTCTGCCCCACTTCCATAAAAGCGGGCACTTTGTGGCTTTAATAGATATATTTTTTACTCCACTTAAACTAGCAGAAGATAAACAATCGATAATAATAGTAAATTATTTAGTTATGGATGCAGTCTTGCTATTAATTAAATAATTGAGACCCTTATTATTACCCATGCAGGGTACGTAAGCCTTGACAACAGACTATGATAATTTCCTTTATTAAAATAATAGGATTCAAATCTTTCAATAATAATCGCGATAAGTAGTGCAAGTCTATATATATATATATATATCTCATATGATCATCATCATCATCATCATCTACTACAGTAGTGCGTCACCGGCCTATGGACTTTGCAGAAACTCGTCTATCATTTGAAGCGCAACTCTCTCTTCTTCACTCATCTCAACCGTCAATGCCGAACCCGCTGGAGGCGACTCCGACGATTGCCGGCCCATCACCTCTTCGGGTCGAGCATGAATCTTCTTCTCCAGCTCGACCGTCATAACCCAACTCGAATCGGAGCACGCCCCGGCCCGTTTCTGCCAGACTCCGATGTGCGAATTCTCGGTGTCGAGCCTCAGACATGTCAGAGATGGCGAAGGAGCCTTGCCGCATTTTCGAAGCTTCGCACGCAGGGCTTCCGATAAGTCCACTGACGACGTGGAAGCCTTCTCGACGTCGGTCTCTGGATTTCCTTCCGAATTGCGTGTTACGGGGAAGTTGGTCTTGGCGTTTCTGCCGTTCATCAAAATGGAGGCTTGGTCGTAGGCTTTGGCTGCATCTTCGGCGGTGTCGAATGTCCCTAGCCATATCCTTCTCTTTCTGTGCCACACCGATCAAAGCAGATATGTTTAGAGAGAGAGAGAGTAGATAGTAGTTGGTTAATTAAGGAGCTTACAGTAAAGGATGGCGAATTTCAGATACCCAAGATCCCCAGTGACGCTGCCTGACCCCCCTGAACTTCTTTGATTGTACCATGCTTCAACTAATTCACAGAGAGAGAGAGAGAGAGAGAGAGAGAAGGGAAGTGGAGAAGGGAATATATAGATGCAGAAGGGGATCGGTGAAGAAATAACAAGTCCCATATATATATAGAGTTTGATAAATTAAGGGGCATTAAACAACTTTCCCTACAAGTCCCAAGTAATGAATTCCACATATAATTAATTAATTAAATCTATGGACGTTTTATGTGGTTTAGCCCTACCCACCCACCTAGCTAGCTAGCTAGCTACATTCAGTGTCCTGTCAGCTCCACCTGCACCTTCTGCAATATTTTGGAGTATTTCTTTCTGCATTTTATTTTGAGTGGTGTTATTAATACTGTTAAAAGAGTTCTTAATACAGTAAAATAAAATAAACAATGTGAATATTCGTAAAAATTGTTTATAATACAAAACAAGAAATTAACAATTTTTATAAATAATTATGTTTTTTTAAATCTAATTTGTTGGGTTGGGTTAACAACACTTTTGAGGTCCACTTTTCCTATATATGTATCTTTATCATACGCTCAATTTATTTTATTTTTTACTTTTGATCACTATGCGTGATAGATTGTATTCTAGATTAAAATAAATGACAAAATGAATATTTTAAATCACTAAACTAATTAGACTCTATCCACTCAAATTAAATAAAGCATAAAAATTAAAAAAATTACATATAATCAATTATATATTATCACAGGTCTTAATTTCACTAAATTAAGGAAAGATTATTATATAGTCGCGTACATGTATTTTAGTTTTCAATTCTCTCTGTTCGTAATTATATTGGTTTTTCTTCACTTTTTTTTATCTAACTTTAGAAGTCTGACATGTCATAGTTGGTGCTATATATATAGTTACTCAATTTTAAACTGAAGAAAAATTACAAACAAAAATCTAGAACTAATTATCTGATGATCTCAACAACACGAGAGACCATAAATGGTGGACAACACTTAACATAATAATAATAATAATAATAATAATAATAATAATAATAATAATAATAATAATAATAATAATAATAATAATAATAATAATAATAATAATAAAGGCCACTCTACAACAAATTTTATTTTTGAGGCAATTTTTAGACACATTTGCAATTTGTCTTAAGTATATATTTCTAAATGCATTAATCTTTTCTGCCTTTAAAAATTTACATTGGAAGCATTTTAGAAAATTACCTCTATTATCTGTGTTTAAAATATAATTATTTGAGACATTTAATCCTTTTTGCCTCTATAAGATATTTTTTTAGAGGTAAATTTTTATTTTGACCTAAAAATATATAGTCTTTAAAGGCTTTAATTTTTTTCCCCTCTAAATGTACATTAGAGACATATCAAAAAATTATCTTTATTATATATATGCCTTTAAAACGTAATTATTTAAAACATTTAATTCTTTTTGCCTCTATAACAATTTTTTTAGAGACTTCAAAATTTTTGCCTTTAATATACGTACCTTTGTTGTATGCCTTTAGCAACATATCCATTAGAGGCACCTAGCTAATTAATTAATTTTCTTATATAACATATTTTTTAGATACAATAAAATTTTTGCCTCTAATTATAAGTTTGTTATTTGCTTCTATTACATATTTATTAGAGGCTCTTAATGTTTGCATCCTCTACAAAAAAAAAAAATGTTTTAGAGACACATAAAATTTCTTCCTATAACATATTTTTGTTATCTTCCTTTAAAACAAATACTAGAACTACTTAATTTTTTTTTTTTGTCTTCTTTGTAACAACACTTTGATATATCAATATACACTTAACTTTTATACATTCGTAACTTATATATATATATAGCAATATATATATAGCATAATTAAATGCATAAGCAACATAATATTTTATAGAATTTTAAAATATTTACTTTTTAATATGTTCAATAATAGAAAATAATGTTAATGGTGTTGTAACTTATAAATAGTAGATGATGGAGTTGATGAGTTATGGTCTTGAGCTTAAATAGATTAGGTCTCTCTCCCTCTCTCTTATTATTCTTTTGCTTCCTTGGGTGTAAAAGGTGAAGTCTCTCGTCTTAAGGACTTCCACATTACTTTACGCACGTGGGAGGAGTTAATCACGATATATAGCAGCATATCGGGTAGGAGGCATAGTATATGGTACCCACAAAAAGCCACCTCTACAGGAGGGTGAAATTCCTACACTGCGACTGTTATGATTTGAACCTGCATCCTTAAGTACAATCTGTTACTTAAGAACAAACTGTATTACGCCCGTGAGGCTATTCTTTTGCTTCCTGCTTATATGATAGGAGCAATCAACTATAGTAGAGTTGATATAAAGCGACTAAAATTGCGTCTTCCTAGTTTCCCCCTAATTTCGATGCACGGAGATCTTCCTATAGATCATATTAAATATAGGCCAAAAACACATGAATTTCCCTTGATTTTGTCCGTTTATCTATTTGTGCCTGAACTTGGAACTTACTGTGCTCTCCAAATTTCAATTTAAGATCTATTACATCCCTCAAATCCCAAAATTCAAAATTCTACACGTGACATAGATAAAATTTTATATTAATATAATATATATTAATAAATTATACATAATTATTTTATCATTAATAAATCATACACAATTATTAAAAAATATATATATATATAGTAAATATAGTGGTTGTTATATACCAATACAATATATATATGTTATATATATATCTGCAAAAATTTAAGTGATATTTTCTTTGTATTTCAGTTTTCAGTTTTTAGTTTTAAATTTATTTTTAATTTTGCGTTAATAATGCTTGTTTTGAGATTTTTAAAAATGTGTTCTTTTTATCATTCTAAAAAACTATTTCTCTAGACAACGTGTTTGTTTTAAAATTTTATAAAATGTTATTTTGTGATATTTTATTTAAGAAATTTGATTATTAAATAATAAAATCAACTCTTTTTAATATAACATTTTATATTAAATATTATTATAGATAATATGTGTAATACACATACTAATATACTATACCCAATATATATTTTTAATTATAATATATCTATACTATATTTTTAAAATTTAAAATAAATATATAATTTTATTTTCTAAATTTAAGAATAAATTTTTCTTTGTTTTCTTTTTCCTTTTTCTTTTATATTCTCTCATGCACTTGCTTCTTCTCCGACCCCGACAACTACAGCCAGTCGGAGATTCACATGATCAGAGCCTACGATTAAAAAGTCCAAACTAAGAGGGTTAATATACACAAAAATGAGCCAGATTTAATGGCTAGATTTTAATAGATCTTATTTTTAATTTTCGACCAAACGTAAAAAACGCAATCAGTCGCCACCAGCCACCATGGCCTATGGTTTCATGGCTGTTGGTCATCGTTTGGATGTTGCTTGGCCGACCGACGATCATCAAGCCATTATCACTTGCTTGCTCCTCCATGGTCGTTGTCTGCCAAGCCTCATCAAGACACAATCGACATCATCAAGCCATCATTGTCGATTCCATGTGGCTGCTGACGATGTAGGATGAAAAAGGAAAAATGAGGAGTCGACAACGATGGTGATAATAGGCGAGGTCGACGGCAACAAGAAGAGAAGAAAGAGAGAGAAAGAGAGATGATGGGTTCTGCGATTGGGTTTGAGGGTAGGGGGTAGGGGGTGGGGGTGGTGTTTTCCGCATTTTGTGTTTTTAGTTAGTTTTGGTTAAAAACACCAAAAATAATAAAATGTTATTTTTAGTTTTCTTTATGATTTTTTTTTATTTTTAAAAATTAGTTTTTTAAAAAAACAAAATAAATGTGTTTTTAATATTTAAAAAAATTAAAAATTAAAAATAGATTAAAAATAACAAAGAGGACAGGGTCTTAGCTGCTCGAGAGACTCATTTCATCACTTATTCTCCTTAAATGTGTGTGGTTTCACACGTGGTACTTGGGGGAAGATGTGGTGCCTGATGGGTCCAAAATCCTAATTTGAGAGATATAAGTCTTTCATTGTAATTTGAGGAACACAATAGATCTTCCCAAGCATAAATAATAAAACAGAGGAAGTTTAAGAATTAATATGGATGTGTCTTTAGCCTATTAAATAACAAAAAAAAAAAAAAAAAAAAAATTGGCTGAATTCGTCCCTCTCCCTAGGACTAGCTACACGTGTTGTAGATATGCAATAATTACCTCTGATGATATATATATATATATATATATATGGGGTTGCTTGGTTTTCCTCCATTGCATTTTGGCTTACGTCAGAACTGATCTGATCTGTCGTCTTTGTTTGTGGGTGCATTTGGGTTTGGCATGCCATGCACAGTTGCTTGTTCTGGTTTTTGTGTTTTCTTCGCCTAACTGTCTGTCTGGTGCTTTTTTTTTTTTTCCTTACGTTGTAAGTTAGCTGAATCGGCCGACACTCTCAATATGCCACCAATGGCCATCCCAGAACATGCAAAGACTTGACAATAAATGGTGGAGAGGAGGTCATTTTTGTTGTTGAAAGTTCACTTTCGATCCAATTGCCCATATATATATATATATATATATACAGTACTTGTTCAATGATTCACTGTTCTTTTCGTTTTCCTCCTATCTGGCCTTCCTGTTGACATACGCTTCTTAATTTCAAGAACATGTATACATACATATATATATATAGTTGTAATTAATTTTTTTGCTTAATTTAATTATATTTGGTTGAGTGGGAATCGAATGTACTGATATGATGAATTAGGAAAACAGCAAGGTACATGGTTATTATGAGTATGCATGCATGCTGGAAACGAAGTATCATCCATCGTCAAGATGAAAACGACCGAGGCAAAATATATATATTGACTTGGAGGCACATATATATATATATATATGTTAGGATTTAGGATCCACTATTAAACACACAAACAAATATGAAAATTTAACGTGAAAAACTTAAATTAAGAAAAATTACAAGTAAAAAATATAAAATATTACTAAAATTATATTAGTACAATAATTTTTAAGATAGTTATTTATAGACTTAATACTTATATGTAAATGTATATAAAAAATTATATTTTAATAAAAAAGTGAGTCAAGAAGATAATTCTTCAATTGAAGATAAATTCTAATCACAATCAAATTTAAAGTTTTAATTATGGTCAAATTAAAAGTCACAATCTCTTATGAATTTAAATTTTGGATCACAATTATGATAATCTCTACCTTGACACAAAGTTTAAATATGAAATTATTCATAATTATTTTTTCTAGTAAAATCACAAAAAATTAATCTCTCTAATTAATAGCAATCAAATCCACACAAAAGGGAATACCAACTAAATTCACATAGTACTCATTGCGGTGGATATTTTTAGACACACTCAAAGCATAGGCAATAAGATTAACCTCAACATTCCTTTGAGGGGGTTTGATGTTCTTTCTCAGTCTATCTTTTGCAATACTGTGATAAATTAATATTTTTTTTTAGACTTAATTTGAAACTTGACTTAATTTGATACGAGAACTTAGATATATGGTTATTATCAATTTCAAAAAATCTACTTGAATATCAAAACGCTACTAAACTATAAGCTGCATCTAAATGTTAGAATTTTGTTGATTTGTAACCTTTGATTTTTCTGAAAACAAACCACAAAACATGACAAATTAATCCAAAATAATATTTCTGCTAATTACAACTTTAGATACTTATGGATCCCATAATTTATAACCATTAACACTAGATTTATAACTAATTAAGGAAGACACACCGTTTGGATCTTAGTTCCAATTTTTCATCATCAACGTGGGCAAATGCAAAATATTTAAAAATTTTCAAATCAAAATAATTTGTGGAAGTACCAAACTATACTTTTTACGAGTTTTTTTATCAATAACAAAAGAAGGAGATTGATTAACTAAAAAACATGTCATATTTGCAATCTCAGCCAAAATAACTTAGGATAATTGGAATTAGACAACATACAATGTATCTTTTCCATCAAGTTTCTATTCATTCGCTCAATTACACTAGTGGCATGCATACTTAGAAATGTTAAATGGCTTAGAATTCATTCTTTTTTTGCAGAAATCGTTAAATTCATTTCAACAAAATTATAAACCATTATGTGTGTGGAGATGCTTAATATGTCTTTCAATTTGTTTTTCAATCGTAGTGTTCCACTGTTTCAAAGTAGAAAAAACATCATCCTTCAGCTTAAAAAGAATACCCAAACTTTTTTACAAAAGTCATCAATAAAAGTTAGCATATATTTGGCACTACGTACCTATAGAGGGTACTTTAGCAAGACCATAGAGATCGAAATGGATATAAATGTCTCTTTCGTATTATGAATACCTTTATTAAATTTGATTCGTTTTTACTTATCAAAGATATAATACTCAAAGAACTCTAATTTTTCAGTACTATATATATCCTTCTAGAAATCCTCTTTTGCTCAATTAAGTCATAACTATTTTACTCTTATGTCCAAAACGCATGTGTCACAATTGAGTGATATAAATCTCTAATAAAGAAGAAATAGTAATATTAGCTTTACCTGTAATAGTAGAACCTTACAGAACATATAATTTACTATACTATTTTTTATTTTTCATTCTAACAAGAGCACCTTTACTGATCTTAATGACGCCACATTTATTAATGAATTTGTACTCATTTAAATTAAGAGTACTCAAGGAAATAAGATTTCTCTTAAGGTCGAAAATATGTTTAACATCAGTTAAAGTTCTAATAATACTATCAAACATTTTAGTTTTAACTATTTCAATACTAACAATTTTATAAAAAGAATATTAAAACATCACCAGTAGTTAAATTTTAAACATGGAAAACCAGTTCCTATTATAATTGGTAGCTTATATACATGTCGATTAGAAAGCAAAACATTATCGCATTACTGGCTGGTTTGTTGATGTTTGTGGTGGGGGCCGGGTGATTAACCTCAAGCTAGCCTCAGCTAAAATGATCTCACATTATACAAATGAAGTATTTCATACTTTGGCATTAGTTGGGTGAGCTAGAAAACAATTAGATGTGGTGAGTTTCTAAACCCACCCGAACCCTGTGGGCTGTGGTTTTGTGAATTAGTTATTTTCCAATTCCATGTACGTATTGTCTACTGGAATACTCGTCCAAATTTCCAAATCAGCTGGTTCAATGGCACTTACAGGAGCTTTATCTGGCAACAACTACTCTTGAGTTCTAATTGTGCTTTAAAGTGTACTAATTAAATGGATTTTTAAATATTTATAATAACTCACAAAATCATGCAGATCATGTAATTATACAGAACATCAATATAAAAGACCTTGGCGTATATCCCACCATAAGTTTAGTATTGCAGGAAATTCCTTAATTAAACTCTTAGTCCCAAATCAAACCCTGTTTACATTGCTTCAGATGAGATAAAATGGCAGCAGCTCAATCACCCTGCTAAAATAGTACATGGAAAAGCAGCCCACCAATGAAAATGTAGAGCATTGACTATAGTGTTGATGGTATATGGTCCTAAGGGGCCATTGTACCCTAAATGTTGAATTAATGATGGCTTTTAATTGTTTGTCCTTCGGAGACATTTGAGTGGAACCAATTGTTTTTTAATTTCCCTCTTTATTATCTTCCTGTGGCTTTGGACAATGTGGGTACCCACAAAGCTGCCTTCCCTCCTAAATAAGAGAATTTTTATTTTCTTAAAAAGAGTAATGTATGTGTTTATTCAGGTGATTTTTTTTTTTTTGGTAAGTAAATTATATTAATAGAAAAAGTAAGAAAGTGTCTATAATTTACACTAAAACATCCCTTGAACAATTAAAAAAAATAAAATCAAACCAATGAAAGATACAAAATAACAAAGATAACACAAATATTACCTTATAATATATGAATAGAAAATATGAAAAGTAGTTTGATCATCAAGTTGGATCAATAAAAACTAGACTTGTTGTACTAGAGCCTTTTTTTGCTCTTTCTCCACGGCATTCTTTTTCTTCAATCAGGATTTGGATTTCACAGGCACATACATTGAGTTGGACCTATTTGTTTTGTCTAATATGAAATTTTCATTCTCCACACAATCTTTCATACCCTTATTTTCAATATCCATCTTTGCCCCATCCATAGCTTCTCTGTCAATAGGGAGGGTCAATTCCCCATGCAGAAGAATATCTATATTTTCCTCTAGTAGTGAACAAAATCTATTCTCCATCGCCGAATGCACCTTAGCTGACTAAAAAGGAGTGGCCTTAGATGCACATTAGTAATCATAATTAGGGATGCATGAGAAGGTTATGTCCTATATATGAGTAGTAGACTAGGTTGGAACCTCTTTTTCTTTGAGTAACCTCAACCCTTTTTCCCTTATAATTAGCAAGAGTAGCCTTATCCTTTTGAGAATTGCATGTCTCATCTTGGGCCGAGCGAGGAATCTTAGGCTAACCAAAAAAGCTATGGCCAAACCCATGACAATGATAACACATAGAAGGAACTCATTGGTATTCTACCAGCAAATATGCAATTTTGGACTCCCCCTAATCTAATACGATGAACATGGAGAAACAAAAGATGCATGTATCTCTACGCACCCCGTAACAAACCCCAATTTAGATCTATTCTCAATCGTGGGGTTCGCTTGAAGTGGTTTCCCTAGCCCACTAGTGATAACAACAGTACCTTGTATGGACGTCCCTCCAAATGCACGTTATGAATTTTGACCCTATGGGAATAGAAGAGTGAGATTCTTGTGAGAGGATACCCTAGGTTACAAACCCCAATTTAGATCTATTCTCAACCGTGGGGTTTGCTTGAAGTGGTTTCCCTAGCCCACTAGTGATAACAACAGTACCTTGTATGGACCATCCCTCCAAATGAACGTTATGAATTTTGACCCTATGGGAATAGAAGAGTGAGATTCTTGTGAGAGGATACCCTAGGTTCCCAACATTTAAAAAATAAAGGCTTACTCACAAAGTATCAAGGACCAGTATCAAAAACACCTTTCTAGGTAAATTTTAAAGGTGAGGTAATTACTTTTTATACCCATATATTTTGATTTTGCAGGAAACAAATTATAATTACTTGATATTTGATTATGTGTATTATGTAAATTTGATAATGTGGTTATGTTGTGTTTGGACAAACAATTCTTCAAATTCTGTTATTTCAAATACTTGCATTCAAATTATTCTATTTCTTAAATTCAAATCTAATTAAGGTGGAATTGAACTCAAATTCAAATGTTTCCAATAATACTGTAGCAAACTATGAATTTGAAGTTTAACTGGCATATATAAGAGAATTATGATGCAAACTTTAAAATACAAACTATATATATATATATATATGTTGTCCAAACTGTTACTCCGGGCACCAATGCAATGAATGAATTGTGTAAAATAATTTTTGTTTTTTGTTTTTGTTTAGGACCAGAAGTGTCACTCTCATGGAGTTATGGCTCCATTATTAATATTAAATATTTGGGACCCTTACTTTTAGGTTAGGGTGCCATGAAAATTAAATACCAGAACATGCTGCCACTAAACTAATCCAAGAGGTAAGATTAAATATATATTTTTGAGACATACCCACATGCACATAAAAAAAGTGCGTGGAAATTAGAATTTGAAAATGACCCTTCACCAAAGTGAAGCATCTTACTGAATACTGTCCTCCGTCGACCAACAAATTTGAGATCACACTTTATTTTATATAACAGTAAAAGTTTTTTTTTTTTTTTTGTAAACTTTTGATTCTTTTTTTTTTTTTTGGAAATTATTTAATTTTATAAAATTGGAGCTCTCTATAAATTAATTTCTTTTTCTCAGGATTGCAAGGATTCATGAAGGTTAACTTTGAGTTTAGAATTATGATTTGTACAAAAAGGGAAAAGAAAAAAAGAAAAAAATATTTTTATTCAGAAGCATGGGATATTGATATTGGTCTATATATATGCTTCTGCAGTGAATAGTGATGCAATAGAGAGTGTTTATTACTTGAAGATGATTTTTAGGCCCAATAGCTGCAGGCTTTTTGAATTTCTTAGCTGAAGCCCATATACATTTTCAGGCTCAGCCTCCATTGTTTTCAAATACAATATTTTACTCATTATTATTATTTTATATTTTGATCATCAATGTTTTGAAATTCGAAAGAAAGAAAAAGCATCAAGGTTAATGGTCAAATTGTGATTTATTTTTATTTCATAAATAAATATGTAATAATTAGGATTTAGGTATAAAAAATAAAACCAATAAAGTTCATGACACAATATTATATATAATAGACTTAAAATTTTATTAATTACCATTATACTATAAATCATTCATTAATTACAAAAAAAAAAAATTGAAATTACATCAATAATATCCAACTCACCTATCATTATAAATATTTTATAATTGAATTGTTCTTTTTCTATTTTAAATAGAATAATAATGCTAATTATTGTTAATAGTGAAGATGCAGTAAATATACCTTATTTCGAATAAAATATATTTATTGACTTTATTTTTAATTCCAAGATGATTTATTAGCTAGTTAAATATTTTAAAATATGATATAATTATCATCCATTTAAATTATATAAAAATATATATATTTTTAAATTTTAATTGACTTTATATTATACTCTTCACATTAGAAGTAAGTACTGAAGTAAAGAGAGTGTTGACACACCATCGAAAACCCCCAATTTAAATATATATATATATATATATAAAAAAAAAAAAAACTTATGTATGTGTGGTGGAGGTTGAAGATTATGATAACGGTGAAGAAGCTGTTTAGAAAATGGGAAACAAAAAACAAAAATGTGTGCCGTCAAACGTGACGGTGTTTCTCACGCGCCACGGGGATGTTCTGTTTAGTGCTTGGGCATCCACGCCTTTGGAAGTTTCGAAGCAAGTGGCCACCGCGTCGTACCCTCTTTTCACACACATCACACCACTACTCTCAATAATATTAAACATTAATTTTTAACTTTTTTTTTTAATAAATTATCACTCTTATACGATTTTTCAACGTTCAGTATTCTCAATTTCAATAAAAAAATAAATTATAAATAAAAATTTTATTTTATTACACGAAATTAGACCTATAACCTATTAATATAAATATTAATTTATCGTAATTCTATCACTTAATGTATTTTTAGGCACTCATTTATATCGACTCAAGGTATGCTCTATTAAAGTTTCTATTTTTTTTTAAAAATAATATAAACTTAAATGCTAACTTCTTATAGCAATTTAGTTTCTAAGTTAGTAGTAGTCCAGACAAAATAAATGGTGGATGAATCAAATTTGATTTCTGCAGAACAAAATACTACTTATCTTTTTGTCTGGTTGCAGACGTCCAACATCTACCAAAAGGCCAAGCTCTCTCTCTCTCTCCCTCATCTCTGCCCATGTGCCCCATCTTGAATTCGCAAGCTGTGGTGATCGCCGCTGCCATGGCGGTCTCCGGCACCGTCATCCTCCTTGCTCTACGTCTCCATAAGTCCTTTTATGCCACCGCCCAATTCCCCGTCAGCCAGTCCCCGCCACCTCAATCTCTCCGTTCCTGCCTCACTCCAGGTCCCCCCCCCCACTTTCTCTCTTTCTCTCCACATATCTTCCATGAGCGAAAATGCGCAATTTTGGGTACATTTCAATATACATATATACATACAGACGTATCTTTCTGGGTTTTGTAGAGTGGAAGAAGAGGGAAGACAAGAAAATGAAGAAGAAGAAGAGGGTGCGGTTTGCGGAGGATGTGGTGGACACAGGTGGGAGCAGTGAAGAGTTCCGGAGGCGGCGGCGTTGTAGAAATAGCAACAGTTTGCCTTCAAATTCGTCGTCGAAGCAAGAAGTCGTCGGAGGAATGCCGGCGAACCGTATGGCTCTGTACAATGGGATTCTGAGGGACCGCTGCTTGGTTCATCACCGGTTGGCATACTGGCACTGCTTCTGATTTTTTGTCTTTCTGGACTTGGTGTTTCTGTACAGTTTCTGATTTTGCCCCTCTAGTTTGTGCAAATTACTCTCCCACCCCCCAGGGATTAGTTTGATTTCTCAAGCTCACATGATATGATTGTTAGAACTGTGCTGAAGTGTTAATCGGGAGATATATATATATATATATAATACATGTATTCTTCTTTCCAGTGTTTCGTTTACCTTTCTTGTTGTTGAAGCGCTCATACGAATGATATGAATACATTGTAAAAAAAGATTTTACAAGTGAGAAACGTTGGGATTTTTTAAAATAATTAAAATTCTTTATAACAATAAAGTAAAATAAAATTTGTCATTTAAGTTATAGGACATACATACACGATGTAGGCAAGGCAGAAGAGCTAAGATGACAGCTGGCTGATGAGTCTCTTGACTTAAATCGGTGAGGGAGAAACGGTTGCCGTTTGGGGGAATCATCAGTACTCATGACATGGTAACCAACGATTCGGTTCCCATGGGAACTGCTCACCAGCTGTGAGCTGTTTTTCATGCTACCTAGTTGTTGTTTCAGTGGGAATTGCTCTGCTCGCCGGTTGTTGTTTCCTAGCTAGCTGCTTTCTAATGGCAATGGCAACGGCAACGGTTGGCAAGCCAGCGTTTACCCTCCCAAAATTTTAGATCACCCAGCGACTCCCCTCACTCTTCTCGTGCCAACAAAGCAAAGGAATTTTATTTAACAAAAAATTAGAACAATCTCAACCGAATTAAGGCACTGCAAAAGACAGAATATCAAAGGGAAAAGGCCCTTTCCAAATCTTGTTTGCATATGTATTGATGTTTGCTAAAATTTGGTAGAAAGGAATGAGAACTCTCAAGACTTGCATGTAATCATCCCTCACATTATTTTGATTTTGCTAAAACTCGTAAGATATTGACTAGATTCAACAAATTGAAAAGTTAATGAATGCCTTGTTCCATGTAAACAACAATCAAATTGTCTGCAATTATCACGTAATAAAGTTATTCTATCTTGAGATTACTGTTCTTGCAAAGTCTTCTATTGCTCGTGTTCTTAATTTCGACAAAAAAGATAAATCGTATGTGGAGTATTTGTCTCACTGCGCAGGGTAAAGAATTAAACTCACGACCTACTAGTACGAATCTCAACTTATGATAGCGCAACCACTTAACCTATGCCTTAGGAGCAAAGTTACCCATCTTAACCTCATCACAAGTTGTCCAACCTTTAAATTAGGAATTGACGGGCTTGATGATATGGTTATTTTCTGTTAAGCCTTGAGGACTGGCCCTTGGCCATAAGTCTCAAGCCCAGCCCATCAGTATCACCTGGCAAGTACTTACACTACCCAGTTTAGCAACTCAGCGTTGAAGTCCAAAGTTCAATCCAGACTTCTGTTCCATCAAATCAGGTTATTCTCATTCGACTTATAAACATTAGGGGGAAGGGCCCATGTTTGATAATTATAGTTTGATTTATTATATATGGAAATAAATGTAAATAATATAATAATAATATTAAGAAAGATGTGATTAGGGCTGACAATAAGCCGAGCTAGGCCTAGCTCGAGCTCAGCTCGATTGATTTTAATTTGGCTCATAGCTCGGCTTGGCTCGAAATTAACTATTACCTTATTTTTATGTATATATATATTTAAATAATATATTTATAAAATTATTAAGTATATATTTATATTATTGAGTATTAAGTAATAAATATTTTTTATTTAATAAATTTATAAAATTAATATATATATATATAAGTATATCGAGCTGGCTCGTGAGCCAAATGAGTCGAGCTAATGATAGCTCAAGCTCGACTCATTTACTAAATGAACCAAATATTTGAGTTTAAACTTGACTTATTTGTATTATGAGGTAGGTTATTGAGTCAATTTTCGAGTCGAATCTTGAACTAGCTCACGAGTAACTTGACTCATTGTCAGCCCTAGATGTGATCATTGTATAATGAATTACATGTTAGAATTAGTTACGTAAACTAGCCACCAAACAAAGATTAAGATGTGTTTAAGTGCAATTTATGCACATGAAACTGAAAAATTGGCCACCCACTTCAGTCTTCAGTAACCATTACGTAGAACCTCCACTCCTCAAAACTCAAATTTCTTAAGCAACCAAAAGAGCTGAATACACATTTTAGGACAAGTTCCAACTTTTAATTTTCTTTCAATTTAAAATTTAGAACAAAACTACAATTGAATGTGATTATTGATAAAATTAGAAAATTAATTTAAAATTAAAATTAGATAATATATACTATCAATAAAATAAAGAATTCACTCCAAAAATCAAAAAAGGTAAAACAATGATTCAGATAAAATCTACCCAGTTTGTTGCATATGCTTGGGGATTGGCTTGTTACATCTAAGAAGTGGTGTAATTTTGTAGTGGCCCACTACCGGATAGTCCCGCTAGCATAGGATATCCGAAAGGAGGTCATCACAAGTGTGATATAGAACAATAACATACAACACCATAATACTATCCTTAGATAAACTCAGCGGAAGCTAACATAAAGGTTTACAACATCTTAGACCATAGTCTAAACAAAATGAAATACAAGGGCACTAACAAATTTTACAACATAAAATTTCCTCACACTTGCCCTCATCACAAATGCTAACATAGACCATCTAATTTGGAAGGTCTCTGTACACTTCTAACCCTGGGCTTTAGCCCCACTGGGCTCGCCCTCAACCACTGCTCTACTTGTACCTGGAATGACATGAGAGTAAACAAGGTGAGCCACAAGGCTCAGCAAGTGTATTTATAAAGCATGGAGATATAGAATCAAAGGCAGGGATAATCAAGATAGAATAAACAACTCTATGAGGAGATATTAGTATAACGCGACTCATAAGTTCTCGGTTTACATTAATTTCCCATGCCGTGATTATTACATATATTATGCACTCGTTCCCATGCTCATGCATATGCACCAATAGTAGGGAATTTTTTTGCATAATTCTCAAGGCTCTCACAGCCTATATATATATATATCCATTCATGAATATATATGCATCATGAAAATACATCAACAAATGATAACAATTTGAGCCACGCCTTCTGGGTTGATGGCCACCTCACCCGCGTCAAGCGCTCATAGGATATCCTTTCTCATCCACGGACTTAGCCGTCGCGCAAAATAATAGGTGCGCAAATCAGTATAATCATGCATCACATATGCATATCCCCATTTCATGTCAATCCTCAATGATTAAGAAAAATCTCAAATCATGCTTAACATGCACAATTACATAAATTAAAGTGTGCACTATCTTATGATCACAGGGTAAATTTTAATACATTTATTGACTCATACTTATAGAAATGCCCAAACCAATATTTACGGTATATTTTTACCCCAATAATAATCGCAAGGAATCAAAATTTATACATGCAAGAAACACTAAATCTTGCATGACACTAGACCCTAATGAATAAATGTCATTCCTTAAGAAATGTAGGGTGACACAAAACCCTATTTAGATTTTTGCAATGTTCAACAAGAAAACGAATTAATATTGCAAGATTTATCGAAATAAGGAAAATAAAACCCTTTTATCCAACAATGAGGGTTATCAAGAATAATTCAAAAAAACAATGGAATAACTATACAAAAATCATAATTTTAAACGTAGGAAGGATAGACTACATAGGAAGAGTTGAATAACAACATATTTCAGAAATTTCCAGATTTCAAGCATATTTTCAAAAATCCAACCTGGGCTCAATATTTGGTCAAATACCACAAACGATATACCAAATCAAAGCCTAATGAGTCTAGTTTCTGGAACATCAACTGGATTTGAAATCGGAAATAACCACAAGGAGATATTCCACAAAAACCGAAACAAGGCAGAATTTGTAACAGTAATTTACAGAATTCTACATAGAATTCAACAAGGTTGTTATGGGTACAAATCATAACCAAAAATTTCAAATCTTATACCGAATCGAAGCCCATGAAGTATATTTTATAGAAAAAAATAAATGGATCACAATTTGGATATAACCACAGAGCATTATACCCCAAAAACCGAAGCAAGAACAGATTATTCAAAAACAGAGCAGAAAATTTCCAGATTCTGGGCAAGAATTTACAAGGATACTGTAGGCTCAAAACATAGCCAAAAATTCTAAAAAATTTACCAAATGAAGATTATCAAGTCTAGTTTATATAGAAACAAACGGATCTTGAATCGGATATAACCACAGAGAGTTATACCCTAAAGAGTACAACAAGGTCAGTTTACTCGAAAGCAGTAAAATTTCCAGATCTTAGCAGGGATTTACAAGGCTATAACATGATCAAATCTTAGTCAAAAAAATCGATTCTTGTGTCTAAAATTGAGCTTAAGATGTCTAGTTTACAACCCAACAAATGGATCTCAATTTGGATATAAACACAAGGAGTTATAGACCAAAGAACATAACATGGTCAGTGAATCCGAGAATAAGAATTTAAGAGCAACAACTTAAAAATGAAGGAAACAAGCCTTCTAAGATGGAAACAAGGTTCAAGAACTTGCATTAAAAGATAAAAAAGAGAAGAAAAACTTACACAATCATAAGGAGAAGAAGAAGAAGAAGATCTTGAATTTGAAACAAGAAGGAAGGGAACTTGCCTTAGATGGTTGCAATCCAAAGAGATGAAGACACCCCTTGAAATTGAAAATTCCATAGTCTCCACTTAAAGCTTCAATGAAGAAGAACAATGGAGGAAGAAGAGACAATCGGGAGAGGGAGAAGAAGAAGGGAACAAGAAAGTAAGAAGAAAGAAAAAGAGGAAAAAAAATGTGGGAGACTTGTCTCCCAACTCCTTTCAATCCATCTCCCTTTTAATTTTCTCTAATTTACCCTTCATACTAACACACACAATTCACATATCTCTTACCCATTTTGGTCATTTTACCATTTTCTTAATCTTTTTTTCTTTTTAATTAAGATACCATTCTCTATGCCCATGGCCCAAGCCCAAGTCAAAATATATAGCCCAAGCCCAAGTCAAAATATATGGCCCAATCCAATTAAGGCCCAATGGACTTTTCTTGAGATTTGGGTTCAACCCAATTCATTTACACTTAAGATTTAATTATTTATCAATGGTCTAATTCAAATAAGGCCCAAACCCATTTAGCCCACAACTTTGAGACTTTTTCACACCAAATATTATTTTCATTAATTTACCCCATTACCAACTCATATAATATTTTTAACAATTAATTAATAAAGGCAACAACTCTAATGTACAAACTAAAATACCCATAACACCTAGACCCACTAACGGGTCGTTACAAATTTGTTTCTCTTGTAATTTCATGAGAATTTCATATGTATTTCCCAAAATGGGTAGTCGTTTTCTTGAAATCAATCAATATGAACAGGTACAGCCTTATGGGGGCCAGTCGTAGGTTAGGTGGGAAGTTAGAAATTTCCTCAGATTGCTGTTTGGCTACAGATGCATGAATCTCTTCTTTAGATAGTTGAACTTGAAGGAAAGTTCTCTTACTTGGAGACAAAAAAAAAAAAATGAAAGAGTGGTTGCTCCGCTTTCACCATATACCTGTCTTTGTTAATTAGCGGAGGTTGTTGACTCTAATATGATGATATTTATTTGGTGATAACCATAAAAATATCAGTTTAATTTTATTTTATTTAGTCATTGAACTAACTAACAAAATTTGACTATTCAGAAGCAATAAAAATAATATTCATAAAAAAAACGAGTGCATAATATATAATAATAACAATGATAATGAGAATAAACAAATTAACCAAAAGAAATTAAGAAGATAAAAATTCATTTGAAAATTCTTACCGCAAGTAGATAAGAGTCTCTTATCTTGCTTTATTGACCATTCGAGGGTCGGGAGCTGCAATGAATCTGGCCTTCCAATCTTTTGAAATTTAAGAGATACCCATTTGACCAGTTTATTAGTTAATGACTATTCATTCTGTCATTGTAGATTCTGCTTTGAGATCTGTTTATTGCCAATGTATAAGAACTTGCAGTTTAAATTTTATCACAAATTACGCCTAAAATAAGCAAATTTAAAAAGTTCGTGTGTTACCACTTATGAAAATTGAAAAGTCAAGTAGTAAAAGGAACTTTTTTCATTAGTAAATGAATTCCTTGATAACCATAATCATATATATATATATATATATCCCTCATGCTTAGCAATAGAAAATTAATGAAATTGCTAGACTGTTGGGCTGGGGCGTACACATACACACATACAAAATATCCCAACCACCTCTAACACAGGAAGAAAAATGACAGTTGGCTCCCACAAGATAAATCGAAGCAACACAAGCATAAAAACAGTAAAAGAAGAGGCACAAGGTTTTACCGTGGTTCACCCTAAAATAGGGCTACATCCACGTTGAGTTCCGGTTTAAGGGAGCTCACTGCACTATAATAATGATGATAGATATACACCCTCAACTCCTCAACGCTCAATACAAAATACAGCAAGATAAATATGTAAATCAGTGACAGAAATAGCTTACAACCATAAACGAGCCAACACACAAGATCTGTAGGACTCAAACAACACCAAAGGTAAGGTTGACAGCAGTAGATGGAAGAGATCTGAGAGCGCCAGTGTATCTCCATGAGTCGCAGCTAGGGTTTTAAATAGCCAAGAGAGAAGATCGGTTCTGAGAGAAAATCGGCAGATTTAGGGCTAAGGACGAATGCTGTTGTAACAAACGAAGACCGAGCTTTATATATGGGAGAGCATTGGATGGGCCATCGAGTTAACGGATCACAGGAGGTTGCTGAATGGGCCAAGCCCAATTGCCATCCATCCTTTAAGAGACTGTTGGAGGTTGCTAAGTGGGTTAAGCCCACTAGCCTTCCGTCCAGCAGCCTTGAGTTGGGGCTTCACTATCAACATTCTCCACCTTGAAGACTCAACACAAACCTGTCTAATAGTGCAACATGCTTCAACCTCTTACCTTCATCACTCTAGTTGGTTTTAGGTCAACCAACATCAATATGCAGCAAATCCAAACAGTGTTTGAATTTTGCTGTTGACACCATCTTAGTCCCCATGTTGGCTGGATTTTCTTTAGTAGGAATTTTCTGAATGCTTACCTTTCTTGTTGCAACCTGATCTCTGACATAATGGTATTTTATGTCTATATGTTTTGATCGTTCATGGTACACCGGATTTTTACACAAGTGTATAGCACTCTGATTGTCACAAAATATGTCAACATTTCTTACCAGTAAGTGGATTTCAGATAGTATACCTTGAAGCCAAATGGCTTCCTTGAATGCATCAGTCAAAGCCACGTATTCAGCCTCAGTGGAAGACAGTGCAACCAATGGCTGCAGCTGTGCTTTCCAGCTGATGCAATTGCCTCCAAGAGAAAACATATAGGCTGTTGTGGATTTTCTAGTGTCACGATCACCTGCAAAATCAGAGTCTACATACCCAACAAGATCTAGATTTTCACCTCTCTTCATATAACTTAACCCTACTCCGGTTGTACCTTTAATATATCTCAGAACATATTTCAGTGCATCCCAATGTGATTTTCCAGGATTAGACATAAAACGGCTAAGCAATGAAATAGAATATGCAAGGTCAGGTCTAGTGCTTATCATTGAATACATGATAGTCCCTATTACATTAGCATAAGGAATATCTTCCATTTTAATATGTTCAGCATCAGTTTTAGGGCATTGAGATTTTGATAAAATAAAATGTCCAGCTAAGGGGGTGTTTACAGGTTTACAGCCAGCCATGCCAAACTTGATTATTGTTTTTTCCAAATAATTATGCTGATGAATTTTCATAAAATATTTGCTTCTATTCCTTTCAATTTTCATGCCAAGAATTTTATTTGCAGGACCTAAGTCTTTCATATCAAAATTGTCATTTAATTGAGACTTTAGGTTTTTAATTTTAACCTTAGATTTGCTAATCAATAGAATGTCATCAACATAAAGAAGCAAGTATACAGGTTCATCAGATATTATAAAGTAAAAACAGGCATCATAGTTGCTCCTAATGAAACCAGCTTTTAATGCAAAATCATCAAACTTTTTATACCATTGCCGTGGGGATTGTTTTAATCCATATAGAGATTTTTTAAGTAAGCAAACATGTTTTGGATGAGCAGGATCTACATATCCAACAGGTTGATCCATATATATAAGTTCTTCTAGGTCCCCATGTAAGAAAGCTGTTTTAACATCTAATTGCTCTAGTTCTAGGTCAAAATGAGCAACAATAGCTAGCATCAATCGAATTGTTTTAAACCTTACAACTGGTGAAAAAATTTCAGTATAATCTATCCCTTCCCTTTGGGTAAACCCCTTAGCAACTAGGCGAGCCTTATACCTAATAGGATCAGATTTGTTCATTCCCTCTTTCAGTTTATATAGCCACTTACACTTTACCAACTTATGGTTTTTAGGCTTTGCAACCAGCTTCCACGTTCCATTTAATTTTAAAGATGCCATTTCCTCATCCATGGCTTGTTTCCATTTTTGGTGTTCATGTGATTTAATGGCCTCTTCATAACAAGAAGGTTCAGTAGATTTCATTTCAGCTCCTGCTATAAGAGCACAGTAGATTAAATCAGCATAGCCAAACCTAGCAGGTGGTCTTATTTCTCTACGACTTCTATCTCTAGTAAGCTGATAGTTGCTGAGATCTGATTGAGGGGTGTCTTCAGCCACCTCTTCAACTTCAATTTCACTATGGTTAGGCTCAGGATTTTCTTCTAAGTGCTCAAAATTTCCTCCTAAGTTACTGTCTAATACTGGATCAGACTCCTGAGGATCAGGAACTGTCAGCTGGTCATGGGTACCAGCTCGGTGCTCCACCTCAATATAATTTCCACCTCTATGTTCATAATGTTCTGAAGTTTCTTCTATTTTATTTGAGGATTTGCAAGGGAAGTTATCTTCATTGAATACAACATCCCTACTTATTATAATTTTTACTCCACCTGAAGTCCTATCCCATAGCCGGTATCCCTTAGTCCCTTCTTGGTATCCTAAGAATATACACTTCTTAGATCTAGGGTCCAACTTACCCTCAGACTGGTGAGCAAAGGCCTCACACCCAAAAACTTTAAGGTGATTGTAGTTTAGCTTTCTCTTGGTCCATTTTTCTTCTGGGCAAACAAGTTTTAATGCGGTTGAAGGACTCCTATTTACTATATATGCAGCTGTGTTTAGTGCTTCCCCCCATAAAGATTTAGGCAAGTTAGCAGTAAGTAATAAACATCTGACTTTTTCTAATAAAGTTCTATTCATCCTCTCAGCTACCCCATTTTGTTGGGGTGTATATCTTACTGTTCTATGCCTAAGTATGCCTTGGGAACTACAATATTTGTTAAATTCTTTGCTGCAAAACTCTAACCCATTATCTGTTCTTAAAATTTTAATTTTTCTTTCTGATTGATTTTCTACTAGAGTTTTCCATGACTTAAATTTGTCTAATGTCTGATCTTTAGATTTAAGTAAGAAAACCCAGACCTTCCTAGTATAATCATCAATAATAGAGAGAAAATACCTGTTTCCACCTTGAGTAGGTGTTTGAGATGGACCCCAAAGATCTGCATGTAAGTATTCTAGGCATGCCTTCGCAAGGTGAGTTCCTTTAGGGAAGCTCAACCTGCGTTGCTTGCCAAGGATACATGACTCACAAAAATTTATAGAGTCAGGTGTTAGAGAACCTAGGTAGCCTTGGCTTGATAAAGCCTGCATACCTTTCAAGCTCATATGACCAAGTCTCAAGTGCCATAGATCTGTTCCCTCAGATTTAACAGTGTATGCAGCAGGCAAGTATGAAGAACAACAACCATTCAAAATATATAAACCATTTTTCTTGGTACCAGAAAGAACTAACTTATCATTCTTAAATACAAACAATGAACCTCTTTCAGCTTTATAAGATAATCCTTGTTCATCTAAAGTACCAAGTGATATTAGGTTTCTTTTTAAATTTGGCACATATCTTACCCCTGTGAGAATTCTTAAGTTGTTGTCATGAAGTTTAAGTGATATGTCCCCTATGCCTTCTACTTTGCATGAATGATTGTTTCCCATATAAACTGTTCCCTTTTCATTATCATCAAAGTTATGAAACCATTCTAGGTTAGGACTCATATGAAAAGAACATCCTGAATCCATAATCCATTCACTAGAGGAAGTTTCAGAAACAGTTTAGACTTCTGCTAAACAATTTGAGGTTCCTACAGGATCAGTTGGGTTTGCCTTTTGATTTTGTCTCTTTAAGTCATAGCAGTACTTTTTAATATGGCCTTCCTTACCGCAATGATAACATTTCCATTTAGGTTTTTGTTTTCCTTTGTTATCCTTTTTCTTGCCCTTAGAGTTAAATCCATTAGATGGTTCAGAATTAAATTGCTTCTTATGAAATTTCCCTTTTGTGAATAGGGCATTACCATGTTTCTTAGAGGCATTTAATTCTAGTTCTCTAGCCTTTAGCCCTGAAATAACTAATTCAAGTGTAGGGACTATACCAGTGTATTGGAGAGCATGTTTTACCACATTATAATCATCAGGCAGAGAATTTAGTAAGATCATTGCTTCACTAGTGTCTCCTAATGCTTGATCAGTTCCCCTTAGAAGAAGAGACAACCTAGTAAACTCATCTATGTTTTCATCCATAGACTTAGAGGTGTCCATTTTGAAATTAAATAACAGACCTTTGAGATAAACTAAATTAGGGGCAGCCATAACAGCATATAAAGATTCTAGTTTATTCCAAAGGTCAAGAGGTGAGGTTATTCCATCTACTTTTCGAATGACAGTGTCACCTAGATGCAGAAAAATAAGGTTATAAGCCTCTTCCCTAATCTCAGCTGTCTGAGCTAATTGTTCCCTAGTCCATTTCCTATCATCTGGTTCTAGGGCAATTGCCAGTTTATGATGTGAGAGCAGAACCCTCATCTTTTTCTTCCAACTCCCAAAATCCCCTTTACCATCGAAAACCCCAATATCAAACCTAGTGGTAGTCATCTTGCAATCGGATACCCTAACCCCTGGTCACTACTAGAGATTTTCTCAGTAAACCCTCACTGACTGAATCTCTCATAAAAAACCCTAGAGGACAGTTACCCAAACACGAACAGAAAACAAACAGCAAGATAAACAAGGTAATCGATTTAGGGCTCTGATACCACTGTTGGGCTGGGGCGTACACATACACACATACAAAATATCCCAACCACCTCTAACACAGGAAGAAAAATGACAGTTTGTTCCCACAAGATAAATCGAAGCAACACAAGCATAAAAACAGTAAAAGAAGAGGCACAAGGTTTTACCGTGGTTCACCCTAAAATAGGGCTACATCCACGTTGAGTTCCGGTTTAAGGGAGCTCACTGCACTATAATAATGATGATAGATATACACCCTCAACTCCTCAACGCTCAATACAAAATACAGCAAGATAAATATGTAAATCAGTGACAGAAATAGCTTACAACCATAAACGAGCCAACACACAAGATCTGTAGGACTCAAACAGCACCAAAGGTAAGGTTGACAGCAGTAGATGGAAGAGATCTGAGAGCGCCAGTGTATCTCCATGAGTCGCAGCTAGGGTTTTAAATAGCCAAGAGAGAAGATCGGTTCTGAGAGAAAATCGGCAGATTTAGGACTAAGGACGAATGCTGTTGTAACAAACGAAGACCGAGCTTTATATATGGGAGAGCATTGGATGGGCCATCGAGTTAACGGATCACAAGAGGTTGCTGAATGGGCCAAGCCCAATTGCCATCCATCCTTTAAGAGACTCCTGGAGGTTGCTAAGTGGGTCAAGCCCACTAGCCTTCCATCCAGCAGCCTTGAGTTGGGGCTTCACTATCAACATAGACATTGATTGAAAAGAAAATCGAGAGACTTTCTTATTGCAAGAAGCAGTCAAATAACAGGTACATCAAACAAGCTATATAAATAATTATAACAAAAATAATTAGAAACAGGCACGCCTACACCTGCCAGCTATACAACGCAAATAGTAAAAATATGTACAATATCTAATACACCCTCTCAAGATGGACTCTGAATATATCCTTGATAGCCATATATATTGGACAAGAGTGGAAACAGCATAGAAAAAGGCAGAGCTTTAGTGAAAGCATCGGCTAACTGGTGCTTAAAAGCGTATGGGCATAAGCTTGATCAACCCTTGAGAAACCTTATCCCGAAAAATGGGATTGGAAGCAATTTGAACCGTTGCCTGATTGTCACATAAAAGAAATGGCGGGGATGAAACAGTTACATGAAAGTCCTGAAGCGACTATTGGAGCCAAACCAATTCATTGGCAGTGGAAGCTAATGCATGGCATTCAGCTTCAGCAAGACAAACGAGATACAGTAGATTGTTTCTTAGCCTTCCAAGAAACAAGGGAATCTACAAAAGCCAGTGACTGAGCGTTGCATGTCCAAGCAAGAACACCAATCTGCATCAAAAAAGGCCTTTAAACAAATAGGAGAAAAATAAGCCCCGACCAAGATGAGACTTGATATAGCGAAGCAAATGATGAGTAGCTTGCAGGTGAGGCAGGCAAGGCTGAGCCAAAAATTGACTCAATCTATGAACAACAAACGTGATATCAGGTCGTGTTAAAGTCAAATAGAGAAGATGGCCAATAAGACGTTTGTAGGCAGAAACATCAGTGAGTAAATCACCCTCAAAAGCACTAATGGAAGCCTTAGGATCCATAGGAACATAAGTCGGTTTGCAAGCTAAGTAACCAGTGTCCTCAAGTAACTGCAGAGCTTACTTTCTTTGAGATAGAACAAAGTTGCTGGCAGATCTAGCAATTTCAAGTCCAAGGAAACACTTCATACAACCCAAGTCTTTGAGGTTGAATTGACTACTAAGATAGGAATATAGGACTTTAAAGAGTCAATAACTTGAGAACTTGGACCTGTGATGACTATATTCTCAACATACACAAAAAGAGTAACAAAAGAAGAACCAGACCCTTTAGTAAACAGAGAGTAATCAGCTTTCGATTGAGAAAACCCAAATGCAACAAAAGCTAGAGAGAATTTAGAATACCACAGCCTCGAGACTTGTTTAAGGCCATAGATAGATTTGTGGAGTTTGCAAACTAAGGTACCAGCCTTAAGAGAAGACTCCCCCTGTTTGTGGTAACCAAGAGGAAAATCCTTCACATCAAGTTGAACAAGTTGCCAGTGTTGACTAGTAGCCAATGCCAACAAAACTTTAACTGTAACAAACTTAGCAACAGAGGAAAATGTGTTAAAAAAATCAAGCCCTTCTTATTGGGTATAACCCTTAGCAACTAACCGAGCCTTATATCGTTCTATAGTACCATTAAACCCATATTTGATTTTATAAATCCATCTGCAACCAATAGAGTGTTTTCCGGGTGGAAGATAAACAACTGACCATGTATGATTGGCTTCCATAGCAGCCAATTCATCACGCATAGCATACCTCCAGTGCTGAAACTTAACAGTTTGATGATAAAACTATGGCTCATATTGAGTGGAAACATTCAGCACAAAATTATTGTGAGAAGAAGAAAGAGAATCATAGGACAGTTACTTAGACAAAGGATAAGAGGTATTACATGTAGGCATGGTTGTTTGAGTCAATAAATTGCAGTGAAAGTCACGTAGATAAGATGGAGGTTTAGTGATTCTCAAGGACTTGCGAATAGAAGGAACTTGAGGCAATGGAATAGAGGAATTAAGCAGAGGAGAATCAATGGGTTGATCAAGAGAAAAAGTAGCCTGTTCAGTAGGAATTGTAGGAAAAGAAGGACAAGGATCAAAAAAAGGAACAAGTAAAACAATGTCAGGAAAAGGGTCCACTAAATTTTCAAAAGGAACCACAGTGTGAAAGGGGAAGATGTCTTCATGGAAAAGAGAAACAAAGACTTGTTTGGATTGGAGATCATAAAGTTGTAGCCCTTGATGCCTAGAGGATAACCAAGGAAAACACCCAGTCGTGCTCTAGGGTGAAATTTGGTGCGATGAGTAGTGAGTGTAGAAGCAAAGGTTAAACACCTAAAAATCTATGGGAATAGTCTACAGCAGATTGATACAAAATTTCACAAGGGGCTTTATTTTGAAGCAAAAGTGAAGATGTTCGATTGATGAGAAATGTAGCTGAGGACACATTCAGTCCCAAACTCAAGAGGGACCCTAGACTGAAAATAAAGAGCACGAGCTACATTCAACAAATGTTGATGCTTTCTTTCTACCACAAAATTTTGTTGAGGTCTTTCCACACAAGAAAATTGATGCAACACTCCATTTTCATTAAAAAAAAAATCAGCGAATGCTAATTCTGGGGCATTATCAAATTTGAAGCTTTTGATGGTAATTTTGAACTGAGTAGAAACCATATTAAGGAACTTGGGAATAACAGAAATAACATCTTACTTTTGTTTAAGCAAAAATATCCATGTAAAACGGTTGCAATCATCCGCCAATGTTGAGAAAAATCGGTGACCAGAATGAGCTGTAACATTATAAGGCCCCCAAATATCATAATGAACCAAGTCAAAAGGAGACTTAGCCATATGATTGTGTGACTCAAATGATAACCTTCTTTGCTTAGCTAAAGGACAAATATAACAAGGAGTGACTTTATTAAACTTTGTTATATCACAATGTAACCTTTCTTACAACTCATGTAATTTGGAGTATTACAAATGCCCGAATTTATTATGCCAAATGTTGGCTGAAACAGTGTTTACATGGGTAGAAACTAAGGAATTACATGCTACATTATTGAAACTTAGAGTAGTAGAATTAAGCACATATAGGCCCTCCAATCTGTCACCCTTGCCAATCATCCTCTTATTGTGTAGATCCTTAAAGAAGAACCAATCATGAAGGAAACTAATAGTAAGCTGAGAATCTTTCGTAAGGGCACTTACAGAGAGTAAATTGAACTTGAAGTGTGGTACAAACAACACATTTTTGAAGTCTAACATCACCAGAAAAATTTACAAGGATGCAAGAATGATCAGGCAATATCTAATAGTGGAATTCCGAATTAACTTTAGAGAAACAAAAGCATTAACATTGGAACAAATGTGCTGAGTAGCTTCTGAATCAACTATCCAATATTGAAGAGAGCATGGTTGTTAAACACTAGATTTTACGGGTACGATTTTACGATTTTGAAGTTGAATCGCACTCGATTTTACGATTTTACATGTTGAACACCCTTTTACAATTTTACGATTTTAACAACCTTGGAAGAGAGGATAAAATAGGACATAGAGATACTGAAAAACAAGTACCTATGGTGAAAGGAATACTTGCACCATCAGTGTCACCAGGAGGCTCGAGGGAATTAGCCAGATAATACAAAAATCATTTGTTGGAACTAATTTGTGTTAAGACTCAATATTAAGTTCCAATCGCATCCTAAGAGTCAGATTTAGGCTTAGAATGCGAGACTTGATTGACGACAATATTATTATTAGAATGAGAGATTATTATTTCTTTGTCTCAGTTGATAACCAGGAGGATACCCATTAAGCTTGTAGCATTTGTTAGTGGTATGACCATGAATTTGACAATGAGTACATAAAGGTCTATCTTTCCTAGGAGGACTATAATACCTGACATTTTTAGACTTAAAATATTCAAGAAAACAAGAAATTGCAAAGGATTATGAAAGTTTTAAGATAAAAATTTAATTTTTGAACTAAGGGTAAAATTGTAATTTTAAAAATTGAGTAAAATTGTAATTCTTGAAAAAGAAACCCAGGAACAACTTTAATTTACTAAAAGATTTAAGAATTGATGAGATTCAAGGAAAGTTCAGGGACCTAAATGAAATAAATTTCAAACTTCATTCCAACATGACTTTGGATTTTAAAACTTCTTAAATATGGTTTTGGATTTCAAATATTATTCAATTTAGTTTTGGACAAGTGACGACATAGGATTGGGAAAAAGAATCAAGGCCGCACATGGAGGGATAAGTGGCAGGGTATGTGGTGACACGAGATTGGCCCGAGATTTCTATAAATAGGACCAAGGATTGCATCCCAAGCCATACCAAGAAGATTAAGCCAAAATTATGTTGGGTTTGAGGGGTTGTGAGGAGAAAGATAAGATCTTGAGAGTAAGGGAACAATTATGCAAAAATAATGAGAGAAATCAGTAGAGAAATGAGAGAGAACGGGCTTCGCTGGAATTTTTGGATTCTCCTCGGAGTTCGTGTCAAATAGTCAGAAAAACCATGAGGTAAGTCTGATTTCTTGTTATATTCTAGTATAGGGGAAAGGAATGGACCTTTAGATTCAAACGGGAGTTGAATCAGAGCTAAAACAAGGGAAATATGGCTAAAAAACAAGAATGACCACTTGTTATCGCTAGAGAAGAAAAAGGCACGTGCAGTACACGCGCCAGCAGGGGCTACGCATAGCAACGCGTGGGGCCTCTTCTCTCGATGCGTGAATAACCCCTTTTTGCCTGAAATTTTGCATATGAACTCATCTTTTAATGACCTACAACCCTATATAAAAAATATTTGATGTTTGGTTTACAAAAATTAGTATTTTCTGTAGAAAGCTAGATTTGTTAACTATGAATAATACACCTAGGAGGTAAACAGTCAAGGTGAGTGATTTATGCATGCTTCTTGCTTCCTTTTGATCACTCTTGATTTCATTTGTGGGTGGTTTATTGTTTACATCTCATATTTTTTATGTTTCAAGCATATTCTTTCCACTTTGTTGCATTATGTTTGAACACAATGACTCTCGTGCGTGACTTGTGGCATACATATCATATTCATTTTGCTTTGTCATATATTATGTTGTTTGGTGATCGTGGCTAGTTGGTGGCTTGTAATGTGTGAATTACCACGAGACCTGTGTAAGGGGACTGACCACATGGGCGTGTATAAGGGGGCTACCTCGAGTTTGTGTAAAGGGGCCGAGGGGTTCAAACATGGCAAGTAAGAAGGCTATCTCGTGCCTGTGTAAGGGGGCCGAGAGGTTCAAACATGGCAATATCCTAGCATGGCTATCATATGAGAAGTTTTATATTAACATGATCTTGAGGGATTTCATACTTATTTCTGTATATTTCTTGGCATAACTGCATATTGTTTTTGCATGCATTGTTTCCTTTCTTGTACCACTTATTTAGATATAACTATCTAATTTGGGTGTTTCATACCCCTGAAATATTCAACGTTCCAAGTATGTCAAAGTGTGACAGGTACTCTAGGCTCTAACGCAAACAAAGGCGAAGAGATGGCAGGCGTTTAGTTTTCTTTTCTTGGATTCATTTGTACGAACTTATAATTCAAAGAGTTGTATTGTAATTAGCAGCTACGATACTTAATAAAAGGATGTATGAATATGAGTGCGTTCTACAATTGTACTACAAACAACGAGCAAAAGATGCGATGCTTATATTATTTAGTGGAAATACTAGTTATTTAGCATAACATGTTCGATTATTGCTTTTGTTAAAAAAGGATTTTCAATAATGCCCGCTAACTTATATTTTACATCATTGTGTAATTGAAAAGTGAGGCATTACAAGGACCTTTGTAATCCCACGTATTATTACTCCATCTGCTACCCTGATTATGCATTCCAGGGCTGTAATTTTCTTTGGACACATCAAATTTAACAGCAAATATCATATTATTAGCAGAATCAATATTCAAATTAAGGTTGACCCTAATCTTTCGTTGATGTTTTTCTTGAGAAATAAGCGCAAACACTTTATTTATAGGTGACAGAAAATTCATAAGAAATACTTGTCCTTGAACTTGAGAAAAAGAATCATGTAACCTCATGAAAAAAAAACATAATATACTCCATTTGATAATAGGAATTAAAATCCTTTTAACTCCATCACAAGTGCACTTGCCACAAGTAGCCTATAGTTGTTTAATAGAAATATTATGTGTGTTTTAAAAGAATACTTTTTATTAATTCGTAGTGTAAGTTTTTCATTCAATCGTTTGATAAAAAATTAAAATTTCTATATCTGAAGATGCCCTAAAATTTGTGGATGCTTTGTGTGGATTTGTATGAAAATATCTTCGATTGAGAGAGAGAGAGAGAGAGAGAGCAATGATGATGAACAGCTAAGGATTGATTATTTAGATGGATGGACTGAAAGGCTGAAAGCCAGATGTTATTTAATCGAAGTTGATTGATTACACACAGTTGGACTACTTACAACTTGGACTACTTACTTGGAGGATAAAAACAAAAAACAAATGGTTGGTTTGTGAAGCAAGCTGAACTGAAGCATAAATATATATATATATTATTGACTGGAGAGAGAGAAGCATAGAAATGAATGAAAGGTGCAACGATCCGATGATCCCATCCTATCCTATCCTGTCCTTTCCTACTTGGTGCCCATCCCATATACTTTTCACCTTTATCATCACCATCTAATCTCATGATACCATCTCATCATCATCATGTTCATTGCACCTCTTTCTTTAGTTTAACTTCCTCATTCATCCTTCATTATTATTAATTATTCATTCATTCATTCATTCATGCATCGCCCAAACTTACCTAGATAGACAGATAGATAGAGGTACATGCCTCCGCCATCGCCAATTGTCACGATGAAGGCAAATTCTAAATACATACGTGATAATATGTTATAATTAATTAAATACATCCATTAAAATGATATAAGAATCCAACCACATATCTTTTTCCTACAATGAATCCCAAAATTAAAGCAGGCGCCAGGCGGCCGGCCAGCCAGCCTGCCTGCCTGCCTTGTCTCAATTTTCATTTCTAGTCACTGCCAGACTCTTTGATATAGAAAATTAAATTTATAACATTGAATAAAAACAAATAAATACTTAAATGATAATTGTGATTAAAAAATAAAAATAAAAATAAAAATAAAAATGGTTGAAATAGGAGTAAGGTTTTGGATATGTGTGTAGAGGTTTCCTTACACATTTTTTTATATATGCTTTTGGATTATATATATATATATATATGTTGGAGGCAAAATAAAGTTCAATGTATTTAGCGCAGCAAATGTTTCATGACACGTGGGTCACCAGAATTCTTTTCTACTTCCTCATTGGTCATTGGCTCTCTCATAGTCAAATCTCTCTCCCCTATGTCTCTGTCTCTGATTCAGTCACGGCTCAACCAATTCGCTTCCATTCTTCTGCCAATTCCCAATTGAATGCAAATTCCTAACCATGCAAATTAATTAGGTGATAAATAAATCAAAATTGGATTTTTAAATACAATAAATTATATCATCCTGATCATAAACTACTTATAACTTTAATCCACTGTTTTGTTTTTAAGTTTTAGTTAAACAATTTGTTTTATATATATGCTTATTCATATGATGTAAAAAATGCCACAATTAAGTGCCATTATTTGATAGTTAATTTATTAAAAATAATTACCTTTTTATTATCTTGTGGTTAAGGTAAAATGGTAGAATTTTACATTTAGTGGGTTGTTATTAATTGATTGTAAGACTTTTGGTTTTAAGAGATGGGTTGAAGTGAGATATATATACTCATGAATTCTTAGAAGTTTGAGTTATTTTATAAATTTGGTGTGAATCAAAGATAGATTAAGCTGGTTAATTGGGCCTATATATTAATACTGGATAATGAGACTGCTATTAATTAATTATATAATTATTTAAATAGAGTAGGTCCTCTCTTCTCTCCCATCAAATTACATTCACATTCTTAATTAGTAGTGGTGATCTTATAGAGAAAAGAGAGACACACTTAATAGCAATTGATCAATGGTTATGCTTTTTGGGTGTTTTCTTATATTTTTTATTATCTCATTAAAGATTGACCTCATATGAAAAGATTAAAGTTTGATATATTATTTTTGTTACTATATATGTTTCAAATCTACACACACACACACACGATAACTTAAAAGAATTTTTACATAAAAAGTTATCATGGTACCCAGGAGTGCTTCTATATATGATAGTGTAACCCAACACTTACATTTACTCATATCTCACACAGAGAACAATACTGATCGATTTATTCAAGACTGTTGGTCCCTCTGCAGAATTAGTGGGTGCAGGGGGAAAGAAAAATAGCCAAATTGGAAGATACAATAATTCTTAATCCAGCTAGGCTTGCGTCCACTGCATGTATGGAGTGTTTATTTTTCTCGCATTGGTAATTAATGATAATGCATGAATTTTGTTTAATTTTTCCTAATCAGCTTAATACATGCATATATATTCTTGTATATATGCTTAATGATATATATATGCATGATCCATACTTTATTTAGTTTGTTCATTGAATTATTATTTGTTCGAAAAGAATAGCAAACTCCCATCAGTAAACAACACTATATATGTCAAATGCATGAACTGTGACTTCTTAACATTAATCAGCCTCTTAAATAACGTTAAATAAGACAAATTTTCAATATTTTTACGTGCTTATTTGATCTAATATATATACGCGTGGTTTGTTCACTATTACTCAAATGCATGTAATATAACAAAATTATTAAATAAAAAACAGTAATTACATTAATAAATCAGCCTTTATAAATAAAATTGAAAAAGGACAAATTTAAAAAAAAGAAGAAAAGTAATCAATTTGCAGCAACCGGTTTTTGTACAACGGGAAAGGGCGAAGAATTAGTATTGCCGGCCAAAAAGCGGCTTCATGGAAGAATTCATTGAACACTGCAGGAGAGGCGTCAACAATGAATCTGGGGGCTACCAAACATATTAAAATTACATGCATGTATTTATATGTACATTCATGCACTCACCCACCATATGTATATCTGTATATATATATAAAACTGAATATCTACCCTACTGTGTAGCAAAAACTTCAGAAGACAAGCAAACCCTCTCTCTCTCTCTCTGCCATTTTTGCTCTACTGAGATGAGTTGCTGATGACTTTGGACCTCTGTTCTGTGTAATGCAATCGATATTCGAACATCTACCCATATTTCTGCTTTTGGTTGCGGGGTTTTTGGTGATCGGTCTCTTCTTTTCTGCTTTTGGTCGCGGGGTTTGGACTAGGAACCAGCCATGCCTGCTCTTGTCAATTACAGTGGTATGTTTGGATCTTTATGAGTTTTCTTGCTAACTTGACTGATTTTGGTACCTGGGTTGAGCTCGGATTTTAATGATATGCAGATCTGTTAGTAAGAATGGTTCTATTTAAACATACTTCTCTATTGGTATTTGAATGCGCTTTTCTGATCGGGGATTGTAATATGGAATAACTTTTCTATTTGAGCCCGCTTTTCTGATATTCCGATTGGGATTGTAATGTGGAAAAACCTTTCTATTTAAACATACTTTTCTGAGATTCGGATTGAGATTCTAACATGGAATACCATTCTTCCATTTTTCATTGTTGGTGATACAATCTTTGGACTGAACGTCCTTGATAAGATTTGACGGTGTCATGTGAACAAATCCCAAATTCGTCTGAAGACCTTTTATTTCACCATTTTAAGTTTGTCAAAATTTTCCGGAAGAAAAATAGGTTGCTCCTCTCTTTCTGATCTTCGTGAAATTGTTCTCTAGAAAGAAAAATAGGAATTGTTCCTTTCTGATATTGTGGTTCTAACATAGCTATATAATGGAAGTCTCGAAAGATTCAATCGGAGAAGTAAGAGTTTTAAGAAACTTGACTGACGTTAGTTTCTGTTGCTGGATTTTCAGGAGATGATGAAATCTTTTCTGGGGGTCCAGTTTATTCGAAGGATTCGAGGCTCTCATGTTCGATTGATTCCCATTTGGATGGGCATGGTCCTCCTAGAAAGAGGGCTCGGGTTAGTTCCTCATTGTCTTGCTCAGATAAAAGGTCCGAGGAAGGGACACCATCCATTGAAGTACTTCCAGATGAATGCTTATTTGAGATTTTCAGACGCCTCCCCGGAGATGAAGCAAGGAGTGTCTCTGCTTGTGTGTCCAAGAGGTGGCTTATGCTTTTAAGCAGTCTTCGTAGTTCTGAGATCTGCACGAACAAGAATGCTAAGGGAGGATCAGATCATGTTGGCGCAATCTCTGGTGAGGAAGATATGGAGTTTGAGAATGATGGATGCCTTACAAGGAGTTTGGAAGGGAAGAAAGCAACGGATATAAGACTTGCTGCTATTGCAGTAGGAACTTTGAGCTGTGGGGGCCTCGTCAAGCTTTTAATCAGGGGAGGCAGCTCTACTTGTAGTGTCACCGACAAAGGACTCTCGGCGATTGCCCGTGCTTGCCCTTCTCTGAGGGTTCTCTCCCTGTGGAATGTCCCTTTCGTTGGTGATGAAGGTTTGTTTGAGATGGCCAAGGAATGCCACTCCTTGGAGAAGCTTGACCTCTGCCAATGCCCTTTGATTTCCAGCAAGGGTTTAATTGCAGTTGCAAAGAACTCCCCAAACTTGACTTCTTTGGAAATTGAATCTTGTCCGAATATTGGCAACGAGACCTTGCAAGAACTTGGAAGGTGCTGCCCAAAGCTGCAATGCGTCACTATCAAGGATTGTCCGCTTGTTGGGGATCTGGGAATTGCGGGCCTCATGTCATCAGCCTCTTGTGTCTTGGCAAAGCTTAAACTTCAGGCCCTGAACATAACAGATTTCTCTCTCGCCGTAATTGGGCATTACGGGAAGGCCCTTGCTAGTCTGGTTCTTAGTGGCCTCCAAAGAGTGAGCGAGAGGGGTTTTTGGGTCATGGGTAAAGCCCAGGGCTTGGAGAAATTGGCATCTCTGACCATTTCGTCGTGTTGGGGGACAACAGATCTAAGTCTTGAGTCAATTGGGAAGGGTTGCCGTAACCTGAAACATTTGTGGCTTCGTAAGTGTTGCTTTCTATCTGATGGTGGGTTGTTGGGTTTTGCCAAAGCCACTGGGTCTCTTGAAAGTTTACAATTGGAGGAGTGCAACAGGATCACCCAGTTGGGGATTTTGGATACACTCTCAAATTGTCAATCAAAGTTGAAGTCTCTAGCTGTCATTAAATGCATGGGAATCAGAGATGTATCTCTGGAAACACCTTTCCTCTTCCCTTGTGAATCGCTTCGCTCCTTGTCCATAAGAAGCTGCCCGGGTTTTGGAAATGCTAGCTTGGCAAAGGTGGGGAAACTGTGCCCTCAGCTACATCAGCTAGATCTGACTGGGCTTTGTGGAATTACAGATTCTGGGCTTCTTCCACTTGTGGAGAGCTGTGAGGCAGGACTAGTTAAGGTCAATCTCAGCGGTTGCTTGAATTTGACGGATGAAGTGGTCTCCGCATTGGTTAGGCTACACGGTGGAACCCTTCAAGTCCTGGATCTTAATGGCTGCGGAAAGGTTACAGATGCAAGCCTGGTGGCGGTTGCAGACAATTGCCTGGTACTGAATGATCTAGATCTGTCGAAGTGTTCGATCTCTGATTCTGGAGTTGCTGTTTTGTCTTGCGCAGAGCAGCTGAAGTTGCAGATCCTTTCCCTGTCTGGCTGCTTTAAGATATCCGGAAAGAGTATTCTCTCCCTGAAAAAATTAGGTAAACATCTGGTGGGACTAAATCTTGTAAGCTGCAATTCAATCAGCAACAGTGCCATAGAGCTACTTGTGAGGAGCTTGTGGAGATGCGATATCGTCTTCTAAAGCTGGTACATGCAGCTCAGACAAGTAGAAATACAACAGTTACATGTTTAAAACATCAGTAGTAGGTTGGTTGTTTTCCAGAAGACTTTTGTAGATCTTTGTTCCATCGGGTTTTTGCAGGTTTCCTACTTGGGGAAGCCTGTTTTTGAATATTTTAGCCTCCCATTGAAGGGGGGGGGGGGGACGGCCTCTGTCACAGCCATGGTTCTCTGGATACAGTTACTTAGCCCAGGTATCGGGAGGTTGAAGGTCCTGATTTCTTTCCTGATCTGCCTTTAATCGAGTAATGTAAGAAACTTTTTCTCCGGGATGGTGTCAGTTTCCAGCTTGTCCGAGTCTTGTTATGGATGTTGTGTCAAAAGAGTGTGGATGTTGTGTTGTCTATTTTGCCATGACAACCTTGACTTTGTTGGTTGTTTTTGTAAACCGGGTCCTAGTGTTTGATGGGATGATTCAAGCTCTATATCTGCAGGGCGCCTCCGCTGGTGAATGATTCTATCCTGCAACTACACACCGTGACAATGGAGTGTGATGAACCTTCCCTGTTATTTGTTTTGTTTATCCCCGGCCCTTTCTTAAATTGTCTTCTGAATTTTGGTCCTATTTTTACACATGGTTTTGGATTGGGTTAAAACTTATTAGCTAGGATGTTTGAGGTAAATTATGATGCAGCAATGCTATGTTGCCCGGCAGTGGGCAACATAGCATTGCTGAATTATGATGTCCTGTTTACCATTTAGCGGGCAACTAGGACTTGGGTCTCTTTCTTGGGCGGGACACCAATTGCGTGTGCCTTTGCCGAGAGACCATGAAAGTTGATTTCTCATATATATTATTTCCGGGTTGATAACAACTTCACCATGAATTCTGTACTGTTCATATTTTCCTCTTAAAACTTCCGAGGACTCAGAACAAGCACAATAACCATTCTGTAATTGTCTAATCAAGAAAATCATCAACAGTCCATTGCTGTTTATGCTTTCTGCTGCTGCTGTGATTGCTAAAGCCTGTTGGTTCTACAATTGCTATGATTTTGAAAACAAAGCAATGCTATTTTGGGCATTTTTTTGCTTTCTAGGGAAACAATATCACCATCCTACAAGAAGTTTAACGTTTGCAATTTTTTAAGATAAATTGACCTTATAATCCCTCTTATGATTATTTTTAAGCCGAATTAATTAATGCACTTTGATTAAATTTCCAAAATACTCCTCTATACTACAATTAACATAAGCTTAAACTTAATTTCCCTCAAACTAAAAGTAAAAAATAAAATGTCTCAATGGCCAAAACTCAGGTGGGTTCCGCCCATCACTGACTAAGATGTCGGTGATGCCTAGAACCATTTGGGTTCTGGTGCTGGAAAGCCTGCTGTTAACTGCCAGCCAAATTGGCGATGGGGTAAGAGATGGCTGAAACCCATCTGATTTCTGGCCTTGGAACCCTTGCCGGAACCACAGGATGGGTTCTGACGCTAAAACCAAAACCATTGTTTAGTTCTGTCGGCGAAAGTCGAACCCAAGCAAACCCTTCTCGACTTACCTTTTCTTTTATTAGTTTTTGTTTTAAAAGCAGCACTGGAATTTGTTTTTATATAGGAGGATCAACGGTTGAGGTCTGATCTGAGGCTGAGTTTCTATGACACAAAGACCAAGACCTCTTCCCTCCTCTCCCAACGAAACGGCGAACCACACAATGCTTCTACGAAGCTGGTCGACGCCGGTACTGAACTCATGGCTTCGCAATCGTAAAGACTCTAGCGCTTTGCTGGAGCCCGAATTTGCGGTTCAGATCACAAAAGGCCAGATCGCTGTCCGTGCTTTCATTGCCTCCGGAAGATGATGAGTTGCCGAATAAGATGACCAGAAGGTCCAGAATGCCGTCGCAGAGCGACCTCAAAGATCTGTCCTTCTCCAAGAAGCGCCCGCTCAGCCGGAGCTTAAGTGGGTTGCCGCCGATCTCGGTGGAGGAAGGCGAGGAGGAGGAGGGCGGAGATGTGGAATCGGGTTCTGCTTTTAGGTTCCGGGTTGGATGAGGGTGCTGTGATGTTGGGGTTGGAGAGAGAATTGGAGAGCTTTCCTGTGGGTGGCAGAAGCGGCGGCGGAGGAGGATCAGACGGTGGTGATGGAGATGAGAATTCTGGTGCCTGGGATTGAGGTCATGGGAGTGGCAATTTGGATGTGCATTATCAGAATATGACTTGAGGCAAATCCTGGCAACGCTCTGCTCCTTAGCAATTTGCAGTACTCTTGAAAGAGGTGAATGCATTTGCATGCACACGACTAAAGTTCCAAGTTTTTTTGGTTGACGTTAGAATATTGAAATCAAATGGTATATGCAAAACTATCAATAATTGAAACCGAACTTATCTGATTTTGCTCAGCCCAATTAGGTCGGATCTTTGTAAGTTGAATTACTAGTTCAAAAATGAAATTACAAAATCGGAAATCGTTTGTTTGCCACAGCTTAAAAGTCACACAGAGAATCTGTTTTGAGAGTTCGTTGCCTTCTACACAAGTTGAAATGCACACGAGCACTTCAATTTTTCTTTTGCCCCTTTTCTCTCCAGCCAATTTTTCAGCAACCATTTCTGTTGTATATATATATATATATATATATATGATGATTAATTTTATGAAGTGGTCGCCGCACGTTCCATTCTTGCCTCTTCAAAGGTACCTGCAATGGAGACGGGGACTTGTTCCCCCGATCAACCTCCGACGATCAAGTCAGATATCTCTCAATTGAGAATTAAGTGTATTTACTCAAACTATATGCTCAAGAAAAGAAAAGGAATCCACTTTCTCTTACCTCGCCTCCCCTTTTAACCTTTTCTCGGGATAGGGATCATGGAGGGATCTTCGGGATCTCCCCTCCGTTTTCTTCGGAACCTTCTTGATAAGGATTTCGTGATAGTATCCGTCTCCGAGGAGTTCGGGATAGCTGCTGCCTCCGTGACCTTCGGCGAGTTAGTCTGTTCCTACGGCCTCGGAGATTTCTTTACTGAGTGCCTATCCGATTGACGTGGCGATGTTTGTCTGCCATGTGTCTTCTAGATTTAAACAAGAAGATCACAGACAAAACTCCCTATTAGGAAACGTATCTCCTGATCGCCACTGGGTATCTGTCTGGGGCATTGGCGTAATTATGGGATCGAGGGCATTCTCCTCATCACTTGCCCCCCCACTTCTTGAGCTCTTCGGCTTGAAGGGCGAGATGAGTGGTAAAGCTCCCGATGCTCCTCCCTCTAACTTCTTGTTGATTGATATCTATGAGGTCCGGAGAGTTGGTCGTATTTCTCTTCTTCTTCTCTTTTTTTTTTTTTTTTTTTTGCGCGTGTCTGGAGGGAGCGAGAATCGATTGGTTTTGACGGCGATATCCCTTCCCTATGCGTTGTCCAAGACCTTTTCGTCTTTCGAGCTCTGCCAATCCAGGGTGATTAATGCCCATTATTGCTCGCCCTTTGGTCTCTTACTCCTGCAGTTTAAATGGGAACTCTTTACCCCATTTACTTCTCTTTCCACTCGACTTTCCTTCAGCTTTAGCTCTTCTAGTGCCAGTAAGCATTTTCCCCTTCTTCCGCATCTCTTTCTGCTACCTCTTTGCTATGGCGATAATTGGTTCTGGGAGGTTCAATTCCGCCGGCGCAGAGCTTATTGAATGGGAAAAACACCCTGCTGCCTCAATTCCATGCCAATGGATGAGCCAGACGGAATGCCAGCAGTTCAGAGAAAAATACAATGTCCCTGAAGAGTGGGAAGTAGAGTTCAATAGCCATTTGCGAGTGTGTCATCTCGTCGCCGGTCGCCTCTGCATTTACAAGTGTGCTTTTGATAGGGGCTTTTGGCTTCCCCCGAAGAAGAGTGATGTCCTTACTTCAACATCTTACCATCGCTCCCGCCCAGCTATCCCCCTTCGGATGGCGATACCTGATGGGGTTCCTCCTTATTTGCCATACTGGCAAAATTGAGCCAACCAGGGACCTCTTCGACTACTTCTTCACGACCAACCGCGACCCAGGAGGGTGGATCTCCATCTCCCCCCGAATCGTGAAAGATGGCCGCCTCCTCGCCTGCAAGGGGTACTCCGGACTTGAGATTTCTGCCTCGACTCTCATGCAATCTGGCCGGTCGAAAGATTCTGATGATTGGAAAGAGCGCTTCGTCTTCGTCCGCCCCAGGCCATCCGGCTCTTCTCAAGAAATCTGGTCTGTCTGCAACGAGTGGACTCTAGATACCAAGCACAAGCGTCCGAGCGTCGAGACCATCGAAGATTTCGCCTGCCGACTTATGAAGAACAGCCGGAACTGGGAAGAATGATGGCTTTCCAATCTTAGCCTTACCTAAGCGGGCTTGGACGGCGAGAACTGTGAGCTCTTCTTCTTTCATCCTCTTCTTTACTCTCTCTTCTTCCTTTGTTTGTTAAATGATTTTCATCGTTATCTCTTTCTTAGTTGAAGAGGTCTGGGAGATATCGTATTCTTCTATCACCGGAGAAATGATTTTGGACTTCCCCGGGAGTAAGGGTCCCTCGGCTTCTCCCAGCAACCAGAGAATGTCGGAGAGGGCTGTACCTCCCGAGCGAGTTCCAAAGAGCAGGAAGAATAAAAAAAACTCAATACCTTCTAGGTCGCGAAGAGCGGTGGAGGGAGATCCTCGAACCTTCCAAGAGGCTTCCAAGAGCGACGTCGCTAGGGGTTCGGGGGACCCATCTTCCCAACTCCTCGCTTCTCATACCAGAGACCCTCCGAACGCGCAACAGGAAACTTCCACCATGCCTGCGCCCTCGCCGATCTCTCATGAAGATGATTCGGCAACTATCGCACAGGTGTTTGCTGCAGCTCGTACAGAGGCCCAGAAAAAACAAACCTTGGCAGGTACGGAGTCCAGTGCTACGTCTCCCAACATCCCTATCAGTTCGGTTTTTAAACGAATTTTAACGCCATTAGCACCAGCGGGGCGTTCAGAGCTGATGGGGGAGGCTTCGCTGGAAGAGGCTTTGGCGTTATCAACGAAGGAAATATTAGCACGCCAGACGAAATGTCATAGGATGGAGACCACCTCCCCGGCTGCCACTCCCTCCGAGCCTCCGGCTCTTAAAGCCACTAATGTTCCCTCAACAGCTTTAATCCTATCGGGGACCCCTACGAACCCCGAACGAAACCAACTACTGCGCCGAGATTCTGAGGGTACAACCGTGTTCCTTTCTCTTTTGACCTCGCCCTTTTTCTATGCGAGTAAGTCTTAATCTATGTTCTGTTTTCACTTCCTTAGAACCTTACAGAGTTCCAAGGTTTGGTCTCTCGGCGAGAATCCGAACTTCGAGCCCGGATTATTTCCCTGGAGTCTGAGGTCGAAAGGTTTCGGGGGCTTGAGTCTCTTTCCTCCCAACTATCGAGTCTCGAACACCGTGTTCACATTTTAACTAAGTTTGTTGAGCTGGCGCAAGAAAATGCCCGACTCGCCAACGAAGCTGAAGCTCAAGTGCGCGAGGATCTGGAGTTGGTCCAAAAAAACATGCTTGAGGCTAATCAGGCCAATTCTCGGCTCGGGGAGGAACTGAAAGCCACTAAGGGTGTTAATCACCAACTTCAGGAGGATATAAAAAGGCTTACTCTAGAGCTGAAGGAGGCCAAGAAGGGACAAGTCGAAGCGTTTGAGTCTTATTCCCGGTGCAAAGAAGACCTTCGCACTGCTCATGTCCAACTCCAATCCGCCCTCAAGGATGCTCAAGTGGCTTTTCAAAATGGTCGCGAGGATTTCCGAAGCTCCGAAGCTTATACCGCGGAACTAGAAGAAGTTCTTCGGGGCGGGTTCGAGCACATGAAGAAACTCGTCAAAGAGCGCTTCCCAAACCTGGATGTAGACTCCATCCCCTTCGACGTTGCTGCCGCCTTGTCCTCTTTAGAGTAGATATTTTTGTATTCAAACCTGTTATCGTAATAATAAAAGTGTTAGATTTTTTCGCACAATTTTCTTTTGCTACTGCCTTTTTGTTGTCTTGTTTCCTCTGCTTTTTGTCGAAAACAAGAAAAGACCGTTTGGGATCAGGCTTGATCCTTCCTTTTTGCCACCCCTGCTTATCGCTGGACTTGATCTTGCCACTTGCTCAAAAGGGTTCGGCTCCGGCCCCCCAAGGATCACGCCTGATCCCCGTATCGTCCTTGAGGGGTTGAGATTTGGGAGGATCGTATCTAACCCTTTTATATCCGTCGAAGGCTTAAGCCTTTCGAGGATCATATCTGATCCCTTGTTTTTGCCGGGGGTTCGGACCCCCCGAGGATCACATCTGATCCTTTGTCTTTGCCGGGGGTTCGGACCCCCCAAGGATCACATCTGATCCTTTGTTTTTGTTGAGGGGTCTAGCCCCATTGCGAGTATGTCAAATCCTTCTTTTTGCTCTGATGTGCCTTCCCAGGTCTTTGGAAAACGATGAGTTTTTACGCATAGGAGAAAAAAAAATGAATTTATTCCTGGATAGCATACGCAAAGCAACAAAGAAAAATACTACTGCTAAGACATGTAATAAAAAATTATTACTAACAGATCATATGAAAATAATAAAGAGTTATCACTGATAGAACTTTCTCAAGTTTTGCACGTTCTACGCGTTTTTCACCGGTGCACCCTCGAGGGTCTGTAGTTTGTATGCCCCAGGGCTGAGAACTTCTGTCACTTTGTAAGGACCTTCCCAATTTAGTGTTAACTTATTTGCTTCTCGGGCTCCCTGAACATCTGCTCGCCTTAATACCAAATCTCCCGGTAGGAAATTTCGTGTTTTTACTCGTCGATTGTAGTATCTCTCTATGCGCTGATTGTAAGCAGCTTGTCGAATCTTCGCTTGATCACGAAATTCATCAAGGAGGTCTAGGTTGTCCCTCAAACTTTGTTCATTGGATTCAGGGTTGAACAGCTTTACTCTTAGCGTAGGTACTCCAATCTCAACTGGGATTAACGCTTTCGAGCCGTAGCATAGACTGAAAGGAGTTTCTCCCGTGGAAACCTTCACCGTGGTTCGGTAAGACCACAGGATGCTCGATAGTTCTTCCACCCAGCTACTCTTCGCCTTATCTACTCTCGCTTTTAAATCGCGCAACAGAGTCCTGTTGGCGAGCTCAATTTGGCCATTAGCCTGTGGATGAGCTACCGAGGTGAATTGCTGCCTGATTCCCAACTCCCGGCACCATTCCTGAATAGACCGATCGAAAAATTGAGTGCCGTTGTCTGAGATCAGCACCTGAGGAACTCCGAAACGACAGACTACATTCTTCCATAGAAATTGCTTCACCCGCCGGGCAGTAATAAAGGCCACTGCCTTAGCTTCGACCCACTTTGTGAAATAATCGATAGCAGCCATGATATATTTGACTTGTCCAGCTGCTGGGGGAAAAGGCCCCAGGATGTCAATACCCCATTGAGCGAAGGGGCATGGCGTAGCGAGATAAGCCAGTGTGACTGCCGGCACATGAACCAAATTAGACGTTTTCTGGCATCGATCGCAAGTCCTGACTAGCTGCTCCAAATCTCGTACCATCGTTGGCCAATAATACCCCTGCCGCAGAGCCTTTTGACTAAGAGCCCGAGCCCCGATGTGGTTTCCACATATTCCTTCGTGAATCTCTCGTAGGATATAATCTGCTTCGCGGGGTCAGATACATTTGAGTAGTGGTTGTGAAAAAGACCTTCTGTATAGCTCCCCACTAACTAACACGAAATTTTGGGCTTTTCGTTTGACCTCCCGTGCCTCTGAGTCATCTTCGGGGAGTCTCTCTTCTCTCAAATATGACAACAGAGGGTCCATCCAGCTAGGCTCGTCCTCTACACATAACTGGTCCGCGACTTCTTCGATACTCTTTTGTGGAAGAGATTCGATCCAAATTTCCCGAGAGCTCGTAGGGAAAGAGGAAGAAGCGATTCGGGACAACAGGTCCGCCTCTGTATTCATAGCCCGAGGGACATACTCCACCTTTACGTGTTGGAAACGCGCCATCAACTCTTTGACCATGGTCAAGTATCGCGCCATGTGACTTTCTCGAGCTTTATATTCTCCATTCACCTGTTGCACCACTAAATTAGAATCTGAACTCACCTCGACATTTTGAGCTCCCAATTGCTCAGCTAATCTCAGACCAGCCAACAAGGTCTCATATTCTGCTTCGTTGTTAGACACTCGGAATTCAAAATGTAAAGCATAAGGCCATATTTGCCCTTCGGGACTTTTATCATTAATCCTGCTCCTCCACCCCCCGAGGTCGAGCTTCCGTCTACTACCACCAGCCATGGTCTCTGATTTTCTTCGGCGCCTTCGAGAGCTCCTGTCCCTTCGACAATAAAGTCTGCTAACGACTGCGCCTTAATAGCCGGTCGCGGCCTATACTCAATGTCGAAGGCGGTGAGCTCCACTGCCCACTTCAACATCCGTCCTGAAAGTTCTGGTTTGCTAAGGACCTGCTTCAAAGGTTGATTAGTAAGCATTATAATCGTATGAGCTTGAAAGTAAGGTCGGAGTTTCCTCGCCGATATTATTAAGGCGAAAGCCAGTTTTTCCATAGGAGGATACCGAACCTCAGCTCCCGACAATCGTTTACTCGCATAATAAACAGGCCTCTGGATCTTATCTTCTTCTCGTATCAACACCGAGCTTATGGCCTCATTGGCCACCGCTAGATATATATATATATAATGGTTCTCCAGGCTTCGGCTTGGTAAGAACCGGGGGCGTGGCCAGGTGCTCCTTCAGCTTTTCAAAAGCTCGCTGGCATTCAGAATTCCATTCGAAGTTGTTTGCCTTTGATAAGACCTTGTAGAAAGGAAGGCCTTTTTCTGCCAAACGAGAAAGGAATCTGCCAAGGGCTGTCATCCTACCCATAAGGCTCTGTACCTCTTTCACACTCCTCGGGGCTGGCATATCCATGATAGCTTTGACCTTCGCAGGGTTCACCTCAATCCCTCGGTGGTGTACTATGTAGCCCAAGAACTTTCCTGCAGAAACGCCGAAAGCACATTTGACAAGATTAAGTTTCATATGGAACTTACGAAGGGTTTTGAAACACTCCTCCAAATCCTCTGGATGACGTTCAGCCACCAGGCTTTTTACCAGCATGTCGTCAACGTATGCCTCCATATTTCTCCCGAGCTGGTGCTGAAAAAGCTTATTTACCAAGCGTTGGTAAGTGGCTCCTGCGTTCTTTAAACCAAAAGGCATTACGGTGTAACAGTAGGTTGTCTTGTTGGTAATAAATGTCGTCTTCTCTTGGTCCTTTGGGTGCAACGGAATCTGGTGATATCCCTGAAAAGCATCCAAGAAACTCATGAGTGAACATCCAGCAGTTCCATCAATTAGGGCGTCAATCCTCGGGAGTGGGTAACTATCCTTTGGGCAGGCTTTATTAAGATCGGTGAAATCGATACAAAGTCTCCACTTGCTCTGCCCTTTGGGAACCAGCACGACATTTGCTAACCAATTTGGATAATCCACCTCCCGAATGTGGCGCGCTTCTGTCAACTTTGCAACCTCCTCCTCGATTGCCCGAGCTCTATCTGGGGCGAAGCTTCGCTTCTTCTGCCTGACAAGCTGAAAGCCTGATCGGATCCCTAGTCTGTGTCATTACCTCTGGATCTACTCCTGGCATGTCCCGGGCTGTCCATGCGAAGATGTTTGTGTACTGTCTAAGGAGTGATACTATCCAACTCCTCAACGGGTCCTTTAACTCCATACTCACTCTTATGCATCAGTTTAGGCAACTTCTTCCAAAGGTACTTCTTCCAATTCATCCATCGGCTCTGCTGTTTTGGGATCTTCGAGTCCTTCTAGTAAAAAACTGACCTCCTTCGGGAGGTCAGCGTCCCTTTGCGGCCCTGGTTCTTTACCCATCGCAATGCCTATAGAGGCCATGTAACATTCACGGGCTAAGCGCAAATCTCCCCGCACTTCGCCCGTCCCCCTATCTGTGGGAAACTTCATCATCATATGATATGTGCTTGGAATAGCCCGAAGGGCATTGAGACCAGATCTTCCTAGAATCATGTTGTAAGCCGAAGGCACGTCTGCTACCAGGATGTCTAGCATAACTCGAGAAGTTCGAGAATCTCTCCCTACCGTCAATGGGAGCTGAATGATCCCTTCTGAATATACGGCTTCACCATCAAATCCCACCAAAGGGACCCTCGCTGTCCTCAACTGTGTCATTTCATACCCCATGCCTAAGAAGGCCTGCCGATACAAGATTTTCGAAGAGCTCCCTGGATCCACGAGGATCCGCCGAAGCTCCCACTTCCCGAGTTCAGCTGTTATCACCAGTGGGTCATTTCGATTCGGGTATCCCGGGAGGTCGCTATCTGAAAAAGAGATTGGATCCACACTCCTCGATCTTTTCAGCCGGACGGCACCACCTTTTTCACCCTTCATGACCGGGACCTCCCCTGCTGCGAGTGTATGGAATACCGGAGGCTGAGGATGATCGTCTTCCCCTCGATGCGATCTCTCCCGTTGAGCCCGATTTCGATCCTCCGTGCGGTCCCTCTTGGGGGGGCTCCTTGATCGCGATCGTTGATCCTTCCTTCCACGAGAATCACCTGCTTTGGCTACGTAGCTCCTCAGGAAACCTCGATTGATGAGTTCCTGAATCTCCTCCTTTAATTGGTGACATTCCTCCGTGTCATGACCATGATCCCGATGAAAATGGCAGTATTTACTTCGGTTCCTTTTGTCGGATGGTGCCTTCATCGATCGAGGCTTTTTCAAGTAGTCTTTACCCTCAATAGTAGCAAGGATCTCTGCCCTCAGGGCATTCAGAGGAGTGAAGCCCCCCGAATCCCACCTAGGACGATGTTTTTCCCTTCGGTCGTCACTCTTCCTTTCCTCCGGATGCTTCTTTTTATCCTTCTTTTCCACATGCTCCGCCATCTTAGCCTGCATGACCTCCTCGGCATTTATGTATTTCGTGGCCCGGCCCAATATGTCCGTGAACGTACTCGGAGGTGTTTTGGCTAATGATTGGGCGAAAGGGCCAGGCCTCAGGGCGTTCTGGAATGCCACCATAGCTACGCTGTGGTCAAAGTTCTCTATGCTCAAGGCTTCCATATTAAATCGTGAGACGAAATCCTTCAAGGGCTCTCCTTGGTTCTGCTTCATACTTACCAAGGCCATGGTAGACTTTCGATGTCTCCGGAGAGGTGCAAAATGCGCTAGAAAGCTGCCTCGGAGTTGCGCAAAACTTACGATGGAATGATGAGCCAGATTTGAATACCAAGCCCGTGCATGCCCCTCCAGGGTGGCCAAGAAAACCCTACACCACATCGCGTCTGAGGCATCCTGTACCATCATGTGAGAGGTAAAGAGATCAAGGTGATCCATCGGGTCAGAGGTCCCTGCGTAAGGCTTAATGGCCGGGATACGGAGACGCTCCGGTGGTATGGCCGCCATGATATCTAGGCTGAGGGGCTGATTTATCCTTAGTCCTTGAGCCTCTCCGGTCTTCGGCTATAGGGCGGCCATCTCCTCTTCTAGCTGTCGCAATCTTTTTTCCTCCCGCTGCTGCACAAACGACAAGTCAAAAGACTCGGCCACCTCGCCATGGCCATCATCTTGTCCCGGCCTCTGCGGATTCTCATCCCGCCGATAGGACTCCTTCTCTCTCGGGGGCTCGTGCCTTTCTTCCGCTCGAGAATGCTGGGCTTGCTGATGCTGGCGATCCAAAAAGCCCATGAGTAACTCCGTCAATCGTTGCACTTGACCCTCTAGGAGTGCTATCCGATCAGCCGGAGGCGGAGGGCCCTCTGGACTCCGAGCCCTCCCCGGCGGGCTTCGGGGAGGGTTCTGCTGACTCGGCTTTGGAACAGGGTTGCCCCCCACGGCCCGAGACGGCTGTCTTCTGGTTGCTATTCAAGGAAAAAAAAAAGGCAAGATTGTCTGCTGCACTAGAGAGACAGAAGAAAAGAATGTCGGCCCTATGGTGGGCGCCAATTGATGATTAATTTTATGAAGTGGTAGCCGCACGTTCCCTTCTTGCCTCTTCAGAGGTACCTGCAATGGAGACGGGGACTTGTTCCCCCAGTCAACCTCCGACGATCAAGTCAGATATCTCTCTATTGAGGATTAAGTGTATTTACTCAAACTATATGCTCAAGAAAAGAAAAGGAATCCCCTTTCTCTTACCTTGCCTCCCCTTTTAACCTTTTCTCGGGATAGGGATCATGGAGGGATCTTCGGGATCTCCCCTCTGTCTTCTTCAGAACCTTCTTGATAAGGATTTCGTGATAGTATCCATCTCCGAGGAGTTCGGGATAGCTGCTGCCTCCGTGACCTTCGGTGAGTTAGTCTGTTCCTACGGCCTCGGAGATTTCTTTACTGAGTGCCTATCCGATTGAAGTGGCGATGCTTATCTGCCATGTGTCTTCTAGATTTAAACAAGAAGATCACATACGAGACTCCCTATTAAGAAACGTATCTCTTGACTGTCACTAGGTATCTGTCTGAGGCATTGGCATAATTATGAGACCGAAGGCATTCTCCTCGTCAATATATATATACTAGCATGCACGAGCATCCTCCCCTGCCATTTGCCCACTTCCTCCACACTTGGAGGAAGTGGGGTTCATCTGCCGAATTGCAGTTGTTCTCCCAGCAACTGTACTTGTAGATTCGGATCTGAATCAGGATCCCTGTCTGAATTCGGAGTCCGTTATGGGCGGACCGATCCGGTTACAAACCCGGATTTACTACAGTTGATTTGTGTTGGTTTCTAGGAAAAGAACTCAGGAAAATTATGCATCACCTTCTTGATGAAAATATTTTGGCAGAGAATCAAGTTTTCTGGTTCCTGAGAAAAGAACCCAGGCAAATGCGTGATGTCCTGGTTTCGGAAACCAAGCTTAACTTAATTCCACTTCCAACTTCAAGGAAAATAATTTTGAAGCCAAAGAAAAAAAAGAAGAAAATTGTAGGCTTGGAAGTGTGATTAAATGAGGTTGCATCTTGATAAGGAGAGAATCTCTCTGTTTCTAATGGGTTGATTTGGAATAATGCAAGCCAGGTAGGGGGTGATTTCGTGAAGGCTGAAAAGTACTTTGAAAGAGCAATAGTGGCAAACCCAAGTGTCTATGGTGATTTGATACGGCAGAGAGCCACGGCGATTCGCGTCGTGCCCAGAGTTACTTGGACAAAGACTGGTAAGGATATCACGATTCAATTCAATCTCCCCTGAATCAGTTGTTAGTTTGATTTAAACTTTATATATTTATATACGAAATTAAGTAGTCGATTGTTGTCCTTGGTGGTGCAGCCATGTTTGTGCTTCATATGCTCGGTTTCTTTTGGGAGACCGAGGAAGAAGATGATGAAGGCGAAGGTGACGTTGAAAGAGAATTTTCACCAACAAGTATCTTGCAAGGACCTCCTCCCAGAGCCGCTGCTGCGGCTTCTTGGGCTCACCACCATCCATCTCTTGTAAATTATCTATATATTATTATATGTTATGACTCATCTGAACATCTTTTTCTTGGGCTCTTTCTTGCTATTATTCTTTCGTGTGAATAGCTTGCTATGTTTCACGTTCAGCATTTTGAATTGAAAAGATCAAGATCAAGAAGAGGAAGGGAGAAACCATGCTTCCTTAGTCGAATACAGTTAACAAAGCAATTCAAAAGCCATAACATTGTTTTAACCCAAAAAAAAAAAAAAAAGACAATATTTAAATATCCTAGGGGCCGAGGGCTGTGAGGTCCAAATCACGGTTGGGTTGGCCCAATCTGACCCTGATCCGACAAGATAGAGATGGGGTCCAGTTCGATTTGTCTTTGATGAGGCAGCCCGTAATGATTACACTAACTAAGAGATCAATGATGCTGAGTTTCAAATGATCCAAAACCAGCCAAGTACTGATCCACTAACCAACCCCATCCCTAAGAACACTGCCATCACAACCGCCGACACTTCGGCTTCATCTGTCGACACTGATTTAGGAGTCAGAATCATTAAAACGCTTGTCAGATACCCATTGGTCAAGCCAAGTGAAATTGTCAGAAACGCCATTGGTACTTCAGTTTTCAGCCATTTGGGGCCATGGAGGCACACTGTGAAGAGGGGATAGAACACAAGCCTGGCAATGCAGCCCCATGTAGTCTTTCCAATACTCTCCACAACATAAGTTGCAGTTAGAGACTTTCCCACAAGATCTGCGACATTGTACGTTGCAATCAGCATAACCGGGTACCAATCTTGAAGAATTTTGGACTTGAGATTCTCGGCTATGAATCCTGGGAAAATGGAGAGAGTTACAGTGTAGATCATGAAGATTCCTAGAGCCGGCCACCGGATTTTCCTGGCCACGTCCCAGAATAAGTGTCTGCTGCTGGAACTGGTTGGGATGTGATGATCCTGTAGAATTGGTTTGCAATAGTGTTGCATGGTTGGGAGCTTGTAGAGCAGATTGCAGCAAATGATGCAGGCCAGCAAAATGAAGGCGGTGACTATGAAGTAGAAGTGGGCGCTTGTTCGGAGACCCTGTGGTGTTTGTGGAAGTGATGCCTTTGTTATAATCCTCAGGATGCATACCAGAACCCCTGTTGTGATGTTAATTATCAGGAAACTAAATGAGATGTAAGATTAATTAATGATATTTAAATCTTCATTAATTTCCCAATAAATATATATCCAAAATGGTCAATCTAGCTAGCTTACTTGAGCTAGTACTGCAAACTTAAGTCCCCTTCCTTTTTACATACTAAGCAGCTAGGACCACATCTTTATTTGGGAATCACTATTTTCCCTATGCTTTTACAGAGAGCTATCATGTTTTAGATAACACTAGGAACCAATGAAATCGAGTACAGTGTGATCATTTGGACTACAAGAGAGTTGGGCAACCTAGAGATCAGTCGTCTCAAGTTTGAACATCCTATCCTGCTGCATGCATGAGACTTCAGCGGCCATTTGCCATGTTTCGACGGAGTTTAAGAGTAAAGAGACGGATAATACCACCAGTAAGTTGATTTATCCATAATAGTCTGATAATTCCTCAAATATAATGTGGGAATATCAAATTGGTCCAGTGAAAACCGAACCTCTAAATTGAGTCTCAATGAGCTGACATTAACTACGTGTATGAATATTCCTTTCTCACTATCACTATTTAACCCTTTCAATCTACTAAGAACAAAAAGAAAAAGAAATCTAAAAAGGTGGGATCGATGACCACTAATTTGGACACGAGGGTTGGTTAGAGTTTGAACCTGAAGAAGCTGTTCCTGCAAAAACAGCTTGCATGTACTGTTTCGGCAGCCTGCCAGCAGATCCAACCAAGCTTCCTCCTATCAATCCATCAGCCAAACCACATACCACAACCGATGCAACTATTGCAGCAAAGCCGACTGCATTATTAATATTATTATTATTCGATCCAATAATATTCCCCTCCCAGTCCAGCAATGGAGTCACCATGACAGACGCAACAAACATGCAAAACCCCACGTTCATCCTTATTCTAAACCTCTGCTTTCCTCTGCACCCTCCCCAGCTCAACATCAGAACCAGAACGAACAGAGAAGATCCCATGTAAGCCACCGAGAAGACCCTCTCGACGTGCCTCGCCGGGTAAAGCTGGCCGAAGTAATCCACCGCAGTGATCAAGGCGTTCCATGGAAGCAAGTTGCCTGCGCCAAGCATGAAATGGATCACATAAACGAGTCTGCATGTGTCCCTAATTGGCTCCGCTTCCATTACGACTTGGAGCTTCTGCATGCCTGATGGTTCTTTAAGCTGCGCCATTAATTATATTGAAAACCATGAAAATGATCACTTCGATGGAAGAAGCCCCTTTTAAATGTGTTATTATCTCGAGTGTGAAAATGAAAGCTCCACAACCATGGAGTTGATTGACGGATTTGAATTTAGCATCAATCGGATCATCAGTGGGTTAAAGGTGCAGAAAATGGTGGTCTTGTGGGGACGAGAAACGGATGGGCAGTATTAGAAGTACTCTTCTGCATATCGACTGCTCCAAAGTACAAATGCATGAGCTGCCATTGCTGTCACTGTCGGTGTTCGATGGCTCTCGAATCATTCAGGAATAGTTTGATATGTACGTGGATTTTGACAAAGCCTCGACAATTTTAGTCAATTCCCAGTTAGGACAATGAATGAATGATTATATTCTATACTGTGTAGCCTATGCATATATAAATAATCTTGAGAACGTATATATTTGTGTACCCATATATTTACCTTCTTTGATCAAAATTACTTAATATTCTGCACATCCCTTGCTAGAATTTTGTTTAATGATACTATATATTGTTGTTAATCACCACTTGAATGTACGTACTAGTGGAGGACAAGTAGTCCTACTGCTAACTTAGAATCAGATTCCCATCCTTACCATCACTAGAAAGGAGAGCCTCACTAATCATGAACAGCTCAGCAGCCAGAGGGGGGTGGATTTGAAAGTCTTCAAAGCTATTACCCATGGGGCTGGTAGTTTAGTACTCCACAAAGGCTGGGCATACCAGAGATTGTGAGGATATATACTGGGGATTAGTTTTTTAAGGAAAATAAAATCTAGGTATATTTGTGAAACCTATTTCAAGTGAAAATAGGAACTCCTACAATATTGTTATTACCCACAAATAATATGCTCCTTAATTAGTCCAGTTTTTGGTGGTCACACATCTTAATTAGTAGTCAAGGTATTGATGGAGGTCATATATAACTGAGTTATTCAAGTTTTGTATTGATAGAGTTAGTAGTCAAAAACCACTCTGCCCTCACATACATATTCTTCTACTATGAATGTATATGCAACGGGGACAAAATTTCAGCCTAATTTTCAAATAAAAAATTGCGGGGTGCATCTAATTATTGAAATGAACTTTTATGTATTCATACACTGGTGATGACCAAGTAAGTGATGTGGACTTTCAAGTTGATATGACATGGAGGTATAATTGGCGGTCAGTGAGGACAAAACTCATCAAACTAGCATAGACTTAGGAGGGTGGGATGATGGACAGATAGAGAGCCAAATCAATGAAACCTACTTTTAATTATATCTGCGTCTTGGAGAAGGATTGGTTGGCTGTCAAAGTGAAAGAAATTAGGAATTACTTTCGGCGTCCAGAAGAAGAATCGTGGGTTCATGTTATGTGGAACTTGATTCCTTTCTTCTCTGATTAGACTAGACTTGTGTCACTCACTTCATCATTCTCTCTACCTCCTCTCTTATGAAAACTTTATTATTACATTTTTCATGTTCTAGTTACCTCTCTTAGCTTCAGAGATGTGATCTCTGATTATGTTTATATCTAAATTTAAAGAGTGAAAGGGTCTATAACGCTACCACAAAAATCTATTAAAATTTCTTATAAAGTTAAGATTAATCTAACTCTAAGATAACTATTTGTATTCAACAAAAAAAAAAAAAAAAAAAAATGGTCATCTCTTGACCTTGTTAGGGCTTTGCTAGCTATACAAGATTGTTATACAACAAATGATGGAACAATGGCACAATTGTAGTTAAAATATTATGCCCCTTACCTCCAAAATATACCATATCTCTTTTATTTTTATATATTAAACTATTTCATGTTACACCACTCCTATTCCTTATTTTTACACTAAACCTTTTGTTATTGCACCAATCTCTCTTAACCTTTATATTTACACCAAAAAATACTATAAGAGTGCCCCAATAATAATGCGATTGAACTTTCCACTGGTTGAGGGGATGGATCTCCATGTAAGGTTAAGTTGTGTGAATATATAATTGCATAGTTTACAGAAGTTGGATCTTTAAATTCAATTAAATCTAATATTGAACATTTTCATTAATTTTTAAAATTAGATTTGATTTTATGATCGATGGTGAATATTGATCAATTGTGTTTTCTTGAAGGAGACGGGAGATATAGTCTTGCATATATATATATATATATGTTTCTTAAGATATCATGAGTGACGATGCAAGTCAATCTCCCAAGTTAATCATTCACTCGTAGAAAGCTTTTTATTATTATTATTATTATTATTATTATTATTATTGGTTCATAATACACTATATATATTTCTGCAAGTTGTTCAATTATTGGTGGATGAACCACAGATAAAACAAAAACCATTTTCAGTTTGGTGTATAATTCTGTCATTTCTCTATATTGAGATTTATATGTTTTGGATGGCTATTACGTCTTACATATATATATACATGTATATGTATAAACATATATAATCTCTGAAATGATCCAGAACCAGCCAACAGCGCTGAACCAGCAGCAAGCAATCCCATCTCTAATGACACTGCTAGCTAGCTATCACAAACAACTGCCCATACTTGGGCTGGGCGAGAATCTTATGAAACTTGTAATGTACTCATTGGAAGTTCCTTTCCGCCCATACAGACATACATACACTCGATCTAAATATTCGAACCAACCAGCACCATCCATGGAATACAAGCCTGGCAATGCAATTGCAGGCCCCCATGTCGATCCGATCTTTATCAGAAAGTTGCAGCTAAGGACTTCAACCATATGTACAGAATTTTGAATTTTGTCTTGTCAATGAGCTAAGACATTCTTTGCAACATAACAGTCTTTTTTGGGAGTCCTAGAATGGAGGTAATCTACTAAATCCTAGACACATGGTGAGAACGTTTCAATGTGAATATTGATGAGAGCTCACAAAGCCAAATTACCAAGAGTACTGCCGAGTGGGTCATTTGCATAAAAAAATTTTCATGTTTTAAAAATATTTTTATATATTTTTGTTATTTATTTATTTAGACACCATCTTCGTTAGTTTTTAAGTTAGCACTATTAATTAAAATTAATACAGTTCTACTCTTTAACTCTCTCTAACTCTAAAAAATAAAAAAATAAAAACTGAGCAAGAACAAGGGTTGATTCTCCCCTTCTTCAAAGAAAAGATGCCACTAAGAATGTATAAAAGTTCAAGTAAACCCAACTAACAAATGGAAGAAATCAAAATTGCCAAATTGATTTGGTTAATTTTTTAGTATTGTTTAGTTTGGTTTGGTTAGTTTGATAAAAAAACTGAACTAATCGAAATATAATAAAATAACGTTGTTTTGAACGTAATATATATATATATATTATAAATATAAATACAATCTAAAAATTTAAAAAATAAATTTTAATTTTAAAGTAAGCTTAATCCCTTTGCTCTATCGCCTGCCCGCTCCCTGTGAAGGTGTGACTTGCCGTCGCTAACTCTCCTTTCTTCATTCATTTATCATCTTTGAGTTTACGTCATCTTTATGATCTTTTCTCTTGTCAATTTGATTCTTATATTCTTTATTATCTTTATTATTTCCAATCCTTCATTTGCCAACTCTTTTCTCTTCTTTTTTTTCTTTTAATTAATTTGTCTATTCTTCGTTCTCATCATCTCCAATTCTCACTTTGTCTGACTCTCTTTTTTTCTCTTATCCATTTGTTGTCTCCGATCTTGACATCATAATTTTCATGTAATTTATATAATAATTTTTAAATTTTCATTTAGAATTATTTAAACTATGGTTTGTTTGGTTAACCCACCGAATCAAATTTTTCTTCAATCAATTCGATCTATTCATTTATCCAAAAATTTAAGTCAATTCAGTTTGATTATTAAGCTACCTTCGAGTTGTTTGATTTTTAAATTTAGTAAGCTCAATAAGCAAACAAATCGAATGCTCATCCTCCAAAATGCCAATGGCGGCCTTTCACTACCACTAAGCTGCGGCCGCCAATTTTTAAGTCAAATTTCTCATACAACATCAATCCTTAGAGCATAGACATGGAAACTTGAGGTGCACGGGCCCATTTTGGCTTTATTCCTTGAGGTCATGTCAAGTTTGGCCTGTTTTTTGAAATAGGTTATGCCACCCAGACCCATATTAGAAAAAGGGGGGTCCCACTAGCCCCTAAGCACTTAATAAAAAGGTTGGGTGGTGCCAAGCTGAGAGGGTGGTGCCATGTGTCAAGCCAATCTTGGTCCTAATGGGCCAGATTTTAGCCCAAATGCGTCCATCCATATAAATTTAAAAAATTATTTTGTAATTATTTTAAAATAAAAAATTATTGTAAAATATAAATAAAAATATTTCAAACAGATTTTATTTGCTTACAAAAATTTAAATAAATTTCTAACTATTTTGAAAGTTCATATTTTTCCAATTTCGAAATTTAATTAGTAAATCTCAGAATTATTTATATTTATTTTATTTATAATAATTTTACTCACAATCAATTGTTAGCTAGGTAGATGACAGTAAATTGACTAAAAATCACATTGAATTTAAAGGAATTAAAAATATTGTATTTGGTTTCTTTAATATGAGTTAGTGTTGAACTTCTCTAATTTAAACTTATAAATTTTATGCTGTAAGACCATCCAAATATATTAGTAAAACTAGAATTTGGACCTACAACTTCAAGCTCACAAGACAATGTTTTTAAGCCCTTAAATTATAACTTAAATTCATTGTAATCAATTATAATACTATAATCGAGACTAGTGCATAATGGTCTAATAAATAATAATTAAATAAGTAAATATTAAATATAATATTAACTTCAAAATTTAAAATATTGCAAAGAATACTTGATTTATTAAATTTTTTTTGTAATTAATTTTAAAATTTTCTTTAAACGGGCCATGTTAGCCCATGTTACAAAGATAGCTCACGGGTTGTACCATGCTCAACCACAGGTCGCATATCTCTAAGCCAACATATGACCCTATATTCTTGGGCCATGCTGACACAGTCCACTTGTTAGAATAATAGCTCCTGCTGGAATATTGAGCTACCCAAAGGGTTTAATACCTCTAACCGACTCTCTTCATTCAAAGATAGCCAAACCATGAAACACAACCCCGTTCGGAAATCAGAACTCAACTCTCCAATCCAATCAATCCATGGGGGATCTCGAGGACTGAGATCAAGATGATGCTTTCCGGGCAAGGAAATAAGAAGGAGAAGGCTATAGGAGCTGGAACTAGGATTGAACAGGCTTTTATTATATGATTGTCTAATAGCAGAATGCTTAATAAAAGCTAGGGAAGGTCTGATTTGATTTTGGGGAGAGAAATAGGGAATACATGCTTTACGCTTGGATTTTGATTCTTTATCGCTGGTTAAATCTCTGATTGCAGATGCTACCAACAACCCCCTCCTCTAGGTTATTGTTAAGGATATTAGAGATGAGCTTACAAGCAAGCATAGTAGTGCTTTTGATCCTCCATCAAGATGTTCTAGGATCGAGCTTCTTGCTTGTGTTTCTATTCTTTGTAAATTTATCTAGCAAGAACAAACAAGATAAGTGTTATGGTTTCGACCTGTATTTAAATTGAAATAGGACTATCTTTTATCCATATGAAAGTTGTGAAATTTTTCTTTAAGCTTGAAGCAAGACCTCCTTCTTCAAACATTGTTCAAGCTGCCCAATTGTCCAATTCGCCACAGTTGCGGAGCCATCTTTTTGGCCCTAGTCATATTTGATAGATACAGGCATGCAAGGGACCAAGTAAGAGTTATAACACTTCCTCGAGTAACTGGTTAAATTCGTGACAATTAATTCTTGCTACATTGAAAAGATTTGCTGTAAGCTTGCTGTTTACGTGACACATACTTGTGATGAAAAAAATGATGCTTTCGACAAGTGACTGAATGAGCTCTCAAGTATATGCTTATAAAAATATATAGCATGTCTATATCACTGTTCAAGCAATCCTCAACTAACCAGTTGATACCCTCTTCGTTGATATCTATTTCAAATAAAGGGATCTGGGAAGAATTTAATTGGAATTATATAAATGCTCTGATTGAACCTCGCGCAGAAGCTCAGATCTACAATGTCTTTAATGTAGATGGTGTGTTCACTTATAAGGGACAGAAACCAATGCATGGCCTTTCGCGTCTCCAGAATGCAGCTACAATGTCTTTAATTTTTCTGTTAATTAAATTGAAACATAAAGAAGAGAGGGGCAAAATGGGAAATTTGTGATTCGCTGGTGCGAATATCAGCATTCTTTTTGTTTAACTGTAATGGCTGTAGCATTTTCTTTTGTCTGTGCTTTAGCATGTGGGACTTTTTTGAACCTTTTGTTCTTAAGAAGCTGACAGATAAAACTGTACGTGATTAGAGTTGATATTTGTTGAGCTAGAGAATCCTTGAAAGCGATGCAAGAGAATTAGTTCTATCTGATCAGTTTGGCCTAATTTTTCATTCCCAGGTGGGCACAAACTCTGAAAGGGCTCTAGTTTTATAGCATGAGATAGCTGCAGACCAAACATTTATTTATGTAGCTGGTCCTTCTTCGTGATAAAAGCTTCATCGTTGCTTTGTTCTAGTTTGGTGACTCCAATGCCCATAGCGGCTACTTCTGAAATAACTAATTAAGAAGAGGTAAAAACGTTGGAGGCTCAAAATGATTCCTGGTAGCAGTGTTAATTTGTAGTAACAGTTAAGAAAAGATTTGAATTCATGATTTGAAGTTGAATTGTTATTGTAGCAATAGATTGAGGAAGTAGAATTAAGTGTTGATTATGAAATGCCAGAAGGGTGTTAATTTCTCTCTTCGCATAAAGAGACTCCAATGCTGATCATGCTTTGGTGAAATATATAGAGGCCAATAATATTCATTTTTCTGCTGGGAATCTGTTCTGATGAGATACTCTTAGGGAAGATTTAGATCAAATTAAAATCATTTCCAGAGAAGTTAGCAAGTAGTATACGTACATACATATTTATGAATGAACAGTAAAGTACATTTTTGTTCCCACTGTTTTGGGTGAGAGAATTTATCCCCTAAAACCCAGCCTACAGCTCCCCGCCATGGACCCTTAATCACGAGATTTATCAATCTATTTTTGTGATTAAAAAATTAATTTTCTATGTTGATATTTAAAACTTGAGCAATGAAATGATTTCCTTCCTGACATAACTTTAAAAAACGAAAATTAATTATATTATTTGAACTCATATTTTCTAATTATTACAATTAATTTGAAAACAATTTTTGCCATTATACCCTTATTTTCCTTTAAATTTTGTTTAAAATTAAAAACTGAACTATAATTATTTTTTTTATAGAAAAGTGACCATTTTTCTAACATATATAGGGATTTAAATGGATCTCCAATAGATCTTAATTAACCTCATTTAAAATAAAATTAAGTAACTCACATAAAATAAAAATTAATAAGAAAATAAAATACATGTACAAGACTTATTTAAAAATTTATTAAAATAAATATACAAATGAGTTAATTAAATGCCATTTACATCCCTAAATATGTATATTAATGAACAAGTTTTTATTTAAAATTTTATATTTGCTTACTTAGTTTTTGCTTGGTTTATGTTTGTTTATTCTGTATATATATCCCAGATCACTACCTTTAGCTTGTGTATATGTATGTATGTATGTATGCATGTAAGAGAGAGAGAGAAGTTCAAAGATGGGTCCAGGAGCTAAGGAAAAAGGATGTCAGGATGTGGGGAATTTAGTCAGATATAAAATGAAGTGAAATAAAAATGAAATGAATTCAATTCTGATTTGACGTTTCAGATTCTGCCCGCAGAGTGCAGACCACCTCAGAAGGAGAACAATGTATCTGTGTCTGCATGTATACGGCTATACGCTCGATCAGGACTTCTTTGTGTATTTACATATTAATATATTTATTATATAATAAAAAGAAACACATTATTAAAATAAATTATGATTATAAACATATATCATTATCATATTATTTTGATGATATTTGTTTATAAGAATGTTTTAAAATATTGTGTTTCTTGTAACAAATTGTTTATCTAGTTCTTAACTATAAATTATTTTGAGGAATTAAATAAAAATATAACGAGTTTGAGAATTATTTCTACCTATTCATTAGTTTGTGATATATATGCCTAAAGTATACAATGAACTATAAATGTAGACTATTTGGTCGTGCTTATTTCTAGTAACAATTCTTATATATAGTAATAATTATATAAGAAAATTATTTTTTATACATAAGTTATGATTTATAACTATATTAATTAATAATTCGCACAATTCTCAAAACAATAACTGCTACTGTTGTGGCTTAGTAAGCTTGAGGACAAGTACGAATTTTGAGGATCTAAAATATTACTCTTTCATTCAATTCTAAATGATATATATATATATATATATAATTTCACTTAGTGAAAAAGATTTTTTAATAATAAAGTACCACCTAATATTTTCTGCCGAGGACTCACAACTTATATTATAAAGACTTTTCCAAGATGGATAAGTTGAGAACAGCCTTTAGTTCAAAACATATTCTTGTTTTTTTCTTTTATCCCACATAAGGGTGCTTGGAGTGTACAAGGAAAGCCATGACAATCAAATCCTAACTTGGACCACGTCCATGCACCTTTTGTTTGGGTCCAACAAGATGAAAAGTTTCCAAGCAATTGATGCATGCTTAGACTGTTGTTGCTTTATTTGCCTTGATGCTAAGATGGGGCTGCCACAAAACAATACCAATAAGTGGTCCATATATAAGCTCTTCATCGAAGATATCATGACTTGATGGGTATAGACACTCATGCTTTGGCAGAAAAAGAAGATTTTTTCCATTGGATTTTGTTCACTTTATAGTCCAATATGGGCATGTCATACGTACAAATAATTTATATATATCTTGTACATTGTGAATGTCGGAATAATTGTTTCTTTATATATATATATATGTGTGTGTATGTATAACTAATAAAATTAATTAAGTTGATATTTAGCTTAAAAAAAGGGTATAGTAATTATTAAAGTTCTGTGTATAGATGTACACTTATTAGTCCAACGGTAGATTTAGGTGGTAAAGCATCTTAATTAGTTTTACAGAAAACATTAATTACGGAATACATAATATTGCGAAAATAAAATCCCAAAATTATATATGTAGTCTTAGGACAGGAAAAAGCCTTTGAGCAATTACAAGGCTGTTAATGCAGATAATGTGGGCTTGGAACATGAGAATAATCTCTTCCTATTAACCTCTTTTTGTTAGAAGAACAGCGCTACATAAGTTTGACCCTTTACTATTTTACTCATAAAAATTTCTTCTTCAAAGAGTAAGAAACGAAATAGTCTCTTGGGTTCCTCAATAGAGCAAGAAATCGCATATTAAAGAATGTTTAGAAATTTCCATTGCAGAATTTGGAGTGTGTGTGTGTAGGCGTTGGCTTCTTGTTGTTAAACTTCAAGGGGAACGAGTTATATTGACAGAAATTAAGAAGTGGGAGATATATGTTGAAAAAATTCATTTGCACATCGCTAACAATATTTACAATAAACTCAAAAATGTTTGATTCAATTTGTTAGGCTGGGATTAGATTAAGAGTAGGCATGCATGAGGCATGAATTTCCTAAAACAATTGAAACTTGTACATTTGGCTTTGTTCCTTGAATTTTACACAAAAAAAATCATTTAGTATACCATATTATATATATATATATTATATTTAGCATTTATTTAGCAATGTCAACATTTCTGATTTGAGGTGGCAACCAACAAATCTAATTTGAATGTAAGCATTTAATAATTTTTATTAACAAAAAAAAAATAATCATCTATATATGATTGATATAAAATTAAAGTTGATCTATTATTGATAAATTAAAAGTTCTATTTAAAATTAAAATTAGATGTTATTACTGATAACATTAAAATTTCAGTTCAAAATTTAAATAAAATTAAAATTGGATGTTACCATTGATAAAATTAAAAGTTTGATCCAATATAAAAAAATGTTATTTTTTTACTTTTAATAACATAAGATAAGGACAAAGTACAAAAGAATGTGGAACATAAAAGACATGCAATAAATACGATTATAGATAACATTAACTATTGAAGTTGCCAATACTAAAATTCACAAGTCATTTACAGAAAAAGAAAATGCTAAAATGCACAAATTAATAGATAAAAGCAATATATTTCAAGTCTAGTAGGGCACTTTAATTTTATATTAGGGAGTCAATATATTGACAATTATGTGTCTCAAGCCAATGGAGACATTGGTTTTCATATCTATCCTTATTTAATGTAAGTTTTAATTTCTTTTTGAAAGATTTTATCTTTATCTTATTTTAAATTTGGAAACTTGTCCCACAAAAACTATACACATTTATATTAAGGGAAATACATAATGTGATTTATATGGTGCAGAAAAAATGAAAAGGGTAGCATAAAATATAGGAGGAGTTTGCTTATGCTTTTGGCAAAATTTTATTGTTATGATTGTCATTTAGACAATCTATTAAAATTACAATTGAAAGGTAGAGGATTGATTATGTATATAATGTCAACGAGAATTGATAGTTTACTTAATTAGAAATAGAGGACATTATAAATGTAGCATGATATCTTAATCTCACACACAACCTGTAAATATAATGAAGAAAGGATATATAATTTTTTATGTTCTATAAGCACACTAACGGTTAAGGCATTCTTCGCTTCTTAGTTTGATAGGATGTCATTCGGAGATCGAACGTTTTCATTTGTTCAGTAACGCAGCCCTTGGCATTAGATGCTTCCCAGATCCCTGGATAAAAGCAAGCGCAAATGAATGAGAGAGAGAGAGAGAGAGAGAGAGATCAGGCAACCATCTCACAATCTAGCATTTTGACTTTACCAATTTTGGCAATTCAGTTTAGAATCAGTCAACCCTTGATGAAACAGAAGTTCAATTCTTCTGAAATTTTATACACGCAAGGCTTATAGATATCCAAATTTACTTATATGTACCTAATATCATTTTTCCAATATTAATTCCATGTACGATTACAGAAAAAAGCATTAACTTTAATTAGGGAATTAATTAATACTGCTACATTTATGCTAAGAGCTAGCGTATAAAGACACTAACAATTTAAATCCAATAAGCAATCAGTCATGTTCCATTTATGGATATTAGAAGCAGGCAATGAGTAAAAAAAATAATTTTCTCCAATATCACTCGAGCAATATGATCAGAAACAAGTTAACAGGAAAGCTCAAATTGGGAATCCATGCATCTGCCTGAAGCCGAAAATTATCAATTCCTACTTGGAACAAACACAATAAAAGAAAAAAAAAAAAAAAAAGACGAATTGCAGATTGAATCTAACCATAATAATACATGTAAGACAATTACTTACGTACCTCGTCCAGTTTAGCTTGGTTGTTGGTCTCCAGCATTAGCCCAAAATGAATATGAGGGAAATGTGCCCACTAGCAGAGAAAGTCGATTGTTTCATTACCCATTAAAGCTCTAGTGCTTGTTGTGAAAACCAATAAAAAAAGTGTCCCAGTTTGATACCGTGCCTACTTACATTTTTTGCAGCAGTACTGAATGCTTCCCTGTGAGTGATATCTGGATTATTGGCCTTGATCCTCTGGATCTCCTCTCTACACGAACAATTTTTTTTTTACGGGGGGGGTTTCAAAAGTTCGTCAGTGTTGCTACAATAATACTCATTATAGTGCAAGAAAAAAACAAAACAAAAAAAAAGGTGGTATTATAGTAATTAGTGAGTGGCAGCATTTTCATTACTTTATGAACTGGTTGTATGCAGAAGGTACCCGCTGCCTCTTCTCAGGAGCTGAAAAAAGGAAGTCATGGATCAGAAGGGCGTGTTAATTAAACAGTAAACGGGAAATTAAGAATTTGTTATGAAGATGTGGATCAAATTAAGAGGTCTTCTTCCAAATCATCATCTAATAAGGCTAGGTTTCCGCTCTCACGTCGATTCACGGCCCGTTGCTCGGTGGTATTTGGGGTTGGCGGTGCTCGCATTTTCATCCTGTTGGTGCATTTGGAGGAGGAGCCAAACTCAATCCTGTAATCTCCAGAAGAATTATTGGCTGCCTGAAATATTAAAAATAAAAACTTCATCCATGTGTAGTACTTTCTGAAGGTTCCTCTATGCATACAAGTAGAAATTTAACAATGTTCAAATTTAACATAGTTTGAGCTTCACCCTTGTTCGATAAAGACATGCCTCTAATAAGAAACAAGCTTACTTTTAAAGTTTTTTTTTTTTCTTAGGATGTAAAAGATTACACCACTTATGACCTCAAACTCTGAACCCTCAAACTTATTAATATTGTCAACTATCACTAAATTACATCTCAAATGACAGTTTTATAAAAAGTTTAATGGCAGCCCAATGAGAGAAAAAGGAAATTGAGAAAGTGTACCACAATTGCCTGGAGTTGACAGAAAGGGGGAGGGATGAAATGATGTTTCGTGAGCAAAACAGAAGCAACATTGAAGTGACTGAATTAGTTAGGAACCATAAAGAAAGAAAGAAATTAAATAAGACCCAGATTGACAGTTGCTGAGAGAAAGAATTTGGGAGACCCAAAACGCGAGGCTGCGCTGCCGACAAAACCTGACGAAGAGAAATCATGAAAACCTATGAATGTTAGAATTCAATATTACATGTCAATCAAATCATCGGATCGCTCTTGATGAACCATCTCGAAAAGGGGAAAAATAAGTAAAATAGGAAAACAATTAAAAAACTCGAAAATGGTTCCATTTGATGGGTCAGATCAGGTCAGAACAGGCCCTGACGCATATACAACTGTCGCCGGAAACACACAAATCTACAAAAAGCAAAACATAGGTGTTGCTATGGCGGCTGTTAGGGCTGGCAGATGCTTTGGAGAACTGTATATATATGAGCAAGATTTTGAAGTCCTCAAAAGGAGCAAAACCCTAGATTTCAGAAGCCTAGAATAATCGCCCTAAAATTAAGCAAGCTGAAATTATTTGTGCATATTGATATACATATATTTTAGATTACCTGAACATCTTCCCAGGAGAGTGACTGGAATGCAGCCGCCATGTTCACGGACCATAGATTGGTGCAGTGTCCGCATCGGACAGTCACGATGTCAAATAGGTTGCTGCATGGAACACTAACCTGCAAAACCAAATCTATGTAAATTCAATCGATCGAAGATCTAGCTAACCCCTATATACAAAAATCCCCAGATCAGAAACTGCATATTCTCTCTCTCTCTCTCTCTCTGAGTAAATACAGTAAAGTATGAGGAAAGAAAAAGGCTGCAAGAAGATGATGGTTGTGGCCATGGAATATCATGATTGCTTTGTAATATGCAAACCCAGCTAATTATTCTTTCTTGAAGGAAATGGGTTGTGAAGAAAAATTTCTGGCGTACAAATTAAAGACTCCTAGCTAATTAAACTCTCCTGGACGGAAGTTTCCAAGGAAGGAACTAGATGGCCAGGTGCTAAAATTGGCACGTCAGGTACAAAAAAAGTTTAGATTTGATAAGGGTTTCAAGCTCTCTGCTGATTGCGCATTTTCTTTTCCAGGAAACCGAAGGTCTATCACAAAGCGGAAGACCTGTCCTCATCAGTTTATCGTCAAACGCTTGTTTTAACGTTTGACGACTCTCTAATCTCTCTTTCTCTTTCTCTCTCTCTCCCCCTCTCTCTCTCTCTCTCTGAGGGCTTCTGCACTTCAAATCCTTCAGGTATTGACTTCACTTTGACTGCAGAAGAGGCGAGGAAAAAAGAAAGTCCAGCGATGGGGACCTGACCTAAACCAAAAACAAGAAACCCAGAAAGAAATACATAACACCGAAGCGACCTAAACCAGCTTTATTCAGGATCCCATATTCTATTTCATTTTAGATACAGATAAAAGATTATAGCATATATAAATAACCACACGTCTGAGCATTGACAAGATTTAATTCCAGCTAACAAATCAATTTAACAAGTCGTTCTGATGAGATCAGGTACCGCAAGAACGATATTGCAAAAGTTGCAAGGTATGTAGCAGAGTTGCTCAGGCACCGCTTCAGCCCCGCCGGTCGACATGTTTGTCTAGAAATTGAAGCTTTCAATCCAAAGAAGAAGAAGAAGAAGAATGAAAGGAACAAAGAAAAGATGGACTACTGTGATCTAACACAACTGCAAAAATTATGCGTGAATATATATAAGGAAGGAGCAATACGTATATATATTTATAGAGAGAGAGAAGGAAAAGAAGAAAAGTGGGATAGGATCCAAAGTGGTAACCAGAGCTGAGTAGGGAATGGCAGGACAAGGGGAAAAAAGTTGTGCAGAAACTGGTGGACCGGGAAAGAAAACTACGATAGGACCGGTTTGAAAAAAGGTTCTTAACAAAACCGGGTTCTGGAAGTTTTTGGCAAATGGCAAGAGAGGGTTAGGGTTTGTGTGTGAGTAAAAAAAGGACAAAGGGTTTTTGGCTGCATTATGTATGATTCATCATAGAGATGAGAGTGACCACACTCCTCACCACCCATTCCATTACAGCGGAACAGAGGGGCGACTATTTTATGATTGATACATAAGTCTACACTCTGAGCATATTCTTAAATAAATATATATATATATATATATTCACCTCAAATTAGTTAAATGGAAAAAAAAAACAAAAAAGATTAGCTAGAATTAAGCCACATGCCATGAGCTTTTAATGCACAAAGATTTGATGAAAATGCAACATAGTGGTAATCTCTACACTAATACTTCTATTACCATCTGTAAGAAAATTAAGCATGAGAGGCCTAACTCTTTAATGTACATATAGAAAGCAACCACATGTGGTGGCTCAATAATTGGTGACATATATAGCTTCATGTCTCGACACGGGTCGCTTGTCTCTTTGTGTGCTTGATTACCTACGGAATAACACAGTCTCATGCGGTTTACTTGGTGTTAGCTGTGACATTCGTAATTAAGCTCTGATGAATTATAATTGACTAGAGGTGTAGATATATCCTTTAAAAAGGCAAATGTAGATATATCCTTTAAAAAGGCATACATAAATATATATATATATATATGATTTGAAAGTTTAAATTTGGACCACTAGAATGCGATCAAGACTTGAAATAACCTTAAAATTTTGTCCCAAAAGGGTGGAGGATAAGCTAAACAGCTAGAAGGTGAAGGCTCTTTCTTTTTCAGGCAGGAGTACTGTTGTGGTTTGTATTAGGCAAGAGAAGCAGGGGATTTGGGTTATAGTTTTAGGAGGTTCGAGCAGATGAACCAAGCTTTGTTGGCAGAATTAGAATGGCACCTATTGAACCATATATGAAGTTGGAAATATGGGTAGGCTAGGTTTACATAATGAAAAAAAAAAATGTTTACAAGACCCCTTCTCCTCTCTAGCAAAAAACGCTGGAAGAAAAGAGTAGAATGTGTACGTCCCGCCGTCTTCACCATGTGCCCCACTTCTTGATCACCAAAGCTCACCCCTGGTCATCTCCTCTTTCTACCGTTCACTTCCAACACTCTTAGACACCGTCCCCCATGGACTTTAATCATAGGTCCCATCAAGGCCGTCTTAAAGCATAGATAGGCCACTCAAGTCTATGTCTAAGTTCTTCAAAAAAGAGGGGCCCAAAAAAATTATTGAGCCACAAATAATTCTCGTTTTAATTTATATTAAAATTAAAATTATTTTAGATTATTTAAGTTAATTTAATAATTAATTATAATAAAAAACAAAAATATATTTATTTTAGCAACGAAATTAGCGACTCAATTCTGTCGCTATAATAATTTTTTTATTTTTTGATATATTTAGCGACGGAATTTTTCGTCACTAAAATAAATTTTAAATTTATTTATTTATATATTTTTAATTTTTAGCGACGAAAATTTATATTGCTAAATTTTAAAAAAATTACATTTAGCGACGAAAAAATTTTCGTCGTTGATCCGTCGTTAAATTGGCAACAGATCTATTGCTACTAAAATTTAACAATGAGCACTTCAGCGATGAATATGTTCTGTCGCTAAACTGATTAAGCAATAGATTCTTGGGCTTTAGCGACAAAAATATTCCGTTACTAAAATCTAAAATTCTTGTAGTGATCACCAAAGCTCACCCCTGGTCATCTCCTCTTCCTCTTGTACACCTTCCAATACTCTTAGGCACCATCCCCCATAGACTTTACTCATAGGTCACCAGCAAGGTCAGCTTAAGGCATAGGCCACTAAGGCTTATGTCTAGGGCCCTCAAAAAAAATTATTGGGCCAGATCCAACCAAGCCCTATGGAATCGCCCACATGATTCATTCCCATTAGCTCTACAATCCTCGCCAATACCTCGTCAATCTTCCTTCCTCTTTCTTCCCCATTGTTCTTGCTCCCCAACGCAATCCTACACATAACATTATTTGTCAACGACATGAACAAGTCCATCAAGTTCACCACCAAAGACGAAGAAGATCACAACTTTCTAATCTTCTCGATTAGGACAACTGTTTCTTCCTCCGTCACATACTAGAAAGATTCGACCCACTTTTTGCTCAAAAGATGGAGCACACAAATGCTCATCACTTGTCTCCAACACTCTTCATAGGGAGACCCAGACGCTTCACTGTTTCAGGAGGCCTCGACCACCCAGGACCAAGAGAAGGAAATGTCGATCAGTCACCAAAAATGGGAAGAGACTATGGATGCCAACGAGAGGAAGGAGACGATGGCAGACGTGTGGTCATCGGTCAGGGTTTCACACAGACCCAAGACGGCAGCCACTACAAGAAGTTGGGGTATTACCGGCGAATTTTTCCCGGCGGTTTCATAATTGTCAGGAATATAACACAATCCCCGGCGGTTTATAAAATCGTCGGGGATTTAACACAATCCCAGGCGGTGTATAAAACCGTCGAATATGGCATACACATCCCAGGCGGTTTTTAAAAACCGCTAGCTATAGCATTCACATCCCCGACGGTTTATGAAAATCGCCGGTTAATTTTGTCCATCCCCGGCGGTTACAAAAACCGCCGGGGATATGATTTAATCCCACCAAAATTCACCCCCCTCCCCCCCGCCCCCCGCCCCCGCCCAAATTTCCCCTCACCCCCTTCTCTTCCAAATTAAATCCCCCCTGCAAACCCTAGAACCATTTCTCGCTCATGCCTCGCTGTGTCTCTCTCGCTCGCTCCCTCGCCCTCGCTCACGCCACTGAGTCGCGGCCTCCCTCGCCCTCGCTCTCGCTCGCTTACTCTCAGTCGCGCTTGCCCTCAATCGCTCTCGCCCTCACTCGCTCAGCTGCGCTCGCTCTCACCACATCTTGTCTTCCTTTTACTTGAGGTATTTATCGATCTGTGTATTTGTTATGTAATTAGGACTTTGAGTGAGGTTCAAATCCTATTGATCCTGTAGAATGCGTTGGTTATTATTGTATGATTAGGCAACTCTTGACAGAAAGCCAAAGACATTGTCTTGAATTTAGTCATGAGAAATCATATTTGCCACAGGTGTGAGCCATTTGACACTTACCCGAGGACATATGACCTACTGAATGCTGTCGGTCTCTTCTCTGTAGAGCGAAAGAGGTATGTCTTCTGGTTTTTGCTCAAGTTCATTCATACATTACATTTTTATGGCAAGAAAATTACTACACGTAGGTACATTTATCCCCACGTAACAGGACAGAAGTTTGATCTTTTAATTCAAACAGATGTAATTTGTCTTCGGATATGTATGTCAACGGCTCCTTTCTATTCTTTGCTTCTACGCCTGATTCATGTGACACCGTCTCGCTCGCTCGCACGTTTAGCACATCCTTTACTCATTTCAGTACATGTTTTCCTTTATTTTTTTTTAAAGCTATTTAAGGGCCACAAGATCTTAAAGGCAAGGTCAGGGGAAATATATATATATATATATTTCAAGAAAAGACAAATAATAACAGATAGCTTTTATAAATGAATTGTTTTTGATGATTAACACAAAAATAAAAAGTGAAAACGACTTAACACAGTAGACAAAGGGATGCTCAAATTGGTTTTGCCATGTTAAAACCAACCATATCCATAAAGAGAATTAACTTAATTGCCTGTCAAGCACAGACACGTATCGCTCTTGTTTTGTTTCTAATCCTCCTCTCTGTTTATAGATACCCAAATATATGTTTTAAATAAGGGCATTGGGAAGTGCCCTTATTTAGAAATGTTGTTGTAGAATGAAATATCGGTCTCCTGGTCTTTCTTGCAGTTGTATTTTGTGTCATGTGGCAAGTTGCATTTTCAGGTTATATCTTCTGCATCTATTTACAATCTTTGTTACCATTTACGTTCAAATGAAATGACTGAGATTCAATCTAAAATGCGTTAATCATTTGCTAAAACTTGCTACAAAATAAATAAATAAATAAATAACATTGCAAGATTATATTGTCTATCGAGTCATTAGATGAAATAAAAATTCCATGATACAGTTCAGAGGTTAATTCGAGCATGTAGCTATTAAGTTGCTATAATCTTGTTTACTCTTTGCTGTGGCTCATTTTCTCTTTCCTTTGTCTTTAATTTTTTCTCAACGTGTGACAACATAATTTTGTAATGCATTATCTATCTTCTGCATGCCTAGGTTCGTTGGAGAATTTATTGCAACAAGTGGATCAAGTTAAGGAGGAACGTTTAAGAAAGGTCGGTAATTATTTTCAAAGGTCTTGTTTTTTCAGTTCCCTTTTATTATTGCTGATTTGCTGCTGGATTGAGCTCATCTAATTAGATTCACCTAGTTCAGTCCTCCTGGGATTTTCAAAACTCTCTCTCTCTCTTTAAGATTGGATTGCTATGTTTTGAGTACATCAGGGATGCGTTGGAGCTGAATACCATCAGTGGTTCTCAACATTCTTAACTATTAATTTTGGACAAAATAGCTCTCTAAACTGAGGATCTAATTATGTTTCTGATCCAAGATGTTTCCGATTATGGATTTTATGATAAAGAACCATGTCATATCTGCATGGCTTGTTTATCATATATACTAATAGTTCTTATGGTCCTTGAGAGATAGGGAGAGAGAGAGTTGTGAAACATATTGAACAATGGTTGGAACTAGATGCTTGTTGAACAATGGATCTAGACCGGGGAGTTGATGTATGGGTTAGTAATTAAATTTTCTTAATTTTTTATGTAGTCCACATTATCATATTTTGACAAGTGGCAGCTGCTAGCTATCAAGGTAATGTACATGACCATATTCATTGCAAAATATTAATTTAATTACTTTTTGTTTAGGCTTTTTGTCTCTAGTTGGCTTTTACTCATATTAATAATTAAATTAGAGTATTTTATTTAATTTTTAGACAATAAATAATATTTATTTCAACAATGAGTGTTGCTGTTCTTGTGGAATGTTCTTGTGGAATTTACTATTTAACTTATGCTTATGCTTATACTTATTGAGTTTGAGTCAAGGGTATGATTCTTTGATGGGTTTTTAAGGCAGTAGTTACTGTCTCTATTTCTCTTTCTTGTGGTGTTATGCAATTGGAGAGGAGTAAGTGCAAGAGGGATGATGATGACGACGACGATGTTCTGGCTGGCTCTCTCTCTCTTTTAGTCATTTTGCTTTCTCCCTCTTTGCTTTGCTGAATTTGTGTAGAATATATTATTTTTACAAAATGTTTGCTTTTGCTAACTTTGGGTAGAGGAGACTGAGTATGTGGGAATAAAGGCTTGAATTGTTGGTATATATTGTGGGTAATTTTAGATTTTTTGGGAGTGATTTTGAGGCCAAGCCAATCTGGTTGCTTAGTGTAACAGTCCTCCTACGTGAGATGATGATGATGTACAGGTAAACAGTTTTTGAAATCAATTTTAAAATGGTGGGTGGTTGACCTTTCCCGGCGGTTAGTAAACCGCCGGAAAAAATACTTGGTAAAAACCGGCGGTTTTAAAATCGCCGGTATAAACCTTCACCGACGGTTCTTAAACCGCCGATAAAAGTCTGACATCACCAGCGGTTTTGAAATACCGCCGGTAATTATTATTTTTACTGGCAGTTTTTATAAATCGCCGGCAAATAATATTTATCGGCGGTTTTCAACCGTCGGTAAACTTTTTTGACGGAGGTATTTCCGGCGGTTATAATTACCGTCGGTAAAAGAAAAAAAATTTACCTGCAGTTTTTCAACTTTTTCCGGTGATTTTTCTACCGTCAGGAAAAGTCGAAACTGTTGTAGTGAGCTAACGAGAGAGAAAGGGTCACTTGCGCCACCGCCAGACTTTGCCTATGGCCCCACCAACCCTTTAGACGACCCTGGTCCCCAGAGATGTTTGTCCAAGATCTACAGATTGCTATTGGGATTGCAAATTGGAGTAGACAATTTCTGCTGCTTGTTGGATCTTTTTTTAATGTAAATCTATCTATGTTGTGTTATGATGAATGAACTACGAATTAGTCGATCTACAAGCTTGTCCTCCTTGAAGGTCATACATCAGTCTTGGTGTTAGGTCTATTTAGTGTTTTCTCCTTTGCTAGTTCATCTTGGTGGTTGTGGGTAGCTCTTGGCTATGTTATTTCTTTTTCATCTTTTGTTGTATTCTACGGGTCCTTTTTTTTTTTTTTTTAGCTCCTTAGAGTCTGAATTTTGTAAAATCAGTAGCTATGCTATCTGGTTTAATGTTTTACCTATAAAAAGAAAAGAAAACACAAATATTTTAGGGACCCTCATTTCTATTCATATAGGCTTCTTAACTGTTTCATAATAAAATTAATGCACACACACACACACACATATATATATATATATCTTAACTTGATTTAATATAAAAAAGAACATCACAACTAATTTAAGATGGTTTAAAACATGAACATTAAGTCACCTAAAGTTGGTATAAGTGGTAGAAAGCAATTTGGGTACTAGAAGGCGACTTTTTGGTGATTCTCAATGCTCTTAATTAAGCATCCGACCTATTTTCTGCCCAATTGTCTTGTCATTTTCTTCAATTTTTTTTTTACCAAAGTATCCGAGCTTTGTCTAAATAATCATGGAGAGAGCAATCTCCCCCCCCCCCCCCCCTTCCTCTAATTCTCCCTCTGACTAAATCCAAATACAATCACAGCTTATATATACTCGAAATAGACTTTCAAAGAACGACTACCCTCTTTGTGGATCTCACATTTACATCGTGCGAACGGGACCTCTGAAGGGGCAACACGGCGTAACATGACTCTGCATCCACATGGACGACTTACTTTTTAACTTTACTATTACTTTCCAATTATGGGCTGCTTTTCAATTATTAACTCATTTTTTTTCTGCATTTACCCGTAGCCAAATCCATTCTTCTACTAGGACCAACTCCTCAATTATGGACTACTTTAATTGTTGGACTAATGTCTCGATTTTATTGTTATCTTCCAATTATTAACTTGAGTTGGTCCTAGTAGAAGAATGGATTTGGCTACGGGTAAATGCAGAAGAAAAATGAGTTAATTAGTAGTGTTTAGTGCCCAAAATTTGGTTCAAAAATAAATTTAAATTAGTGGGTTGTTAATTTGGCTTACAAAAAACATTCAACCATTATCTAGGGCCTAAAATAATTAGTTTTGGTTGAAATACTTCAATTGGATTTAAAATGGGTTAGAAATGGGCTTGAATTCCATCCGGTGAAGCCCAATTTTAAATAAGGGCTTTGGGATGGCGATCCTATAAACTAGACCCAAATGAGTATAAGACAAGATCAAGATCCATTTCAAATTAGGGTCCAGTTAAAGTTAGATAAATTGTCTTTTTAAGTGTTTTTACGGTTTGAATCATTTATAACAAATATATATATATATAATTTAAAAACATCCTTAAAGATCTTAGTTCCATTTTAAACAATCCTCCAAACACACCTTAAACCTCAGTAATAATGGTAAAATTACTCATCTATTATTAGAGCATCACGGTCTTGACATATAATTTTTTTCTTTATACAAATGAGTGGGGAGATTTTGTACAAATGTATCCCTTCTGAATTCTTGTGACGTTTGTAGTCTCATTGGCGCACTCTTTAAGAGAAAAAGAATAATATTATTTGAAACTTGCAAATGCAATTTGTATCAACTTAGGGAACTGTTTGGCTTTTCATATAAATTATTTTTTATGTAAAATAATATGAAAATATTTTTGTATATTTTATAACCAAAAAGTTTTTCTCAAATTATCTATTTATTTTTTAAAGTATTGAGTCCCACTAAAAGTTTGTAAAAAAAAGAAAAGAAAATCCTACTATCGTATAATAAAACAAACCATTTTACAAATGATCTTACAAAAAATATTATTTTTCATAATTTCTAGGCCCAATTTATAAACGTACCCGTACCCTATCCAAACGAATTAAACGGGTGCCGCGCTATATCCCAATGGGGTAAACGGGTCAATTCTTGGTTCCTGCATGGAAGATCCGAATTTGGGAGCAGCAAGTTGCAAGTAACGGCGACAGGTGTCCTCTCCACAATCAAACGGTTGATTCAGGCTTTTATATAATAATATATATATATACACACACACGAAACAATTCATAAAAAAAACAGTTGGAAGGCGAGAAGGCGAGAAACAGGTAACAGCGAGCGAGCGAGAGAGAGAGAGAGAGAGAGAGGATATTCATAGCAGCACTCATGTATATGTAGAAGAAATCCGAAATCGGGTTGTGAATTCTAGGTTTTTGGAATTGGTAGGTCGGCGAATTCGGGAATGGCGAGTTCAGTGGAGAAGACCCGAGGCGTTGCTCGAGACGAAGGTTTCACCGTCGAACTTCCTGCTCCTGCTGGTTGGAAGAAAAAGGTTTCGTTTTTCTTCTCTGCAACATTCACATTCGTTTCCTTCAACTTGTGTTGCTTATCTGATGTGGGCTTTTTGTTTGTTTTGGGGAATTTAACTGAAGTGGGTGTGCTTGTTGTCGAATTTGATTCTTCAGTGAGGGCTTTTGGAATTCGGGGGTTTTTGTCTTCAATTCACTCCATCTTTCTGTATCAACTTCGTGCTCTTATCACATTCACTTCTTCGAAGTCTTGCTGTTTTTCCCCCGTTTTGTTTGGTTTTGTTTATTTTGTTTAGTCTTCAATAGAATTGTGTGGTTCTGTTGTCGAATTTGTTCCTATACTGAAAATTTTGGGGCTAGGGCTAGGCTTACTATTATATTTTATTACTTTTGGAAAATGTTGCTTATTCTCAGTGCTATTTTGTATCGAATTTCATTGGGGCGTCTTGTGTCGCTTCTCTATTGGACTTGCAGGGAAAATTAAAATCTCTTATGGGGTTAGGGTTTCACAAATTAGTGTCGGTTCTCTTCCTATCTGTCTGTGCTGAACTTGTAAATTAATTTTATTCTGTTGTCTCTGAAACTAGCTGCTGCATTTGGTCCTAAAACTTGGAACTGCAGTAAGCCGGTCTTTCTGTGCCCCTTTTTGCTTGATATTAGTTTGAAGCAGTATGCAATTCCAAAATGGTAGAATCATGGGAATAAATGATTCTATCGTAGTGGAAATGTGTGCGGCTATTAACTGCCCTTCCTTGAAAGTGATTAATGTAGTAATTTGGGAAATGGGGGAAGCTACTGATTACTAATTATCTCTGGGTGATTTAAAGCATAAACTATTGTTTTACAATCTTTAAATATGTTGAGAAGTTTAAAAGCTAAGATGATGGTATCATATTGTGACTATTCCTAATGTTAGTGAGGAATTAAATTAGTTTCACATGGCACACCATTTAGCACATGTTTGCATTATTGAACGAAGGAGAAAACTGTCAATATGTGCAGTGGATTCTACCATTTCCACATGATTAGCTGATCTTGTGCTATGTTTGTTGAGGTAAGTTTCAAAATTCTGACACCATTTTTGTTTTTTGTTTTCAACTTAGTAACTTGCATATTTAGGAAACTTGATATTTTTTCATTCTTACTAACACCATGTATGCCAACATTTGCTTGTGTACCATGCTTTCCTTTTCCTTAACCTTGTTTGGATGGGGGTAAGGAGAGAAGGGGCAGGATCCTCCTCTCTCACCCCCCCCCCCCCCCCCCCATACCCTATTTTTTCATATACCCCAAATCGGGTGATGTGTATTTCAAAGTTCAGGGTTTCAAGGACAAGAGCTTGCATTCTCTTGTTAGGGATGAATTTTTTGGTCTTATATATACATTTTTATTTATTTATTTTTTGTGGGGGAGGGGGGGGGGGGTGTTGTTCTTACTTTCAGAATACAAATGCGTTGGGTTTGCAAAAAGGTGGTTGCTTTGGGAGACTGGGAAAGTAGGGAGAGGTTTTCTTGTGAGGGCATCTTAGCTTCCTTTGACAAGGGAAGTGTATGGAGCATGAGTGTTTAACATTGGCATTGTTGTTGCTGGAGGTGATGACACATGGGCTTTGGTTGGATAGGGGTTATTTTCCCTATGGGTTGCCTATTTTGAATGAGGTATGTCATTCAACTTTAAATGATTTTTGAAGTGGTAGAGAAGCCTAGGAAGATTGTTTGTGGTGTTCTTTACTTGTAGGTTTGGATCCAAGGGATTGCTTGCTAGGAGAGAATTTGAACAAGAAGGAAGTTTCAGCTTAGTTATGGAAACTAGTAAGGGATTGAGTAAGTATGACGGTGTCTTTTTTTGTTGGTTTTGAGAGAGATTACCAAAACCTTTGTTGAGATTAAAGTAACAAGAATAGGGGGGGTGACTAATAGAGGTATGTGTAAAAGGGGGTGACATGGATTGATTTGAAGTTGATGCATATAGAAAGTTCTTTTGCAAGAAGCACTGATACAAATATGGAAATGGATATGAGATGTGGTGATTTAAATAATAAATAAATGAAATTACAGATATGACCAAAAAAGTGTTTTTTAGTATTGTTCAGTAACCTTTATGAACATAGCAACTAAAAACTAGTAAAATATTGAAAAAAATGCCACTAATCTAACATGATGAAGATACTGTTTAATATATAATAACAATAACATATGAAAATATCAAAAAATTATCACAAATTCAACGTTAAGATGTGATGAAATTTCCAATAAAAAAAAAAAAAAGATACCATGAAATCTGTAATAATAAAATTCTAAACATCATTTAATATGGAGAACATTTTTTTTTGTTGGATTTTTGAATTTTTATTGTTTTATTCTTTGCCTTTAAGAATTTAACCCAAAAAGGTTTTAAAAACTCCACTGTGCCTCAATGTGTGTCCTTCATGAATCCATCCAATTGACACATTTGTTCATCATGTATCTTAGAAGTGTCAAAAATGAAATTACTAACAAAAAATTATGAAGTGCCATTTGCATGTTGAACATGTATCCCAACATGGTTGTGAAGTATCATTGTCTAATATGGACAGGCATGGGTTTGGTACCCAGAATAAAGTGTCCTTGCCTCTTAGGTTCTATTAGTTATGAGTGGAAGCAGCAGTATGAAGTGGGATAGAGGAAGAAATTGAAGGAATTGGTTAGGACAACAGGTATAATTGTGGTTGCTAACAGATGTTTGGCTTCCAGAGTCCCTACTGATGCCTGGGCTTGGTTCCAAGTTTAATATTAGGGTGTTCATGTGCCTTGTGTGAATTGAGGATTCTTTTGTATATGTTGGACCACGTTGGTTTTGGTCAAACTTGGTGCAGATGGATTCAAGTCTGTATTTAGGATTTCAGATGGGAATTCTTTCATTTGTTTTTAAATGAATGATCCTTGTCTCTTGTAGTGCATCAGTGAAGCTACTGAGCTGTGCCCTCTTGCCTTTTGAATCAATTTCTGGATTGAAGATTAACTTGGCAAGTCTATCATGAATTCAGTATCAGGTGTGTTTAATTTGGGAGGCTAGTTGTGACAGCTACATTGATGTTGCTTGACAAGATCACAGCATTAGAATGAAAGAAGATATTCAGCAACACAGAACATAGGAAGAAGAAATAAGAGAGAGAATAGTTCAGGAGAAGCAACAATAGAAAGAGAAGAGGAGAAAGAAGCAGAGAGAAGAACGGAAGTGCAACAGGAGAAGATATAGGAAAGAGAGGAAGAAAAGAGAAGCAACAGAAGAGCTCTAAGCTAATATTTAACTTTTGTTCATTTTTCAAAACCATCACCCTTTCTTAGCGGCCCCCCCCCCCCCCCCCCCCCCCCCCCAAAAAAAAAAAAAAAAAAAAAACTTCACCTTGAGTTAAATGATTATTATTCATATTTAAATAAGCATATTTAAAGACTTGATGAGACTATAACACTTGAAACTCATTCTAAATCAAATATTTTGACTTCATTTGTTATCTCGTGGGGGTCTCAATCATCTTTACCATATCAGACCTTCCATTTTGGAATGTAAAATGGAATGTTTACCCATCAAAGTGAGCATTCCTTTGAAATCTTCTTATACGAGGTAAAGTAAGGGATGCAATTTTAGAGAGATTCCACTAGCACTTGATATGTAAAAGTTGAGTACTATCATGCGCTTTGGTCAAGAGTATGGAAGCTTATCCAAGGGAGTTGGCTTGCTTTGGTGAAGAGTGTCATATTAAGCCCCATATACTGTATGTTTTTAGGAATTCCTAGGGCCTAGGGACCCTGGAGGCTTGAGAATTTATCAGTGACTTTCTCTTAGGTGGTCTTTTTGAATTCCATTTGGCAATTTGAGATGTGGTTTGCTACCAAAAAATGGAAGATGGTTATTTAGAGGCTTAATCCTTTTATCTGGTGCATGCAGTCAAAGGTTGTGGAAAAATTTCAAAATATATAGTGTTTGTTTCTAAATACATGTCATTTTAGGAAGTTGGTTGTCTCGAAATGCCTCTATTGTTTTGTGGTGTGGGCTTCATAGATAGGCATGAAAGGCAAATTCAACAGCTGTAGCAGTTTTAGTGGAAGATGAAGGATTTATGTATGGTGCAAGAAACTTAGAATGAAAAAGGATTCTTCAACCCATGTTTTGGATGCTGCAAAATCAAGGTGTAAGTGGTGAGTGATTGTCTTAAACTACGCAGCCTGGAAGTCTTGTGAGAGATTTCTTTTGAAAGAACCAGGTATGATGCGGGGAAGTGGAATAGTTCCCAAATTTAGTAGGCTTTCTCACTTCCTTGCAAGCCTTAGAGGCTTTGTCATTGCCTTGTGGTCCATTGCCAGTTCAAGTTGCTTTTATAATTTAATTCCCTGTACATAGTGTTGACTTCTAGTGGATGTCCTCTCTCTCTCTCTCTCTATATATATATATATATATCTATATATATTATATATTCCCTTGGAGAAGAGCCTGGTGGTTAAACACAAATGTCGCTTTCTTTGCATCGCTTGTTGCAGTGTTACCATGCTTTGCTCTCCTAACAACACACTGCATTTTGGGAATGATCATTCCCTTTTAGGAATGATTCCATTCCAAAGGCAATCTAGGTCAGAGGCGCAGAACAGGTAGATCAGAGATGAACAGAGAGGAAGCACAAGCAAATCAAAGATGAAGAACAAGCAGTCGTACAGGAGTAGTGGGTCCCACTGCTGAAGGCAGAGGCCAATTTTATTTGCTCTAATGTATATCTATATTAACTTTTATAATTTATATGGAAATGAGCCTCATTCTAAGTGAACAAATCCCATTCCAATATAGAATGAATTCCATTCCATATAAGAGAAATGCGTTCCGAATTTTAAGCAAGAAGCATTCTGCATTCCCACTGCTAGTTCTCCATTCTGAGCGATTCTTGCTCCAAGTAACTTTGGTCTGTTGCAATGTTAACATTTACGTAACATATGTTTCAAGGTGTAAACAAGGATATGCCCAATGGTTGTCTAGTTGTGATCGATTCCTCAGTTTCAATGTGCTGTATTTTCTCTCACTAAGTTATGTATGCCTTATTGTCTTTCAAAGAAGCTCCAATTATTACTTAAAAGAAGGCTTAGCTTTTGGTGTCAATATGCGTCTTTCTAGACTTTGTATACAAGGATAATAATGTGTCATTTCACGGGCGCAAGGGCTACCTTTTAACATTTAAGGGAAAACTTCTATCTCTTTCGAGTACTTGGTTTTAGGAGACCATTAAATGCATCCTTAAATCAATCCTTGGATTTTTCATAGAGGGTTTTTGACTTGATGTATGGGCAATATATGGCTCCTTTTGGTCATCTTTTTCCATATAAGAATGGGACTAAATTACATTCTTTTAACATTCTATTCTTTAGCTATCAAAAAAGGAATCAAGAAACAAAAAAGAAATTAAGATTGCAGTCAATGCAGGGTAAGATAGAAAAAAGGTGAATATAAAAGGCCTTAGTATTACCAAAAAAATGCTAATACAATGATTGTTTACATTTTGTAATAAACAATCTAAAAGGTGATATAGTTTGTTTCCAAAATCACAAACTTAGTATTTCTTAGCAAAAAAATAAATAAATAAAGACTTGGTGGTCTTCAACCTTTATAAGTCCCACATCGATGCTGTAGCAAGAGTTCGTGTGGGATATAGGGTTCCATCGCTTTCCTACCAGTCAACAATCACCTAGCTGTGAGAAGTCAATGGGAACCCTTTATTTCCAAAAAGCATTATGTTCAACTCCCTTTGCAACCGCTTTGGTTTCTCTTCCCTAATTTCGTATTAGCAACAAAAAAAGAATCTCTAAAGGGATCCCATATTTTCTTTTCCTATTTTTTTCTTTAGTGTTCCCTTAAAAGGTAAAAATATCAAATATAATGAAACAACATTTAGCAGTATTAAACAAAATATAAAGATAACATGCATAGTGCTTTAATTTTTTATGGGAAAATTACTCTTGTTATCCTTGAGGTTTGGCCTAAATGTGGTCTATACTCATGAGGTTTCGGAACTAGCTTTGACTTCCCTTGACTTTACAAACTTTGTTGCACTAAACCTTCTAATGCTACTTAACCCCAGTTAAATTCTTTCTCTCCTCTCTCTACCTCCCCTCTGTCTCTTTCTTTGTTTAATTAGCAATCAAAACTCTCCTCCCTCGACCCTCTTGCTACTCCACACATAGAATTATCCGCCCACAACTCATGATGGTGTGCAAGAATGGCCACCAACCAAAAGAGGGGAAGCCCATTGTAGCCAATTGAGGCCACTACCAACTAATGAAGCATTTATCAAAGATGAAAGCAATGTCCGTTAGTGAAGAGGAAGCTGGCCACCCTCACTATTTGTGGAGGAGAAGCCTAGTTGCCACTATTTGAAGACAATTTAGCTATTGGGTTTTGGAGAGAGACCTACACTACCATTGTTAGAGATTGAAAAGGGCCTTCCCATCCCCTATAGAGCAATGAAGAAGAAGATTGATCAGTGTTGTGTGATTGGGGATGACAAAGCCCTATCCCCACAAGTCGTTGAGAGACCTACTTGTCGTTCCTCTATAATTGCAGCTCACCATAACCTACCATTAATGGTGATTGAAGAAGTCTATTGTGATTTTCCTTTCTAGTGTCAGCACTGGCTTTTCTCAAGTATCATGAATCGTCGTCTTCTATACTGGTGTCTTTCTCAAGCAATAGTAGCGTTAGTGCAAGCTTCTCCAACTACTCTTCTCGCTACAATTAGCAATGACAAATGCGTCTTTTCCTCTACTAGGTGTAAAATGGTCAATTTAATCTAATTTTTAAAAACATGAGGGGTACTTTATGCATTTAAAACAAACCATAGGATGGTTAATGTAATTTATTCCTTTTTATTGGCCATGTAATTATTAAAAGAAAATTTTTTAGAGGCATTTAAAATTGGGTAAATTACACCCAAACCTCGTTTAGTTTAGCAAACACCTCCTACAATTTCATTTTGTTATTTTAGGTCCTTCTTGTTTATTTTTTATCTAACTCAGGCCTTTTTGGTAATCTGTAGTTTAATGCTATTATTTAACATATGAAAACTACATTGTTTTTAATAGTCTATAATAACCATTCATGAGGTTTGTTACATGTCTGTCTTACCATCAACTTCATCATTCCTCTCTTTACTTATAATCTTTTTAGAATGTTGCAACATAGCCTTGGAGTTCAAGCACGACATTTTAGAATGTTGTAAGGAAGGTTTCTCTCCCTCTCTCTCTCTATTTGATTGACATTGCTGAAATGGTTTGTTGTTGATGTCCTGGAATAGAACTTCATAAAGTTCTTCATGTGTGAATTGAACATTAAGACTTTAGAAATATGTGCGAGCATTTGGTAATATCATCTGGGGCCTTAATTTGTCATGTTTAATGGCAACACACATATGCGTGTGTGTAGTTTGTTCAAAGGTCTTCATTGAAATTCTAGGGTTAAAAAAAAAAAAAAGCAAGGACTCTAGTGATAATTATGACTCAAAATCCTAATTCATATCTGATTGGATTTCCTAATTTGATCGTAATTATGACTTCGATTTTGACTAGGATTTATCTCATCTGGAGGAATATACTCATGAATCATCTTCTAATTAGATATGATTTCTTTTGTATATCTATAGATGATTTTAGGTCTACAAATAGGTGTCCAGGTCACCAGAAGTTTCTAGTTGTTTCCTTTTTTGGTTAGATTCCTCTTTCTTAAGTTTGTTCTGCAAGGCTCTACTATTACAAGTGATGCTTCTATTTCTACTTCTTCTTATCTGATACCGATATCACTCAGTTATGGCATATGCATCTTAGACATACGAGTGAAATAGGTATGGTTGAATTAAGCAATAGAGAACTTCGTAAGGGGCAGAGTATTGGAAAACTGGAGTTTTGTGAGCACTGCATCTTCGGTAAGCAAAAACGGGTCAAATTTAATAAAGGCATTCACAATACGAAAGGTATACTGGACTATGTCCATTCTGATCTATGGGGTCCGACCAGAGTACCCTCTAAAGGTGGTGTCAGATACATGTTGACTTTCATCAATGATTTTTTTAGAAAAGTCTGGGTATTCTTTTTGAAAGAAAAGACTGATGTTTTTGCTACTTTCAAGCAATGGAAAACTATGATTGAGAAACAAATCGATAGACAAATTTAAGCGTCTCCGCATAGATAATAGTATTTTGTTCACATGAATTTAATGATTTCTGTAAGAAAGAAGGAATTCTAAGGCATTTAACAGTTCCAGGTACGCCATGACAAAATGGTGTAGTCAAGTGGATGAATAAAATCTTGATGGAAAAGGTACGGTGTATGCTGTCTAATTCTGGTTTATCTAAGTATTTTTGGGCCAAGGCTGCTTATATGGCATGTTTTTTAGTTAATTGGTCTCCTTCATTCACTATTGATAAAAAAAACTCCAGAAGAGTTATGGTCAGATACTCCTACAAGTTATTTTGATTTGGAAATGTTTGGATGTCCTGCATTTGTTCATGTTGATAATGGAAAATTAGAAGCAAGGTCTAAACGGTGTCTCTTCCTTGGTTATAAATCTGGTGATAAGGGTAAGTTATGGGATCCAGAAGTGTCTAAAGTTGTAATTAGTAGAGATGTTATTTTTGATGAAATTGCTATGCTTTGTAGTTCGTCTACAAAAAAATCTAACCCTCCAAGTCGCCAGAATTTTGCTATTCAGGTGGAGCTTGAAATCGACAAGAGTCAAACATCTAAGCTGTTGTTAGCATCTCAAATTAAGTCAAGCCCCAACTGAAGTCTAAAAGCAAGTGCCGATCCATCAGATTATTGTATTGCTAAGGATAAACTCAGAAGAAATATTAGACCTCCTCAAATATATATTAAAGCTTATCTCATTGCATATGCTTTGAATGTTAAATATGTTAACCAAGTCCCTTCCTATTGCAAAGTTTGAGCATTGCGTGGATTTGGTTGGCATTCATCAGGGAGATTAATTATCCGTGATTTCATTGGAAGAAAGAATTTTGAATAATTTCGTTTGTGGATTTTGAGTCTAGGTGGAGCTTTGTGATAATTATGACTCAAAATCCTAATTCATTTGTGATTGGATTTCCTAATTTGACCATGATTATGACTTCGATTTTGACTGGCATTTATCTCATCTAGAGGAATATTTTCATGAATCATCTTCTAATTAATATATGATTTCTTGTATACATCCATAGATTATTTTAGATCTATAAATAGGAATCACAGACAAATTTGAATTCCGAATCACAATTATAACAAACTCTTGCTTGGTTGACCATTGAATTAGTGTATCAATGTTAAGGAGATGATGATCATAGGTTGCATCTAAATAGGGCATGGGTTATCTTGGGAGCTTTTATTTTCAACATAGGAGGTTTTGAAAAATTGCTCATGAAAATAGACACTAAGTGATTTGAGACCGTACACCAAAAGGTTGAATGAAACATTTAGCAAGATGTGTTCTTTCTTTGCAAGTGTGGCCACCGATTGTCTGACGATGATTCTCTTTTGTCCTTTTGCTCTCTTTTGATTTTTCTCTTCCATCACCACCACTACCATTATTCTTCTTGTTTCTCCTCTTGCAAAACCATTTACAAAATCAAGTAAAAATATTTCTTTAAAACCATTTGGACCTAATTTCATAGATAGGTTGTGTTTAGAACCAAGAGTCGGGTTGCTTGACACTTGAAGAAGCTACAATAGACTCAAATGTTCATTGTGTGTAGATTGCTAAGCGGTGATATAGATAGAAAAAGTAGAGCGAGAAAAGGAAAAAAGTGGAAGGGAAATGATGATAATGGCACGTGTATGAAAACATCAAGTTATTAGAGACGTTTGGCTTAGCTTGAATTTTAGTCAAAGAGGGAGCTTATAAGCTCTTCACGAGCTTAAATTTTTCTACACGTTTTGCAAAACATGGAAAGATTATAAGCTTCCCAATTTATCTTTCAACAGCTTATTTGGTAAGTTGGCACCTATCAGGACCCTAGTCATAACTAAGGTTATCTTTGAAGATAGACTTGGAAACGAGGGAGAAATAGAAAGAAATGAAGGAGAAACTGATAGAGTATTAGGGGGAAACTGAGAGAAATAAGGGAGGAATTAATAGAAAGTATGGAGAAACAGATAGAATAATTAGGGGAAGCAAAGAATTGAGGGGGAAATTAGAATTTTGATATTCCTCACTTCACTTCTCATATGATAATCGGCAGTGTGGGTTATAGCTTTATGTAAAGCTATCCAACAGTTATTTATGGTGGTTACAACAGTTAGCGTTTCCACCACCCCACTACACCTAACTACTCTTAACACATAATTGTATATAACAATAAATAAAGATATAACTAAATAAAAAATAATAACTTCCTAATTCATCTAGGTCATAACATTCCTTCTCCTTTAAAAGATTTATTGTCCCCAAGAAATCATAGTAACTGGCCACTCGTTCTTCATCCAATCCCTGTAACGTCTTTTTCTTCTTCCGTCCCTTCATCCACTTCAATTTCTTCATAAATTTCTTGCATATCAAGATGAAGGGGCTGACATTCATGAGTTTCCATTATTGCTAAGTCAATGCACTCTAGGCAAAACCTTTGACCATCCTCTAGGGCAACACATATGGTTTCCCTTGGTTCCATTCACTCACAACTACAACAACAAGGAGTCCCATCAAATTTGTGAAAGGGTAGTACCTCTGGACCCAAATAGGATGCTCTTTATATTCAATTAACCCAGTAGCATTTGTTGGTAAAAAATGCTTGCAAACGTCATATTTTGGGTGATAGAGCTCCTCATAGCAAGACTTATGATAAGGATCAATCTCAAACATAGAAAACTCATCATCGCAAATTGGTTGATTGCTAGCATAGCATCTGAAACATTTTGGATGCCAAACTACACCCATGTCATTGAAGTTTTCATAACCAATCTCAGTGTTGCAACTCGTACATACCCTGAACCTTGTTGATTTCCAGCTTTCTTGCATATCTTTGGCCGATTGTTTATCTTCTTTCAATGGAAACTCATTATCTTCCAAAATTAGTTCATCCTTCTCCTTTGACAAAAAATCCTCCAGCAAGTTGACTTACAGAGTTCTATGAACCACATCATTTCCTAGCAAGAGGGAATCTCCAACTGTCACAAGGACTAGTCTCTTTTGTTGAATAATCGAATCAGAATATTCCCTATAAAGTAGTTTTGCTAGAACACTAACCCGATATCGTTTGGCCGCCATAATCATGAGTTCATCCATGTTCCTTTTAGATCTATCCATGGAAGCTTCAAGCGTCTGGTAACCAACAACCATGGAGAAAATTCGAAAAGAGCTAGATCTGAGACTAGTAACTACTCTGGACTTGCTTCCAATAACTGCCTTTTTCTTATTTGAATACCCTAGATCACAATCGAGAATTGACTGCTCTGATACCACTTTGTGAAGACCCTAGTCCTAACTGAGGTTATCTTTGAAGATAGAATTGGAAATGAGGGAGAAACAGAAATAAATAAGGGAGAAATTGACAGAATATTAGGGAAAACCAAGAGAAATAAGAGAGAAATAGAAAGTAGGGAGAAACAGACAAAATAATAGGGGGAAGCAGAGAACTGAGGGGGAAACTAGAATTCTAATATTCCTTACTTCTCATAAGATAATCGGCACTATGGGTTATAGGTTTGTATAAAACTATCCAACAATTATTTATGGTGGTTGCAGCAGTTACCATTTCCACTACTCCACTACATCTAAATACTCCTAACACATAACTGTAAATAAGACTGAATAAATATATAGCAACTAAATAAAAAATAATAACTTCCTAATTCATTTAGGTCGTGGCAGCACCGTATAGGTTTTTTTTTTTTTTTTTATTCTTTTTGTGGTAGCTACCTCAAAATAAGTTAGTGTTGATAAAGTAAATTTATAAATTACCCTCATTAAATAAGCTCTTCTTAGCAAACACTTGTAGCCACTTATTAGCAAACTAGCTCATGGAGCTTAATTACCTTAGAAGGTCTACAAAGAGCTTGTGACAACTTCTTATTCTATTGCTTACAATAAGTTAGTTTTGAGCTCTTGAAGATCTGTGTATATCTATACTGAAAAATATTATATATATATATGCCTATTCAAGTGGATGCATCTTAGTGACCTATGTCAGTTAGGTTTTCAAGAACCTTAGTCAAGGCTAAAGCTTTATGTCATAATCACCTTTTTCTCTTCCGAGGCTTCCAAAAAATTGGTAGGGCTGAAGCTTTACAGGTGAAAAAGTGAAGGAAGCATGAATTCAGGATATATCAGATTATAAATAGCATGTTAGAGAAAAGTTTTCAGTATGATATTGATGGAGGACATAAAAGCAAATATTTTGGAAAACAATATTCTAGGTACAGAAGTAGGAATTAGTATTGTGAGTTTAATTTATTCTTGTGTTCTTGTTCTTGGGATTACCGCCCTTGCGCGATCCCCCGCCGCTCGTGCCCTCGATTTCAGCAGAGATGGTAAATCGCAGGTAGAGGCTTTGCTTCACTACGCAGGACAAGAAATCGAACCCACAACCTACTGATACGAATCCCAGCTTATCATGGCTCAACCACTTGACCTGTGCCCTGGGGGCTCTTGTGTTCTTGGTCTTGCATCAATTGGTATTAGAGCTATCTTCTCTTGATCATTTTGCATGAATTGGTATTAGAGTTATTTTATCGATATTATTTTTTTCACCTTCCCAATATCACTATTTTGACCTACCATGGGCTTTAAGCAAACATGACTAGAATTCCTCCATCATAACCACTAATGGCCAATCTTTGGTAATTTTTTTTAAAGCCGTTGAAACTAAAATGAACAATCTTGGGGTCTACAGGGTATTGTGGGACAACTTTCCAACTAGTTGAATCAACAATTCCAACTATTGGGTATACATAACATATCTAGATGAGCCATTTGAGTCTCCTCATTCTAGTGAGTCTGTTTATGATGTTCAAGTACTTGATTCGTTAAGAGTATTCTGAAGAAGAGGAAGAGATAGTAGAAGAATAGGAAGAAATTGTTGTAGGAGTTGAGGAAGTTCTTAAGAATGATAAAATAGAAGTTTGTTAGGAGATTGAAGAGTCCAATGAAATTGTCCCTGCAAAACTCCCGAAACCCATTTCTCATTTACCCATTCTTCAACTTCCCTTTGAGGTTTCACAACTTATCCTTCCTTTCTAACCTGTTCTTGACCCATTATTTAAACCTGCTCCAGGGTGTAAGAGCCCATTAAAATTACTGTTCTGCCACAAACATGGATTTATAAGCGAGCAGAATATTCTGGGCAGCGATGGATGAATTTGTAGTTTTCTAATTCATTTGATGAATCCTCCAGATTGAGCAGGAAAATCTGCAAAACTGAAGGACGAATTTTCTCTCACTGCAAAAGAATGATGGAGGGCATAAAAGCGAATATTTTGGAAAACAATATTCTATGCGTAGAAAGAGGAATCAATATCGTTTATTATTTCTTTTGTTTATTTCATATGTTCTTTTGTTTCCTTTAATTAGTAAGTTCTATTAGAATCCCAATTAGATCAGAGTTACGTCTATGGAATCCAAATTAGAGTAGGATTATATTTATTAGTTTTGCCTAAATATAGTTGTTTAGGATGTAATTGAAGATAGACTTTGATTATTGATATCAATTTGAGTTTAGATTGTGAGTTTTAGTTTGTTCTTGTGTTCTTGTTCTTGGTTCTACACCAGATGCTATAGTTTTGTTTAATAATCCTGCCCTGCCGTTCAAATGGTTATGGAATATGTGTATTTTTGTTTATGTTGAACGATATATTGTTATGGTACACCAAGGAAGCAGAATCCAAAATCTTCATTGAGGATATTTTTTAACTTAATTTGAAGTTTGCTTTGATTTGATTAATCTTTCAAGCTGGGTTGGTCCTGTAAGGTGCTTCCTTTGCAGCCAATCTTTTACATGACCCTTGTGCTTAGTTTTCCAGAATTGTCTGCTTCAGGAGGCATTAGATGGATGGTTCTTTCTGAGAGTTATTTTAGGCTTTCATACTTCCATGTCTTGGGGAATTGGGAAGATTACAAGTGTTATGATTCTTTGTACTGATCGCTTGGATTGAAACAAGAAACAGGAATTTCTTGAAAAGTTGGGCTATTGGTTATTCTATGCCATAGGTGAAATACTTTTGATTAGATATGGTGGGAGAGCATGCATATTGGACTGGTATGGCAGTGAAGCCAACGTACAAACTCAAGATTAAGACCATGTAGCCACCTAATGCACATTTTCATTCTAAATACTTGACGGAAATGCCAAATGCTTATTATATGGCAGATTACTAGCACTTGATAAATTGAGTGCTCAAACTGAAGGACTGTCCTAAAATTGTTGTAGATTTTAAATAGATGACTGCATGGGATCTTCCTTCAAGACTCAAAAGGAGCTTTAGTGAGAGAGCTAATTATGAGCAGGTTATATCTGTTTTATGGGATTTTAAGCAAAATATGTTCAGGTCATTGCCCAACAAACAAAAACCATGGCAAAAGAAGTTAAAAGAACATGGAGTTCATTTGGAGCCTTATGCTACAACATCTTTGGAAATTCGAAGGCCACATTTAACTCTTATTTTCTAAGTTTCAGGAGGGGATGAAGTTTGGATGGGTTCTAGAGATTCAAAGGAGTATATAAGTTGCATGATTAGAACTAGCTGGGCATTGTGCATCCCTCTACTCGTATATCCTCTAAAGTACATGCTTTTCTGTATCCAAGTTGTGGAGTCTGGACTCTGGAGATGTTGGGAAAAGCTTTTTTCCTTCACTTCAAAACAGGAGGTCCAGTTTTCCGAGGAGAACCCTGATAGAACTGGTGGTTTAGTTTTACCTTGAGAATCATGCATAAGATCAAGAGAAAAGCAGAATTGAAGAAATAGCTTGTTTGAATATTAGTTTATTAAGGATGCCATGTGATAGGTTTTCAGGTTATTAGGTTAATATTGTCTTAGTAGAAACTACGCCTGCAGATTCCTATTTACAGCCAGTCCTAAGCTTGGGTAAAGGAGGGTTGAGTTAGGTAGCTGACAACTAGTACAGAACTCATTGGATCAAACATCATAAATTCTAGACAATGAGAAGTATAAGGGCTTTACATAAGATATGGCCATAAATAGAAATGATTGGCTAGGTAGAACTCCTAGCTAACCTCACCTAGTGAGATTCAGGCTTGATATGTTGCCTTACTAGAAACAATAGTGTTTAACATACAACTTCTATTTTATATTATTCCACAGAAACACCAAATAGACCTGATACAAATAATTGTAGACAAGTACTTGTTTAATTGAAAACAAGGATATAAAGGAACCGATCTGTCTTTGCACTCAAATTTTCCCTTGTTTCAATCACATCTAGTTCCCGCAACATTTACATTTTATATTTCAGAGATTGTTGCATAAACAATCTGGTTTGTCCTGATTGGCAGAGAATAATCAGTCCAATTGAGGTGCAAGCTTTGTGCATATTGACGAGAGAAGTCAAAATATATGCCCTTTATATTTGGTGTTCAAGTAATCTCACCTTGATAAATCAACGACAGTTGAATCCCTGGACCAATTACCGAGTCTTTTCTAGTCAGGCTAGATATCCAAATAAGAATATTTATCTCAAGTACATGAGACTGGTTTCAGATAAATGTACTGTAGGCAAGAATCTGTTGTATTTATTTCTCTTTTGGTTCTTTTTATGCCCCTCAAGATTCTGATCCATTGGATTTTTGTTAGTTTGTTCCACTTGCGTGAAATTTAGTAATTTTGCTTAAAGTGCCAAGTTCTGTTTTCTTCTACAACCCATGTGCTCCAAGACCATTAAGCCTGTACTTCTAGTTCCTTTGTTCTTTCCATCAGAAAGGATAGGTGTATAACACATTTTCTTGATCCGCAGTTCATGCCCAAAAAAGGAGGCACGCCTAAGAAGAATGATATTTTATTCATTGCTCCAACAGGCGAGAAGATCACCACCAGGAGGAATTTGGAACAGTACCTGAAATCACATCCTGGTGGTCCGGCAATATCTGAGTTTGATTGGGGTACTGGCGAAACTCCAAGAAGATCAGCCAGGATTAGTGAAAAAGTAAGGGCAGCTCCCTCTCCACCAGAAGGCGAGCGCCCAAAGAAGCGTGCCAGGAAACCTTCGGCTTCAAAGGAAGATGAAGCAGAAAAAGAAGTTGGTCCTGAAGAAACAGAGTTAAAGAAGGATAACGAGGAAAAAGAAACTGTTGCTGAAGAAACAGAGGTAAAGAAAGATGACAGAGAAAAAGAAGCGGCTCCTGAAGAAACTGAGGTGGTGAAGGAAGTTGACAAGCAAGGAGATGAAACCTGCGGAGAAAGCAGCACCTGAAGAAATCAAGAAGGATGTTGTGAAGGAAAGCGAGGTTAAGAACAAGGATGACACCCACGCCGCAGATGGCAAAACTGAAGATGCTCCTGAAGCTAAGCTTGGGGAAGAGGTTCCGGTTGGTAAGGTAACTGATGGTTTTGAAGTATCTCAAAATGATGAAGGGAAAGCAGTGGATGCAGGGAGTGTCAGTCTTGCGGAGCAGGAGAAACCATTTACCAGCGTGGACGGCGAGGAGAAAGGGGACACCATTGAGACAGAAGCGGCGGACAAGAAGAACGAGGAGCTGAATTTGTTGGCAGTTGAGGGCGCAGTGACTGTGAATGGCGGCGGGGCAGGTGAGGCCAAGGCTTAAGTTGGTATCAGTATTAACTCTTACTTAGGTTACACCAGTATATTATCATTGCTGCTTATAATTGGTAGAGTTCGTTCTGATTGCCCCATGAAAACATATGCATGTAAAATCGTTGAATAGGCCTTTTGCTGTTGCAGCTTCTGTTTATCGCCCGTGGTATTGTGGTGGCGTGCAGTGCATAGATCATCTTTGTAACATTGAACTTGTAGCTCTAGTGGCTATGTAACATTTTAGTGTTGAAACTGGTATTGTAATAAGTGCTTATTTGCATTCAGGTATCCATCCCATCCTATGACCTTAATTTCTTTGATTGGGTGCTCGAGAAGTTCTGAAGCACTGCCGCTGGGCTGGCAGATGACCTATAAATGATGGTCGACTTAGTAGCTTGACTAGTCTCTAGGTCCTTAATTGTTTTTTACTAAAAAGGACCATACTATACAATCGTGATAAAATCAAAATTTGTTATTCATAAATGATTCTCTCTCCCATACTACTTTTCCATCACCTCTCTTTTATACAAAAATTTTCTATCACCCCCGTCACGGGCCAATTGAGAGGGGTGTGAGTCCCATGGGGGGATTGGGATCCACCCCCTCCCCTCCCCTTCCCCATCCTATGACCTTAATTTCTTTGATTGGGTGCTCGAGAAGTTCTGAAGCACTGTCGCTGGGCTGGCAGATGACTTATAAATGATGGTCGACTTAGTAGTTTGACTAGTCTCTAGGTCCTTAATTGCTTTTTACTAAAAAAGACCATACTATATAATCTTGATAAAATCAAAATTTGTTATTCATAAATGATTCTCTCTCCCATACTACTTTTCCATCACCTCTCTTTTATACGAAAATTTTCTTATCACCTCCGTTATGGGCCAATTGAGAGGGGGTGTGAGTCCGGGGGGGGGGGATTGGGATCCACCCCCTCCCCTCCCTGCAAGCCCGCAATGCGGGCAACATATGGGCCTTGCTCTTTGATAGATCAATTTGATATCAAATTTAGGTGATAAGCCTATAACATATAACATCATACTAATTTTTTTATTTCACATCTATTATTTCATATATGAATTTTAGTCCCTATTCATTTTGATCTATGCCATTATTTTATGCAAAACTTTATAGTTGATATTATACTCCTCAAATGTCTCTTGCCAAATTCTTCTAGTCTTTCCATTCCTCTTCTACCATATATTTGCCATATTTCACCTACTCTCTTTTCATTAACTTTTGTTAGTCATCTTTTGTATACCCAAATAATCTTTAAACAAAAAAAAAAAAAAAAATCCTAATCCATGAGATTTCTTAATTTGCGAAGATTGAGAGAATTATTTTTGTATATAATTTTATTTTTACTTCACAAATAAATTATTCTTATAATTTCAATTTGTGACTTTCTGAACACACAAAAAAAAAATAATTTATTGTTCGTATAATGACTCATCATCAAATTCTAAAGGATTGTTATAGAGAAAAAAAATACAAATCTACAAATTTAAGTAAATCGTCTAAATAAATGATGAAGAACACATAAAGTAGAATTCTATCCCCTAATAGTAGAAGTAGGAACTTCATTATCAAGGGGCCTCATTTTTAAATCATCTGATCTGATATATCCAATTGAATTAACTGTTGAAATTGAAACCAAACAAGAACAGACAACTGAACTTAGACAGAATAAAAACAAAAATGAGAAGCGAATAAAAGCTCAATTATTGGTCCACCCTCCCGCGAGATTTCGAAGAAATTTTGTAGAGAGGAAACAAACCTGTCACTTTGTTCGATGACCTGATGGCCAATCTTCTCCAAGGGTTCTCATCTACATCGCCTTCTAGTACTGCTACCTTGGCCAAACCGAAGAGGCAACCGTAGGAGATAAATGGCAGGCCGATCATTTGCCAATATTTTCAGCTGATCAATTGCGCCTTTGCTCCGTGTTCGTGAGTTGTGATATTTGTGGTAATGCTGTTAGAGAGATGCTGAAGATGATGATGGAGAGGAAAAGAAAAGTTTGGAAGAAAAATTCTTCTTCTTCTTCCAGTTATTCAGGAAATATTCATTGCCGTTTTGGCCAAGATTTGCCTTCCAGATGTTTGTTGAAATTCTTGGAGTAACAGACGGGATCATCCATATCTTGTAAACCTTTGATCCGTGAGATTTGTTTAAATAAGAAATAATTCATAAAATTAATATTAATATATGTATGTATGTATGAAAGATTGTTGTTAAGAACTCTTTAATTGTAAATTAAATCTTCTATACCTTTCTAATATTATTTACAATCTCTTAGAGATTACAATTCTTCGTAAATATCAAATTTTATGGGAGATTTAAATTGAAATAAAAGTATATATTTTTGTGTTTTTTTTTTTTTTCACTCTCATCAAACAATTACAAAACTATATTTGTGTCGGGAACTCCTTGAAATGGGAGAATATTGAACATTATCCCAACTTCTCAGAATTTAAAATAAGTTTTGAGTTTAATTTCATTCATTTAGAATGTTTTGAGTCTGGGTAACACATATCTATTCCCTCTTTCTTCGTTTGAATATTTGACTCAGCAAGATGCAACCTTTGAATTGAGGTTGGAGGAACAGAAATTAAAGATGGTGGGATTGATACATGGAAGGATAGATAGTTTCCAAAATTTTGTAATTTGTTTGGCAAACGAAATGGTAACATCTTGGGATTATTATTCTTGTGCGGTCTTCTACCAGTTGTACCTTCAACTTTGGTAAAAAAGGTAAATCATAGATAAATATTTTATCTCAATGTGTAGGGTAAAGAATCGAATACACGATCTATTGGTACGAATCTTAATTTATCGTGATTCAATCACTTAACCTATATCTTGAAGGTTACAATGGTAACACCCTAACAGACAGTGGTGTTGCCGTGTTAGCCATTCCATTTCAACCGAAATGGAATCAAAATTATGGAAATTGAATGGTTTCCATTCGAAGCGCAAGTGCACACAGATACGAGTAAATGGTAATTCGAGTTTCACCCCCCAATTCATTAGATGAAACCAAACAAGTCTCTTGTCCCTTTTGTTAACTCAACTTGCTTCAACATGACCTTGTGATGCCCAGTTTCATAGACCGAACACATCATCGAACTAATAATAAGTGATTTTTTAAAATCACAAACCCACAACAATCGATGCCCAATTAATTAATTAAATCACTTCTTAACTTGCCAAAGGGTTTCATACTAGAAGAATCCATCATTTTTAAACAAAAATTTAAATAAGGGTAGTTTTGAAAAAAAATATGAATTCTTAAGAATGTTATACTTAAACCAAATATAAAAATATAAAATTTTCATAAAAGAATACCTAACATTTCTAAAAATGTTTAAATCTAACTAAATATAGAATTGCATAAATCTTAAAAATCAAATATTTTCCAAAATATTTTCAAGAATCATAAATCCTAAAAATCTAAAAAATAAAAAATTATTCGCATCAAACGCAGCCTTAGAGCCCAATTTTAGTCTTAAGAGAGTCCAAAAACGCTCATTTGGGATCACTTATTGGTTTTGCTTTCTCACTCCACTTATCCCTTTTTTATCTTTGTTTTAAACCATTTTTAAGTCTTTTAAACATGTTTAGTCTTTGCTTGGCGATAATCAGAACTCAAAAAAATTGAACGACAATAGTAGCTAAATTGACTGGGAGGAGCAACGACGAATGATGAAGGACGTTGTTTAGGATTGCCCTTAGTCTGTGGCTTTTTATCTAGTTAGAGGTGGCATATGTATACTTTAAATAAAAAGAATATTTGCACAAAAATATAAAAAAAAATTGTGTGAATGTGATAATGACCAAAAATGAAAAAAAAAAAGAAAAAACAAGCAGAAAGTGCGTCATTATTAGGGGGTGTAGTCTATTCAAGGTGCAATCAAGTAACTAAGCTTTAGTACACGGTAGAAAAATCAATCATGGGTTATCTCGAGTAGAAATTCTAAAATCTTTTAAGTACTTTTTTTATTGTCAACTAGAATCATAGATCGTATAAACAAATATTCAATCACAGGTGTTAGAAGAGAATTACCAAAGTCTCTCTAAGATATTCATGTGTCTTAAATTCTAGTACTTTTTATGATAATTAATCTTAAAAAAATTAAAAATATTGTTTAAGAGATTCAGTCAGGGCCGGCCTTGAGATTATAGGGGCCCTAAGCTAAATTTTTTATTGGGCCCTCTATGACTATATTTAAAAATAAAATTAATATGAATAAAAAATTATTATATAAAATTCACAATATTTCACTTTAAATTTACTTTTTTAGTAGTTTTAGATGAAAAATTAATAATTAAACAATTATAATTAATTTGTTCCAACATATGTTTTTCAATAGACATAACGTCAATCCATTAGTGTAGATTCACTAATAAGAGAGAGATCACAAATATTGAAATATAAACACAAAATTAATTGGTAATTTAAGGGCTAATAAAAAAAATCAAAAGACATAATTGATAAATCACACAACGGAATGATGAGGACGAAAATGGAATCACTAAAGAGAATGCATAATTATGAAATCAACTGGATTGAGGACCTACACCTGTGCAAATTGATGGCAGATGCAATGATAATGGATGGATAAAAAATTGAGAATGAGTGAAACTTAGGAAGACGATAGAGTCGCGACCACAGCCAAATACATGGAAATAGTTGTGATACAATCATATAAGGTAGAGATTGAGATTAATTAAAAAGGCATGAAATAGTTGTAAGGGGATGGGTACTACTATCAGGCGCATAGGAATGAAATTGATTATTAATAAAGGAATGTGAGAAATTGAGACTAATTAAAAATTATATTGATACTCATGGGATTAATTATTGATAAAAGAAAGGTGAGAGATTGAGATTAATTAAAAATTTACAATGGTTTAAAATAGGCATGGCCGCTAACGTCTTTTTTATTTTTAAATTTATTATCTTTAATTAATTTTATTTTGTTAATTAATTTAAAATTTAAAAATTAAAATGGACATGGCCCCCTGCTGGCTGAAAATGGGCATGGCCCTAGGCTGCTGCCTAGGCAGCCTATGCCTAGGGCCGACCCTGGATTCAGTATAATTTTAATTATATAAATATTCTCTCTCTATATATATATACATATTCATGTGACATATGATGCTTTTAGCCACCTCGACGAAATTATCATTCTACCCATAATTCAATTTACAAAAATGACCACATTCGACCTTCTCCATATGAGGTTTCAATCTCTCTCTGGCTCTCTTCTCTCTCTCTCTCTCTCTTTCTCTACCCATCTCACTCACCCTTAGCCTTGAGGGAGAAATGCGTCATTGCCGTCATCACTGCTTGCACCGTCGTTGCCCACTTGGTCGACCTTGGCCTTGAGAGAGAAACCTACCACCGTTGTCTCCATTGCTCCAATCTACAAGAAGGTAAGTTTCTCCCACAATAATTTTCAGTACACATCCATCATATATACGTATATACACATTTTTTAGGTTTGGTTGAAACTTTAAACTTAAATCTATGGAGATTGGATCTTGTTGATTTTTGGGTATGTTAATTAATGGGCCTTTGGGTGTCGAGTGGTTGTTTTTGATCGCCGAAAACCACCAACTACAGTGGTCAGTGGCGACTAGCAGTACATTTTTAAGTTTGGTAAAAAAATTAAAACTCAGATATACTAAAATCCAACCGTTAAATCTGACTCATATTTTTGTATGTTAACTCTCTTGATTTAGTGTTTCTGGTAGACTCATATTTAATTATGAATTTGTATTAAAAATGTTGAAGTTGAATATTGAACTTGTGATATTAATTTGAATATTGTGAAGGTTAAAATTAAATTGAATTGGTTGAAATTTAAATGTTTGTGTTTATTTAAAAATTGAATGGTAAATAGTTATTGTTAATTTTATTTGAATTTAAATATTTATTAATGTGTATATATATTTTAAATTTATATTAAATAAAATTTCAAAATTTGTCTTTTTTTTCTTTTCTTTTTTTTGAAATTGACAAATTTTGATTTGGTTTGGCGAACGATTTTAAGATTTTGCTTTCCATGCATCATTCATAAAACGAAACACCCATGAACAGCACTTCAACAATGAAACGTAATTGCTATGGTTCGTTTAATTTTGAAGGAAAGAATCTAATGGCAATACTCAAATGAGAGTGAAATAATAATGCCACAAGGGTTTCAACAATTGCAACGTCCTGATTAGTTTTAGCTTTGTAAGTAACCTCCTCGTCCTAGTTTAACAATTTTTCTTAATTCTCTCTCTCTCTCTCTCTCTCTCTCTCTCTCTCTCTCTCTCTCTCTCTCTCTCTCTCTCTCTCTCTCTCTCTCTCTCTCTCTCTCATTAGACATTTGAGTCAATAACTTTGCAACAAGAATTGGAAGTACAGGAAAAGAGTCATTTTCAGAGGTGAACCACAATACTAAAAATTTCAAAAAAAAATTGACAAATTTTAAAATTCTATTTAATATAAATTTAAAATATATATACATACACATTAATAAATATCTAAATTCAAATAAAATTAGCTATAACTATTTACCATTCAATTTTTAAATAAACATAAACATTTAAATTTCAACCAATTCAATTTAATTTTAACCTTCACAATATTCAAATATCACAAGTTCAATATTCAACTTCAACATCTTCAATGCAAATTCATAATTAAATATCATATTAAATATTAATATTCATAATATAAACTAAAATAATTACAAAATACAAATAATATGTATGTACGAAAGTTATAGCCGCCGCCACCAATGTCGTCGGCGACCACCGTCGACCAAAAATTCCCATGATCAAAGTCTACCATTAGAAACATAAGTCAAGAGAGTTAACATACAAAAAAAAAAAGTCAGATTTAAGTAGATTTGAGTTTTAATTTTTGACCAAACTTAAAAATGCACTGCTAGTCACCATCGACCATCGTGGCCGATGGTTTTTAGCAATCAAAGACAACCACCTAACACCCAAAGGCCCATCAACTAACATTCCCAAAAATCAGTAAGATCTAACGACTCAATCTTCGTAGATTTAAATTTAAAGTTTCGATCAAACCCAAAAAATGCATATATACATACATATGATGGATGTGTGCTGAAAATCATTATGGGAAAGACTTACCTCCTTATAGATCAGAGCAATGGAGATGGCGAGCAACGATGGTGGCAGATCTCTCTCTCAAGGTCGAGGTCGGCCGAGTGTGAGCAATGACGATGCAAGCAGTGATGGCGGCAACGACGCATTCCTCCCTTAAGGTCGAGGGTGAGTGAGATGGATAGATAGATAAATAGAGAGAGAGAGAGAATAAGTGAAGTTTGATTGGCAGTGGGTGAGTGAGAGAGAGACAAAGTGTGTGAGAAAGAGCACCATCCACCGACTAGCACCCTCATCACCCTACCACCACCGCGAGTAGCCTTATCGACCTCCCACTATTGCGAGTATAGTCTGGAACAACCCAAGGGCTACTGGAAGGGAAAGATAGCGACGACCGAATCAAGATGAAGGATTGCATGGCCGAAACTTGAGAAAAAGATAGGGAAAAGGTCGCACGAAAGAACAAGTGAGCGAGAAAGAAAGAAAAAAAAAGTAAGAGATAGGAGGCAAATTTGAAATAATAGGTTTTGAGTCACTATTCATATCGCGATATTTTGGAGTTGATAAAACGCGATATATTGAGAATAGCATTGAAGGTGGCCGAATAGCATTATTCAAATTTCAAACCTTTTTTATATAATCCAATATTATGATATGGACAATCATTTTTCCCCATAAAAAATTTGCTCCCAGTTTCTTCTTTTGTTGGCAAGTGGGAAAATGTAGGGGGAAATGTGCTAATTTAATTTGTTGATTGGTCCTTCTGGTCGTTATCGAAAACTTCAATACCGGAAATTAAACAGAACCAAAAATGGGCCCTGTTCCTGTTGGATATGACCGGGAACTTTACCGGGTCGAAGAACGTACCTGAAATTCCGGAAGTCTTCTTCTAGAAACAGAGAGCAACGAATGGACGATTCAGAATTCATAAAACACACTTGTGACTTTCTAGAAGAGAGCCGATTAAATTGACTATTAATTAAATTAAGACTAATCCATGCATACTACTACAATCGTTATCCAATGTGTGTAAAGAAGCATGGCTGCTTGACCTAGTAATCTCAAAACCCCAATAACTTATACGGTGTAACTACCTTCGCATGACAAGTAATGACAGAAATGTCAGCACGGATTTGACTCTTCCGTTGCAGATCTTGTGGTCTGTAAGGCACGGCACTGAAAAATCAATCAAAACACCAACTTCAATCCACACCCAGTCCACACGCAATTTTCCAATTAATCCCCAAATAAGTCAACTTCGTTGTGAAAAACGTAATAGACTGATCGATGCTCTAGTAATTTACATATGAAGACGTGGAGCTCTCTCTCTCTCTCTCTCTCTCTCTCTCTCTATATATATATATATATATAGACACGCACACACGCATATATTTGACACAGTTGTATTCAGCTCTCAGGATCTCTCAACATTAGTTTTTCTCAAAACAGAAAGCAAAATCATACATAGAAATTTGACATAATCAATGGGCAAGACGAGAACTCCAGCTTTAGCCATCGTGGTGATTGCAGTAGGAGTGGCTGCAGCCCTTCTCCAAGAAACAGCAGCACAGACGTTGCATGTTGTGGGTGATGGGTTGGGTTGGATCGTCCCTCCCGGCGGCGCCGCCGCCTACTCCATCTGGGCTGACTTGCAAACCTTCACCGCCGGCGATCTCCTCAGTACGTTTATTATCATCTTTTCGTTTTTAGGACTTTCTTGAATCTTGCATGGATATATAGACACACACACGCACATGCATAATAAATAGAATGCAAGAATAAGTATTATAGTTTAATTGGATATCTAAATTAATAATGTTTTCAGTGTTCAATTTCACAACGGGAGAGCAAGATGTGGCTAGGGTTACCAAAGAAGCATTTGATTCGTGCAACTCTAAGAACCCTATTTGGGTTAAGACCACTGGTCCAGTGAAATTTACACTTGATTCAGGTGGTGATTACTATTTTATATCTACTATGAATAAACACTGTACTCTGGGACAAAAACTAGCCATTAATGTCATAGGAACCAGTAGTGGTCCATCTGCTAGCCCTGCTCCTGCTTATGCCCCTCCTCTGCCGCATAGAGCAACAACAACATATATCGTTGGTGATGGCATGGGATGGATTGTTCCTCCTGGTGGTGCAATTGCTTATGAGACTTGGGCTTACATCAAGAACTTCATTGTTGGTGACACTCTTGGTAAGACTTCCTCTTTTCCTCATATATATATATATATATATATATATATATGCAGTTTATAAGCTTTGATTTATTTTTTTGTTAATGTTTTGAGTTTTATTCATATGTATGATATATCTATTGTCAGGATATGTAAAATGATGCTTTGTTATTTCCTATACACTAAAAACATCTATAATTAAATCTATATTTAAAAATTTTGAAAACAACTACATATATCCTAGTTCGTTTATTTCTCTAAAGGGGGAGTAGCACCTAGCCCTAGGGGGACCGGACCCATGGCCCTTGCCTGCCCCCCTTGACTTTGCCAATGCTTTGTGAAGCTCTTGAGTTTTTCTGTGCATCCTCCTCCTCCTCTTGGAGGTTGCTATGACTTTAAGTTGGGCAGAAACAAAAATAAAGATTATTCATTAATTAATTGGGTAACAAATATTTAGAGTTCAACTTCATAACTGAAAACAAAACAAGATGTGGCTAGCTAGGATTACCAAGGAAGAAAAATAAGCACCATGAACTAATTAATGAGTTAGAGAAATACTCACTCCTGTATCAAAAATGTTGTCCCTAACAGAGCCAAATATATATGGATGTGAAACTATGCTATTTTACCTAAATTTGGTTGTAGGGTTGGCTAATCACGCATCCTTCTAGTTGCAAACCCAAAGAACACCCAAGAAAAAAAAAAAAATTGAAAGCTAAAAGAAGAACAAGAAAGAAAAATGAGCAATATTTTTATAATTATGAGTTAGATATGCTTGAATTTGTAATATATTGAATAATTGGTTATCTAATAATGTTTTCAGTGTTCAATTTCACAACTGGAGAGCAAGATGTGGCTAGGGTTACTAAGGAAGCATTCGATTCATGCAACTCCAAAAATCCTATTTGGGTTGAGGCCATCGGACCCGCGAATTTTACACTTTATTCCCCTGGCAAATACTATTTCGTATCCACCATGGATAGGCATTGTGCTTTAGGGCAAAAGCTAGCCATCACTGTCACAGGTTCAAGTAGTGGTCCAAGCGTTAGTCCTATTCCTACTCCTACTTATCCTCCTCCTCCGCTGCATAGAGCAACAACAACATACGTGGTTGGGGATGGCTTGGGGTGGATTGTGCCTCCAGGTGGTGCAGTTGCTTATGAGACTTGGGCTTACTACAAGAACTTCATTGTTGGTGACACTCTTTGTAAGATTTTTTATCCCTAGCTCTCATATATATATTGAGTTTATAAGTTATTATGTGTTTATTTATTTTTTTTTTTCGTTAATGTTTACAAGCTTAATTATTAATATACAATATGTTTATTATAAAGATAAAAGGATGTTTCTTATTCGTATTTACTTGAACCATGTATATAGTACATATTAATATTTTCAAATACATAATTGGGTAGAGTATGGACAAGTCAATATCGATCGCAAGAAGAGTATTCTATCTTTAAACATGTTGTTGCCAAAAACAACAGTACTGTTATTTGTTTATTTATTTATTTTGCAACAGTGTTGGTTGAATTAATTAGTACTATATATATTTAATTGGATATTTGATGTAATAATATTTTCAGTGTTCAACTTCACAACTGGGGAGCAAGATGTGGCTAGGGTTACCAAAAAGGCATTTAATTCATGCGACTCCAAGAACCCTATTTGGATTGAGACCACCGGTCCAGCAAACTTTACACTTGGCTCCGACGGTGAATATTATTTCATATCCACTATGGATGGGCATTGTGCTTTGGGACAAAAATTAGGAATTAATGTCATAGACACGAGTGGCAGTCATGGTCCCGCTCCTGCTCATGCTCCTCCTTCACACAAACCAACCACACCATCTCCGTCGTCATCCGCCACGGCCACGGCTTCCTCGCCAGCTGATGCGCCTACTACCGCCCCTCCGCCGGACAGCTCAGCCCCGTCCAACGCCGTGATCAGCTTCTCTGTCGCCGGCTTCATGTCTCTTGCCATAGCTTTCTTCTTCTAAATGATATTTGCGCCATTCTTAATTTGTACTTACCGTTTGATTAGAATTCTACCTTTACATGGACATTTCATTTTATATGTAGTACTGATAAAATAAATAAGACTCCATCGATCGAGTTGACATTCCATTCTATTATTTCTTTGAAATATATAGAGTACTTATGATCTCATGCATCATTCATTATTATACTCACAAAACTTACTCTTTACAATGTGCAGTTTGTATTTTATATGTTCATTTTTAGATTTTATTTTTTGCAGTAAATTGTTTAATTTCAAATCTCTATGAATAATTTGTACAGAGATGTTCTTTAGCTTAATTATTTTTAATCTTGAAGTTCTCTATGGTGTAGTATTTTTGTACAAACGCCTCTCCATAAGTTGTTTTCTTACATGGACGTAATTAGTTTAATTAAATAGAACTAGATTAAAGCCGATCAAAGAGGAAAGAGAGAGTTGTAGAGTCAAAGGAAACTCGACCGCCATGTGTACTGGCGAGTCCCTCTGAAATCTGAATAACCAATCTACTAGTTTCTTCCTCTCCCACTCTACATTCCACTTCTTAGTTGGTTTCTCCCAATTGAATGAACTGGCCGTAGAATTAAGTCGATAGAAAGCACTTAAGGAGATGCTTCAAATCCAATCCAGGAGTGTAATGCAAACATCTCATTCGTGTACTCGAAAAGCATTTCCTACTGCAGGCAGCAGATCCCTTTTGCTTTACAAAATCAAGCATTTTTATTTGATAAAATCATAACAAAAGTCCTAGCTCTAATCAGGGAAGAAAGAGTGAAAGATTGATCAATCACGCCAAACTGATGTTATGTTTTGTTTTGATATGATTTTGATAATGAAAAATAATTTTATTTTGATTATAAAATTATTTTGTTAATGGTTATTAACTTAGGTGTTCTAAATTACTTTTATATGTTCTATTAAGGCACTAAAATGAAAATTAATTTCATCATGCAATTCAATATCAAAAATCTTGTAATAAATTTTTTATGGCATTTGAAATATTATGCTTTATTTGGTTAAAATATGTAAAAATTTATTTAAAAGATTTTTTACCGTTGTTACAGCGAATAGTGAATAGTGAACAGTGATAGGACCGTTGTGAACAGTGATCCGACAATTGTGAATAATAATCTGATCATTGTGAACAATATGACTATTAAAATGGCTAGTTTCTTTTGAAACTCTTGGAATGCCTATAAATACTATTCAAGAATACTCTTAAGACCACCAAAAAGCAAGAATAAATTCATTTGAGTTAACATTTGTATTTTTACTTTTTCATTATAATTACACTTTTATTCTTCTCTCAAAAGGTTGTGATTATCATTTGTATCATTTTGTTCAAGACTTATGTTTATTATTGAAAGATATTGTAACTAAGAGATTCATCTCTTAAATTTTCTTTTCTATATATTTCTTGTATTTCCTAACTTGTGAGCTAGAAGGTCTACCGAGTGTTAGTAGGAGATTATAATTCCTAGCGATTTAAGATAGAGTCTACTTGTGTATAAGTATGAGATTTGTATTTCCTAACGGTTTATACTAGAGGGCCTACCAAGTTTGGTAAAAGGTTTAATGGATTGATTTGAAAATCTTTAGTAATGAGTTAAGGTAATAGATTAAGCTTGATCTAGTTGAACCACTATATATTGCTTATGTCTTTCTTGCATTTTATTTTGATTGTGCTTCATTATTTTCTTGTTTAGTTTTCAAAACCTCTCAAAAAGTTTTAAATTTGTCAATCAACAAATCCACCCCCTCTTGGTGTGTGATGCCATTACTATACAATTATAACAATATAAGACAAACAATTCAATGACGCTGTCTGGGGAAAGAGGAGGCATAAAAGTAAATCCCACATACTATTCATCACACTGCTATAAGAGATTTTTCTTCCTCTATGTCGCAAAATGCACCAGACTCTATATGTTCTCTTTTATTTAGATTTATTGTTACTCAATTACAACAATAAATTTATAGATGAAAAATCATCTTAAGATGACTCATGTGTGAATTATTCAAATGATGGATAACTATAAGGAGCGATAGATGACTCTCGGGGTGGAGCAGCAGTTATGGATAAGTCTCTCAAGATGGAGCGGCAACGATGGATGACTTCTCGGGGGTATCAATGGTGGTGGATGAGTCTCCCGAGTGGATTGAGAGCAATGGATGACCTATTCGAGTGATGGATAACATGTCTAAAAAAAGATCGATTATGGGCATGGGGTGAGGATCCCCACATAGGCCCTTTTAATGCCTAAGTCACTATATCGAAAGTATAGAGTAGTCGAATGTAAGAGAGAAATGCGAGTGTGAGAGATAGCATACCGAATGGGGGGATGACCTCTCTATTTATAGCGATGGAAAAGGCTACTAGGTGTCAGGTAACCCAATTTTCTCAGCTAGTAACTCAGAGGTAGTTTTGACCAAGTCTCGTGGAGGTGATGGCGTATGGATCGCAAGTGTGGGCACAAGGGCACGCCCATGGCACCCCTAAATGAGGGTCACTCGAGGGTACCTTACTCCCGAGTGACCCTCACCCAGGTGTGCACACGCGAGCAAGGCTGCACGATTGTGGGGGCTTGGGCGTGCACAGGGGTGCTATAGCGACTGCATGATGGGTCACAACCATGCGCACGAGGCTCCTACCTGGCCACACGACGCTATCTCATTCTTTTGATTCTTTCGTTTATTTTTATTAATCTACTTTGTCCATTTATTTTTGCAGGGCATATTGGCCAAGACAATTTTGCAGTATGGAAATGAATTTAGAAATCCCTCAGATTTATATTTTTGTTCATACAACCCTTCCGTTACTACCATTGTTACTTAAACTCAAGGTGCATTATTGCCTTGATCCTCTTTATATAATTTCTTTTATTTATCAAATTTCAGCAACAGTTTAACAGAATCAGTCCATGATCTGCTTTTCTAGAATTGCCATCAAATGGGACTCATCAATGGTTGCAAATCTAAACGCATATAGAAGCAATGATTCAATGAATATATATATATATCTGTCTGTGTGTGTGTGTGTGTGTGTAATAAAGCATCTTAATTTTCATTTTACTTTTCAAAAATTACATTGATGCTCAGGAGGGGGAGAGAGAGAGTGAGAGAGAGAGTGTCTACAAACCTGGCATTTTCATTCGACTAGTAAATTGGTTAGACTCGAGCCGTGGTTGTGGGGAAATAAGCCCATCCTCCAAATTACTTACGCTTTCCAACTGGTGCTTCCACATTCTGGCCTCCACCCTCAAAATTCCACTCTCACATGGAACCTAAAGGCTAAAGGGATCATCGGCAAGCTCCTCCTCTGGAAAGAATGAAAAACTCTTTTTTCTTGGTAGGCCAACTTATTACCGGACTTGTTCCCGCCTTGAGAACTACTGCTTAATTCCACATTGTCAGTGTCATAAGCCGAACCTTTTGCTGGTCTTGTACAGGTGTCTGTAGAGAACCCCAACCGCAAAAATAAATCAAAGCCCATTTCAGGTGCCTTTCCATGGTTGTTTCTGAAGCTTGGTTGACAGGTTCTATCTGGTGCACTTTCATCTCTCTCACAGGATAATAGGTCCTGCAAGCAACCCATTTTGGCACGCCCTGCAGTTGATGGTAGAATTGGCGTTCCAGCAAGCATAGCATTTTGGTTCCTCGGGACTTGGATGCCCAGCCGAGGCAATTCAGGTTGGAAATGTCTACCATAGTACAAAGGATAAACTGAAGCCCTATTTTGCAAGGTCTTAGTTCCACTCCGATAAATGGGATGTGCCCAGAAGGGGCAACTTCCATATAATTGCAGGAAGTAATCGGGTTATTGGGATTATAGTTGTACATTACATGTTTGTTAGGTTTTGGAACTAAACTAATTGGATTCATAGCCACAGGTCTTGGGGAGGTTAATTGATTGCCAGAATGTAGCGGTAGTGGTGCTAATTGGGGGTTCTGCTCCTCAGTAGAGTTATCCAACAGGTTCTTGAGCTCTTGGAGAAAGGTAACCTCTTGGATTAGCGTGGCGTTGGCTCCGGGACGCTCTTACAGGAATGCAACCCAAGTTAAGGGCAGCTGAAGATTATCATGGTGAAGGTGCACAAACAAACATCAAAATGTAAAAGTTAGGATGATTTCTTATCAAAGCCATGTACCTTTGTAACTGTATTCAGAACAGAAGAACTCTCTTAATAGGAAACTACTTGATTCAAATTCGAAATGGCATTAACATGAGCTCGTCTACTTCCGAAATGCGAACAACCTAGCTGAGAATTTCAAAGCTGGAAGCAAAAAATGTGCAAAGCAAAAGGAAATGGGCATTTCACTATCGTGTACCTTCAACACAGAGCGGCAAGAGCTCTCCAGTCTCGGTGCTCTCATCTCTCCTAATGATCGTGTCAATGGCATATCATTAACCCGGCCCCAAAGTGTCTCAAGATCCATGTACTCAGCCTAATCAATGCATCATTGTTTAAACGAATGTAGCAAAACACAAAAACTGGTGTAAAACATCATCCTAGAAAACAAAGACAACCAACCCTCTACAAAAGTGACAAAAAAAATGAATGAAATATCAGACCTCGGAATTGGCTTTAGAGTACATGATCTCCTCTGCTTTCAAGGCGACGATGGGCAGCTTCTCTTGCCATTCCCGGTTCTTCTCGGTGGCAGGGCAGTGAGTCTCATTGACAACCCTAATCAAACACATGGTGGGCATTCAGAAAACGGCCTCCTAACAAAAAACTATGTCGAGCAAGTCGAAACCCAGTGAGTACCTGAAAATCTGCTGGATGATTGAACCTCTCATGGGTTGGTGTGTATCACTGTGCCAAGCTCTCCTCACACACTCATACGGTCTCGGCCCGGGCCTAGGCATCTTCACATAGCAACTTAGCCTCGGCAGCAATTCCTGGCGAATCTGGGAGGGCCAAATCTGCTTCAGAGAAAGCAAGTCTCTACATGGGTGTGGAGTTGAAGTGTGGCGCTGCACTTTTTCTTCCCCATTTCCAATCCGTCGCTGCAATTGTAGATTCAGGAGAGAGTCTCTCTCTCTTTTTTTTTTTTTTTTGGGGGGGGGGGGGGGGGGGGGGGGCTGGCTTTTGGGTTAAAAATAATGATAATTTGATTCTACTATGTAGTAACTTATGCTTGACTAGCCAACTATGAAAATAATGATAATCCGTCGCTCCTGCCTCCTGCGGTCCTGCCTCCTGCCAGCGGGTATCCAATATGCTCCCTTTCATTCAAATAGGTGCAGGAGGGTACCCAACCTAGGCGCCTGCCCGCTATGGTACCTTGCTTAGCGGTATTTCGCATGTGAATATTAGCCCTAGGATTAACGATTCCAAGAGATCTCAGCCGTTGGCTATCGCCATTGGCTTCAAGTTATCTTTAGATTATTTCAAAGTGTTAAAACTATGAAAAAGTATTCGACCCCAGAAATTTTTTGAACTCATTTAGTTTGTTGTACTTTTTTAGTATTTTTAATAAAATTTAATATTTAATAATAATATCTAACAGTTATTCAAACTAATAAAAAAACTGTCACAACACCCTTGCCATCATTGTTGCTTATATCAATGAACGTTTGTTACGGAAAAAAATTTTAAATTTTAAAAATTTATGATTTTTTAGAATGTTCTTAACAATTTTTAAAGAATCTTTGATTCTAATTCTATATTTGATTAGATATAAATATTCTCATAAATATTGAGTATTCTTTTTTAAAATTTTGTATTTTTATATTTGGTTTAAACGTAACATTCTTGAAAATTCATATTTTTTTTCAAAATTATCCTTATTTGATTTTTTTGTTTAAAAATGATAAAAAAAAATTAGTATATAAACTATTTGGACTAAATTAAAAAATGTTATTTTTTTTACACTTTATGTATATATATATATATGTATGAATACATATATATATTTGTAAGAAGTAAGTTATGATAAAAATAATCGAGAAAAGACTATGAGGTTATAAGGGGGTATTTTAGAGTTTATATTTGTTAAAAACTTTTCCAAGTCTATGGGAATTCAATATTCCCAACTCTTCCCATGAAATTTTTTTGTGGAAAAGTTGATTAAAAATAAATTATGAATTTTTTTTTTAAAATTCTTTTTAAAAAAATTATACTAAATATGAGAATGTAAATTCCCAATCTAACATTTTTAAGAATCTAAAAATTTCTTCTATACCAGAAAAACCATATTATATAAATATATTCTTGGGTGTTACCTTGCCATCATCGTTGTTACTTATATTCTTTTTGTTTAGTATTCTTGTGTAATTGGCTTTTTATTCATTGTTCAACGTTGGTTATTTCTATTATAATTGTGAAGTAACGATGTTGCTCCATTCCCAAAAATATTTAATGTACAAATCTTTTTTTTTTTTTTGTAAATCACTTGCTTTCAAAAATTTATAAATGCATTCGTATGATAGAAGAATTTATGATTTAGTATAGTAAAAAAATAAAATTTATCTATATTTAATAAGCTTTAGTTCACTTATAGAGGCGTTCACATCAAATAAGTGTGGTTCTCATAATCTATGACGAAAAATTATAAAAAAAAAAAAAAAAAAAAACCCTTCAAATAGCTTATATTAGTGCTAATTTAATTTAATAAAAACATCAATTTGTTATTCTCATTAATGAGACATTTAACTATGAATCTCTTTAAATTTTTTTTTCTATAATCACACTTACTTATAGAAAGTAAATATAAATCGTTTAAAATTATCAGTAACTATGAAATGTTGATTTGATAAATAAAATTTGTAACTTTTACTAAATATTAACGGACAATTGCAGGATTTCATATTTAAAAAAATAAAATTTATCCATATTTAATATGTTTTAGTTCACTTATAGACACATTCACATCACGTTAGAGTGGCATAAAACATAAATGTCTTCTAATTATTTTCTTTTTTATACCCATTTGACTCTCTTAACTTCAAAGTAGACATATCATACCCCTAAACGTTCAATTTTGCTACAATCACACACCTTATATTTCAAATGAGTGTGCATGAGATACATCACTCTGTTGGTGGGTCATTGTGAAGGAGAGAAAAAGTGGGTTGTCGGCTAAGGAGTCCAACGACCTATGTGTCGATCAATCAAGCTGAGAAACACGATGGCTCCATTGGTCATCACACCCACAAAAAAGGTTTATCATCCAACGAAGGTCGATCATTACATGCAATGGCGTTATTGGTAGTCATATGTGATAGCTCTAGTGGGTTGATCAGTAGCTTAAGGAATAAGTAAACAGAGGTTTGAGATGGTAGGGCGATGATTGACTGGCAAAGCTTTCTTGCGTCAACAACCAACAAAGCTTCTTCTTTTGTGCGTCGACAATTGACTTCTTCTGTGCTTGCAACAACTGATAGAGCCATCGCATCTCTCGACTTGAGCAATCTACCAGTTGTTGGTCTCCCTAGTTGACAACCCTTCTCCTATCTCTCCCTTTATCTTTCAGCAACTCATCAATAGAGCATATGTATCTCACATGCGCTTATATGAGAGATGATGTATGTGGTAAAATTGAATATTAAGAGACATGATAAGTCCACTTTAAAGTTAAGGAGAGTTAAATGGTTATAAAAACAACAATTGAATGGCATATCTATGTTTTATGGTCCTTAGAATTGACTTCTAAAATATAAAAATTTTAAAATATTTAACTATAATTAATTAATAAAAAATTACAATTATAAAAATAATCACTACATTTGATAAAATCGCATGCATATATACCTTCAAGTCATAAATTAGATGACAAAAAAATGAGTGATATGTCAATGTAATATGATGAATCGTGAGTTTAATTTGGATAATTGAAGGAACGAGCACATGCGTCGTGTAAAAGCGGTCGGTATGCATATATTAATATTAATATGAGTGTAGAAGTGAGCGTAATGAGTATCGTATCGGTAGCGAAATTTTTGTCTTAAATTTTATTCGGGCAGAAAACATGACGACGCCGTTTGCTGCTCCAACCGCCTTTCTCCCGCGGTAAATAGAATAGAACACACAACCCCACCGCCACCGGTTTTACGCAGAAACAGCGCGCTGATATCAGGAAAATGTTCATCCTCCAGATCCACACCCTCGACACGCCCCGCCCCATCTCCGATTCCGCCGCCGCCAGTAGCTCCGCCGCACCAGGCCCAAAACCTAGCAACTCCGTCGAAATTACTGAACTCAAAGGCGTAGTCCACCTCTTCCGCGACCTCTCCCCCTCCGCCACCTCCCTCACCAGCCCTAGCTCTCGCTCCACCACCCTCTTTGTCGCCGCCGTCCCCAACTACCTCTCCGCCTCCGACTTCCTCCTCTTCTGCGGCCACCACATTGAGCACTTTTCCCATCTCCGCTTTCTCAGGTTCCCTTGAACTCTTCGCCTGCCCTTGATTGCCTGCCTTTTTATACGTGTTTCTGTTACCCCTGATTTCTATACAATGTGAATTTGAGAGCAACTTATTGATTGTTTCCCGAATCAGATAGCCAATTTCTCAAAACAATTTAGAAAACAGGTTCCAGACCACAACCACGCGCAGTCATTGGTTATCTTTGAATTCACTTCCCATTTTTCAAAATTTGTGTTTGTTGCAGGAACGATGGCATGGAGGATCGGTATAGTGTGTTGATCACGCTGGTGAATCAGTTGACTGCGGATGGGTTTTACTGTAGCTTTAACGGGAAGAGGTTCCAGCCATCTGAGGTGCCTTATATTCTCCAATGTTTATGTGCACTTGCCTTAGAAGTTTTGATCTTCTTTTATTTTTTAACCAGCATTTTTTATTTTATAATTTATTGATGATTTGTTAGGCCGAGATCTGTCATATATACTTTACCCAGTCGGTTTTGTGCTACGAGTTCGCTGAAGAAGCTGGTTCACCACCACCTGGATTTGTCGAATTGCCCACTTGTCCGGTTTGTCTTGGTTAGTGTGTATAACTTGGTTGTTTGCTGGTTTGTTTCAGTAGATACAAGCCATGGTAGTGAATTTGGGGGTTTTCTTAACTTCCAGGATTAAAGACTTGTGAATATGATTGTATGTTGATTTGTTCTTATTGTGTGACAATTTTAGAGAGACTGGACCAGGACACAAGTGGGATACAGAGCACACTCTGCGATCATTCATTTCAATGCCCTTGCGTTTTGAAATGGACCTATTTGTCTTGCCAGGTGAGCTTCAATATTCTTCCGTCCCTTTTATTTCTTTTTGTCCCTATTCATTTTTTTTATAAATAATAATTTATATTATACAAAATTTTAAAAAAAAAAAAATTGTGCACGAGGAAGCCCCTGTAAAAAAGAGAGATTGGGGCATTCATATTGTAGATAATAATTGTGGGTTTGTGGTGCACTTAAGTGAAACTGGGAGCATGATCTTTTCCGCTGGTTGCTTAGCAAGTTAAATGATTTAATTTATATTCCTCATCATCTCTGCTAATATACCTTGGAGACCACTTACAACAAGATCTCCCTTTCTGATGCCCCAATGGTTGCGTGCCTTGAATGATGCATATCTACTAATCTTTCCCCAGTTTGTTCATACAACAGCGGGCTAGGTACCTAGTTTAACATGCTTTTCAATTTCTTGTAACTGTTTGCTTCCCTGGGAGAAATAAATAACTTCTGTTGGTACTCTTCCCAATTCACATTCCCAAGGCTAACTATATCGAAAGTAATTGAATTGTCATGTAGCCAACTTGAATTAGAGATAGATAAACAATGTATTGCTATCTCATCTGATAGTTTTATGACATTTATATTGACACTTACTGTTATCTTTATTTGATATGTGAAACTCATCACTTTCATTCAGTAGATAAAGGGTCTTATATGCATTGGAACTTTAACTTTGCTTGATACAATCACAGTTCAATTATTTTCTTTAAGAGTATATGTTTGGCTCCAAATTGTCATCAATGATTATTTAATTTGGCTAATTATCAATGTGGCTATAACAGATTATACAAATTAAAATTATTTATTTTTGAAATATACATAAGGTTCCAACCCAAACTAAAATATTATGAAGGTAATAATTATAGTATAAAATGTACACAAATGCTACAATTTTCCTAATTTGTATGGCATCTTTGAGTTTCTTTCTACAACAATACCAAGAATAAAGTCCAAGTTACTTTATTACTTGATGAATAGGGTCACAAATTGTAGTAGTGTTAGTTGTAGCACAAAAATTTGATGAATAGGGTCACAAATTGTAGTAGTGTTAGTTGTAGCACAAAAAGAAAGTTTTAAGTGATATTGTATAAAGAAGGTACTTATATGCACTAAAAAGGAGAGAAATAGTTATATGCAATTTGTCTCCTACTCCATTTCAATTCTCTCAAACTTTTCTATACAATTTTTTTAGAAAATATAGTCCTATAACTAAAAAGAATACTCTTGTAAGATATTCATTGTATTGTCAAAACATGTCCTTATTTTAGAATGTCTCATAGTGTTTCATTTAGTTTCATTATGTTTTGTTGGAATCAATGGAATTCTTATTTTCTAGTTTAGTTTCATCTCAATTTCCTACACAAGGTGCAGCCACTTAAGTGGAAAAGAAAGAAAATTATGTCCCTTGGTTTTATATAGAACTTGTGTAAAATAATACAGTCCTCCCTAAATATAGTTTTATACATATTTATTCAGTCATGCCCATATATCTTTCTAGGTATCTACAAGTTGATGCTTGGGAGTCCCTCTATCCATGATACTGGTGTCCATCTTGCTACATTAGTGTCTAACATAATGTTAACTCCTTGACGTGAAGATCCATTTTTTGTGTTAGATGTCAATTTTTTTTGTGTGTGTTTCTAAAAAAATATTTTAGAAAAAAGGGGAGTTTGGATTACTTGTATACATAGGTTTAAAGGCACGTATTATAAGTATAAACATGTCTTGAGAGTTGTGGTGGAGACAATGAAACTTTGTCATTTACAATTGAACTATATTAACGATTTGCATTGAGACCTAGAACCTTTATGTTTTATTGATGGATAAACTTACTAAACACATCCAACAACATGTTCTTTGGGGTATATTATTTGCAAACGATATGTTTTGGTAGATGAGACGAAGGTGTGTAAGTATAATGTCAAACCTTAATGGATCTGATAGTGAATTCCAGAGAATTTGGAGAATTCTCTAGAGTGAGGGAGATAGAATCCGAGAAAGAAAGGGAAGAAAGATTTGAGAGGGAGAGAATTGAGGAAGAATTCAAGATGAGTTTGATTAAAAAATTAAACATGACTCCATACAGTTTGCATTGTCCTTTATATAAAGAGGATATTGCGTGTCTATTCCCGCCAAGGAGAGTTTATTTACATAAGTATCCCCCTTCTAGAATTAAGTACATAACTATCTACCCATGTGCATGTGACACTTGCCACTTGCATGACTTATTCCCTTGCTTGTGACTTATACCATGACAAATTCCCCCGGGCTCGAAACATTTCTTGTCCTCAAGAAATGGTGAGTAAATTGGCTGCTTGCGGAAATTGCCTGAGCAGGTTAGGTAAGTATTCCCACGTGTTGCTGTCATGGGAAAGGTTGGACCATTTAACCAGCACTTGAACAATTGGGGCCCCATGCTTGTAGATTACCCACTTGCCCAGGATTGAGCTCGATTGTGTTGTAACATCTGCCTCCCTTGACATTTGCGGTAAAGTAGAAGCCACATGCTGATCTCCCACTAACTTCTTAAGTAAGGATACATGGAAAAATGGGTTGATCCTGGTCTCCTCTGGCAATTTTAGCTTATAGGCCACAATGCCTACCTTAGCTTCAATGGAGTAGAGCTCGTAGTACTTGGGACTTAACTTGGTTATCTGGACCTAGGCAATCTTCTTGAGGCATGCTGCCCGGAGCTTTAAATAGACCTTTTCCCCTACATCGAATTGCCTCTCACTTCTCTTTCTATCTGCATATTGTTTCATGTGGTTTTGGGCCACGGCCAATTCATTCTTGAGCTGTTGTAATACATTCTGTCTCTTTTCCAAGTAAGCCTCCATTGTGGCCACCGTAGTGCCCTCCCCAATAGCTGGAAGGAGTAGGGGTTGATAGCCAAACTGTGCTTCAAAAGGTGATCGTTTAATCGAGGCATGGTGATTGGAGTTGTACCACTATTGTGCAAGAGAAATCCATCTGTGCCATCCCTTAGGGTGAAGGAAACATAGGCACCTTAGATACCCTTCCATACACCGATTCACCCGCTCAGTCTGGCCATCCGTCTAAGGATGAAAGGTTGTAGACATCTTCAATCTCACTCCCAAGGCCCTCATAAGCTCCTACCAGAATAGGCTAGTGAAAATCTTATCTCGATCGGAAATTATTGAGTGGGGAACCCCATGTAGCTTCATAACTTGGTCGAGGAAAGTTCTGGCCACTTCCCGAGTAGAATATGGATGAGTTAACCCAATAAAGTGAGCGAACTTCGTGAGTCTGTCCACTATGATCATAATATAGTCTTTTCCTTTCGATTTAGGTAAACCCTCTATAAAGTCCATGCTGATGCTTTCCCATGCCTGAGCAGGGATAGGTAGGAGCTGTAATAAACCTGAGGAGACTATTGTTTCATGTTTACATCGGCTGCAAGTATCACAGGCCATCACAAACTCCGTTATATACCTTTTCATCTGGGGCCAATAGAAGAGTTGTTTCACTTTGTGATAAGTGTTCTAGATTCTTGAGTGGCCCCCCACTGGTGACTCATGTATGGAGCTCAATATCTTCTTCTTTAAGATCTCATTGTTCCCGATCAGCAATCTCCCCTTATGTCTCATTATTCCATGACTCGGCCTATATACAGGCTTGCTGTTGGGGCTTAGTATTAACTGTTCCTTAAGCTCTTGCATCTTTTGATCTTCTTCATAACTTTCCTCTACTTCCTTGTACCAATCCAGGGTTACCATCGTGAGGGCGGCAGTGTGCCCCTTCTTCAAAGCACCTAGAAAGGGCATCAATAGCCACATTCTACCTTCCTTTCTTATATTGTATGGTGTAATCCAAACCCATAATTTTGGCCATCCCTTTCCGCTGAAGATGTGTCCGTAGTTTTTGTTAGAGAAGAAACTTAAAACTTTCGTGGTCAGTGCGTATAATGAAATGACTGCCTTCTAAATAGTATCTCCACCTTTCCACAGACATCACTATTGCTAATAACTGCTTCTCATATATGCTCAGTCTTGCATGTATGGGAGATAAGGATTGACTGAGATAAGCTAGAGGTCTGCCCTCTTGCATTAATATTGCCCCAATACCCGTTCCACAAGCATCCGTCTCAAGGATGAATGGCTTACTGAAATTCAGTAATCTCAGCACCGGCACCTTGGACATGGCATCCTTCAATTGCCCAAATGCTCTCTTTGCCTCCAGTCCCCACTTAAACCCATCTTTCTTCAGGAGTTTTGTTAATGGCCGACTTATGAGGCCATAATTTCTGATAAAATGCCTGAAATAGCCTGTGAGTCCCAAGAAACCCCTTAAAGCCTTTTAAGTTGGTAGGTCTTGGCCAATTCACCATGGCAGCTACCTTCCTGGGATCAATACTCACCCCAGCCCCTGAAATAACGTGGCCCAAGTACTCCACCTGCTTCTGGCCAAAGGCACATTTAGACCACTTAATATACAATTGGCTAGACTTGAGGATGTCGAATGTAGTCCTTAGGTGTTGCAAATGTTGGGTGTAAGTTTGGCTGTAAATTAAGATGTCATCGAAGAAACTAAGATGAATTTACGTAGGAAAGGCTCAAAGACTTGGTTCATAAGTGATTGGAAGATAGCGGGAGCATTGGTGAGCCCAAATGGCATCACCCAGAACTCGTAGTGGCCATGATGGGTTCGAAAAGTGGTCTTATGGATGTCATCAGGTTTCATGCGAATCTAATAGTAACCTGAATGTAAATCTAGTTTGGAAAAAATTGAAGCATTCCTTAGTTCATCAAGTAAATCTTCGATGATAAGGAATTAGAAACTTATCTTTGATGGTCAAAGCATTAAGTTGACGATAGTCAACACAGAAACGCCATGCACCATCTATTTTTTTAACAAGTAGGACAGGGGATGCATATGAGCTTTGGCTTGGTCGAATTAGGGACTGCTGTAACATTCCCTTCACCATCTTTTCAATTTCGGTTTTCTGGTGAGGGGGGGTATTGGTATATGATCGAATGTTAACAGGTTCGGAGTTAGGTTTCAGGTTGATTGAGTGGTCAAGGGATCTTTGGGGTGGCAAGGAGTTAGGTTCTACAAACAATTCCTCATACTCAGCCAAAAGTATATTAAGACAGTCTAGTTGTTGTACCTCTATTCGATTTTGATCTTGGCTGAGAGTTGTTAAGTAAGATTCTCCTTGCTACTCATTTCCTTCCTCTGCCTCCTCAATAGCCTGGATTGAGAACAATTGGGTCACTTGAGCCCACTTGCTTTTGAGCAACTTCTGCAGCTTCCTTCATGTGATCATCTTACAAGCCTCGATCTCCTTGTTGCCTGTGAGAGTCATTTTCTTGCCCCCTTTTCAAAAGTCACTTTCATTCGGTTAAAATCAAAGCTAATAGGGCTCACTTGTTTCATCCCGTCCATTCCCAGCACTACATCACAGCCTCCTAGCTTGAGTAGTCTCAAATCTGCCTCAAACAGTTCACCCTGCATTTCCCAACAAAACTCAGTGCAAGCTAACTTGCTTAGCACCTTGTGACCATTGGCAAAGGTCACTGACAGGGGTTGGGTCCTTGTCATCCTTCAGTGGAGCTTCTTAGCAGTGCCCTCATCCAAGAAATTGTGTGTAGAGCCACTATCGATTAAGATCATCAGGCTGCCATCCGATACCCTACCTTCCACTTTGATAATCTTGTTGTTGGTTAACCCCTTAAGTGCATGTTACGAAATTTCTCTGTTATCTTCTTCTTCTTTCTTCTTCCATTATCTCCTCTTCGTTTCCCACAGCTTCTTCTTCACCTTCTAGCAAGAGTAATTGCCTCTTGCATTGGTGTCTCGGGTGGTACTGATCACCACATTTAAAACATAGCCTAGCTTGCCTCCTTTGTTCTAACACATTGCCACTCTGGCCTACCGAGTGGCTGCCAAGTGCAATCACTGTCACCCCCTTGCCCAACTCTCTTCCATATCCTCTCATCATTGGCATCACGGGTCCCCCATTAGCTCCCCTGTTTTGTTGCCTTTATTTCTTCCTGATCGCTTCTACCATGACCTCCTGTAGCCTTGCATTCTCTACTGCCTCCTTGACGGTTTCCGACCTCAACATCTTGACTATATGTCGAAGCTCTTCGTTCAACCCGCTTACGAAACTCAAGACAAAATATGCTTCGGACATATGGGGGTTCAGGGTGACCACAATCGATCTCAGCTCTTTGAATCGTGTTTGATAAGCCTGCACACTTCCTTCTTGTCTTAATTTGTTGAAGTCTTCTACTACATCCTTCATATTTCTGTCCCCGAACCTTTCGCATAATTTGTCCACGAATTCCCCCCACTGAAACTCTCCCCTACTCTGTGACCAACCTTGGTACTAGGTATCTCCCGCATCATTGAGGTATGCGGCTACCAGGGATGCCCTTCGTTCCCTTGGTATATTGTACCACTCAAACATTCTTTCACATCTTCTAACCCACCACCGCAGGTTACTCCCATCAAATATGGAAATCTCCATCTTAGGCATAGGGAACCCCGGTTGATTGTGGATAACTGGTCCTCCTTGCCTAAATTCTACGTCTACATCCTCTTCTACTCTAGGTGCTACCTCAATCTCGGCCCTGGTATTTCCATTCCTTTCTTCGACACCAGTAAGGACCAGTTCCGTCCTTTCCCTTGGCAAAAAATCAAGTGATAGGCTTACCTGGTTCTAGCGCGTAAACATCACCATGAAGCTCTGCAACTGCTCGCGTATATGGTTTCCCACTTCATCCCTGATTCCATCCAACTTCCTCTCCAAATTGCCTAGAGATGCACGACCCTTTTGTCCATCGTCGTGATTGCTTCGTGGTTGCGGTTGGATCCAATTTCCAATGGTTCCACCAAAGCTTGCAAATTGGTCACCGTCGCATGGAATTGCTGCACCTAAGACTCGAAATTCTTTATTCGAGTTCCTTCTGCCATTTATGTCTTCAACCTAGAATGAGCTTTGATACCAGATTTGTTAGACCTTAACGGATCTGATAGTGAATTCCAGAGAATTCGGAGAATTCTCTAGAGTAAGGGAGATAGAATCCGAGAAAGAGAGGGAAGAAAGATTTGAGAGGGAGAGAATTGAGGAAGAATTCAAGATGAGTTTGATTCAAAAATTTAACATGACTCTATACAGTTTGCACGGTCCTTTATATAGAGAGGATACCGTGTGTCTATTCCCACCAAGGAGAGTTTATTTACATGAGTGCCCCCTTTCTAGAATTAACTACATAACTATCTACCCATGTGCGTGTGACACTCGTCACTTGCATGACTTATTCCCTTGCTTGTGACTTATACCATGACATATAAGTTATGGAGGGGACACCTAAGATTGTAAGGCTTCAAGCTGAGCAGGTCAATAACCAAATACATGGAATGCAAGTTTAGGAAAAATAACTCATCCAAAAAAAAAAAGTTATGCAAAAATAGATACATAAATAATGTCGCGGGTGATAATAAAAAAATCAAATTATTCTAAGAACAAATTAGTTTAAGTACTCAAATCAATAATTATCAAAGCAAGGAAGATTAATAAGGATGTTATTAGATAATGAATGTGGGCGTGGTTAAAGTGGATTGTAAAATTCCTTCAAAGTTAATAGGAAAGTTTTTCCGGATGACCATAAGACCAGTTTTGTTGCAGCTATTAGTCAAGTACTAGTATGCATAAAATATGAGTATAATAGAGAAGGATTTAGGATGAATGTGGTCATATAAGAGAGGACATAATTAGAAATTATATTACCCGTAATATGAATGGAGTCCCTTATTAAAAATATATGCAAGAGATACGATGAAAATAGTTAAAGGAGAGGAAGATGAAAGAAAACTAGGTGAAGAATTCTTAAGACATGGCATAAAATATAATTGCCTTTATAGATATGCCCACGGATTGATATGGTTGGCCAAATAGAATCCATGTAATTAAGGCTTCTTGTTGTAGCATGTAAAAGTTTTTAACTTGTCAAAATTGAAAGAGGATGTATATGACATCCTCTGATAATGGTAATATCAGTTGCTTGTTGGATGTGAAGTATGACATGCTGCAAGTGGACTAATTTTCATGTGCAAATGCTCATTTACCACTGGGAAATGTTGGCAAAGCTGAAAGGCTGAAAGCAATGCAGCAGGATAACCACATAGCTCATTTATGGATGGAAATCATATCAAATTCTCATTGAGTTTACCTATGCTAGTAACTCACTTTAATTTCCCGTGAACATTATTAAGTAAGAGAGACACTTCTGTATCTTTACTTTTATTGGATATCTTTGTCAGTTTGGATCTACTATGATAAGGAAAGTGTATGTTACTTGTGTGATCATCTTTTTCACATGTTTGCAGTTACAAACCATGTGCAATATTTTATTTCATTAGGGAATCAATTTAGCCATAGGAGGACATCACCTTAGAAGCAACCATGTTGTATCTTGTTATAGTTCAGTTTCTGGTAGATGAATGGTATGCGAAGGTAATGTTATGGAGCAAAAGGTACGGAGCTTGCAACTATTCTGTGGAGAAAATTTATTACATTGTTATGTATGCTACTAGGTCTGTCGGCTTTGTCAGCAGCAGGATGAGAGACCAAGCTGCGCTATTTGTGGAACATTGAAGAATTTGTGGGTTTGTGTGATATGTGGTTTTGTTGGTTGTGGAAGGTAAATTATTCTCCATTTGTGTCAGATATTTTAGTCAATTCCTTTTAAGATTTTCATTTTTTGGGTGGGTATGGTTTTTTATCAGGTAATTTCTTTTATGATGGATTTCTAGATATTGAAATAACTTTTTCCCCATATCTAGGTATCAAGAGAGACATGCTATCAGACATTGGAAGGACACACAGCATTGCTACTCTCTTGAGTTAGAAACGCAGCAGGTTTGGGATTATGTTGGTGACAGCTATGTTCACCGATTGAACCAATCAAAAAATGATGGCAAATCATTGACAATGACGAACTCTGACTGTATGTCAGTTCATGGAGATTGTGGTACTTGTGGATGCAGTGAGGATTCTGGAGTTAGTGGGGCACTTTTTGGCAGCAAAGTTGAAGCGGTACATTTACCTTTACGTTCACTTTTATTCATGGGCATATATCTATAGTTGTGTTGTAATCCACATGCAATTATTAATCTAAGCAGTATTAAGTAGAGAGATGGATACAAAGACGGGACTAGGTAATAATAAGGCATAATATGATTATGGTGACATGGAAATTTTTTACCACAAACATGATGGGAACAAAGCAAAGATATTTTCATACAGATATAACAAATGGAAAAGAAATAATCATACACTAATATTATAATGTTAATGACTGGTATATTAGTTGTTAAAATAATATTATGATTTAACATTAATATAGCAATAGTAATTTACTAATAATGTAATATTAAAATTTTTAATAATATTAAAATAATTGTAATATCTTAAATATTATATTTAGAAATAAATATATCAACGTAATATTCATAATGTTGATAGTATAAGAACATTATTTGTAGTAATTTTAGTATTGTTCATATTGATAATGTATTTAATACTAACATTATAATATTCATTAGAAAATACTAGAAAATGTTTATATTAATATTATTAACAAGTTTAACATCCACGTGTCTATTCAATTGTCTCAGAATATGTGGTTATATTACTGTTACAGATCATCATTCTGAAAATCATTTGACCCTTGCAGGCTAACCCGAAATTTAACTACTCTGTCTTAGATCCATATCGTAACTAATTTTCTGATGTGAATGCAACAATTGTTTGATCCATATACCTTATATCAGATTATGGATGAATATAACCATCTTCTGGCGACCCAGATGGAGACTCAAAGACAAGTATGTACACGCTTGCATCTTTATGCTGCATGTTGTTGTAGGGGTTCTCATTATTCAAGTTGGTTAATTTGGTCTTACCATATTGTTTGTAATACATTTTTACCCATATTTTCCTTAAGCATTTTGAATCACTACTCATAGAGGCGAAAAGCAAAATGGAGAGTTCCATAGCTGAAGCAGTGGAGAAGGAATTGGCTTCAAGGATGCAGGATATCCAACAGAAACTGGAAATCTGTCTTCATGAAAAGAAGGTTGTTGCAAGTGTAAGTTTCCCATCTCAGCTCCCCCTCCCCCAATTGACGCCCGCCCCAGTTTTTGTTTCCTTTGTTCACTAGACTCTGATCCTTGATCTCCCTGCCAATAAATTCACTTTTTCCTCAGATAAATGAAGATCTTATGAAAAGACAAGATGTCCTGCGTAAATTGGTTAAGGAAATTGAGGAGAGGTACAATCTTTTTCTCCCCACCCCCTTTCTTGTGTAGATGATTTGTTATTATTATGGTAATAATGACTTGAGCTGGACAGTAATGTAGTAGTCTTATAGTTTGAGAAATAAAATATATTATCCCCTTGCAACCGATCACTTATTTTCTTTCTTTTCAAATTGTATGTCCGAGCAAAACAGGGAAATTTTGACCCTGAGGTCAAGAGATGAAACGATACTGGATCTCGAAGAACAGGTATAAGCTATAACCGGGACTGCTGTGTGCATCTCTTGTTCCTAAATATTTCTTTCGTCTCGGTGACAAGGAAATGTTGAATACAGATTAGAGATTTAAAGGTGTACATTGAAGCCCAGAGAAAGCTTGCTACCATGACAGATGTAGATGGTGTCAAAGGAGGAACACTTCTACCAGTACAATCCAGTCCTCCCTCTCCTGGCGGGTCCAAAAGGCGAGCAAGACCGGGTGGTCGAAAACGTAACTAGTCCATGCACAAATTGCAAATTGCTTCAAGTGGCCCAGTAGACTGCTAGGGTAGATTACATTTGGCCTTCCCACCATCGTACAGATACACCTATTTCCCTCTCTCTCTGTCTAAACAATCTGATGATGATGCAATGTGCATGCCAATTCTGGAGTCACTTTACGTTGTTCTCAGAGCTCAACCACCGTAAAAACTGCTTTTTACAATTTAAGGAAATATCCATTTTCCCTCTATAGACAATGGGTTTTGAAATCACTAACAGGATATACTGAGAAGCAGAAGCCCAGATGTTTCCATCTTCACCATTACATAAACAAATCCAGAAAGTTGTTCCATCTTCTTCAAAGATGACGTCTACAACACTTTAAAAAAGAAAAATACAAGGAAAATGAGCCTAATTTGGTTGCTTCCTTTTGTGCCCAATTAGCGGTGGTCTTATAGCCCACATTTGGATGGATGAGAGGCTAAATGACAACATAGCAAAGCAAAATTATAGTAATGGCATCCCGTTGAGAACAAATTAAAGAACTTAATTAACAGAAGATCCAGAACCAGAACATTTCTGAGTAGCTGATGAGATAAAAGAAACCGAGCATTTCATTTTCCAAAGTTACTTATAAATCAAGAGAAAACGCCGCCCCCCCCATCTGCGAAGCCCCCCATTCCTCTGACAAAGTTACACAAGTTAACATCATAAAGAGAATTAAACATATTATATCTGCCATTTCAGTTAAAAACATATTCATACCCCTGAAGCTTAACTGTTAACAAGTTTGATCGGGTATCCTACGTCTATTGCAGCAGCTTTCCCTTGAGAATAATCCTTCAGCTTCCCCTTCAAAAGAAAAACATAGCTGGGCCGGGCCAGGGAGTAAAACCACAAGAAAGTGCAAACAACCATCCACATCTTTATCAACTGCATATGTATGTACTGGGTTCTTTTATCTTTGGGGTTGATCTGAATTAGCTGCACCAGAGATGGTGCTAGGCCCAGCATCATTTTCATGTGGGGGGGAGGTGCCCCATTTCCCTTCTGCTTCTAGTGGTTCAAGGACACAGACTCCACCATCAGTAAGTCCCAATGCAAACTGATTAGGTTCTGATGGATGTGAGGCAACGACGAGAGGATATACCCTCAAGCTGTAATGTTAAATGCAGGGACTTGTAAATGATGGTAAAGAAAAGGGCATCAAATATCACCTTCTGAATAATTAAAGTACTGACCTTGGATTTGCAGATAGATAAGATGAACGATTAATTCGGCATCTCAATCTTAGTGTTGAAGCAGTGAGAACACCAACACTTCCATCTTCAAAACTGACATATATTGATTGGCTATCGCAGGAATATGTTGCATGTGTAATTGAACCGTTTCCTTCTCGAGGAACCCACTGTTTGAGAAAGTTCTAAGAAATATCAGAAACTAGGACTAGCACAAATTACAGGCTGAGGTGGTAACACAAGTGCAGCAAAACATAGAAAATTTTGTTTGTTTCAAAATTATTTACCAAACAATGTCGACACAAGTAGCTCATATGCTATATGATGAAGGTAAGAATATGTTTGCAAACCATCAGTCCTTCAATACATGGCCCCCCAAAAAAAAATCCCAGAGTCCAACTTTTGATACTTGAGAACATAGTTAAAAAAAACTAATGCATTATCTAACAATATCAGATCATATCAGCATTTGTACATAGGCTTGATAATTTAGAAGAAAAAACATGCATAGGGAATTTAGTACATTCAGCATATGTCTTGCCAAATGCCAAAAAGTGAAATCCAAGTTTCAAAACTTCCAAGTATGAGTACTATATTGCCTTAATTGATAGCATGAATTTACTGGGGAGCCAAGATATTGACTATGAAGATCAAATAAAAAAATATATTATGTGCTTCACCTGCTTAACACATTCTAGCTTGGGTGCTTCATATATAGCTATCTGAGTTTCATGGGTTGTCAATAAATGAATCTGATCTTGGTGAAATTGTACACGGGTATCTGCAAGAGGAGTCGGTGTTCGCCCACTTGGAATCTGCACATATTTACTTGTTTGCTTCTCCCATCCATCTGTGCTCCAAACACACAGCTGTGGATAAAAATGGCCTTGTTAACCGGATATTCCAACATGTCACAATTGCCAATTTATGAATGATGGCACAAAAACAAATAGCAAAGTTACAACAACTGTCTGCTACTCATGTAGAACCAAATAACTAAAGATCAAGATGAGCACTCCAGGACAAAATTTTAGCATATATTTCATGGTTCAGTTTACCGGTCTTACTATCCCTAATTAGGTGTAGTTCTCATATGCTTGATTATAATTCAGTACTTCTTGTCATTTTGGCCCAATTTCATACCTGAGAATCAGCACCTGAAGATACCAGAATGTTGAGAATATTAGAGAAGGCAAGCCCTGTTATTCTTTTCTCATGGCCTTTGAGCTTTGTTTTGACCTGTAAAAAAAGAACATGGGGTATGTAACATCACAGGTTCATTTAACAACGAATTTAATGCAAACTGAATATGAGTTTATGAAGCATTGCCACTTGATACACAATGTCAAGGTTGAACTAGCGAACTGATTTGCATCATCTTAACAACACAAAATTAACTCAGAAAATTAAGTGGAAATGAGTAAATTACAACCTCATCAACCCTGACATTATATATTTGGATAGTAGAATCCTCCATGCCTATTGCAATGATATTGTTGTCCTGGGGATGAAAAGCTAAAAACGTTGCTGCAGGTGGAGGGGGCATGAATGTCGTCATTGTCTGCATTAACAAAAACAGAATAATAAATGTAAGAAAAGATACAGAAATTCCAAAAATAAAGTTTGCAAGTCAAACACACTTTTTAATTATTTTTCACTATTTCTCCATTTTTCATTATTTATTATTCAAAGGATTGCGCGATTACTTCAAGTACTATACTTTTTATAATCCACGTATACAGTTTATTTTCATATGAATGATAAAAGCTGCTGAGAAGAAAGTAAATACATTGCACCAATGTTTTTTCTTGGAGAAAGTATGGGCGCCTTCAGTTCTAGAAAACATTTTTTTTTTTAATTTTCAACCTAATTTTACAACTAAACATGCTCTAACATTTTATGTTCCAAAAAGGAATAGCTTTCACTTTTAAAAAAATTAGAAAAACATCTTTTTTGATGTTTTCCAGTTCATAATATAAAGTAAAAAGTTAGAAAATTGAGTTTTCTATTTTCTAATTGAAAATTCAACAATTCAATGCAAACTTGAAGTTGAAAAATTGGAAAATATTTTCCATAACTGAACAGGCCCTAAATATTTGAATAAATTAATTTGCACAGAGCTTGGTGAAATTTTTGAGGCGGTGTGTGGTTCGGACTTGAAAGCCAGTAAAAATGGGAATAAAGTGCAGAAAAGGAAACAATATTTCTTATTTGGTTATCATGGGAAACAATGAGGACAAGAAAATAGAACGAGAGTATTTGTTTTCTTTTTTTTTTTTTTTGGCACTTCTAAATAATGTTTATTAATCTTTTCATGAGAAACTACCATTTCGTAGTGTTTTTAGAACAAACATTATCTTTTGTTTTACAACAAAAATGAAGCATGAGGGGAAATGGTTTGCTTTTGACTTGGCATTTCCTTTACACATACCAAATTTATGTTTCAAAGAAAGACTTATAAGGACAAGCAAAAAAAAAATTATAAGAATCAAAGTTTGAACACAATGCCTTTTGAGCAGTTGGCAATAAATTAATCAACCAATTAGGATATTATTTGAGAAAATATACACACTCAATAAAGCCATTTTCCATTTACCTTGAACGTCATCATATTAAATAAGGAGATTTTCCCTCCTGAAGCTGACATAACATAAGAGTCATTCTTTGACAGTGCAAAGCATGGAACAGCATCTTCAGGGTTCGTGTCACTAATGTCATTTGTCATCAATATTCCACTTGAAGGATGCCACAGTTGTGGTGCAACACTAGCAGTTGCCTGCAACAGACCAGCAAATCAGTGTAATGTTGTAACTTTATGCATAGTACTAGCTCAAAAGGGCAATGCAAGGTTCTAGCACAGAGGACTCAATACCTTGGCAGTCAAGTTTCGATCATTTCTCTGCCATTTCCAGAGTTTGTGCACTGAATTAGCTGATAGTGCCAAAATGGCAAATCCTGAATTTGTATAGATCAACCTAGAAACCTGGAGGTTTAGAGAGAGAGAGAGAAATGTAAACACGTTTACTTATCCAAAAATAAATAAATAAATCTCTATATGAGGCTTCCATTTAGGGAACTGAAGATTAGATACAGACAGGTTTATTTATCCAAAAATAAATAATTAAATCTCCATACAACACTCTGAGCAAGACCAACTAAAAGAGAGTGATGGAGCAAATTCTTTAATTTATTAGTGTTTCTATTCTTCTTATTTGTTTAGCTTATGATTAATATTTATATTATTAGCTTTTGTAAGTAGTCATCTGACTATCATGTGACTTTTTAATATATTGGAAGGCATCATTTGTGATTACCAGCTGGGTTATGACTGCATATAATCCTAGTTAAAAAAGTATCTTAAGACACTTTGCAGGCAGCCTTACCTTTCCAGTTCAATGTTGAGGTATTCTTAAACCCTAAATTTTATTTGTTCTTTCAAGCTCGAATCTTACACTACTTTTAGCTAATTCTGCATTTGTTTTGCAGAAACAAAATTCTATCTTTGGTCACAGGAACATCCAAGAACTCTCTAGCTAGCCTGTTCTTAAGCTATAAAGATAGAATTTACCCATCATGATTTTCTATGGTGCAGGTGTCATTTCAGCACATCAGTAGATATAGCAGCGATGATCAAATCCAATGAATATATGAATCCCAAATGACAACAGCAATAGACCCGCTCAAAATCTATTTGTCATTGGTTCAATTCCAGTTCATCGGATGGCAGTCAACAAACCCTTTTCAAAGAGGAGCCTACTAAGGTATTTGCACCAGTTCATTTGGTTAATGATGTTGTAATGCATTCTGATTATTATGCCCTTGATTCAACTGATGAATCAGGTGGTCCATTGACATGTAGTAAATGGGCTAGGCAGAACAGTTCTTTCAGTCAAGGCTACTATCATGTAACATGAATATGTCATTGACTTGTTAGGTAAGCCAGTTGGTTAAGTATGGATGTAGTCAATGAGGTTGAGGGTTTATAGAAACTCGTCAAGCCTTCACATATATCCACCATTTGGCATTGCTTTAAACATTTGCTAACAATAGGAAAATATGTGCAGGTCACCCTCTCACCCTCTCCACCTCCTATATTATTTTGGAAGCATGCAAAAAAGAGTAAAGTCTGACCAATAAACAAATGTCCAGCATAAAGATCAGGGTATGGGATGTAGAAGCATAGGGATAGTGATAATAACAATTGATTCCATTTGCACATACACTGGAACATGAATGCAGGAAATACCCTCTTGGATGATGCAGGAAATAGCAGGGAAGGTTTCTTTGTAATGATCTTTCAAACAATGTCAGGGAATCAATGGACTCTAAATTGTCCTATTTTGGTACATTAAAGGCAAAAAGAAAAACATTTTAAATTAATCCTATAACAGATGCTCCAGTGACAAAAAGGATTCAACCCTTTTCTAGTGTTTTCTATTCTTATTTCTTTTCCCTTTTTTCTTTCTGAATTCCCATTTTTGCATCCAAATTGTAAAATTTAAGAAGTTCAATCTAAGTATGGGTACAAAATGGAACAAACATGGACACATCATAGTCTGGAAAAAATGAGGAAGCTTACACCAAAACTTACTGAAAGCAATGCAATTCAATTCATAAATTTCAAGACTATTCACCATAAAAACATCTACTACTATTTCTAGAATTATGCACTGTTGTACCACAAACATAAGGGAAACATTTCAATTTACCAGTTAATAAAATGTCCATCAAAAATAGATAAAGTTCATGAGACAGAAAATACACCAATTAATATATAACATACACCATACAAAAAGAAAAATATCCCAATTTTCAATGTTCAAGTAGGTCTAATCTCAACCAAGTCATCATCATTAGCCGAGTCATTTATGGTTACATATTTTGGTGTGCTTACAAGTTTTCTCCATTAGACAGGCCACATGGCATGTTTAAAAACTATTTTGACATGTCTAATAGTACACGTCATATAATGTCAGACATAATCGGGCCATTTTTTAAGTGTCTGTCCATGCATCATCTAGTTTAATCATCACTTCCTGAATAATCCTCATTTATTTTACATTCAAGTCCAATCAAAATTTCCAAAAGATCTATTCAAACAAAATAAAGGATTTATATGATATGTTATTCAAAGATATTTCCCTCAGGCTACAAACGTCAATCATGTCACATAAACTGAAGCAACACAGTAAACACTAAATATGATGAACCAAAAAGGTTATAGCCGCTACAAGAGAGAGAGAGAGAGAGAGAGAGCTATCAATAACATCAACAACCAAAAGTATCCTTTGAAATATGGAGAAGATCATAAAGAGACAAAGGTCAGTCCAATAATTTCTAATAGGTATGAACAGAGTAGATCCACACCCTCATTGCAGTCATATTATCTGGAAGCCTCAAAGATCGGCATTGTGATGGTTCATTGATTTCTGTCAGTTTCCAGATCCTGGATTTGTCCATTGACTCATCAGTGATTCTGGGCTTTACATCTGCCAAGTTTCGATCACCATTCTACATGAAATACAAAGGAAATGTTGATCAGTAATGAACAGGTGTTCTAGCAGACAGAGACAAGTATGTGATGCACAGACAGAAAATATTATGCAAGATTGAAATACATAAAACCAAAATAATAATGCTCAGCCAAAACCTGGTTCCTCACAATTAGACTTACCATTGCAACTATTGATGCTATTGGAGCAGTGCGATCAACTATGCTTGATCCAACAGGCACATTTACAGCACCGATGGTTCCTACTGTTGGGGCCTAATCCAAATATCAAAAGTACTTCAATATATTTACCCAAAAACTGCGAAACTTAAAAATCAATTTACCTTCACAACAGCTGCAGGTCCAACTCTAAGAGCGTCAAATGAACGGCTTTCGACCGTCCGTAGTAGCCTGATCCCATCTGTATTTGCTAGTATTTTGACGCCATTCTCATTTGTTGAAACAGCCAATAATGCACCTTCCTTGTTGAATCGGATACAGGGAGAAGCCTAGAGATATAGTTAAAATGTGGATAAATCTTTAGTAAGAAGGAAAGTGTCAGGAAATCTGCATTAAGCATCAAGTCCAATTACCAGTAATCCACCCTCAGCATCAATAGCTGTCAATAAGTTAACATTGTCCATGTCCCAAAATTTGATTCTAAACTCATCACCAGCAGCTAAGAACCGGTTCTTTGTAGTATCAAAGTGTACAACCCCTGGAGATCGCTTCCCAAGACCATGATATGTACGCTTGACAGCCCCCTCACTTTCATTCCATTCCACAAGGTATGAATCTCCTTCTTTACTAGTCCCACAGGAGAACAATCTATGGAGTACCAATTAGATTATGAAACCAATACTTTAGTTGGACAACACCGAAGATAACAAAATATTAATCCAAGACGTCTGCTTCCTCACAAAATAAGAACAGAAAAATGGTATAGAAATTATCATTTCAACCTGGTCCCATCAGCACTATATGACATTGTGGTGGATGAATGACCTGGAGCATCATAGTCAACTCTAGAGCCGGCGTTATCATACAACCATGCCTTTATTTTTCCATCAATTGCAGTCGAAAAGATAAACTGGAATACAAAGGTTAAAACTTGTTCAATTGTTGAAGATAATCATTGTGTTGTACCAGATAGCCTACAAATTGCAAAAACTAATAATAATTGAAACAAATCCCAAAACAACCTCAAAAACTAATAATAATTGAAACAAAACCCAAAACAACTTCGGGGCTCATCATACTCAAAACATATTGGATTTCAATACTCATATCAGGGTTGGATAAATCATAAACCACTTAGATTAAGGATCAACGTTCAGAATCTTCAAGTTTGTAAATACTTATATGGACAGAAGAAAGTCAACTATTATGGCTAGATTTGCTAATTGGGACTATCCCACAAACCCAATGGGTTATCAGAAAGTTTAGCTACAAATCAATGACAAATCTCATGTAGTCAGCTTAGACCTAGATTCAGAAAGAATCATTTTAAAATGTGGTTCTTATTATGGGAATTATAGAATAAAGCAGCATTCATACCTTGTCTAAAACATATCTTCATAACCTTTCAATTATGAAGGTGGAACATGTGGCTATATTCTAAGCATTGAATATAAATATAAATCATGTCAAATAGACCAAAAATAGGAAAAGTATTCAGTAGTTTTGACATATTTGTGTACTGTCTCCAAGTGAACGAAAGGTGCTCAAGAGAGTCAATTTCCATTCATCTTTAGATGGCGTAAGTAAATTGGCAAGTTGGTCCAATCTTGGATTTTAAATGAACTTGAATCCAGTGTATCATGAGAGTCAGTGTTTTCAAAAGTGCTATACGCACCTAAGCACAGTAGGCCTACAAAGATTTAAGTTGCAAAGCGAAGAAAGTAAAGAGCATATAAATTAAATAAAGAGTATAAACTTTTATAAGTATAAAAAAATGTAAACTATTAAAAGCAATCGTTTAAAAAAAAACTAGATAAAGAATAAGGGCTACAAATTTAACAAAAGATAGATACCATTTTTCATTTATATTGACAACCATTTACAAGTTTATGCAATCATAGCAAAAAAGCACAAGGAAAACAAAAATTATCCCTAATTTACAACAACTCCCAATCAGGCAACCCCTAATTTACCGCAATACCCAATCAATCAATCCCTAATTTACAATTAATCAGCAATCCCTAATTTACAGCAATCAAGAATCAATCATCAATCCCTAATTCCCAGCAATCCCTCATTTACTCATAATACACATGTTTCCTTCAATATTTTTTGCTCAGTAAATAAAGCTGAGCTTTTTTCTTTAAATGTATATCTGATTTATTCAGATTAAGATCTGATAACAGCTTTTTTTGGGTAAGGATTCCATAAAAGCAGCCACACCATCGCAAAAATTTAAATAAATTCAACCATCCAATCTGTCAGATTAAAAAAAAAAAAAAAGGCGTGTTTTTGAAGCGCGGTTTATAGTGCTTCAAAGCTTAGGTAAAAGAGCAACTTAAGTGTGCTTTAATCACACTGAACTAAAGTCACCTGAGCTTCACATAAAAAAAGTGCTAAGCATGCTGCACTTAAGCACACTTTTTTAAACACTGGTGAGAGTGACCCATTATCACATAAAATTGGAATTTGTCCAAGGCATATATATTCCCAAATAATAGAAGAGAAAGGTGAACCAAAAGTGTAACTATTCAATGAGACAACAGACTAGGAGTGTTCAAAAAAGGCGCTAGACCGCGGTTTCCGGCTGAACTGAACCGAACCGAATGATTTTTTTGAACTGACGGTCCGGTTTGGTTTGGAAAACTACCGAACTGCGCGGTTCACGGTTTGGCAGACTGGCGGTTCGGTTCAAAACGGAACCGGCCGGTTTTTTTGAACTGGCAGTCCGGTTTGGTTTGGAAAACTGCCAAACCGCACGGTTCGCGATTTGGCAAACCAACGGTTCGGTTCAAAACCGAACCGCTCGCATAGATGATAAATAATTTTAAAAAATATATATATAATTTATATATTATAAATATAAAGGGGCGGGCGGACGCCGCACCCTCTTTCTCTCCCCTTTCCCCCCAACCAAACCCTAAGCCATTTGCAGCCACCCACGCCCGTTGCACCCTCTTTCTCTCCCCTTTCCCTCGGACGATCGCCGATCAGCACTAACCCATCGGCAGCCCCCACACCATTGCAGGCTCGCAGCAGTTAGCACCTCTCTTCTCCGACGCCCGTCGCCCCATTTTCTTCCTCCTCCCATTCCAATCGCCGATCACCGGTCGTTGGTATGTTCTCTCTCACTTTCTAAAACCGCAAAAACCAAACTGCACCAAACCGCAAAATGTAGTGCGGTTTGGTTCAGTTTTTTGTACCGCTCGGTTTGATTTGGTAGAAAACCGAGCTTGCGGTTCAGCGCATTAAACCGGCTCAAAACTGGCCAGACCGAACCGCGAACACCCCTACAACAGACATTTTCATTCTTTATGATAATGTCTAAATCTTCATTTTTAAGCACCCTAAATCAATTATAATGACATCCAGTTGGAAATATTGCAATTTGTAATCTCCCTTAAAGATCCAAAGGTACAAGATCGAAGCTATGCATGACATAATTAATTAGTATACATTGCTTGTTCCTAATACCTAAATCCTCATCATCTTTCTGCAAATAAGAAAGCAGAAATAAAGCTTGCAATTGTATGATTGCTTAATATATTACACTGGATAGAAAATACCTGAATGTTTTCCTTGTGATGTGGACATACAGAATAAACAGGTGCGTCATGACCCTCAAAAACGTACTGCTTAGCCCCTGTGACTGCATCCCATACCTGTACACAGATGAATCCTTCACGACTACAGTCCAAACTTTTGCATAACTTATAATGCATTGAAACAGAAAGCAGACCTTAATGAGCCGATCCTCCCCACATGTGACGACAGAAAGTTGTTTGTTTGGGTAAGAGAATGCAAGATCATTAACACTACCAGCGTGAGCATCAATCTGGATAGCCAAAAAATGTATATATAACAAGAAAGCTTTTTTGTCTCTCTCACTTTTGAGTAAGTGTGCAGAGATCTAAAACAAGCTCTAAGCAATGCAGACATAGAGGGAACAACAAAAAAGAAAATCAATGGCATCCCAGATGATTGATGGATGGCACAAACCTCTAGGTGGTTTCTCACATCGCCACCACCATGATAGGAATATATGTGTACAATCTGCTTGGAGTATGCAACACCTGAAGGAAAATGTATAGTTAAAACTACCATTATTTCATCTCCATTATCAACATTCTTAATTCATTGAATCATCAACATGAGGAAAAAAAAAAAAAGAGGAAAGAATAACAATGCTGAGAATAAAATATGAGAACTTTTTCTTCAACGTACCAAACAGGGTGCCATCAGGGCTCCAAATGACACGGTTGATTGATGCAGAGTAATCATTGGCCAGTGATGGCTGATACAAAAGAACAAAAATGACATCAAGACTATGAGAAGCAACAAATTTGTACTTACAGTCACTCAAATCATTTTTGTATTGGTGGCCATACTTGTAGAGGCATTGAGCGTGCACCATGGTCCCAGACCTTGAAATTCCTAAAGGCAACCTTGTCCCGACTACCAAGATCCCATACATTGATATCTCCAGCAGTTGTTCCAACTACAATTAGTTATTGGTTTCAAAACATAGAAAGAAAGAGAAGAAAATTACAAGGATTAGTTGTTCCAAAACCTCCAACACAAATTAACAAACAAAAAGTTGGAAACAGAATAGTGAGAGCTAACCAAGTAATATAATTTGCTGAACTGGATGGAAATCCATACTCCTCACAGCTGAACTCTGATTTAAAGTCATAAGAACATCCTTTGGCAAATCATCAGAAGAGTAAGAACTCTGACCATGGCTCTGAGCAGCATATCCAACAGGCAGAATATTAACAGGCAGATTATTTACCTGAGCAAATCAAGTGAATTTAATTAAGTTCATCTTCCAATTGGAGTAAAGGGTACTTAGACCCTCTTCCAATAGACAAATGCATAGAATTCAAAAATAAATAAGTTTGGAAAAAACAAAAAACATTAAGTCAGGCACACAGGCATAACATATTTAGATGGCCACCCTCATTTCACAAGAAAGAAAGCAGGCCAGACGAAAACTGGGCTGCAAGTATGAGAGACAGCCTTAGAAAGAGAATCCTTAAATCTGTTTATAAGCTGATGAAGATAAAAGAAAACAGCTGCAAGTTCCTTTCACCCTCACTTTGTTTTCTATTTTTACGCCTCAATTCAATCAACTTGTATCATTTTGCATTCTCTAATTTAATTGCTTTAACCTCCTACTGGAAATTCCAGAAATATCATGCAATCAGCCATCTGCAAAGCAGAGGCTAACGTAGATAGAAAATGGATGCTCTTCCTAAAGAAATTGTTCAAGAAGTTTCCTAAGACTAGCATGTCATATCTGCTGCTTATCTATATATTCTTAAATAAACATATTCTTCTTTCTAGTTCAACTATGAAAGAGATTCCACATTCTCAGCGCCAAAACACAATTAGATAAGTGATCAAAATTTCCTAAAGGCAAACTAAAACTATTAATCAATGGTAAAATGAGAACTCAAATATTTAAACTGTGTGAAGGTCATCACTGCAATCCCATTTTGTCAGGCACGATAACCAATAAGCATCCTGGTGAGCATCGAATTTCAGGTTAAAATGATCAATCAAGGACATAATAGATGACGCAACAAGGTTAAAATTTTCACCCTTATTGATAAATATACTTCTTTTTATTTTTTGACACACATAACACATACATTTAGAGATTAAAAGAAAAAAAAGAATACCAATTCCAAGAAAGCATCACCAATGATAAACAGTTTCAGAAAGAATAGTATTATCAGTTATGCCATCCAAGCTACCAAATGCAACTGCAATCTCCCTATCAAACCAATTAACGGATGATAAATAAACAAACTAGACAAGCAGAGGTATATCATTTCTAGTATACACTCCAAAAATCCAAGTAACATGGCTCCATATCTTATCAGGAAAAAATAATTTCCTGAAATTTGTAGAAAATATGAAGGATATATTATGCAGTACTTCATCTGACATTCCAAAAGGTCTTGATCTCTTCAGTACATGTTCAGAATCTGCTGTCTGATAGTCCACAGCTGTAGGAGGAGTCCTGGGGCGCTTGAGGATGGCTGCTGCAAAGTAAATAATAGGTAATATCTTCAAGCATTACTTATTGTTGAGTGTACGACAACAAATTATACCAATCAATAACCCCTAAGTATTAACAGAAACTCTTTAATCTATATATGTATGTACCAGCATTATTGGGTGTAGGGAAACCAATGGGTCCAGCAGAAGCTGATGGATGAGCAACAGGAGATGGATTAGCCATCCATCCTGCAAGAGATGTTGGCATGGGAGCTGGTGCTGGCTGGAATGGCTTAAATATAGAAAACACATTAAGTCAAACATCTAGAAATTAAAAGGTTAAAAACATCAGATAAAGGAGTCCTTTGAACTTCCACTTACACTTACACCATGAGCACCAAGAGGAGGAAAACCCCCAGCTTTAGGAACAGCGCCCATTAGTGGATGAGTTACGGGTGATGGAGCATGAGCACCATTTGGCTGTGACTGTCCACAAGAGTGATCTACAAACAGGGTTTTTATGTCAGGGTTAGGCTTCGGATTCTTGCAAAGCTGATGTTGCCAATTTAAACTGCAAAATAAAGCAGCAGAGTGTCAGCTCTAGATGAATATCTTACTTGGAAGATAAACTCAAGTCTGCAGGAGCACAAGCATATTACCTTTGGTTAATTAGAGTCCGCAGTCTTGAGTTCTTCAAGTTGGGAAAAGTTAACTTGTCCCGAAACAGGGGGTTTGCTTCAATCAGCTTTTTAAGTTCAGCAAGCATTATATTTCTTGCAGACTTTGTATCCTCATATTTAGATAGCTGCTCATTCTGTCTGGAAGTAATATATTAATTTTAGAAACCATAAACAGTATGACTTAAGTTCAGCAAATAACTTAACAAAAAATAAGTTCAACAAATAAGGTATGTAGGAGCAGACAGGGACAAAAGCAATTCAGTAGGACTTTCCTCTATACCTAAAGTTCTCCAAAGTCAAAAGGTGTGTTATTTCCTTGAAGAGGTCCTCATTGAAAGCTGAAAAAACTTTCAAATCGTTCACCAGAATATCCACAGCTTTAGGCCGATCCGTCCTACAATCAAAGAAAATACAAAAGCCGTTAAGTCAAAATACGTTGCAAAAGAACTAAGCAAAACAAAATTAGAAAAAGAAATGTTCTGAGAGATACTTCTCATATGATCAGTTCACTAATCCAAAAGACGTATAACATCTTTCTAGTATGATCAATTTAGAACTTACTTGTCTAGGGCTTCCAGGTACTTTTGTTTTCGGATCTCAAAGAAGATCTTCATGGAGTATCTGTTATCATCAACCTTCGTGAACCCGGATAAATACTTCTCCACCTCATCCCAATCCCCATTTGTAACCAATTCCTCGAAATATCTCATGTTAAAGAAGAACCCCGACTCTTGCTCCAGTCTACAACATGAAAGAATGATAAAATTAATAACTAATTTCGCTCAATCCAAATTATAACATATGAAGATATATACACAAAAAACTCTGGAAATTGACAGAATGCAATTCATCCATCAATCTAACTATCTGGATTTTTGTTTCCCCTCAATGACCAAGCTAATTCAGCTGCTCTGAATTCACTTTGGGTGAAGTCAATATCGAAAATGAAAAAAACAAATTATAATGTCTTCCACTTCCGTTCCTTCTCGCAGCAAACGTAGAAAACACAAATATGGCTAAATACACAAAAGAAAACGAAAAGATTGCGGAAAATTAAATTCTTACTTGTGAACAGTGCTTTTGAATTTCTCTTCATCAAGAAACTGAAGTATAAGAAACACGAGTTCCCTACTCAGAGACGACATCGTTCCTCTTCAAACAACCCCCAACTGCAAAAATAAAATCAAACCCCTTCAGCGACAACCCCTAATCTGCCACCAAGCCCATCAAGCGAATAATAAACCTACAAATCAACTGCATATCCGTCTATATGCCCACATCTATTATATGCATATCTGTGTGAGTTTGTAGGTGCAAAAATTGAGAAGAGGGAGAGCTCAAACCTCGACTGAATGAGAGAGAAAGAAGCAGATCCGAAAGGGAGAACGAAGACGGAGAGAGACTCTCTCTCTCTCTCTCTCTATATATATATATATAACCCGAAGTTTCTCTCTCTCTAGGGATTTGAAGAGAGATGTGAGAGACAAAAACAATAATAATACCAGTTCGAAGCGAAAACGAGATGAGATATTTAAGCGGCTTGAAATTTTGAGGATGTAATAAGTACAGTGGCTTATCACTGATAAGTAAAGATTCCCATTTGCAATTCAGATAAGTACACGGACTTATAAGCATATAATAAGCATCTATATTCGGCTGGTTTTGCGGGGACTACGAGGAGAGGTTACTTGGGGAATTATATTATGCCCTCGCCCTTTTTGGGGGACTGCCATACCCACACCCACACCACACCTGCTTGCTTCCTTCGGAATTAAATTGCCTTCGCAATGCTGCTAATTATTATTAAGAATAATAATTAAATACATGTTTTTTTTTTTAATTTCGATATCCACTTTGCTTTTCTAATTTTCTATTTTTACTGTTTTTAAAATTAAAACAAGAATAATACTTCACTTAAATTTTTCAAAAAATCAAAATTTGTCTTGATTTTACTGTTTTACCCATTTTATGAAAATCTTTATAGATATTATTAGAGCCAAGCGGTTGGTATAAAATAAATTTCACTTTGGGTTTAGGATCAATTACACTACCACCCCGCCAGGTTTGTAAAATTCAGAAATTTTCCATCTATTTTGAAAAGGATAAATTATTGAAAGAAATTTTTTTTGACATTTTTATTTATTTCAATTTTATAACAGCGTACCGTATTTTATTTAGTTTTAATTTTATAATAATATAATTTTTTATTTTATCGTTAAATATAGAGATGCACATATATAATTCATATATAAAATGTTACAGATTGAAACAAAATACAAAATTTAGTATATTATTAAAATTGAAACTCAATATACAATTGAAAATTTTGAAAGTTATAAAATTGAAAGAAAAGCAAAAGTTTATCATTTTGAGTAATTTACCCTTTTGAAAAATTCCAATGACCGCTCCTATCATTTTGGGTGTGGTTGCAATAGTTACATCTCACTTATTTATCTATTTTTTTTACTTTATTATTTAATTTAATTTTCAAAATACGGTTGATATATGATAGAAAATAAAAACCTTACAATTTTCTTTAAACTTTTCATCAATTATGAGTTATTTAAAAAATAAAGGCCAATACTCATTAAAAGTTACTTTTATTTATTTTTTATTATATATATACAATACGGACCAACCCTATAGTATTAAATTAAAAAAAAATTACACGACTCCATTAGTAACAAAATAATTATTACAGGAAGTAAAAATAATAAAGTAAATTATAAAAAAAAAACTCGAAATTTACCTTAAAAGTAAGGTGGATGGAAGCCAAGTTTTTTTTTTTTTTTTTTGGTAATTTATCTAAAAGAATAATAATAATAATAACTTTATTTTATAAGTTCACATAATTATTGTGATATGTACGTAATAATTAACCGAGTAATTGGTTGAAGGGAGCGGGGCTCTCTGTCTCGTGGTTTATTAAATAAGTCGTGCGGTGTGACTGTGTCGTATTAAATGGGTAAAGTAGAGAGGGAAGAGATTTGGTTATTTCGAGAGTGGAATAATATCTCAATTCTCATACAATATATCGTAATCAGAGGAGCTTATCGTATCGTCTCATTCTGAATTTCTCGCGTCCTCTCAACAGGCACATGTCAAGTCGGTGTGACGCTGGACATATTTTTAACGTCTCTATACAAACTTTTGTACTTTTCAAGGGAGGTGCTGATCTAGTGCAAGCTAGCCTACCATGAATGCCTACGACCCCAGCAACTACTAATAGTGTGGCACGTGCCCACCACTTCATTTTGTTGTATTTTTTTTCCTGAAATAAAAAATTGTATAAATTGTGGTTTGGGCTTCATGCTCACTCTTATTTATATATAGTCGGGTAAAGTTTGGAGACGGGTGGAAAAGTCAGTCTTAAAGATGATCGGAGACTGATTTAAGTAATGGAAAGCAGAATATGATTTTCTTAATATTTTATTCCCTAATAAGGTAATATTGAGTTGAGTTAATTATTTAGTGGCAATTAATCAAATCTTAAGTAACTTGTGTTATGGTATTTCTGGCATCATGTCTTATGGGTTGAACATGATCCAGCAGATTGACCTAGTCCTAAAAATTTAATAAGCCCAAAGCCAAGTTCGCCAGAACAAGGTCGCACAGCCCTGAAACCCAAATTCATGCCACGGAACAAGTGAGCTCCTAACAATACTTCTAGTTCGCTGGCCTAATTCTTCAACTTGCATAACAACAAAGTTGCGGAACAACCAAAAACATGGACCCACTTACTTTATCTAAAGTAAACCAGATCCCTGATAATACGGAACTCACTCCCAATTTTATGGAATTGATAAGGATGTCTTGTCTCCATAATGTCATCTTTTACTTTGGCATTTTATACAATTGTAGACACCCCTCACTATAAATAGGGATCAAAATATTATTATAAATGGAGAACAAAAATGATATACTGTTATTCTGTCGAAATATCCAGAGAACAGTCATAAAGTAAGTATCATCCTGGCTTAACCACGTAAAAATTTCTTTGCGTACCATTTGTCTTTTTCTCTATATGTTCTTCCTCTTTGTATTTGAGCTACTCTTCTCACTGCGGACATACGAATCATGGTCGATTGATTCTGAAAGTCGACGGGTTGTGAGTTTGATTTTTAATCACATGTTATAAAGTTTATAAATTTCAATAAAGAGACTAATGGTATTATCAGTCAAATTATTAATTATCCTATAATACTATTTTAATTATTTAATATTTTTAACATGAGTTTAACACAATTAAATTTCATATTAACTTATTTTAACGCAAATCCAATTACTCTAAACTGAAATCCAACAAATTCGTATTATTTTAAAGTCATATAGCTATATATTATCATCACACTTACTTGAATTTAAAGCCAACTCCCTATTCACTTAGTCGGAAATAATAATAAAATAAAATAAAAAACACTAAGCGATATAAACATTAATGGTAAAAAGAAGTGCCAATAATAGATAGAGAGTTGAGGTAGATAATTTGTCATTACATGGCTTTTGTGCTTATTTAATGAAGCACCCACCCTATTGCTTTGACTATGAAAATGGTGATTAAGATTTGTTAAAAAAACAAAGAAATGAAGATTAAGATGGGCTAATATAATGTAAATTTCACTCATCATATATGATATATATATGTGTGTGTGTATCCTATCCTTCGTTGGTTGACCCATCAAGCTAAATAAAAGAATTAAATAAGATAAAAACATTTTATTAGACTTACTACCATTGGGAGGGAGGGAGGGAGAGGACACACCAAATAGCATTCATTGTTGATCGTTGGAGAAAATATTGAAGAGGCGAGCATATATGATCATGAATGATGATTCATTGTTGGTGGACAATTCACAGATGTAATGTAAGTGATTGGGGAAGAAGGCGGTGATAATTGGCGGGAATTGCCAAAAGACATTTTCATCATCATCATCATCTAAAGCAAAGGCAAGGAAAGGAAAGGATTCGCCTGAGGCCCCCCCCCCCCCCCCCCGCCCTGTGGCTCGTGGCTTGTGTTGGCCCTGTGGCTCGTGGCTTGTGTTGCTTCATCTTCATCACTTCTTCCCTCCCCATTTCATTCATCTTTATCTATTTCTTTCTTTTAAACTTCAAATTTGTGTTGTCACCCATCTTACCAACGACTCTATTCTATTCATTCTTCTACAGCATTTTCATGCCAATCCATTAAACAAGCTGTCAATCAGAGCTCTGTACGTTAAAATCCTTCTTTATATACTTTATTTAGGTGTGCCGAGGGTTTTGGGGCTTATTATTACTTAATTTGAGTAATAATTATGACTTTTTTGCTACTAATTCTAATAACTTTCTACTACCAGTCTATTTGGATTGATTTTTCCTACAAAAGAAAAGTAGAACCTAACTCTTCTTTCTTTTTTTTTTTTTTTGTATGTGTAAATAAGAATTGTATTAAATGAAAAAATCATAAAATACTTTACAACTTTAACCGAAATATATCATTGGCCTCACAACAAAACAAAGAGGCAAAACTACCAAACAACTAAAGAAATTCTTAGCACCGAGGATTAAAAAAAAATAAAAAAAATCACAAAACAGGAATATATAACGGTCACAAGCAAATGCCAAAAAATAATTAACAAGACGACGAATACCCCTAACCTAAAAAACGAGTACCAACTACAAACAATAAAGTAATAAAAGCCCTAAGGATTATGTTAGCTTTAGTCATCCAAAATTTACTATTATGCAGCCAATCCCGAAATACTTACTAAAATAATCATGTAGAATTAATAATCGTTAATTTATAAAACCTCTCTACAAGTAGATCAAAAAACTTGCACGAGGTATTAATGTGGGAGCAAATTATCAACTCTCGACTACTTCCCAAATGAAGACCGAGGGTGCCTAGTTTTCCAATAAGTATTTTGACACTCAAATCGGTTATTATGACACAACAACAATATAATAAATTTCATACATTACTATTAAGAGACCAAACCTCTATATAAGCTAATTGAAAGGTTAGTATAAGTTAGAATGATACTACATAAATAATTAGATTTGATCATTTGCATGGATTAAGTGAGCTAGTCATTTGAGCCTGGACCCTTCTTTTTACCTCTTCCTTAAATAAGTTCGGATCAAGTTTTCGAGCAAACTTAATTCTTCAAACCTCATCTCATTGGGTTTTAGATTAAATTTAAAGTATTATAGGTATAGGGATTTACCATAAGATCAAATATTTTCTCATCATTGTATATATATAAATTATTATTAAATATTTATTTCTCTGTTCCTTCTTTGTGTGTGTGTGTGTGTGGCTGGCTAGGGTATTGAATATGGATATAAAAGTCAATGATTATAGGTGAGGAGGCATAGAAAAATAATAAATAGTTAAAGACTAAGTAGTAAATATAACATGATATAAACCAGAAAAGTGTTGACGGAATTCAATTGGTGGAAATTTTAATTGTGTCTTGTGTTATGTGACAAGTCATGGTCAAGCTAATTATAACTATCAAATAAAGTCATCAAATTGAATTGTATTTGGGGGACTCTTTGATACTTAAAATTATATAATTCACAGAACACAGTATATATGTATATAAAGTTAGATAAAGTAAGAGAAAGATAAAGAAGATTAAAGTGAAATTTATAAAAGATAAAGATGAAAAGGTAGTAAATGAGTGGACAATAGAAAAAGGGATGAAAGAAACATTACATTAGGAAGGATATTCTGTTCCTACATATTTTTAAATTGATTTTTATTTTATTTGATAGATTTTTTTTTTGTTTGTTTATAAGCATAAAATTAATTATTCTCTCGATGATTTATTTATTTTCTATTATGTTTTAATTTTTAGTTTTAAATTTTATTTTTGAACATTCAAATTATTCCTTTACCTGTCAATTTTTTATTTGCCTTATTTCTTAAAAATGTTTAATAGTAAATTAAAATAAAAAAATATAAAATAAATTCTTTTTAATTATAATGTTCATCTTTACACTTAATTTTAATTTTAGACTATTGTTTACACTGTTGCTTCTTTACCTTTAACTGTTAAAATGACAAGCTAAAGTGGCAAATATTTATCCATATGATTGCCATGCTATATATGCTACCCCCCTTCTTGATCTCTGTCTCTCGGAAGAGGGTAGCCATGGACAAACACATTAGTTTGGCCATACTTGGCTCTACTTCTCCTTTTTCTTTTCTTTTTTTCCTTGTAGTTTTTGTCTTATTTTCTACCTTTCTTTTGCATTTGTGGAAAAATGGAAGTCTGGCCAAACCCATTAGTTGGGCCACGACTATCATTTTTTTGGCACGTGTAAAAAAAAAAAAAAAGAACAAAAAGTTAAAGAATATTCATATATAAATCCATACATTCAGCTATAGTTGTCGTTTTTAGTATAAAGAGAGAGAAAAAATGAGATTGATGTGATAATAATGTGAATGAATATTTATCACATAAGCAGTTAACGATTGAAATCTAACCGTATTAATAATAGTTTAAAGTTGAATACTAAAATTAACAAAATAAAAAGATTATTCTAAAATTAAAAACACAAGAAAAGATTAGTGTGTTTTATTTAATTAACCCAAACTTTTATATAAATGAATGAAATAGTGAGTATTGGATATAAGTATCTGTTGCATATAAGGATGATAAAGATAAAATGCAGGAACAAAGATAGAAAATGGTATTCCTAAAAGTTCTGGTTATTAGAATCTTCAATTTCTCTAATAATAAGAGTAATGATAATAAAATAAATAAATAAAATAAGAAATCAGGTCCAATATAACCTTTAATTAAGAACTTTATATATGTAAATAATAGAATTGCCGGTTTCTTGTAATTTTAGAACAAAAATGATAAGACTATGATTTTCTTTAGGTTAATTTCTATTTTAGAACCATCTGCTTCGCAAGTTGTTTTCATTGAGAAAAATAAATTGGAGCTTACTTTTGTGATTATTATTAACAAAGGGCAAACTACAGGAATGGAGTGATTAAATACCCACTTTGCCCTCCAAGGTTACCATTTGCAGAAACCTAATATTGGAACACACAAGAAGACAGAAAATTATGTTTGGTTGTTCTTTTACGTTTGAAAAAATATACTTAAAAGACTTGACTATGATCAGCAGCAATACTCATTCACTGTTATCATTTGCAAATCACGACCCAAAATCACAGAGAAAGAAATTTTCAGAGGCTGTGCCCAGAAAGACCATCTGATAATTAGATTAGGGACATATATTTTTCGGTTATTCATACCTTATGATTGTAACTTTGTAGAGTCACGTAGTATGTTGGTTATATATATATATATGTATATATAGAAGAAAATAGAGACAAAATCCAAGAAGCTTTGATTGAGATATTCCATCTGCTGCTGCTGCTGCTGCTGCTGGAAGTAGAAAGCATCCCCAACGATTTCTTTGTTCAACCCAACTGAGTGGGCAATTTAGACCTAATCAATACAATACAGCCTTTGGGCTTTAGGAAAATGAAATGAACCAAGAGACCCAATCCATAAACCCAATGGCACCCATGTCTGAATTGGGCTGCTTATATTGAAATGGATCTGCTCCAACCAAGCGTTGCCCCATTTTTGACCCAATTTCGGTTACAAACCAAACTGGAAGGCCCGAATTACACTCTCACAAACAATTTTAAAAGTGGGCCTGTTCAAAATAAAAAAAAAAACTTCAATTATCTAGATTTTGCTCTATCTAATTTTTGTTAATATAATAATGATTCAATTTTGTTGAGACTCTCCCAAATCTCACATCATTGGCTGTGGGTTTGGGAGGATTTCCTTTTATTATAAAAGGAGCCCTTCCCATCTTATCTAAATCATCTTAAATTGTATTTTTTTTTTATCTCATTTGTGTTTCTCATTTTAGAAATTAGTGAAGCATTTTTTTGTGATGTTTGAAGACGTAGGCTAAATTAGCCGAATCTCGTTAACTTCTGATGTTCTATTTATTACTATATTCAATCATTTTTGTCAAGTATATTTGTAGTGGCATTAATGATATATTATGTTATTAAGTGAATTTTAAGTGAGATCGCTTGTATCCCTTCCAATTTTTCTTAAAATTTTTCTAGTGCAATTTTTTTGTACAATTATTCAAGAACTATTCACATATACGGGTACTATTTATTTATACAATACTATTTACGATGAAGTTAAATTAAAAAAAAAAAAACTCAATTTTTTCAACAGATTTAAAATTGTAAATGTCAACCGCACAAAAATGCAAGGATATTTAAATTTATAATTTCATATCTATTAGTCACTGCCTAACCTAATTCACTCTTTTAAGTCCAAATTTTGCTAATGAAAAATGTGGCGTCTTCTTGACTATGTTTGTAAAAATTAAATAAATAGATAAAGTTTCAATTCAAATAACAAAACAAGTGCCCCCAACCTTGTAAAATTGTACTATATAACCCTAGATTAGATAGTTAGAACTTGTAAAGTTTTTGTATTTGACATAATTAAATTTTAGCATTCATATACTTGTATATTCATAGGAATATATTAAACAATTTCTCCCAATTTATACACGATTTTCTTTAACAAAGTGCGTAATCGTAAAGTTTGTCCCATGAATATTATAAAGAATTCCACACTGGGAGTGGGGGAGGACCGTGTCTGGAAAATTAGAAAAACCTTGATTAGGCTAATTAAGATGCTCTAATTTCTTCTGAAACAAATGTTAACTCGTACTACGTACTTTCTCTACATACACAACACAAAAGGTGTAATCTATAAATAAATCTTTTAAGCTAGATTCCAACAGAGATATATAGCTAGCTAGGCGTCCAAATTATATAAGTCTGCATGCATGGCGTGGCGTGGCGTGGCGTCTGTGCATAGATCTTCAGCGCTTCCTCCGTTCTAGTTTTAGGCGTTGCACGCACCCGATGAAGCAACTGCACAACCATCACCATAACAATATTTGTTATTTATATATGAATGCTTGGATTGGATCATCCAACACATATTTTAAATTATTAAATAAAAAAAGCCCACCATTTCAGCCTGGGCGTATTTTGGTAATGATCTGATTAATGTTAAATCATTATTATTTGAAAGTAGTGATTATTGTAAATTAAATAGTTCTTTTTTTTTTTTTTAAAATTTTATAAGAAGTGATTTTTTGTTACTGAACAACAAATGATAAATTATTTTCCAATTAACCTCCAAGGTACATCTCCGGCGTGCAGCCAGTGGCCTTCCCTGTCCTGGTAAATGAGTTTGTAAGCATTATTCCTATTTTCCTGACCTGTGACCAATTTCCAAACAACAATCAGGATTCAGGAAGGACCAAATTGGAATAATTAAGACGATATAGCCTGTTACCTCTCCCAAACATGGCCACCAAGGTATCCATGAGCATTTCATAGGAATCATGGCGTCGAACGTCCACCTTTCTTGCGATTCCCACTCCCTCCATCTTCACCTTCACGTACCTGGACATGAATCCTCCGCCGCCGCCGCCGCCTCCATGGACGTTTACCACCATGAATGCTTCGTTCCCGGCAGGGCGGCCGCTGCGATTCCGGTGGCAAAACTTCCTCCTCCAGGCCTTGATCGGTGGCCACCCTACAACGCCTTCTTCGTCTCCATTGCTTCAATTGCATCAATATTTCAGTCAATTCAATTGTCATTCAATTTCGTATGTACAGCGCAATTAATGTAAAGTAATATTTTCCAACTCAATATAAAGTAGGGATTCTAATCATATCATTTCAGATTCAGGTAGATTTCGATTCAAAGCTATTATAAATGATAAATGACAGGATTAAACGTCCCTATCCACGCAGAAACTTAAAAAATATTTTAAGATAGATAGATAGATAAGAGTACTTGGGAATGGAGGAATCGTTGTTGTCAAGCTCGCCAGGATCGTCTTCTTCATTGGGCTGGTTGGTATTGATCCAAAAGAGAGGCAAAGTGGGGGGAATGGCATCCACTTCCTCCTGCTGCTGCTCATCAAAGGCTTGCTGAAAACAGCGTTTCTTCTTCTTATTCTTCGTCTTCTTCAAGAAAAGCAAGGAGTCGGTGCTGCTCTCACTGGACAAACAAGGACTGTGTCGAGGCTCGCTCGACTCATTAAACGCGTAGGCATTGAGGTCGAATCTCTTTGCGGGATAGTTAGTTGAAAGTGCGAGTCCCAGTTGCAGCTCCATGCTAGCTAGCTAGCTAGAATTGATTCAACAACACAACAGCAACAATACAAGAGTTAATTCCCAGCTTAATTGGGGAAGAGAGAGAGAGAGATTGTAGAGGCGTGCGTAGGGATTAAGGGATCTGGGCATGTTGTCCGAAGCCTTTGGTATATATAGAGATAGAGCCTAGAGCAGGGACGTGGGAAGGGGACAAGAAGGAGAGTGTGTGTTCGGATGGTTGGGGCGTACCGGATTTTGATGAGAGAGTGCCAGGCTTTCAGCGGACCAGCTTGTCCCACTTGTTCCCTTAGTCGGCTGATTACTCCTCCTTTAATTCACGCTCCCCACTCTCTCTCCTTAATCCTTGCACTCAATTACCGCGTCTGCGGCGTCTGACGTACGCTTCTCTAATTATGAATTTTTTCCCCCCTTAAAACACCTCATTATAATGATATAATAATAATAGTGAGATATAATTTTATCACAAAAAAGAAAAAAGAAAGGGTAACTATCCATCCATGTGGGAAGAAGGCTCCTTTTGCACACCGCTCTGCAATTTAATCTTTCACGTCAATTGTACCGAGTCTCCAGAAAAGGTTTATCTTCATACATTTATTTAAAAAAAAAAAATCTTATACATACAGCACATTCTTACCCTTATTTGTTTGGAAAATTCTATTTGCATGTTAATATTTTACTCTTCACAAGTATGTTTTAATATAATTAAAATATTTTTTTAAAAAAAAAAACATTTTTTACCCTATGTAGCCTTTTCTTCTCTAATCACTAGTCGTCTCGTCATTTTCTTTATTCATTATCACTATCGACTTGCTTTCTTAATAACAATCATAAAGACTATTTGTCGTCAAGAAAGAAGGAGAAAAGAAGATTGACGGTCATAACAACGATGAACGACAAAGTTCAAGGAAGGAAGGAGATCGACGTCCCTATTATCGCACTCGTAGTTGTGAAGAACGCAAAACTCCTTAAACCCCAACGTTCGAGGTGCGATGATGAGTTGTCCAGTGCTTTTATAGCCCCAAAACCCTAGGATTCGAGTGCAATGATGGATGTCGTGTTTGTCGCACTCGTCAATGTAAGCTTTGTGACGATGAGCAGTTACAAGGAATGCAGTAGCTGGTAGTGCGAGGATGGGCAACTGCATTTCTCGGGATTGTTGATGAGAGCTTTGCGATGATGGGTGGCTGTGAGGATGGGGTCGTTGATCTTCTCTCTTTTTTTTTTAATGATTGACAATTTTTATGACCATTGTTAAGAAAATAAATCGATAACAATGATGAATGAAGAAGAGAAGAGGATGAGCGATGAAAGGAGAAGAGGATGTAAAGGGCAAAAATAGATTTTTACTCAAATTATTTTAATCATATTAAAATATGATTGTGACAAGCAAAATACGACAGCAAGTAGAATTTTTCTATTTGTTATTGTTTGCCTTTTTGCTATTCGTCTGAGCTGTGATGTATGGACAAAATTGTCCTTTTACCTCTTAATTAATTCAGTGGACGCCTCACTTTCGTCCAATATATCAATATTTTTTTTATTCATATTTCTTATTATTATAATAGGAAGAAGGATGACCAACAGCCTTGACAAAACGACCGGACAGACTCCGTCGGAGAAGGGATGCATTGGCACGTGCCACTCGCAGAGCGTGGGAGTGCATCCAAACCTAACTGCTGCGGGCGCATCTGATTTAAAGCTCAAACACAATGAGCTACGAGGGCCCACCCAACCCACCTCTACTGATTGTACTCAAAGCATGGGACATTGCCTTGGGACTCCTGAATTCTGACACCAATTTGGGTTGCTTTTGGCTACTCCTCGCTCCCATGCTGCCAAGATTTCATGCAAAGATTCACAGATTATCATCTCTTGGTTGCATGATGCATTGTATTGGGTATCTTCTTTTATTTTAAACCAATGCAGAACATAGAGAGAGAGAGAGAGAGAGAGGTTGGCGTTGCTTATGTCTTCACCTAAACAACAATGGACTTGGAGGACATATATATATATATATATATGTTTCCTATGTTGTGTCTTGTCTTCCCCATGTTGGGTCTTTTAATAATGTCAAGCACACGGAGCCACAAACATATAAAGATCATACTAATGATAATGCTAAATTAATGGGTGTCTCCAAGTGTTTTCTAGGCAATAGGTGAAGCTAGCTAGCTTGTTAACATTGTATCACAGCCTAGTAATTTGTACCATTTTTGTTTGATAATATTAATAAAATAGCATCATATATATCACAATTACATTAAATATTTTTCTCTATATTTAGTGAATTTCTAACAAGATGGACCTACGGCAATCACGTGGAGTTGACGAGGATTTCTCAGAGGGGACAAGCCTATATATGGACCATATATAACCCGCACGGTTAGCACAAGATGCCACGTGCATTGGAGCAAAATGTTGGTCATGGGCAGCATATGATTAGTCCAATCTGATCCGTCCCACGTGTTGGATGGATGAATACTAATTAAGGACCACTTGGACCAATTAATTAAGGCAAAGCGATATGATTTTGGACATTTGGGAGGTTGCTGGCTAATATTGTCAAGGCGGAGTTTGGACCAGTGGGTGCCTGAATAATGGAAATGGGGAGAACCGGCCAATGGAATGAGTGGCTGTTAAGGCAACGTTATATATGGTCCAATTAATTTTAAGGTCCCCCATCTAGCTAGGTTTGTTTTCCTACTAGTTAGCGGTTCACAACCACAACCCACAAGCTGTCTTCGTACACACATCCCACTCGAGGCTCATGCAATATATACATATATATATGTGTGTGTGTGTGTGTGTGTGTGTTGGCTAGATTTTTCTTTGTGATTATTTGACTTATATGGTTTGTGGGTATATATATATATGAGAGGATTGGATCACACATATCAGACAAATTTTTCTTTTTTAAAAAAGTAAGACACAAAAAATTAATATAATTTGACTTTTATGTCTATATATGTTCGTGATCTCACAATAAAAAGGGATAAATGATTAAATTTATAGTACTTTTACACGGTGAAACTAAAAAACCTTCTGGCAGTGCAATTTTTGCTTGAACAGAATTGAGAACTATTTCAATGTTCATTAGTCTAGATAACTAATTGGTATCATATTAAAGATGTCTATAACTTATAAACTAAAGAGATGTTTATCGGCGAGCAGTTTAATTGAATTAAGTTTCATACGCCTATCTACATTTCTTATACACAACGAGATTAAATTTCTTATAAAAAACTCGATATGCATCAAACTTGAATTTAACGAGTTGTTTAACAATCCATTTCCCAAGTCAAATTCTTTATCATACCAAATTTATATGTCAATCAAACTCTAGATCGCCATAATCACACATGACAAATTTATGCAAGCCAAAAATAAGTCAAGACGCATTTCCAAAGCAAATTATGTTGACTCAATCAACTCTTCATCATTAGTTGGCCGGATCCCTTTTTCAACCATTCCAACAAGCTTATTCTCTAATGTTCTAATGTTGGCTTGGTTCCATTTTCACTTGGGAATTTCATCATTAGTTGGATTCATTTTCAAGCACTCCAACAAGCTTATTCTCTAATGTTGGCTTGGTTCCACCTTTCACTTGCGAATTTCGTTGCACAACATATAAGTGGTTCAACCATTTGGTCGAGAAGGCAAAAGCTTTGCTTCTTCACCGATCAACAACATATAATAGGTAATTAAGATTTTTCTTTCTTAATAACATACATGATGGACAAACTTTTTAGTGTCACTCATTCAACATATTGATCGTCATGGTGACATCTTTTTTCAGGTAATATGTAATACTTGAGCCGCTTAATATAATTTAGAAAATAAGAATTATTATTTTTCAAAAAAAACAAAAAACGCTTAAATGATGATTCCTTATTATTTAAGGGCATAATATTCATAATATTGCAAAGGCCTGGGACCCTTTTTATGTTGGATTAGGGATATTTTGATAATTTTTCAAGAGGTTTTATTTGATGTAACTTCTCAAAGTGTGGAGCCTTAGTGTAATTTTCAAAGATTATCATGATTTTAGTGTGATTCTTAGAAACTTTGAAGCTTAACTGAAAGCTTACGTTGCAGTGGGTCTTTGTATTCTTATTTTGTTATATCTTGAACAAATTTAGATTATTATTTGAAGTCAACTTGAATGTATATGTATATTGCTTAATTATTTGAAGTTTTATACTTCATTTTGTTCAATTTAGACTAAACTCGGTACGTGTTAGGCTTTGATTATTTGACTTAATTTTATTTTATTGGGATTGTTATATTAAGTGGTAAAAATAAAATTTTAAAAAACTTTGAAGTGAAAATGTAATTATTAAAGAAATCTTAAAATTTCAAGATTACAACACACTTGGAAAGTGGACTGTTACATGATATAGCTTTAGGTAATTAACAATTAATAGCTATTATGAGTACATGTACATATTAATGGTGAACCTCTCTTGACCTTTTTTCTATGTGACAATGCAGGCAACAATCTCCCTTGTTAGTTTCTTATTCATATTAATTTACACACAAATTACAATTATTAATTACAACCACGAATCTAACACCATTTGTTAAATTAAATCAGATACAATCACACATAGACAAATAAATTGAGATTAAATAAGTGATGACACAGAAACTGATCAATTGAATTTGTAAGTTTTTTTTTTTTTTTTTTGGGGGTGGGGGGTGGGGGGGGGAGATTTGAACCACGTCCTAAAATGATTTGACTTTAAAATTTTTGCATATGTAAGATAAAAGTAACTACTTCAAGGCTATATCATGATAATGTCACTTTGATATTTAAGTTAGTAAAAAATTATAAGAGTAATGTTAAATGTTATACTTTTATCTTACCCCTATTTTCTGGGTTAAGCTACATGATAAGAATAACGATGAGAATTAGTTGGCCTCGCCTACGTCGTGGAAGATTAGTTGGTTTCGAGATCTGTGAGTGATTTGGATTGAAATTGTCAAATAAGTGTAGAATATTGTCTCCTAAGTTTGTGAAAATTAGAACATGTGACATGAAGAATATTTAAAATTATTTCTTATATTTTTCCCTATCAAACTTAAATTTATCTATTCTCTATATTATAGGAATTGTTTCGTGTTCATGGGTTATCCTATAAAATTTGCCTTTGGAAGAGGGTTTAATGGATAAGTGCTTCAAGATATTCTTCTACTTGAATTATGTTCTGTAAAGAATATCCCGACCTAAAATATACTTTGTTATCCATCTTTGATAAAGGTGAGCAAGAGTTTGAGTAAATCGAACTAACCGATCAAAATTTTCAATTGGTTCGATTTTTCACCGGTAGCAGTTTGACTCTGTTATTTCTCTCAAAATTTTTGGTTATTTAGTTCGGTTCGGTTCAGTTATTTCCTTCAAAAATTTTGGTTATTTAGTTTGATTTTTTTGGTATTATTAACCGAAAAAATAAATCGAATTGACAACTCAACCTTCTTTTATTAGGTTCGGTTCGATTTTTTTGATAAGAATTTTGGTTTAGTTTTCAGTTCGATTACAATAGTTCAAAATTCGGTTAGTTTAAATGATTCGGTCAATTCGATTTAGTTATATGCCTCGATTCGACTTAGTTAGTATTTTTAATTGATTCGTTTCGATTATAATCAATTACATACTCCTAATATTTGATTTGGATTAGGTTCTTTCAACTAGCCCTTCTTCGAATAATTCAGATGCATAATTTACTTAAGGATTTAGATTAGTTGTTGTAATTGGCATTCATCCATGAGTTGACCAGTTTTTTTATTTTTTTTGACTTCTAAGAGACTTTGATGACATAACATTTTATTTTATATAATTTTGTTAATTTTCTAAATATTATTAATGAAATAAAAAATTAATGTTATAATCCATAAAATAGGGTTCATAACTAACGCTCATCTCAACGTGAGGTGGGGACCATGCAGCGTGGGTTCAACCAGGCAGGCTAGCTAGCTAGCTAGTGACATGAATTTTTGTACACTTACTCTACAAATGATAGTGTCACCACGAATATGACATGGTGATCTACAAAGCATTAATTCCAAAAGGTTAAATACAACCACGCATAGAACGTAGGGGGGCTAGACTTTTCAAATTTTCATATGTACCCCCCAACATCTCCTAAAATTTTACTATATAACCTTCAAACTTCTAAAATTTTCGTACTCGGTATGGTATAAATAAATTTCACTGTTCATTGATGCATTGCTACCTTGTATATAAATTAGAAACAATCAATCAATATATATATATATATGAATAAAATTGTGAACAAAAAAATTGATGAAAACTTAATAATAATATTAGGAAGAGTATGAATTCGATAATATAAATGTGAGAGTTCTAAACTTAATAACTCCTTTCTTTTTGTTATCTATATATTCTCCTTCGTTTTCACTTCTTTTAACCTTTTTGGTCGAGTAATAATTGTTTAGGGTTTGGGTTTTGAAGTAAACTAGAATCAGAAAATGGCTACTACCAAAACTTTCAAATAATATCTTTATAAGATTTTTATGGAAAGGAAATCAAACAATGAAACTAGCTGAAATGGGAAAGATATATAGGAGGGTAGGTAACCCAGAAAAGAAATCAAAGAAACCCAAACTGGCGGGCTCAATAATAATAATAATAATAATAATAATCCAATTACAATACGTAAAACAATAAATAGATAAAACAAATGATATTAATAACCTGAAATGGGGCTGGACTTGGGAGCTCCGATGACGGTGAGCAGAACCCATTACAGAGGAAGGGGCGATCGAGGCCCCCTTCATGGCGTCAATGGCAAATGGCGGCCCAAACAAGAGACAAAATTCCCGCCTCTTAAACTTGGGCTCCGTGAGACCTAATGGGCCGTGGCTCAGAAGTCATGCCTTCATTTCACTTCTTGGGCATTGTTTTTGGATCTAGAAAACAAAAAAAGGGAAAGAAAGCTAAACAAGGAAGCAACTTTAGATTTTTAAAGCAAAAAGGAAAGAAGAAATAGAGAGATTGGAGGAGAGCTCTGTAAAGGAGTATGAAGTGTAGGCCACACACAGACTTGTCTTTTCTTTGTCACTGTTTCTGTTTGTAACCCAACCCTCCAAGTGCTCTCTGGTTTTCTGTACGGGACGCAAGTGAGACCGAGAGGACTGCCCCGCGTTCATACAAGCCGGTGGTTGGAGTTTTCCAATAACGGGTATGATGGTGTGATAAAATATTTAAAATTTTATATAAAATATTAGGATTTAAATCAGTAAAATTTGAAAAATAAAATTATTATTAAAAAAATTGTCACTCACTCCTTAAGAATTAATTAATTGAGAGAAACTTGAACACCGCAAGTATTGCATCCAGGCAACCTACAAAAATATGTATGATATATGCGCATACATAGAGAGGACAATGTTACCTCAGTCTCAGTTTCCTTACGACACTTTGTTTTCAAAAGAGATAAAATTTAAGCAATCTCTGAATTTTTAAATCAAAATATGAGTTTAATACTTTTTATTTATATCTCTTTCTCTCTCTTTTTAACTGATATGATTAAGCCCCACTGGATGACATTCCATTGCATATAAAAAATGTATGGCCCGCAGGCAGGCACACAACCCACCCCCCTCCTAGCTCTGTCTGTGTATGTGTATGTACAAGTACAACAAGAATAAAGCTATTATTCACCAATAAATGCTGTGCACCCACCAAATTCCAACGTCCAGTCATGTTCACTTTTCACCCCCATTTTTGGTAACAAAAAGCTGATAATTCGGATGTATTATTACTTCCTCTCAAAATTAAATTTGTAACAATCAAATTATGAAAGCATAATTTTATCATTACCATTATTAATGAGGCCATTTTGAGACCAAATTAAAGTAAAATATATATATGGGTAAGGGTAACACCCATATTTAAAAGACAAAATCATGGGATACAGAAAAAAAGAGATAATAACAAGATTGGATACCAAAAGATAGATAGCATATATTATAGCAAGGTTTAGTTTTGCAGTAACTCTTTATGTTATTTATTTGGTGAAATTAAAATATGTCAAAACTATATGGGTATACTTAAAACTTAATTGAAAAAGAAATGAAAGAGAAAATTAATGGTTCAAAATTATTTTTTTTCGCCGGGGGGGGAGGGGAGGGGACATGGCTTTTTGATTGAAGGGTATCGGTGTCCTCAAATCTCATGCTATTCATAATTCACGTGTGTTAAGATTAATAATTATTATACATAAATATAAAAAAGATATGTTTTTCCATTATCTATTTTATTATTTAAGCAAACATTTAATTTGGTATTCAAAATATTTTTAGTTATTCAATATATCCTTTATATATTTTGCTTATAAGAAAAACAATAACAATATGCAAAAGAGTTGAAATTTATAATCTTATAAGTTACAATAGAATAAAACAATTTTATTATTAGGTCAAAATTTATATTTATATAAAATTTATCTAAAAAAAATCAAAAGCTGCATGTAACTATCAAATGCTAGTACGTACTTAAAAACTAATACTTTCATTCAAAATAATTCTTTCACGAGCACCCTTCTTGGTAGCCATAGATAAAGAAATAATCCACGTACCGAAATGATTCATAATTATAAAGAATATTATTTGCCTACGTATTTATGGGTTCAATTCAATCCAACTCAATTCAAGGTGGGGAAGTGAAATCAAGTGGAGAAATGATTTGATATTGATTTGAACTGAAAAGGGTAATGTGAATTGTGTTAGATATGGATACAGCTAAAGTGAAAAGAAAAAGGGTCCCTCACCTTATGTTGATCACTGCCTGTAAAATCCATGCACGGCTGCTTCCATATCAACACTTAATTTGCTCTCTCTCTCTCTCTCTCTCTCTCTCTCTCTCTCTCTGTGTGTGTATATATAGAATCCAATCAACTTCGACATTCATATGAATACTACTACTACTACAACAACTCAAGACTGGAATAGCTATCAGAGAGAGAGAGAGAGAGAGAGAGAGTAATGGAGGAATTAGGGAAGAAGGCAGAATCTGCAAGGATTAAGAAAGGGTTGTGGAAACCAGAAGAGGACATGATTCTCAAAAGTTATGTGGAGGCTTATGGAGAAGGCAAGTGGGCTACCATTTCCCAACAATCAGGTACAAATTCTACTAATTAATAATCCATTAATTAAATGTAAACCCCCCAACTCTTCCATTAAATTATTAATCATATATATATATATATATATCAATTGTCTAGAATACATCGGTATATATATATATGTTAATTAATGCTGTGTGTGTGTGTGTGTGTTCATGTGAAATTAACTTATAACTCATTGCGCGCAGGTTTACTGAGAAGTGGTAAGAGCTGCAGGCTGAGATGGAAGAATTATCTAAGGCCAAACATCAAGCGTGGCCAAATGTCCGATGAAGAGAAAGACCTCATCATCAGGCTCCATAAACTTCTCGGCAACCGGTGACTCCTCAACTCCCCACTTCATTTTCTACACTTATTAACAATTCTCCGTATAAATTATATTTTTCCGGACTTATTAGAAAGGGTTTAGGTTTACGAGACTCTTTTTAACTTCAAATATAAAATGTACCACTGGTGTATATCATCTAATTAATGTTAGACGACCACAACTCGAGGGTTTGATAATTTAATTAGCTGTGCCGGGTTTCTGTTGGTGTAGCTGGTCACTGATTGCTGGTCGACTCCCCGGCCGAACAGATAATGAAGTGAAGAACTATTGGAATACACATTTGAGCAAGCAGCATAACTACTACTCCCAACGCAAAACTGCAGCCGCCCTTACCCGTGCCAAGAACAAGAATGCCCAACTCCGGACACCACCTACGGCGTCAACGACTCCACCCATTTGCGCTGAAGCATCCATTAATGGTGCAAAAGAAGAGCAGATTACAGCCATCACTACTGCTCCGTTAATGGAAGAAACAGAAAACTTGTTCACCTTTGACGACATTCAACAACCTCCATCATTATCATCTGCTACATATAATAACGCACCATTCTTCTTCGACGATGATGAGCTTTTCATGCCCATATTGGATTCCTTCGCTTTGTCCGAGGCATTTGGAAGCTTTGTGGATGAGGCTAATTACTCCCATGACCATGACCACGTAGGCTAGTGGTGGGACTTTGTTGTTGTTGATTGAATCAAACGGTGATCTAAAATAAAGTTTCAATATTGCGTGCATATATGGTTTAGTAGTGCGTGTGTGTTGCACAATGAGAAACGAAGCCATAAAGGGTACTATGAGATGATTTCGGAACAGGAACTAATGTGGTCAGAGATGGTGGATGGTGGGACTTGCAAGTTGTCAATCAAACCAATTCTTAATTGAAAGGGAAATTTGTAATTACTTATCCATCACAGATCATCTCTTTGCCCAAGCGATGACACACACCTTTTTTGCTAAATGAGAAATAAACTCATAAAAACTATTACAATATAAGATTAGGCACGAACCAAAGTGGATAGAGAAAACAAAACTACCCTCTGCATAAATAGTTCCCCACCGGCACCAACCAAAAGAAAAAGATAAAAAGTGACAGTGGTACAAAAGTAATTAGATCATATCAATCTGTGACAAATGGGATTTGCGTACCACAAGGAAGTAAATTCAGAAAAGAAGTAGAAGAAGAGACAGCATGCAAGCGAACTTACAAGGAATAAAAGTTAAGATAAATGCAAGGCACAAGGCCACCCACCAGTGTCCTTTGCTGCATGCAGCAGTTCTTGGAAGTAGCATCATAATTGGGGAATCATAATCCCATGATGGGCCAGCATAGATTCGAAGTCCGCTAGCTGGAGATCATGAGATAGATCCCTCCACTTTTTTTCATGGAAGGACAAACCACCAAAATATCAATCACAGGCTGACGAGCAGCATTAGCCTTGGGTAACGGAGTGAGTTCCATTACATAAATTTTAATTAAACCTTGGAACCTCATACATAAACTGATCGTACAGAAAATATTGCCGTTAAAATTTGTACGCTAACTGGATCAATGGAAGAACCTTAATTAGGCACATGCCAACGCCTACAACCACAGATCGAGTGACCCCGAAAAGGCTCTACTTAGATCAGAAAGCAAGCAGGGGCACAAAGAAAGAAAAAGTAGTAAACAACTAGGCAAGGCAGTGAACGATGAAATAAAAGGAGATGTGATATTTGGTACCTCAGTGGGCGAAAGAGGATTTGGGGGCAAAAACGGGGGATTAGGATTTGAGAAACCAAAAATAACGAATGGGCACAAAATTCATTCATTTATGAGGGAGGGTTGCCACAGCCACTTGATTGGCATTTTAATGCAATCAGGATTTTATTATTATTATTAGCAGCAAATACGTTGATAAAGACGAAAAACACATTCAGAATCTATATACTACTACTACTACCACTACTACTACTAATACTTGCTACATGAAGCACCAATCTCCATCCATCCATCTTCCTCAGTTTAGTTTTGTAAGCCATGCATATACGTTTACAATACTTCATCATCATCTTGCAGAGGGTACAATAAGCTTTCCTGCGTGGGCAATGAAGGTGGAGTCCCAGGAGGAATGCTGGCTGCCCCATTCTCTCCAGCACAGATGCACAAAGCTTCTGCATCCCTTAAGATGGAACCAAGGTCTATATGACCACTCAGCTCATTTATAAACTTCAACAGTGTGTCGAAATCCATCTTCTCCCCCATTATCTTCTGCCGATGCCTCTTCAGAATCGCAACACACACGTACAGGTGCAGGTGCTCTGATAAATGATGGGTCCACAATACCTCCCACAACTGCATTGTTCTTTCAAATTCAAATTCCCTGGCAAACAAAAAGGCGGTTAGAATAGATCATGGGTAAATTGGAGTAAAACCACAAAGATGCAGAATCCAACGACCAGAAAAGAACATGAGACGAAGTTACCGTGCGTGCCACTTGCCTTTTAAATTGTATCAGAACCCATCGGAAGCAAAAGAAATAATTCAAGCAGTCATTCTGCTTGAAGTAATTGTGCAATGGACTGTCTAACAACTCAACCAGCTGCCAAAGAAATAGCGAAAAGCATTAGTAATATGAACCATGAAAGAAAATAGAGCAACTTCCAAATAAACGAATCTAAGGACTAAGATACAGGTGAGAGACCCAACTCGAGTTTAAGCTTCTTAAAGGAGAAAAGAAAATAAATAGTGGGCAATTACAAAAGTAATTTAAATGTTATGATTAGAAATTGATGCATTACCACCCACAGGTTCAACACTACGATGAAAATTACACAAGAATTTCAATTAAACAAGAGACGAATCCCATCCTAAAAGATAATACAATAAACGGTGCGTCCCAGAGAGGCAAGTGTATGCATTCATGTCATTAGGATAACTAAGGGCAAGTGCACTGCAACTTGACAATTTTGCAAATACTTCATATTTCAACGTAAAGAGTTGCCTGTGCAAGTAGAGATTATGCTTCCTTAGAAAAGGTAGCCAATTTATAAGGTTATATGAGTAAAAAATGACTATACTCCTCTCAGAAATATTGCCTCAAAACCATTCCCCGAATGACTAAATAACAAATAAGAAATTAAGTGTTCAAAAAAATGTTAGCTAAAGGATAAAATTCATTAATCAATCCACTTAAAACCTCTTATTCCAGGGCTAGCAGCCTACCACTGGTTCCATAACCATTTCAATCAATGAGATATCATAATGATCTCAACGGGCTTATGAAAGGCTGAAATATCCAGCTGCACAGCAAGTTCAGGCTTTTATGGGAAATTTGGGGAAATCATATCTGATGCGGTCATTGATCAAGACCCGACCCAAACCAGGCAGCCCGTAACAGTAGCATTGGAACAGTAGCAAAATAGTATTTTAATATTTTAATACTTCATATGTTTTAGGATATTAATTCTATTTCATGTTTGTTAGGGTTTTATTTTTAATAGAATTCTAGTTAGATTTTATTTACAAGTATTAGATGGATTAGCCAAATTCTATAAATATACCTAGAAGGTAGGGGTTGTAACCAGTTTTATTATTCAATAAATTTTAGCAAACTAATTCAATTTTTTCCAGTAAGCAGCTTCAATTCTTGTACCTAGTTGAGAGTCCAACTTTGGTCGTCGAAGTTTATTCTCTCAAGGATACTTGAAAATTATTGTTTCAAGGGTTTCTTTGTGTGTTTTCTTTACACACACACTACACACTGCGTCAGGTGGTATCAAACCGATTAACCAACCAATCAGATAGCCAATCTTGAAGGCAACGGAAGCAACCAGTCTCGTGACGATGATCAGGGGTTGTCTGCAGTTTGTAGAGCAATCGAAGAACAGCAAGAAGTAACTTATACCATCCAGCAACAATTGGAGTAAATCAACAACCAATTGGGTGCCTTACTACGAGTTATGATGACAAGAACCTGAATAATAGGGTGAATCAAGTCGAAGAAGGAATACCACCCATTAATCATGTCCTTGTTAATCCTAGAAGACTAATGATTGAAGATAGCGATGAAGAGGATGATCTTAGTCGAGCAATAGCTAACCCTGGTGGTAGAAGGGTTAGGAGGAATGTGCATTAGTACAACCATTGGGGCAACGATGAGTATAAACTAAATGTTGATATCCCTACCTTTAGTGAAGATCTTGATATTGAGGGGTTCCCAGATTAGATCACTAAGGTTAACCGATTTTTCGAATACATGGAGATCCCAGATCAACAATTCGTCAAGTTAGTGGCTTACAGATTGAAGGGTGGTGCATCTGTTTGGTGGGAGCAATTGAGAGAGACAAAATTGAAGGAAGGCCGACACCTAGTTCAGACATGGAGACGAATGAAACAGTTGTTAAGAGGTAGGTTTTTACCCCCTGACTATGAACAATACATGTTTGAAGCTTATAAAAAATATGTATAGAGAATGAAGAGTGTGAATGAATATACCTCTGAGTTTCTGAGATTGGTAGAGAGAAACCAATTGTCAAAATGTGAATCAACAAGCAGCTCGTTATTTGAATGGATTGAAGCCTATTATTCGTGATAAAATTAGGGTTCAGATGGTTCTGAGTATGCAAGAAGCAAAGAACTTAACTTTAAAGGCTGAGTTAATGTTGAGTGAGAGAGCCTGTAATGACAACTATCGCTGATATAGTGGGAATGAAAGTAAACAAAGCTTTTTATAGAGGCAAGTCGGTTCAAGGAGCGCAACCCTCCAATCCACTTTATACAGTCAACCCTAATAAGGCTACAACAGGAGAGAACATTCGAGATACTACTTCTAATCTTCCAAAATCCCTTAATCCTTATGGAAAACCTATTCTTTTAAAGTGTTTCAAGTGCAATGAGGCTGGGCATCAATCTAGTGATTGTCTAAGGAGGAAAACAGTTAACATTATAGAAAGGGAGGAGGAAAATGTTGCTGAAGAGGAAGTATATTGTGGGCTTGATGGGGAGGATGATGAAGAAGAGTATGGACATGGAGAGTGTATCTGTGTAGTGAGGAAGTTAATGTTACTTCAAAAGAATGAAGATACTACTCAGCGGCATAAGCTTTTCTGCACGAGGTGTACGGTGAAAGGAAAGATCTTTGAGCTGATTATTGATAGTGAAAGTCGAGAGAACATTATAGGAAGAGATGTGGTGGAAAAGTTGCAGCTGACCCTTGAAAAGCATCCAAACCCTTACACGAGTGGATGAATCAAAGAAATTGGTGGCATACGTGTGGATGAACACTGCAGTGTGCCTTTCTTTATTGGTAAGTACTCTAATGAAATCTATTGAGATATTATTGATATGGATGCTTGCCATATTTTATTTGGGAGGCCTTGGCAATTTGATGTGGATGCTAAGCATTCAGGTAGGAAGAACACATATCAGCTTGAGAAAGTGGGTGTGCGTTATACTTTGTTACCCATAGTGAAAAAGAACCAAACCAAAGCTTCTAAAGTGGAGGGGCGAAATTTTCTTACCATTACACAAGCACACTGGGTTTGTGAAGGAGTGTAGGGATACCCGAGAGGTTCACTTGTTGGTTGTCAAGGGGGAGAGCGTGGGTGAGCCATTGAAGGTGAATTAAATTTCAATGGAGGTACAGGGATTGTTGAAGGAATTTCATGATGTGATTCTTGAGAAGTCGCCTAATGAGCTACCTCCTATGAGGGATATTCAACACCACATTGACTTGATTCCTGGTACTAGCTTGCCTAACCTACCACACTACAGGATGAGTCCTAGGGAGAATGACATTTTGCCTGAGCAAGTAGAGGAATTATTGAGAAAATAGCACATTCAAACTAGCATGAGTCCATGTGTAATGTCAGCATTATTGACACCAAAGAAAGATAGGAGTTGGAGTGTTGAAATGTTGTCTCGAGTATATCTAAAAGATCAGTGAAGGCATGCAGTGATATAATCAGCTATTGGAGGCTTAGATAGATAGTTGTATCCCATGTGTAATTAGTAATAGTTAGTGAGATGACTATTCTTCTGTTTCTATGTAACGAGTGCACTATTTTGAGTGTTTCCTACCGTTAAAGCCTTGTAATCTTGGGAAGCTGTTGGGATGTACTCGGGATAGATAGAATGAGGGATTCTACTGCTGTACTGATCGTTCTTCTCCCTCATAAGACTATTCTTGGAGGGCTCTTTAAAGGCTGGATGTAGGTTTTCTCAAAGGAAACTGAACCAGGATATATCTTTACGTTGTGTGGTTTGTTTTCTATTTCTTGTTCTTATTTTCTTTCTGTTTGATTGCTTAAGTTTTCTGTTTCAATTCCTATTATCACCGGGTGGATTTGAAAGTGTTGAGAGGGGCATATATCATCTAAAGGTAATTCTGCATAGTCCTAGTTTAACGAGTGAAACTGTAACTATCCAATACTTGTCATAGACATGTCTGCCCTATCATTCTATAAATAGGGCAAGGGGTAGCCAGTTAAGTTAGATTGTTATTCTTCTGTTTCTATGTAACGAGTGCACTGTTCTGAGAGAAAAGTTGAGTGTTTCCTACTATTAAAGCTTTGTAATCTTGGGAAGCTGTTGGGATGTACTCGGGATAGATAGAAGGAGGGATTCTACTGCTGTACTGATCGTTCTTCTCCCTAATAAGACTGTTCTTGGAGGGCTCTTTGAAGGGTGGATGTAGGTTTCCTTAAAGGAAACTGAACCAGGATAAATCTTGGCATTGTGTGGTTTGTTTTCTATTTCTTGTTCTTATTTTCTTTCTGTTTGATTGCTTAAATTTTCTGTTTCAATTCCTATTATCACCGGGTGGATTTGGGAGTGTTGAGAGGGGCATATATCATCTAAAGGTAATTCCGCATAGTCCTAGTTTAACATGGATGATGTGTGTTGATAGCAGAGTCATCAACAAGATTACTATTGGGTACAAGTTTCCAATTCCTAGGCTTGACGACATGCTTGATCAACTTGATGGGGCTGTGGTTTTTACCAAAATTGATCTCAAAAGTGGTTATCATCAAATCATAATTCGACCTGGAGATGAGTGGAAGGCAACTTTCAAGACAAGAGATGGGTTATTTGAGTGGTTAGTCATGCCCTTTGAACTAACCAATGCACCGAGCACTTTCATGAGACTAATGAATCAGGTACTACGTTATTTCATTGGTAAATTCAATATACAATAAGTCTATTGATGAGCATATGGGGCATGTTCGGGAGGTGTTGAGTGTGTTGAGAGAAAACAAACTTTATGCTAACTTGAAGAAATGTACTTTTATGAGTGAGAGCTTGTTGTTCTTGAATTTTGTTGTAAGCAAAGAGGGCATAAAGGTTGACGAGGAAAAAGTGCGAGCTATTAGAGAGTGGCCAACCCCTAAAAATATCAGTGATGTGAGGAGTTTCCATGTGTTAGCAACTTTCTATAGATGATTTATCAACACTTTAGTAGTATTGTGGCTCCAATTACTGAGTGTTTAAAGAAAGAGAAGTTCCATTGGGGTGAAGAACAAGAGCAGAGTTTCACCTTGATAAAAGAGAAGTTATGTACTGCTCCTTTAGCTTTGCCAAGCTTTGACAAACTGTTTGTGGTTGAGTGTGATGCAAGTGGAGTGGTTATAGGTGCTATGTTGTCCCAAGAGAAGAGACCAATTGCATTTTTCAGTGAGAAGTTGTGTGAAACTAGAAGAAAGTGGTCTACTTATAATAAGGGAGTTTTATGTAGTAGTGAGGGCTCTTAAAACATGGGACCATTACTTGATTGCTAAAGAGTTTGTTCTTTACACGGATCACCAAGCTCTTAAGTACTTGAGTAGCCAAAGGCAACTGAAGAGTGATATGTATGCTAGATGGTCTGCTTTTGTTGATAAATTTTCATATAAAATTGTGCATAAGTTGGGACTGCATAATCGAGTGTCGGACGCTTTGAGTAGGCGTGTGGATTTGATCAAGACCCTTAGTGTTAAGATTGTTGGGTTTGAGTGTTTGAAAGAATTATATGCAATAGACGATGATTTCAAATACGTGTGGGAACAATCCATGTCTCAGCAACCGTCAGGAGATTTCTATGTGCATGATGGGTTTCTCATGAAGGGAAATCAGTTGTGCATCCCTTGCACATCCCTTTATGAGAAAATTATTCGAGATTTGCATGGTGGTCGTTTAGCAGGGACAAGACTATTGAAGCTGTTATGGGAAGGTATTATTGGCTAAGAGTAAGGAGAGATGTTTCTATTATTGTGGCCAGGTGTTATGTATGGGAAACAACTAAAGGGCAATCTTTTAATGTTGGTCTCTACATGCAATTGCTTGTTCCCAATGCTATTTGGGAAGATTTGTCTATGGACTTCGTGTTAGGTCTATCGCGAACCCAACGAGATATAGATTCTATTTTTGTTGTGGTTGATACGTTTTACAAGATGACGCACTTTCTTCCATGCAAGAAGACAATAGATGCAGTAGCTACAGCCAAACTATTTTTCAGGGAGGTGGTTAGACTACATAGAGTCCCAAAAACTATTATTTCGGATTGTGATACAAGGTTCTTAAGTCATTTCTGGATTACCTTATGGAGGTGTTCAATTCATCTTTGAATTTTAGCAACACAATGCATCTCCAGACTGATGGACAGACAGAGGTGGTGAATCATACCTTGGGAAATCTGATTCACAGTGTTTGTAAAGACAAGCCAAGATAATGGGACCTAGTCATAGTTCAAGCAAAATTTGTCTACAACACCATGCATAGCTCAACAGAAAGATCACCATTTTCCATCTTATACATGAAAGTTCCTAATCATGCATTGAATTTGGTAAAGTTGTCAAAGGTACCAGGTTTCAATGTTGCAGCTAGTGACTTAGCCAAGCAAGTTCAAGCGGTTCAGGAAGATGTCAAGAAAAAGTTGCACAAGGCGAATAAGAAGTACAAGGCAACAGCTGACAAGCATAGAAAGCACAAGATATTTGAAATTGGAGATGAAGTCATGATATTCTTGAAGAAGGAACAGATTCCAACAGGAAAACAAAACAAGTTCAAGCCAAAGAAGTATGGTCCTTACAAGATTACAAAGAAGATCAATGATAATGTTTATGTTGTGGATTTGCCTAATCATATGGGTATTTCTAAAACCTTTAATATCGTTGATCTTTCTTTGTATTTGTCGGATGTTGAGTTGTCAGACTCGGATCATAATTCGAGGATGAATTCTTCTCAAATGGAGATGAATGATGCGGTCACCGATCAAGACCCAACGCAAGGCTGACCTGACCCAAACTGGACAACCCAGAATAGTAGTGCCGAAACAATATTTTAATATTTTAATACTTCATATGTTTAGGATGTTAATTCTATTTCATGTTTGTTAGGGTTTTATTTTATTATAATTCTAGTTAGATTTTATTTACAAGTATTAGATGGATTGGCCAAACTCTATAAATATACTTAGAACTAAAGGATTGTAATCAGTTTTATTATTCAATAAATTCTAGCAAATCAGCTCGATTTTTTCCCGCAAGCAGTTTCGGTTCTTGCACCTAGTTGAGAGTCCAGCTTTGGTCATTGAAGTTTGTTCTTTTAAGGGTACTTGAAAATTATTGTTTCAAGGGTTTTTTTGTGTGTTTTCTTTACATACGCGCTACACGCTGCATCAATATCTCAGTCAGATGCATTTCTTTTTTTCTGATACCTCCAGAACAAGTGGAAGGGTTTGCTGCCTGTTCCCACAACTAATTTAACATGCTATTCTCCCCATCACAACAACCTCTAGATAGGAAATCTCTAATGATGAGATACTAAGAGAGAAGAGAGACATTGACAGGGCAGAGAGGGAGAGGGAATTAGTCATCCCACAATATCAGAAGTTCATGTCTTTGAATGCATAGATATTTAAGCTACTCTGTCCAAAGGTCCTTACATGTTCTATTCTTTTTTTTGGCTCTAATAGGGGGTCGCCGAAGATCCTTACATGTTCTAGTGCCTCGAAAAAGTTGTAAATAGCCAAAAGGCCCTCTAAGGCCTAGTAAACCTAACTGATGAGGGATCACCCAAAAGACTGAGATTACCAAACTACCCCTCGAAGCAATGAATCACAGCCTGCCACATATCTCATGCCAAGCAATACAGCATTGCCATGTGCCCTATCCAAGAAAATTAAGTCAACAAAATTCACCGGATCTCAATCCTAGAGAAGGGATGAGTTAACAAGATTCAACTCCCATATCACAATCCCAAAGGATCCAACAATTACCCAAGAAGATTTGATGTTATCTCAACTAGCATGATGGATTCTCTGCCAGCCCAAAATAACTGAGCCCATCAATCTCAGAGAAACAAACTCTCGAGTGTCTCGACTAACTCCACCTCCAGAGAATTTGATCCCAATCAGCAAAGCCCAGTGCCATCCAAATCTAGCTCGACGGATTCTCTACCAACTCGAGATAACCAAGCTTTGGAATCTCAAAGATAACTCCAAGTATCCCATCTCACATCACCTATTTAAGGGTCAAAACCCCGTAGGTTAACCATCTAACTCTAAAGTGCTCACTACATATCTATTGCTTCTATTCCTTACTAATTTGAGTGTCAGAGGCTACACTGAGAGAACCAACCCCGCCCCTTCTTGTAGGTGCTTATATCAAGACAGGCTTTGGTGTTCAGTCCCATTCAACATCACCAACCATTAGGCACAGAGGATGAAGCCACACAACAACATAGTCAAAACTTACTAGCCCACCCAACCACGTGTGTTTATATGCCGATGAATGAAGATACACCAATCAAGAAATAAGGTCAAAAGATGAAGAGGAAAAAGAGAAGAAACAACAATAGAATACTTTATGCATAATAAGGGTGTGCTCAAGGTTAAGACCAACCAAAATATGATGGAAAAAAAAAGGTGTCTCCAGTGCATTTTGAAGCTTTAATAATATACTTGTTCACATATTAGCTGCCAGCTTGCACATTTATACACAAGCGGAAAAACATACATGAGTAGAAAGCAAGAAAGGCAGAGAGAGCTCTAAACCTTTGATAGTGCAAACAGTTGAGAATGCATTCCACTTTGATCGCGATTAAAATTTGGCCCAAGCCGTTCCATCAAAGCAACAAAACACCAAAATGATTCTGACTCATCCCTCATCACGAACAATATTGGGGATAGGAAATCACTCATGCCCTGTGTGACAAGGGTAAGATCATAAGTTGCACTAAACACAAAAAGGCATGCAGGGAACAAGTCCTCCAAAATACATAGTAACTATATAAACAAGCTGTATGAGAACCAAACCAGATGGGAGCAATTGATAACTATTCTTTTCTCATATAAACAAGTGAAGATTATACATGATCACTATATGAAAAGATATATGGCACGTGAAATAAGGACAAACTTTTCAATTATTTAACCATATGACCAACATCAGTCAATTATTTGTGTCATTCAAGAACAGGCTGGATCATCAAGCATGCATTAGGACTCAAAATATTGTCACCAGTCGAAGGATCAAAAGTAGTATTTCCATTTTGAACTCCAGGGACTGGAAACCAAGCTTTTGCCCATGACTAATGGTTGCCAATTTTGTTACTCCATGAAAACAAACATGAATCCAATGTGGCAAGGGTTTTACCTCAGCAAAGCCCTTCGGAGTCATATTTTAAAGTAAAATCTCATCCCTCACATTTTGTTCTTGTAATTTTTGTTTCTTCTCATTCAAGCTGCAGCTGAACTTAAATGTACCAGCCCAAACTATGTTGTTACTTTATAGAGTTGTCAAGATATATATTCTCACATGGTATGTCTTTCAGTTCCTTGATGACTGGATAACCTTACATTGAGCAACTACTTTGGAAATGAAGGGCTGTATCTGTTATGATTTTACTTCTTCATTGCGCAGTAAAAGAAATTAATTGTAATTGAGATTGGCTATGTTCCACAGCAATAAATTATTGGCAGTTCCACAGTTATGACCTGTTTATCCAAGTTCAGTAGGCAAAATAACCTCAAATTATTTACCTGCCAACTTTATTAGGATCTAAAATGTGCTTCAAGTAATATTTTTTTAGCAGTGTCTACTTTCGATTTCTTCCCCTTGCCTTGCTATCAAATTCTATCCTAACTTCATATTTCTGCACTGAACAAAAATTGCAGGTGGATTGTGCTATTGATCATCCAAAGCCCAACAATTGACTGCGTCATGAATATCACTAACAATGAGAAGTACCTGACAGTAACCAAGGTCAAAGTTGTAAAATGAGTACGTCAGCAGAATGTCTCGCAAAAGGTTTACGTTTCGGTTGTCATCCCCATCATAGAATGAGAGTGACCTATCAGTCCTTACCTTGAACACAGACAGCAAGAAAAGTTAACAGTTTGAATGCTAACTGCTTCCTTCAATAAAAGAAGACGAAGAGGGGGGAGGAGGGGCACACAGAGAGAGAGATAGAGAGTCAGTCCAGCATACCACATCTTTCTCAATAAGGCCTTTCCTCTCCCTAAATTTTGTAAACCTTTTTGCCTGTTCTGGAGATATACTCTGAGCAAGAAAAGTATGAAAGTATGCATCAACCACTTAAGAGGTTTGTTTGCAATAATAAACCACAAGTTAAAAAATGAAAACATCAGATGCCATACTTCATGTCGAATACAAAAAACATGAAAATAGATATTACCCTTCCCCATCATTCATTATTACCAGCATCCAGACAGAGCATTTACATCCTCTACAAGATGTTTTGTAGAGCACCGCAGTTATTTAGAAATGAGCATAATATTTTCACACTGAATACAAGAAATCCTATCCCCTTACACACACACACACACACACAACATGAGAGACCTTTGACCTCTGCAAACAAACTTTCAAATGCTTACTCCTTCAATCACGGATTCTCTCCTTTTTCTTTTGTGGGTACTGATTTCAATGGACTTGGGAATTTCAAGATGCTGAGCGGGCTTGAAATCAAGCTTAATATCATTGCTGTAAAGAACAAGGGCGGCACAGGTATTCAAGTATTTGTAAAATGCCATGGAACTAAATTGCTTCATAGCAAGTAAACATGCAAATATTCAAGACATATACCAACTTAGAATAAAAAAGAAGTCACCACAACCTGGCAAAAACCATAACTGCTTATATGGAGAGCTAGTTAAATCAATGCATACAGGGAAAGCACATTTCATAGAAGCACAAAGCAGATTAAATATGCCTACACATATCAGCACCAAGGCAAAGCAGGATGAATAAATACATCAACAATTAAAATTAAAATCTGAACCTGCCACTGGTTTTTTATGGTCTCATACTCAGATTTTTTTACCGAGACATGATATTCTCGCTCTGCATATGTTGAATCATATGCATAATATCCCAACAAGAAAGGCCACACCTGTAATCATAATTAGAAGTTAAAAGCACTTAAATATGCATGCAATCCAAAAAAGAAAAAAAAAAAGCAAGCAGCTCCATCCCACTGCAGCAGACAAACCTCTTTCCGAAGTCTGTGATCGACGCCCCCATAGAATATCCTCTTTCTTAAAGCTTCTGAATCCATGATTCGTCCTTCGGAATCAAAGAAAGCCAACCACTGCAAACATACTTAAACTTTACGGGAGAGTCTGTAACATTATATGCATGCAGGCAGGAAGGCATGTCAGGCCTTGAGGGGAAGAAGAAAAGGAAATTGGAAAAAAAAGAAAAGAAAAGAAAAGATAGTGGGCAGTACAGGGAGGGAAGAGGGCGCAGAACAAGGGGGTTTTACCTATTTTTTAATTGAATCACTCAAATAATAAAAGCTTGTCCATATGTCATGAAGGTACAGCATATGCACAAAGTTATCTATCTGAATGATCAATATAGTTACAGTTTTATAAGAACAGGTTGTGAGTGGTCTATTTAAGAGCCAATATCATCAACAAAATAACATGCATACAGGCACTCCCAGTGTGCATAGACTCCTGGATATTTTTAAAATATCCGTGTCTGGGACAGGGAAAGAGTTTATTTGTAAGGTAGTATCATTTTATGTTTACTCAACACTGTACAAGAAGAGAGAACAATTTTCTAAACTTAATTGCACTGAGATTTAGGACCCATAGGTTCATAATTGATCAAATCACACATAATTCAGAATAGATTACTTTTCCATGACCATTTCCTTTCATTATATATGCATGTCGAGCAAATCATGAATTTTCTCATGATGGGCATTTATTATTTTTTATTAATAATAGTGGCTCGAACACTACGAATTAGGTGTAAAAACGTGATCCAAGCATAGCAATAACAAATGAAGAGAAGAAAATGTGATGATTGGTACAACACCAATATATTGGATATTACTTATTTCGTATCAAAAGAAAAATATTGGACCTAACAATAAATAAATAAACAAGGAGTGCATGTTACATGATGGATTCATAATATTGAAGTATTTGACAGATCCATCACTGGCAATTGGCAGGATAGCACAGCCCTTACCTCTTCAGATGCCAAGGGAGGCTGACGTGGCTTTCCCCATACCAGTGTTAATTTATCAAACTGGCAAAACAAATATTTCATTAGAATACAGTGCAACGGAAAATTGAGGGAAATTTACATGCCCTAGTCAAGAAAGAAGAAAAAAGACAGTACATTAGGTTGTGAATCTAAACCATTCATTTCAATCAAAAACATTTGCATGCATATCTTGAGGTTATTATGGTACTGCAACAATTAAGTAAATTCAGATGCATCAATTAAGTATGAATATAGCAACCAAGTCAAGGCACTGTACTTACAAGGAAAACGCATGGTCATCTGTACAATAAGACTTGATCTTGTTTGTCAAAATCACATATATTCTACCAAGAGCAATTTGTATTTCTACTCCAAAGGACAAATATAACCATATTACATGGTATGATGCAACACACATGTTCAAGGGTCTTCAAACCAACAGTTGAAAAGGCAATGATGCTAAGATATATTAAATGTTGCATATAATTTTCTGTGAACATGTTTCAATTGATTAAGTCCTCAAGTCCAAAGTACAGATAAGGTGGCCAAGTCAAGGATCTAGAGGAATAACTGAAAGACGAACAGTTTAGTAGTAAATCTTTCATTCCTGTGAGGATTGTAGCGTTGGCAAATTTCATAAGCAACAGTCAATGTCTGTCATTTAACACTACAAAGTATGTGAAGCATCTCAGGAATATTGAAAAACAACTGCAAAATGAAAAGTCTAGTCTCTATGTAACATCCCGAAATTAGGAGATAAATAATAATTTATGTTGTTTGAGGGAATAGGAAATTAAAGATAATTAATTTCTAAATCTTTGGGGATGTATGAGAATGTGATAATCTATTCGGGTGTTTGGAGATTTAAGAAAATGTTTATTTATGTTATTTTGAGAAAATAATTATTTATTGGGGAGTATTTAGGAAAATAATAAAATAAATTGAATTAGGGGATTTTTGAAAATTATAGGGTGAAAGTGAAATAAGGGGTAACTGTGAAGTCACGGCAAAAGTGTCAATTAATGGAAGTTGTGGGTGTTGAACGTGATTTGCGGAAGTGGCCGAGTTTCATTTTAAATTTAATGATGTGAGTATATGTAATGAAGAAGCAGCTGGAGCAGGCGGTTCCCGCACGAGGAGGCTGAGGCAAGGTTGCGGGTTCGAGTGAGGGGAGGCGCACATGAGAGAGAAAATGGGCTGATTTTAATCAGCCAATGAGGGATCGAAATGATGTCGTTTCGGCCCCAAAGGCGGTGGCTGCATGCGTGGCCCAACGACTGCCACGTGGCCGCATGCGTGGCCCAACGACTGCCACGTGGCCGCGCCTCTGCCCTTTATTTTGGGCAATTTAAAGGCCATTTTCAAACCAGCAAGCAGAGAGCAATTTAGAGGAGAAGAAGATAGCGCAAAAATGAGAAATTTGGGGGAAAAAACTGAAGATTTAATGTGGTTTAATCGCGATTTAATCAACCAGGTAAGTAAAGAATTATGTATTAAACATTCTGTATGGTTGGACTTTAATTTTGGATCCGATTTTATTAATTTTGAGCGTTTATATTAATTTACAGCGTGTATTATTTTGGTGACGTTCAAGCGTAAAAACGCCGTAAACAGCTAAATAAAGGCAACCTCTCTTCTACCTTTGCGATCTTCTTTTATTTTATGAACCCCTCGCCTTTCCTTAATTCATTTTGGTTTCACATATTAATTATACGAATTGACGATTTATTAGCATAAATTAATTTAAGATAAATATGAGACTCATTGGTGTTTTATTTGTAGTGTGCCTACATGGGTAAAAATTATTAGAAGCGATATATGTTTAAGAATTTTATAGGGCTAAATTATTTATATTACACAGTTAGATTTACTTAATGGAAGCTACAATTTTATTTGTTGTCAGGGAACGTTTTACTTCGCAGCGGGAGTACAAAAAAAGCAAGGAACGACCGTGTAAAGGCAAGTTGCTAACCCTCTCCTCGTATTCTTTAATTCCCTTGAGAGTCTCCGTGGTTTCTCGTATTTTATCCCTTCCCTTAAGCTAATTCGGCGCCCAACATCACTTATTGAGTTATTATTCATTTGGTATAATTTAAATTAAATCTGAGACTTCTAGAATTTTATGTGTTGTGTGCCTACGGAGGTTTGTACCGCTCGCCGAACCCTACTTGGGGACTAGGTTCCTAGATGTGCAGATTTATTTATGGATTTCTCGGGTTTATTTATGGTTCAGTTAGGGTTATCGAGCAGTAGGGCAGGGGTCGGCTGTTTGGTGACGTTGGGGTCGACTATCGTACGACCCTGAAGTGGACCGTTGGGCGGACACTCCTAGTCACTAACCGTTGACCGGTGCCAGACACTACTGATTAGCTCTGTCAGTATGTGATTTATTGCATGATTTGATATGTTGTATTACCGTTCATGGTTTGATATGCACATGGGTACGGGATGCATGTTGGGAATTCATTTATTGAGTATGCTTGGTCACGGACATACTAGCTTGGTTAGTTTGCATCTGGCATGAGCATTTGCACCGCGTGTGGTTTACTATGTGGGCGGAGTATGGCCTGATGCCTGGATGTATGAGCACCAGTGTATCACGTTGATGCTCACTACGCTATTGCATTTTTATGTGCATTGCATGGTTATTGTCAGTTCACAGATCTCAGACGGGATGATCGTTCCAATGGAGCCTACGACTCGGTTATTCTACAGCTCGGGTGTCGGGAGGACCGACGCGAGCATTTGGATGACGGGAGTACCGACCCGAGGCAGTGCACACAAGTTTGTTGGAGATATATGTTGCCTTTCAGGGCAACGACAAGTTAGTATGGGACTTGGATGTTGTGTGTCTTGTGTGGGCCCTAAGGATCGATACGTGTTTTTATTTACGCTTTTATACTGTGTTGGGCATCTCATGGCTTGTGTGTACTTGGGGGCTGGTGTTCTGGGAAGAGTTTATTGGATATGCTTAACCTTTAGCCTTTCTTTCCTTATGCTTGCTGAGTCTCTCGACTCACTTTGTTTTCCATCATTCCAAGTAGTGGCAGCGTGGGTCAAGGGCAAGGAAGATAGCATCTAGCGGCAGAGTCGGTATGGTGTACAGACAGTCCCGTCAGTCCTTGTCAACTCTGATGGTAGAGTAGGATTTACTCTATTATTTTTACTGTGCTAGGTCATTCCTCGAGTATCGTGTATGTCGGCACAAGAGTCAGTATTCATTTAATTATCTTGTGACCGCTGTGCTAGCGGTGTTCTCGTAGTGCATGCATGTATATAGCTTCACTTCCGTTATTTTAATTCTTGTGTATGCATGTTAGGGTAGTTCTTGTCTTGTGTTTCATTCTTTCTCCTTCCGTAGGCGCTCCCGTTCGGGTAGTCCAGGTGGTTGGGATATCCGGGCGGGGGTGTTTACACTCTGTTTCTGCTGCAAAGTTTTAACCAGCATTTAAAAAGTTCAAACTGAAGCATTAGGACACATGGAAATATCATTAAAGCACAGCAACTGAATGCCATACTGCAAGTTGTTTGACAAGAGTTCCAACTGAAGCAAAGGTTGCTTCTGTTTCTACTGCAAAGGTTTTAAACAGCAAATTCAGACTTCAAACTGAAGCATTTGAATGCATGGGAAAACACCATTTGAGTGCAGCATTAGAGTGCCATTCTGCAAGATGTTTGGAAAGAGTCAGAATCCTATGAGTTGAATCTTTGGCTTGATGAAGGTCATGTGAATGCTTTTACACTACATTCAAGTGCATAAGCAGAACTCTGTTATGGAAGAGTCATGTTCTACATAAGATGCTATTGCTCTCTAAGGACTTCTTCGCAGCAGCTAGGGTAATGATTTTTCAGTTCTTTCAGAATAAAAAAGTGGGCCACAAAGTTATTTGTAAGAGAGAATTCACATTAAGAAACATTTACAAGAGCTCATTTATTCGTGGGTTTCTTCTTAACAACTATGTAATTGTGTAAAGAGGTCGCTTCTACTTTCTGGAGTATCAGATAAAGCCGTGAAAAGGATCAATAATGCAGGTATCAGTTAATCATGATGTGTCCAGCAAGCTAAATTCTTCAATTTAGGTTTTGGGGTATCTAGCAATTGGGTAGATAGAATAAACTGAAAACTAGGAGAGTAAGCTATGGCAAAACAATTCACTAACCACCAAAAGAAAACAGATTACACATGGCATATACCACTAAATTTATGAAATTAACCATAATTCAATATAAATATCAATGACAAATGAATCATGCATCAAAAATAGATAAATCACAACTGGAAAATATCATAACCATGTATATTAGTACAACATTGCTCATTTCACTTACTATAACTAGAGTTACCCACATAATAAAAAACCTTGGGAAGCATGAATGCATTATTTTTGGTGTCATACAGGTGCCTTGCATATGTACTAGACACACCAAATAGGATACAGACTTGGTATGTTCTTGTTGTTTTGTTTCTAGGGAGATATGGCACATGCCTTTGGTTACAACATGATTCTCAATAAAAAATTTAGAACTTGCACTCCGTTTCAGCATAAAAGATTTTTGCAAAACATTTACTTATTTTCTGATGCTTGGTTACACAGAATTGGTAGAACATTTTTATAAACAAAAACCTTTTTTAATTTACTTATTTTCTGATGATCTAAATAAACAAATTATAGGATAAAAATTTGCAAGTCATTTTCTTTTTATCGACAATCGACCAAGTGGGATTAAAGCTTGCAATTTTTTATGTTGTTACTGAACAAGGACTGGACAAAGGCCCCTCCCATTTTCCCTCCAATTCAAATCCTCCTATGTCTATATAACTGTCTCCACTCCCAAACCAGATTCTTTGTTTCAAAAATAGATCATGTCTAGGTTCTGTCAGCTTTCTCTATCAATAACTAGCACAACAGAAGTAACAAAATCTATGTATCACAATTGAGCAGAGCTGGAGCACAATCGCAGCATGTGTGAAGCTCTTGTTCATCAAAATAAATGTTGGCTAAGACCATCATTGCTATGTGGCACGTTTCAGTGCATTTACATGTGGCATTTCAACCATAAAAAAAAAAAAAAAGATTCGCTAAGGTGTTTGCAGAAATGCCGCAAACACTGAATAGGATGGTTGCAAGAATGCAACCTTGCAGGCATGTCATTTCTTTGAATTCAATCCCAACCTTCTGAAAGAGTAAAAGGCCAAAACTAACAAGAAGAGAAAAGAATCTGAAACTGAACCTTACAACTAATTTATTTTATCTTGTATGATAATTTCTCAGGTGGCAAAGGGGCAAGATGAATTAATTTGGTATTTTTTGGGCGGTAAAATTGATGATTCCTAGTATCACTACCAGTTAATTAGTATGGTGAAATGATAATTAACATTTTTTTATTTTCAATTATTAGCCAAACATCAGAAAGAACAGGTGTCCCTAGTGCAGTTCAGGGCTGTCTGGGTCAGGGTAGACCCCCCAAGCCAAACTGAACCAATGCAATTGGTTTGCATTGGTTCAGTTTTTTTATAGGTTAGTTCAGTCCTGGGTCCAAATTTTTGGACCCATTCAAAATCGGTGCAGTTCTAGGTCCAACCCTTAACTCCAACAAAAACAGGTATCTCTCTTTTTTGTATGTCAACAGCATGAATGCTATCATTATTATAGATTGAGGTACAACATGCCAGTATAAGCAACACGCATCAAATCCGTACTCTCCTCACAATTATCTCCACTCTGTTAATAGAGGACCAAAAACAAATTTCCCTTTGCTCATGCTTTTCCTTCTGTTCCCTTATTTTCTTTTTTACAAAAATGACCATACAGTTTTGTTGAAAACTGCAAAGAACAGCAAGAATGAAGCTTGGATTGGGAAATCTTGGAAGGAACCATACTTCCTGATGATTCTATTGAATACTCCATGAGAAGTTTAAATAAACAAGAGATCCTAAAATCTAGGAATTTAAAATACAATCAAAAACTAATTAAAATACAATAACATATTTCAGATATAACAAATCTCCTAAATTTTAGAGGTAGATAAGATTCTATCTCCTCCTAGAATTTAGGACAGCTGGAGCTTTATCTTGATCACAAATTGAGGCATTATCTTTGACCATAATATCCCATATTTCAACAAGTTCAAATTTTTAACAGCCTAATTGTATAATTTAAAAATGTGAACCAAATCCAACAAGGATTTGTTTAAAAAGAATAACTAACAAAGAAATAAATACTGATACCTTTTCTGGTAGGTAGTTATATATCCAAAAGAAGCCCCAAAAGAGTTCCTTTGTGTATGTTATTTGCAGCTAATATTGTCTTGATGGATGAGACAAAATAAGGCACAAAGAATAAACTTGAATTAAAGAGAAACACCTTAAATTAGAATCCAAAAGATTTAAAGTAAAAGTTGAAAACTGAGTGTGTGGAGTGTATTTTAGTAAAAATAGAAGTGTGAATGATTTTACGATGAGACTTGGAGATCAAATTATCCCAAAAAATAATAATAATAATAAATTTCGATATCTTGGATCAATTGTTCAAAAATAATAGAAGATTAGGAAGGTTATTATTATTCCTCGTAGAATCAAGGCAAGATAGCTATAGTGAATACAACTAGCACTCGATGCAATCATAAAATCCATTTAAAGTAAGAAAGTTTTATTCAGCTGCTATTAGACCATCTTAATTCATTGTTAAAATGTTGGCAGTTATAGTACCAAGATGTACAAAACATGTGTAACTAAGATGAGAATGTTACAGTAGATGTGCAGCTATAAAAGCAAAGAGAAAATAAGAAATGTTAGTGGCACCTATTGAAAATAAGATATGTGAGTCACGATTAAGATGGTTTAGATGTGTGAGAATGAGAGAAATAGAAAGCATCTTTGAGGTGGGTGAATGAAATGGGGGAATTTTTATAAATGGTTATTATATCTTATGTCATGCCTAAGGATATGGCCATTAATAAAAATGGTTAGAGCATTATTATCAAAACAAGACCAATCATCAAACTGGCGATGGTACTGGTTCACTGGTAGAATCAATGGTTCAAAGACTTATATACAAAAAATAATAATATTACTATTTAGGTTATATGATTATAGTGTTGGCTATTATTAACATTAAAAATATTAAAATAATATAAAAGCATGAATCACTAATTAAATGTTCAAATTCCACAATTATAATCTAATTAAAACAGAAAAAAAAAATAACTAAGATGTTCAAATATCATCATTACAGTACCTCAATATAGATTGGTAATGAATTCTATGGATTTCCGTGTAATCAAAGTATCCTATTTTGGCTACATGGTTTGGAGTTAATTATCTTGATCATCTTGGCTGATTGGGCGGCAGATTCAATCATCATGGCTGATCAACTTAATGCTGAGGAGATCAGCAAGCTTAAAAGCTTTCTGAAAACCATTCAAGTAGGTATTTATTTGAATTCTGAATCTATTACTACCTCACATACTATTGTCAAGCCCTTGAATTAGGTCTAGTAATTCGGTAATTCTGATTATAGAATGAGAGAGAGAGAGAGAGAGAGAGAGAGAAGGAGAAAATAAGAGAGAACAGAGAGATTAAGGGGGAGGAAGTTTATTCATTCAATCAATCGGTAAAATCTTCCTGAGTGCCCTAGGTCTCTTATTAAGAGGACGTCTAGCCATACAACGATTTCCTCTAATCGCTTTACAAACTACTCTAATTGTTACAACTGTCATTCTTGCCTTCTAACCTCCTGACCTCCCCAACAGTCTATAAGAGGTAAGTAATTACAAGATTATCCCCAGGGTTATAACAATCTCCACCCCTTGAAAGAATTCTTGTCCTCAAGAATTTAGAGAAGTCCCACAGCTCAAGAAAATTGCTTCAAAAGATTTGGGAGGTATTCACAAGTAGTGTGGTCCCGATGAAGATGATTGGACCAATACCTGAGTTAGAGGTAACTTCCCTTGGTACACCACTCTTTTCTCCACATTAGCGCGGGGTTCAATTACCTCTTCTGCATTCTGTGGTAAGTTTGCCCAAGTAGGATCAGTAGGGTTGGTAGCTCTCTTCAACAACAAAACATGGAACATCGGATGGCCGATCACCCCTTCTGGTAACTGCAACCGATATGCTACTGGCCCCACCTTGGCCACGATAGGGAGGGTCCAAAATACTTTGGACTCAACTTAGAAGCTAGTAAGGAGTATAAGGCTGTTGCAGGAACCTCCTAACCTTGAGGAAAACCATATCACTTGTCTCAAAGGTCCTGTCACTCCATCTCCTGTCCGCCATCTGCTTCATCTGGTTACGAGCAGTAGCCAATTCCCTTTTTAACACTATTAACAATTGCTGCATCTGTTGGAAATAATGCTCCACTTCAACCATAGTAGGGGAAGACTCTGAAATGGAGGGCAGCAAAGTGGGCTTATACCCAAACATGGCTTCAAAAGGACTCCTTCGAATAGCATTGTGGTAGCTGGTATTGTACCACCACTGTGCTAACGGCAACCACCTATTCCAGCTCTTAGGGTTAGTGAAGCACATACACCTTAAGTATGCCTCTAGACACTGGTTGACCTTTTCCGTTTGAGGGTGATAGGCAGTGGACAGGGATAGGCCTACTCCCAACTTTCTGAACAACTCCTGCCAAAACAAACTTGTGAATACCTTGTCTCTATTCAAGACAATAGTTTTAGGAACACCATGTATACTGGCCACCTTATCCAAAAATGTTCGTGCCACCTCCTATGCAGTAAATGGATGAGAGAGACTAATGAAGTGCTCAAATTTTGTCAAACGATCTACCACCACCATAATTACATCTTTGTCTTCCGACCGTGGTAGGCCCTCCACAAAGTCCATGGAAAGCCCCTCCCATGCTTGCTGAGGCACTGCCAGAGGCTGCAACAATCCAAGGTAAGCCACATGTTCATGCTTACATTGCTGGCACTGCACACGACATCACAAATTTCACATCATCTGCCTTTTGTTTAGGCCAAAAGAATAATTGCTTGACCTTTTGATAAGTAGCTCGTATTCTTGAGTGACCACCCAAGGGAGAACTATTAGTGTTGGTGTCCTAATGCTAGATTTAGATGGCATCTGGCATTTATAATTATGAGACTAATGATGTAATTCTTGCAATATGTAATAAAAAATGTTTTCATATTTTAAGATCATATCTTCATTCATAACTCTCCAATCATTATATATGAATGAATCCCTAAATTTCCTATTGAAGGTCTTATTCTCAAGTATTAAGAATATGTGACAATTAACCTTTGTATTAAGGATATCTTAATGATAATTCCCAATCCTTAGACTTTCCAGAATGGGACTATGATTTATCGATTACGGACTAGCACATGGAATACTATATTTGATTAATATGAGATACTAATGATAAAGAATGGTGAGTCGCATGTCATAATCCATGAGATGGATATAGTATATATGTGGGCAGGGGTTAATGGAACACTTACTAAATGTGACGCACGGGATAGATCACATGGTTGAGAGAATCTATGGTCTATCATAGGCTTCGATTGTGTTAATGATTCTTAGACCGAAGGCAACACAGTTGTCTTGTATGTCAGTGCCAGAGATTTGTTGTTACTAAGAACCATCCGATTACCAAATGGGAGATGCACTGTGTGGTCCTTATGTAGTGACATATGGAGGCAGGTGATTGCTATCGGGATCCGTCGACCTCCGACGTGAGGTAAACATCCTATGTGATTAGTGGTGGTCTCGATTGTAAAAACCCCTGGCCAGGATACACTTGATTGGAAAGTGTTCCAATGTCGGAAAGAGTTCTGATGTGTATCTCAATTTCGCCACACTGATTTTGACATAGCTATCGAATTAGTGAGTTTGATCAATCCATGACTCACTCGATCGGGATAATAACTGATGGAGGGATTATAGTGCATGAGAATCGAAAGTCCAAATAAGTTCTATTCTGAAGTAAGACTTTATTACTGGTAGGATCGCCCTGACATAATGCTAGTTGTCACTCAGGAACTTTCGGGGTACATCGAGAAAATGGAGAGATCCTCAATGTAGACCAAAACGTTTGGTCAACGTCAAAGAGTTTGACGTGTCCTGATTGCTACTTAGTAACCTAGAAGGTCACACGCATATTCGGGTGTGATGATTGACTAAGCGATTAAGGCTGAAACCGTCATTAAGAATTAATGATGTTGTTGTTAAGAGTTAACGGACCGGGTTTGAATGATTAATTAATAAGGAGCAATCGTCAAGAGTTAACATGCATATCGTTAAGAATTAACAATGTCATTATGGGATAATGAAAGTGCTATTAAGAGTTAATAGCAGGCCTAGATACAATTTCTGAAAGTTTTAAATAGAGGGCCAAAGCGATCGACAACCTTGGGAAGTTGTTGACCAATTTCAAGAGAAACAGTTGACAGCTCCTTGCGAGCGGTCTACTGTTCCTATTGCAGAGGTCGCGAATGCACTATCGATTTGTCATCTTTTGCAACAAAAATTGGGACACGTGGCGTGGGAGGATGGGCGGACGAGAGGCTCGAAGGCATGTGTCCTTGTCGCTCCTTAGTCTCCTCTCTCTCTCTCCTATGGCCGATTTGTTGGATTACCCTCTTTTGGGTGTGCCCTAGGTTTTCCATTTTGGGAGAATATATAGTCATGTGTTTGTGCCCTCACGAGAAATGACCAAAGTGAGTGTTGGCTCGTTTTTCTTCTCCATTCTTGCTATTCTTCTCCCTATCCAAAAACCCTAACTCCCATTGCTCCTTCTTGCTCCCCTCATAGCTATTGTAGCTTATTGTTCTTGATAGTGAGACTATCAAGCTTGAGAAGCATCTTCTCTTTTGAACCCACTTCATTCCCAACCTTAATCTCCCTTACTCTCTCTGTTTAGCACAAAAAGAGAGTAGGGGGGATTCCACTAAAATCCTTCCTTTTTCAGCAACTCAATGAGAGGTCTGCTAATCATGCCATAGTGCTAAACAAATTTCCGGTAATAACCGGTCAATCCCAAGAAACTGCTCGACTCCTTCACATTTTTAGGTCTAGGCCATTCCAACATCACTTCCACCTTCTTTGGTTCAGCTCGTACCCCATTTCCACAAATAATGTCCCAAATACTCCACCTCCTTCGCAGCAAAGGTACATTTTGAGAGGTTAACATACAATTGGTGAGACTTAAGGATCTCAAATGTTGTGCGGAGATGTGAGAGGTGGTGTTCAAAAGTCGAACTGTAAACGAAGATGTCATCAAAGAAAACGATGATGAACTTCTTCAAGTAGGGTAGGAAAATTTGGTTCATCAAAGCTTGAAAGGCGGCAGGTGCATTAGTCAAACCAAAGGGCATAACAGTGAATTCGTATAGCCCTTGGTTCTAAAAGTTGTTTTATGAATGTCAGATAGGATCATCCGAATTTGATGGTAAGCAGACCTAAGGTCCAGTTTAGAGAAGATTTTTGCACCATATAACTCATCCAATAAATCATCAATCAAGGGTATAGGAAACTTATTTTTGATAGTGTTGGAGTTAAGCTATCGGTAGTCTATGCAAAACCTCCAAGTTCCATCTTTTTTCTTAACAAGGAGGACTGGGGATGCATAGGGGCTTTGGTTGGGCTGAATGATGGTTGAGTCTAGCATTGTTTTAACTTGCTTCTCAATCTTTGTTTTTTGAGCAAGAGGGTATCTATAGGCTTTAACATTGACAGGTTCTGAGTTCGGTTTAAGGTGAATTGAGTGGTCCAAGGGTCTTTGGGGTAGTAAAGAATTGGGTTCCGCAAATAGATCCTTAAATTCTACCAAAAGTGAATGCAAGTCATTTGAAAAACATACCTTATTTGTGAGTTGGAAGCAATGCTGGTAGCGGTAGGATGGAAGTTCTGCCCTAGATTGGCTGCCACCTGCCATTTCCACAGCCTGTATAGAATAGAGTGGGGCTATCTGCCCTCCCTTCTTCAACATCATCTTCTGCAGTCTTTTCCCTCCAATTAGCTTACACTCTCCTTGCTCTAAGCTACCCAACAAAGTCAGCTTCTTCCCTTCGATTACCACTGTGACTTCTAACTTATTAAAGTCAAAAGTCAGAGGACTCACAATCCTCGTCCAGTCTACGCCAAGCACTATATCACATCCACCCAGTTCAAAAATTCGCAAATCAACTACAAATTCCTAACCATGCATGATCCATGTAAATCCTATACATTTGTAGTGGTTATACATTCTACTCTCGTTGGCTACAGTTACCGACAAGGGGGTTGTGGCTGTCATGGGACACTCGAGGCTTGTAGTTGTGGCTTCACTAAGAAAGTTGTGCGTGTTTCCATTGTCAATAAGCACCATTAACCTTTGTTTCCCCACCTGGCCTCTCACTTTTATAATCTGTCCCATGGGGCTTCCTTTCAGTGCATGGAAGGAAATCTCCCCTCCTTCCTCTCCTTGCACTTCTTCTTCTTCTTGCAACAACCCTTCTTTGTCGACCACTTCTTCTGCTTCTTCTTCCGTCTTTTCCCCATCAACTCCCTCCATATTCATCAGCTGCCTTTTGCATTGATGACCAGGGTCATATTTGTTGCTCTATCAAATTCCCCTTACTTCCATTGTTACTCTGCCTTGGGAGCTGTGATTGACTATGCCACGTGAGTAAAGGCCTTGTGTTTCCCCCTTTATATTGTCCTGCCAATATACTTGGTTTATAGGGAACCTTGTGTTTCTTGAAGATGGCCTCTAAGGCCAATTCTTAAAGCCTAGCCTTTTTTGCAGCTTGTTTCACAGATGTAGGGGTCATCATCTTCACCATTGGCCGCAATTCTTCCCTCAATCCGCTAATAAAGACTAATACCAAATATTGTTTGGTGAGTCCTGGTTACACCGTACTCACCATAGATCTCAACTCCTCAAATCGAGCTTGGTACTCAACCACAGTCCCTTCTTGTTTTAACTTGCTGAATTCTTCGATTACATCGGCCATGTTTTCCTCCCCGAAGCGATCACATAACCCATTAGCAAATTCTGCCCAGCTTCCATGCATTTCTTCATCTTGGACCATCCTTGATACCAAGAATCCACCTGTTCATTCAAATAGGTCGACGCCAAATTTATCTTTTAATATTTAGGGATCCAGTAGAATTGAAAAATTCTTCCGCACCTTTGTACCCACCATCGTGGTTTCTTTCCTTCAAACACTGAAATCTCCAATCTTAGCATCGGAACATGGATCTAAGTCCATTGTTGTTGATTCCTCCCCGGAACTTCTTGAATTGTAGCCTGATCTACTTCATCAAGAATCCCTTGTGTGCCCGAATGGTTGCCCTGATGTGGCAAAATCGAGTCAGAGGTCTGTCTTGGGGGATATTTCGACGACAAACAGAATTGAGGTAGGGAAGACAGCCTGCTTAGCACACTGTCGATTCTTCATCCCTGCAATTCCACTATTTCTTGACACCAATTCATCGCTTCTTATTGCTTCTCCATGGCCGCTTGCATGGTTTCTCTCCACTCAACCAAGTCCTCTCGTGTTTGGCGTAAGGTTTCTTGGGTGTGGGTCGCCCCAAACTCCATGGATTCTAGCCTGATCTCTAGCTGCTTCAAGTGTGTTCCCTCGGCCATTGCACCTTAATCCCCAAACACACTGAATTCCTCCATTGGGTGTTTTGTCCTTCCCACGCTGAAGCACCTTGCTTCATTTGACACTTTTCCATCGTGGCGTGGCTTTCGTAAGTCTTCCCACAACCAGATCGTTCGTTCGGCTCTGATACCACAATTGTCAAGCCCTTGAATTAGGGCAGGCAATTCGGTAATTCTGATTGTAGAACAAGAGAGAGAGAGAGCAGAGAGATCAAGAGCGAGGAAATTTATTCATTCAATCAATGGGTAAAATCCTCCTGAGTGTTGTAGGTCTCTTATTAAGAGGACCTCTAGCCATACAACGATTTCCTCTAACTGCTTAACAACCTACTTTAGCTGTTACAAGTGTGCTTCCTGCCTTTTAACCTCCTAACCTCCCTAATAGTCTATAAGAGGTAAGTAATTACAAGATTATCCCTAGGGTAGTAACAAATATTAGGAATAATTTATGGATCCTAGACTCAGAAGCTATCGACCATATGACCTTTGATTTAAATGTGTTTGACTCTTATACACCAATGAGTAGACCCAAGAAGATAACAGTAGCCAATGGAGACGCAATTCCTATAGCTGGTCATGGTAATGTGAACCTAAATTCCACATTACCTATTCAACATGTTCTTCATGTACCTAATCTCTCTAACAACTTGATATATGTCCACCAGTTGACCAAAGATCTAAATTGTTGTGTTGCGTTTTCTCCTAACAAATGTGAGTTTCAGGCACTAGACACGAGGAAGAAGATTGGTGTTACTGAGGAATGGAATGAGTTGTACTACTTGAAGATAATTAATTCTGCTATTAAGGGGGAGCAACCTATCAGTGCCTACTCATTTCAGCCTGCATCTATCACTAATTTTTGGCTTCTCCTTCACTTAGTTTAATGCAGTCTATGTTTCCTACTTTGTTTAGAAATCTAGATGTGTCTAATCTTCATTGTGATGTGTGTGAATTTTCTAAACACCATAGAGTTTCTTATCTTGTGAGTAATAAATTATCCTCCATTCCATTCACTTTGATTCATTCGGATGTGTGGGGACCATCTAGAATTCCTAATTTTTTTTTATGATCTAGGTGTCCAGGCTTCGCTTGCCTAGTCCTGGAGGAGACTGGCCTTCCCCCCTGGTTCAGCCTCCAGGTAAATCAAATGCAATCGCAAGCTTATACACTCCCAAGCGGACACGCGGTCAGTCTCCACCAAATGGGGCATTTCTATCTCCACTAGGAGTCAAACCCCCACCACTCCTAAGGAAACTTGGGAGCTTTACCACTTGCTCCATGCCCTAGGGGTAGATGGTTTATTACTTTTATTAATGATTGTACAAGGATGACTTGGGTGTATCTCTTAAAGGATAAGACAACTATTAGCTCTATCTTGTCTATATTCTATAAGATGATGTCTAATCAATTTGGATTCCAAATTAAAAAATCTTGGACTGATAATGCAAAAGATTACTTTAATCATCACTTGCATCATTTTTTCCAGCAATAAGGAATTATTCATAAGCCATCATGTGTAGATACTCCACAATAGAATGGAGTGGCAGAAAGAAAAATGAGACATTTACTTAATGTCACTAGGGCCCTTCTGCTTCATCATTTTGTTCCTAAGAGTTTTTGGGGAGAAGCAATTTTGATTGTTGCGTACTTGATTAATCATGTTCCTTCTACACTCTTAAATCATCAAAGTCAAGTTCAATGTTTGTCTTCCTATTTTCCAGAGGTAGGTCTTCATACTCCTCTTCCTTTAAGAGTTTTTGGATGTGTTGTTTTTGTTCATGTGTCTAAACACCATAGGGATAAGTTGGATCCTCTAGCTCTCAAATGTGTGTTTCTTGGTTATTTGCCCACTCAAAGAGAGTACAAATGTTATCACCCTGCTACTAGGAAATTCTATGTCCAAAGATGTCACCTTTGTTGAAACTCAATTGTTTTTTCGATCTCCTAGTACTGACGATCAAGGGGAAAATATTTCTTGTGCTGATACAAATATTGATCTTCCTTTTTTGGATATGTCTCATGATTCTCAGAACCATGACTCATCTATTTTTCCCTTAGATGAGCAGAATCAGCAAGTACCTCACTCAAGAAGAGCAACCTTCAACAATGTTGTCATCCCCTCCGGTTAGATTCAAAGGGTCTCCTTATGTCTTCAAGAGACGGCCACTGCAACCTATTCCAGATCCTCCTCTAGCACCAATATCAGCTCCAAATCTAGGTACTAAAGTCACTTGTCCCTCTCCTACTTCATTGCCTACTTCTATTGCTAGTGACTTAGACCTACCTATTGCCCTTAGAAAAGGCATTAGAAGCTGCACCCAACATCCATTGGCCAATTATCTTTCTTACCATCATTTGTCTTCCAAACATAGAGGGTTCTTAACTTTCTTGGATGCCATTTCTATTCCTAAGACAGTTAGTGAGGCTTCCAAATATCAGAATTGGGTTTAAGCAATGCAGGAGGTGATGAAAGCCTTGGAAAAGAATCAGACATGGGACATTGTTCCTAGACCAAAGGGGGTTAAGGCTGTGGGCTGCAGATGGGTTTTTAACCTAATGTATAATGTAGATGGAACCCTAGAGAGGTATAAGGTCAAGCTAGTTGCTAAAAGATATACTCAAACTTATGGTATTGACTACCTAGAAACTTTTGTACCTGTGACAAAACTAACAACTGTGTGAATCTTATTAGCTCTAGCAGCACATTATGGCTGGAAATTGCAGCAATTTGATGTGAAGAATGCTTTCTTGCATGGGGATTGAGAGGAAGAAGTGTTTATGGAACCACCACTTGGATTTGACAAAGGTTTTTTAGGTAGGGTATGCAAACTAAACAAAGCTCTTTATGGACTTAAACAGTCACTGCGGGCATGGTTTGATAGATTCTCTAAAGCTATGAGGCATATGGGCTATCTTCAAAGTAGAAGTGATCATACTCTTTTCTTTAAGCACTCAAGTGGAGGAAGAGTGACAGCACTTTTGGTGTATGTTGATGACATTATAGTCACCGGGAATGACTTTTAAGAACAAACACAGCTTAAAGAAAACCTATCCCAGGCATTGAGATCAAGGACCTTGGGGTCCTGAAGTATTTTCTGGGAATTGAGGTGGCATATTCGAAAGTTGGGATTTTCTTGTCATAACGAAAGTATATTTTAGATCTGTTACAAGAAACAAGTTTGTTGGGTGGCAAAGGAGCAGGTACTCCGGTAGACTTCAATGTTAAATTGGCTGAGAATTGCAGTGGACAAAGGGACATACCAAAGATTGGTTGGAAGATTGATTTATTTGTCTCATACCAGACCGGATATTGTTTTTGCAATAAATTTGGTCAGTCAATTCATGCATAGTCCCACGAAAGAACATATGCAAGCTGTGACAAGAATTTTGTACTATTTAAAGACTACTCCTGGTAAAGGGATCTTGTTTAAATCGAAGACTGAATTGGATGTTATCGGATATACTGATGCAAATTATGAAGGGTCCTTGATTGATAGACGTTCCACAACTGGTTATTGTGTGTTTCTTAGGAGAAATCTAGTGTCATGGAGCAAGAAGCAGGGAGTAGTAGCTAAATCTAGTGCTGAGGTTGAGTTTCGAGCACTAGCACTAGGTCTATGTGAATTGTTATGGCTAAAGATCATTTTGGAAGACCTAAGAATTTCTAGCCATGGGCTGCTCAATGTCATGTATTAACTTGTAAGGAGAGTTTACTGTAATTAGAGATAGTAAAGGGGTAAAAACAGTATAAATTGAAAGCTAGTTGTAAGGGTTGTACTTAGTTTATGCATTGGCAGCTGGTACATTCCCATGCACATGTAGGCGGTTACAGCACATGGGAGGTTAAGAATCCAGCTATATATAGTGTTGAATTCTCTTCCACGGATATATGAAAATTTTGAGAATATTTTGATCTCTCTCTCTCTTATTTGTGTATTCTCTCTCTCGATTTCTTTCATCATCTCAATCATACTATTTGATCAAGAACCATTGTCAGCATTTGAAGAGCTGACACTCAAATTATGTTGTGATAATAAGTCAACCATAAGTATAGCACATAACCTTATGTAGCATGATCGAACCAAACATGTGGAGATAAACAGACATTTTATTATAGAGAAGCTAGATGCTGGATTAATTTGCATTCCCCATGTGCCCTCAGAACAATAGCTGGTTGATCTTTTGACAAAGGGGCTACCTACTAAGCGGTTTGAAGACTTGGCATGTAAGCTGGGAATTGTTGATATCCATTCACTAGCTTGAGGGGAAGTGATGAATTCTATGGATTTTCATGTAGTCAAAATATCCTATGTTGGCTACGTGGTTTGTTGTTAATTATCTTGATCATCTTAGTCGATTGGCGGCAGTTCTCCTTTTGGAGATTTCCTATTCCCGTTTAGGAAGTTTCCTAATTGTATATAGTCAATTTTTTCCTATTCTAGTTTAGGAGATTTCCTAATTGTACATGATTAGTTCTTTCCTTTATTTTTTGTACTATTTCCCATGTTGTAAAATCCTCATCTCTATAAGAGGACATGTAATGCTCTTTAGACGTATCAAGGAATTAAAGCAAGAGGGTTCGTTTTCAACAATTGGATATAAACTTGAGTTCAATATAAACTACAGACAAAAGAGGTTAAGCTGTAGCCAGATGGAGATGGCCTTTAGCAATAAAGAGATTAGGATTTAGAGCAAAAAGTCTGCACTTAGCAAAGATTGGAGATTTTGAGAAAAAGGAAGGAGTCCTGTTGTTGAATTTTCACATTTTTCTTTTTCTTTTTCACGACTATTTTCCCTCTATTAAAGAAAAGGGAACTTTTAATTGTGGGCTATCCAATAATTTGGATAAAAATTAACATCAGCCTGTTCATTTGGTTTTACTGCTTCACAAAAAACCAGCAGGTTTTGAATGGTTTTGCTTGGCTGATAGACATCTCTAGGTTTTTATAAAGCAGACCTGTTTGGTGACTGACTTGCAGTCCAACCAGTGAGACAGAGATCTAGAATGCATGTAGCCAACCCCACCTAGAAGGATTAAGGCTTTTAATTGTTGTTGCTGTAAATCTAAGTCACTCAACTCATGTTATGTTAAACCAGTATCCCATGGGTGCCCCAATTATAAGACGCACACAGAGCTGCATTCCTACTCTTCAGAGATCCTTTTGTGAAGAAATCCAGATTGATAAAATGCTAGATTCACAAGTAAAACATCACTCCCCAAGAAGAAGGGGAAATGACTCATGCCAGCATTTACCATAACAAAGGCTGAAGTTGAGTGACTGCACATTGCTCAACGATTATGAAACAGTGACCAAGAAACAACTAGACATCTTTTCTGCTCACACTCAAAGGGAAAAATTACTGAAAGCCAAAGGAACAAAGCCAGAAGAAAAAAAAAGGTCTCCTTTTGATACCTCCTTACAATCGATTAGCTCAAAATTTCCCACATTTGTGACAGCTTCTTCCTCATTTCTTTCCCTAGACAGGGGTTTCTGTTTAAGAAGGATAGATGTCCCCATCAGACAGCCCTGGAATAAAAATTCAGATTTTTTAAGCTGAAGAATTAGAGTTAAACCAAGAGGATAGAGATTTTATTCTCATCCCAAGCTTTGTTTGGCTACCAGATTATACGGTCCAATATAATATGCCAATGTTCTGGAGCACTCCCTCACTTCTTTGGAAAAGATTTCGATTTCAAATCCATTCTCAAATTCCATATCCCAACAGCTGTAAGTTAAATTCCATGATGGAAACCAGAAACCGTGCATTTCAAGAGCCTGCTAGACAATAGTCAGCTTGAATGTGATACTACAACATAGTCGGGCAGAGATATACCCAACGCACAATATAATGGTCCAGACAGTAAAAGAAGCCAATAGAGGACATGGATATAGTATTTGTACCATAATGCAAACAATTATTGTGATAAAATACATGATGCAATTCTGGCCCAGTAGATCATACAGCATAATATCTAGATCTGATCATAATTTAGAATTAAAATGAAGAACTAAGTCACCCATAGTTAAGCATTTGTATCTGAGATTGAGTAGATTGCACCTTCACAATTTTCTGTTAACATTAAAAACAGAAAATAACCAGAGAAAAAAATAATGTGCCAAGAAGCTGATCAAATAAATCACAAGTAAATTTCCTGGAAAGAGATGTTCACAAAAATGCATGGGAAAAAAGAAAGAAAGAAAAAGACATTACCTCCAAAGGATCTGAGGCTACAGGAATTTCATCAGGAACCTTCTCATCATCATTGGAACCAACACCGCTAGGGTAATTCTGAGTCGTCTGGCTATGCCTCTCAATAGCACCGAAACTATCAAGATGATTTTCCCGGAAAAGATGTGAAGTAGTTTCCCGAGCAAGTCTGGTAACAAGAGAGAACTTCTCCAATACTTGAATTGAAATATCTCGAGCAGGATCCTGAACCTTTTGCCTATATCTTCCTTTATGCTGAATTTGACTGGAACTTCCATTGGAAGGACCTCCTTCATTCCTTTCTTGGTTTTCATTTGTGGGGGACCCACCAGCTATAGCAGTTGAGGACAGCCTATTTGTAACACCAACAGCCCCAGGCAACTCCAAAGAAGACAGAGTTCTCTGTCCAAAAAAATAAAGAACTAAATAAAAAGTACTTCACATAGTGATTGGCATGCATAAAATATTGAATAAACCTATTTCTGATTTGAAATATGTGACTTTCCCCATTGAGCCAAAAAATAAAGAAAGAAAGAAAAAGTGGAATACATGCTAAGTGGAAAAGAAAAATACAGTCAAACAAAGAACAGTAGACAATGGTTTATATGCCAAGGCTTTGTTTGAAAACCTTCTTGTTTCAAGAAAGTCCATTTCATTTCCATCACTTTTGAAACAGAAAGCTGAAATGGTGTTTGAATGCGATGTTTCCATTCCCAAAAATGACAATGAAATGGAAAATACAGAAGTCACCAAAAACCATTTCTGTGTCCAATCTTTCCATTTTATTGTCACTTCAGTTCACTCCCAACCACCATCTCACAGCAATTCCATCTCTCTCGCTCACCATTTTGCTCCCAGAAGCAGCTTCCATCGTTAGCTGACTGTGATTCTCCATCATCGGAAGCTTCCATTGACTTCTTAAAGCTACTACAACTCAAGAACAAAGTACTTGCAACCCTACACTTATTCAAGCATTCAAAGAGTGTGCCTTCATCAAGAGAGGTTTCTTTTGTACATCTAATCTTTGGAAAGATCTTTTCCTTGTAACCAATTCTCAATGATTGGGGATTCTTGTAAGCAAGCTAGCACCATATCAACTAGTGGGATTTTTTTGAGAGTTTTTGGGATAAAACTCTTAGGTTTTTTTTTTAAAAAAAAAGAATAGAAACTCTTGTTAGTGAGCTACCTGAATCAACTAATGGTTGTATCTTGTGATTTCAAGATAGTGGATTGAAATTTCTAGTTGGAGCCAGAGGAGCAGACATAAATTGGGATAAGTCAAACCACCATAAATTAAAGTGTTTGTTCTCTCTATCCCTGTACTTACTTATTTTTTGTTCTTCATTATAGTTTATATGTATTTCATATTTGTCAAAATCTTCACAACCCCCCCCCCCCCCTCTCCCTTGTGTTAAACTCCATTAATTGTGCTAACAAAGATACTTCTAAATGTGAGAGGAATCTCTAATTTCTTTGCATTCATCTTTCTCAAACACTTTATGAAGACTTGTACTTAGACATATTTTTATGAAGGATAACATCAAAGAGCCAAACAGAAATGAACTTCTATAACATTTTTTATACGCTAATTCAATGGTTTTCAGGAGGAGGGGGAGGTGCCTTTTATTTGAATGTATGTTCTAAGATGTAAACTGTGTGCTACCATTTTGTGCCAAGACTATGACAACATTCATTCTCCACTAGGTGTAAACAGAACAACTACAGTTTTACAGGCTCATGCAGCATGGCAACAGCAGAAACATGGTGATGAAAAAATTGATCGTGGCAGTAACGAATGAAGGACCTGTCAGCATGAATTTGGATTCTGAATCATGGTGATGATTTGGTTTTTGTTTTTAGTTTAGTTTTTTTTTTTTTTTTTGTGTGTGGGGGTGGGTGGGGAACCAATGCATTTTCCACTTTTTGTCATTATATTCTGCTGGCATCATGGAGAAAACTACTGACAAGCAGCAATATGGGATTTGCCATGTAAAGCTTCACTGTCATTATATGTTGCAGAAAATCTACTTCCCATAATGGAGAGTCTGGTGCTGAAATAATAGCTTAGATAACTATGCTAGCAGTAGAGTTAATATAGTTCTAGATTAGAAGACTGGATAAGGGGATGTGGAGAGAACTTGCAACAGAAATTATTGCACAGCCAAAAAGTGGTGGATTAACTTTAATATTATTTTTTTACTGAAACAACCAATTCTTGGATTGGATAAGCTAGAGAAGGGGGTGCATGGAGCCATGGAGGAGGACATCAAACAGAGATGTTCAGAAGTGAAGAAGCTCAACCTCAATGAACAGTGCATGCACCCTGCACACCCTGAGAAGAGAGAGAAGAGGGGAGGGGAGATAATCCTTTTGGCAGCTGGGAAAATACAACCAAGATTTTGCATGTTTAGAAAAGTAAAATAAGAAAAGAAAAAAAGATATTGGGATGCAGGCACAATAACTGAACTGTAAATAGATCTATTTCATCAGAAAAACTTTTGATGTAAGAGCAGAAACAACTGAATGTGACACAAACCTGCAGAGGATCTTGAAAATCATTCACAAGAAATACATTTGCATCATCCGCTGACCTGAAAGCATAACAATTTCTTGTGACAATGTACCCACAGACCACTATATAAAAGCTGAAAGGTAACATGGACCGAGAATAGATCAAAAGGTCATTGCATACAAACTAAGGACCCTAAATTGTCCTTATGTGTATAGTGATATATTCCTAATTTGGAAGTACAGATGGTACAAAAAATATGTTTTGAATCATATCCACATTCTAGACAAATATAATTCCATATTTATAGTAAACAACACACGTGAGTGTCATGACCCTAGGAGCAATAGAGGGGCATTATTGTAATAGGGTATAATATTTTGTTAGGGATATTTTACAATTTGTTAGGAGCACATGGGTGCTGTTAGAAATCAGTTAAGCAGCTAGTTATGCCTATAAAAAGGCCAATTGTAAGAAGATGGATATCATGTGTAATGAAATGAAAATTCTATCTTCCTAATTCTCTCTATCCCTCTCTTGTTTTTTCTCTAACTCTCCCTCCCTTTTCTGCTGATTTCTCCCCCTCCTTCAATTCTAACATTCTGATTTCTTCCCTTAATTCCAATCACAACCCTAGGTAACCCTAGGAATGTGACAATGAGGTCTCATCAAATTCTGAAAAAAAAAATTTCTTTTTCTTCCCTGATCCTTATTTGCATTTTTCCTCAACAGAAACAACATATGGCTGCCTATAAGAAACCAAAATTGAATCTCCATTATATTTTCTCTGATCACAACCTCCTTCTCAACCATTGACAACTTTACAGTTTATGGATAATACCTTGAGAAATCAATTCATATACATGACAGTTTTTTTTTTTTTTTTTTTTTTTTTTGGGGGGGGGGGGGGGGGAGCAAGTTATATGGCATGTGATACTTTTGCTACTCATTGCTTAACACAATATTCTGGTCACCCACGTAAACCTTGTTTCATAGAAAAATGAATCCATAAACATTATACAGCAAATTCAGTTATACAAATGCAGTACCTCACTCCAAACTTATTAATCTATAACATGTTCTTTCATAACATTTCCCAACTGATCAGACCAAGGCATAGGCATGCATTCATATAGGCAACTATGCAAATAATTAACACTATAGGTGCCTTTCTAGTCTCACTGTCAACAGGCATCAAGAGATAACCCTGAAACACAAAATGTATTGGTCAAAGTAAAATTTTTTGGAAACATCAGTAAAAGCTTCATTTCATTATTGCTATGTGAAGACATCAAAATAGCTTCAAAAAGATGAATACAAAAGCTTCATTATGCCATGGAAGGAATTGTTAGGTACATAATCCCTACCACGCCTTTCCTTAATTTGCTTGCAAATTGCAGATCCCTCGCATACAGTATTGTCACGGGGTGGACTTGACCATAGGGGAGAATTTCCAATTTCTTTATTTCTTTTATTACCGTAATTTTTCTGCTGTAATTTTTTACTTACTGCTGTAACTTCAATTCTCTGTTTTAGAGTTTGTTAGCCTAGGGGAATCCACGTGCATCTGGTTATAGGTGGCAGCAGGTGGTTACAACCGCAACACTGTAAGAATCTGCCCCTTGGCATATTGTATAAATCATCCCAAACGATTCCCTAATGAATTAATGAGAAATATCTGAAGAATTCATTCTCTCTCTCTCGTATTTTCTTCTCTCATTCTCTACCTGATTCTCTCTCCTTCCCTCTCTCTCTCTCTTTCTTTCTCTCTCGCTTTTTGTTCAACACTTTGTTCCTTTGGGAATGCCTTCCCCATTCACATTGGATAGGAAGGAAGACAATTGTCAAGCTTAGGTCGTGACAAATTGGTAACAAAGCTCAATCCTTGGTTGGAGTTGTCGGGTCGATGGCAAAGGGTACCCGCATGAAGAACCTGGAGTCCCAGCTGTAACAAGTCAGCTCGACTATGACTGATTTCCAAAACAGAGTAGACCAACTAGAGTTCGGGGCCACCTGAAATCATGAGGCGATCATAGCAATAAATCGCAAATTGGAGAGTTCCATGGAGAGACTAGAATGAAGGTTGGATGGTTCGATAGCAAGGGTGTGAGAAGAACTGGGAGCTCAAATGCAACAGTTCATGGTGATGTTCACTTGTCAGAACTCGGTAAGAGTATCTCCTGACTTCCCACCTACAGAGAGGACTAAACCCATTTTGTAGGGAAATAGGACGAATCGGGGTAATGGCACCTCTGAGATTGAGGTGGACCCAAAGGAAGAATTGGAAGGATTGATGGAAAGAGGAAGGGATGGTCCTATCAATCCCACGCCCCAAATGGAGATCCCAACATTTAAGGGAGTTAATCCTAGATGGTGGCTGAGGAAGTGTGAGAGGATGTTTGATTGGTTTAATATACCCGAGAGGCAGAGAGTATCCCTAACTACAGCATACATCAATGAAGTGGTTGATGCCTGGTATCAGGGATGTATAAGGGTGAGGAGGAACTACACTTGGGAAGAATTTTCAGAGAAATTATGTTAAAGATTTGGAGAAAGGAGTATGGTGGACGTCATAGAGGAATTTAATAAACTTAGACAGGCGAGGGATGTAAGGTTTTATCAAAAACGATTTGAGGAGCTAAGATCCCTCATGATTCACCACAACCCCCACCTCTCAGAGGCCTATTTTGTGTCAAATTACATGAGTGGTCTCAATGAGAAGATTAGGCCAATGGCAAAAATGATGAGGCCCCAAACTATAGAGCAAGCATCGGAGAGTGCTCGCTTACAAGAAATGGTGGTGGAGGCTTTAATGAAGATGCAGAGGCGGTAGCAGAAAGGGGGTGGTCTTAGGGTTATCCCATCTGGGAGGAAGGAATTTTAACAGAGAGGTGATGAAGGGTAATGTTGGAATGAAGAATGGGGCTAGATCAGGCTCCTCATCCTATGGAGGAAAATTGGGAGAACAGAGGAGACTTGCAAGTCTATGCTTTAGATGTGGGGATAAATATTATTTCAGACATCAATGCAAGAGACAAATCTTGCTGCTGGAAGGTGAAGATAAGGAAATATGGGAAGAAGAAGAGGATAGTGATCGTGAAGGGTGTGAAGATGGGGACAATGGGAAGATTTCTATACACGCTCTGAAAGGAGTACCTAATAACAAAATCATTAAGGTGGAAGGGAAGGTTAAGGATTGTAACCTCATGATCTTGATAGACAATGGGAGCACCCACAGTTTTCTCGATGAAGGCATAGCTAAGAGGCTGAAATGTAAGCTCTCAGGGACCCAACCATTCAGTGTGAGAGTGGCTAATGGGAGCTAGGTGGTAAGTCTGCTTGCAATGGATTTTGTTGGGAAATGTAGGGTGAGCAATTTGAGGCAGATTTAAGGCTCCTAGGCTTGGGAGATTACGACGTGGTTCTTAGAGTGAACTGGATGAAAGGGATTAGCCCCATCGGTTTTGATTTCAACTGTATGGAGGTTTCATTTGAAAAAAAAGGGAGGATGACCCTACCAGGGGTGAAAAGAAGCAAGAGCCTGCAAGATGATGACGAGAAAAAGGCTAAAAAAGGTGTTCAAGAACAGGTGGGAGCAGCTGACTCAACTATTCTCCATTGTGGCAATGGAAGAGGACCCTGACAGCAGGGAGAAATTTACTTCAATGTCAGCACTCCTATGAGCATGACTGACCCGGTACATGATTCAATTCTCCTTGATAAATTGTTGATTGAGTTTGAGGATCTATTCATGGACCCTAAGACCATTCCTCCCACCCGAGAATTTAACCATGCCATTACCCACAAGCCTAATTTAGAACCCATTAATATTCGATCCTACCGTTATCCACCAATTCAAAAGTCAGTGATAGAGAAAATGGTTAGGGAAATTGCAACAATCATGAACTTCACCAAGCCAAATTCTTTTCTAAGCTGGACCTACGCTCGGGCCACCACCAAATTCGGATAAAGCTCGAGGACATACATAAAACAACCTTTAACAAACCCTTTTTCTTAGAGACCGATGCCTATGCAACGGGAATTGGAGTGGTTTTGATGCAGGAGGCCATTAGCATTTCTCAGCCAAGCCCTGGGCTCTAGACATATGGGGCTTAGTATTTATGAAAAGGAGCTCCTAGTCGTGTTAATGGATGTAGAAAAATGGAGAGATTATTTGGAGGGGGGTAGGTTTATAATAAAGACAGACCATGAGAGTTTAAAATTTTTGTTACAACATAAATTCCACACACAACTTCAGAAGAAAGGGATGTCTAAGCTAATGGGGGAAATGTCACGAGAAGGACCCTTACCATAGCTCATTTAAATTTTTGTTACTTTTACTACTGTAATTCCTAGTGTAGAAGTCAGTTTATCTACTTTTATTGTTGTAATTTCTAATATAAAGGTAGTTACTGCCATGTGTAAGGAAGTTAGGAGAATATCAAGTTTGTTAGGGTGTAAGGCCCACCCTGGCAGGAGAATCTCTCCTCCCAAGCGCCTTGTGTATATTCTCCTATCCTTGGGATGGATTGGACTAACGAATATCAAAATTCCTACAACATCTCTCTTTCTTTTCTCTGTCTATCTGTTCTCCCTCATTCTTCTCTCTGCTTTTCCTCATTCTTCTCTCTTTCTCTCTATTTATGTTCTTTGTTTCGACGTTTGATCCTTCTAATTCTTATCGGATTAAGAAGGAAGGCATTGTCAGGCTCAAGCCATGACAATCTTGGTATCAGAATAACGATTCTCGGTCGGTGCTTTGTGGAGAGGTGCAATAGCGGAAGGAACCCGTATGAAGAATCTAGAGTCGAAGCTGCAGCAAATCAACTCGATGATAAACGACTTCCAGAATCGAGTAGACCAACTAGAGTTCAGGGCTACTCGAAACCATGAAGCGATTGTGGCCATTGATCGTAAATTGGAGAGTTCTATGGAGGGACTAGAGCAGAGATTGAAAGGGTCGATCGCACGAGTGTGAGAAGAGTTGGGAGCCCAAATGCAGCAGTTCATGGTGATGTGCACTCGCTAGAACTTAGCAAGGGTCTCTCCTAACTTCCCTCCTGGAGAAAGGAATGAGCCAATCCTGCAAGGGAATAGAATAAACAGGGGAAATGGGGCCTCTGAGATTGAGGTAGACCCGGAGGAGGAGTTGGAAAGGATGATGGGTGGGGACAGAGAAGAACTGCACCACCCTCGTCATCCAGGGATTCTTATGCCCCAGATGGAGATTCTGGTATTTGAGGAAGTCGATCCTCAATGGTGGTTGAGGAAATGCGAGAGGCTATTTGAGTGGTACAACATACCTAGGATGCAAAGTGTGAGCTTGGTCACTGCGTATTTCAATAAGGTAGTGGATGGCTGGTTTCAAGGGTGTTTAAGGGTGAGAAGAGAGTACACTTGGGAAGAGTTCTCTAAAAAACTCTGTGAGCACTTTGGCAAGAGGAGTATGGCGGACACCATTGAGGAATTTAATAAACTAAGGCAAATAGGGAGTGTAGGAGCCTATCTACGTAGGTTTGAGGAACTCAAGTCTTATACGATCGGCCATAATTCTCACCTCTCAAAAGCTTACTTTGTGTCAAGTTTCATGAGTGGCCTAAGTGAAGAGCTACGACCAATGGTCAAAATGATGAAGCCCCAAACAGTAGAACAGGCCATGCCCGTTTGCAAGAGATGCTAGTAGAGGCCTTAATAAAGAAGCGGAGGCAATAGCCAAGGGGGGTGATTGCAGGAACATGTAACATGGGAGGAAAGGGCTATAACCGAGATTCGACGAAGGGGGGCAATGGAGGAAAAATGTTATCAAGTCAAGCTCAGTTCCCTTTGGGGAGCAACTCAGGGAGCAAAGGAGGTTAGCTGGCCTTTGCTTTCAATGTGGGGATAAGTACCATCCCAGACATCAATGCAAGAGGTAAATCCTATTGTTGGAAGGTGATGAAGAGGATGAACAAGTGGAGGCAGAGGAAGAGGACTGTGGGGATATTGGGGCAGAGGACAATGGGGAGATCTTCATTCACGCCTTAAAGGGAGTAACCAACAACAAGATCATTAAGATGGAGGGACAAGTTAAGGGCAACAACCTCATGATTCTAATAGATAGTAGGAGTACCCACAGTTTTCTTGATGAAAGCAAGGCAAAAAGGCTGAAGTGTCAACTCACAAGCCCTTGAGTGTGACAGTAGACAATGGCCAAAGGGTTTTGAGCAAATCAGCCTGTAATGGCTTTTACTGGGAGATGCAAGGGGAAAAATTTGAAACAGATTTGAGGCTATTACAGTTGGGGGGTCGTGATGTGGTTTTAGGAGTAGATTGAATGAAGGGGGTAAGCCCCATTAGCTTTGATTTTAACCGGATGGAAGTGTCTTTTGAGAATGAGGGAAGGAAGATGGCATCATCAGGGGAAAAGAGGCTGGAACTTGCAAAGATGATATCAGGAAAGAGGTTATAGAGGGTGATTAAGGGAAAATGGAATCAGCTGGCACACCTTTTCTCAATTGTGGCAGCCGAGGAGGTACAAAGAGATCAAGTACTGCATTGGCAGATCTACCTAACAATTAGCACACCCCAGGGGACGCCAAATCAGGTACATCACTTAGATCTCCTTAATAAACTACTAGTAGAATATGAGGATCTTTTCATTGCACCCAGATCACTTCCCCCTACCAGAATGTCTAACCACTCTATTAACCTAAAACCAAACACTAAGCCTGTTAACATTACAACTTACCATTACCCTCCAATTCAAAAGAATGAGATTGAGAAAATGGTTAAGGAAATGCTTTAACAATCCATCATTAGACCTAACCAAAGCCCTTTTGCTTCCCCTGTCCTATTGGTCAAAAAGAATGATGGAACATGACGATTTTGTGTGGATTACCGCCAACTAAATGCCATGACCATCAAAGATAAATTTCCTATACCCTTGGTGGAAGATCTTTTGGATGAACTTCACCATGCCCAATTCTTTTCTAAGTTTGACCCATGTCGGGTTACCACCAAATTAGGATGAAACCCGACAATATCCACAAAAGAGCTTTTAGAACTCACCATGGGCATTTTGAATTCTTGGTGATGCCATTTGGGCTCATCAATGCCCTGGCCACTTTTCAATCCCTCATGAACAGAATTTTTGAACCCTATATTCGAAAGTTCATACTAGTATTCTTTGATGGCATACTCATTTACAGCCCCACTTTTGAACAAAATTTAACCCACCTTAGAACTACCCTTGACATCCTCAAATCTCAATAACTTTTTATTAAGAAATCTAAGTGTGCATTTGATCAAGGGCAAGTGGAATATTTGGGACACCTTATATCAAAAGGAGGGGTGAGTGCCGACCCCAAAAAAGTGGATGGCCTTAAGGGGATTTTTAGGACTAATAGGGTACTATCGCCGGTTTGTAAAGAACTATGAGATAATTAGCAAGCCCTTAACCGAATTGTTGAAGAAGGGAAGTTTCAACTGGGGGCTAGAAGCAGAAGAGGCATTCGAGAATTTGAAAGGGGCCATGAGTAGGGTGCTAGTGCTAGTGCTTCCTGATTTCAATAAGCCCTTTATTCTGGAAACAGATGCAGGTGGAACAGGGGTAGGGGCAGTTTTGGTGCAGGAAGGCTTCTAGCATTCTTAAGTTAGGTATTGGGTCCTAAACACTTAGGGCTCAGTATATATGAAAAAGAATTCCTAACAGTGTTGATGGTTGTTGACAGGTGGAGACACTACTTGGAGGGGGGTAAATTTATAATCAAAATGGATCATGAAAGTTTGAAGTTTCTATTACAACAGAAACTTCAAACGCTCTGCAAAGGAAGGGAATGGCCAAACTAATGGGATTGGATTACATAATACAATACAGAAAGGGGAAGGATAATGTAGCAGCAAATGCACTTTCAAGGTGCCATGAAGAAGGGAGTTCTGCAACTATGACAGTGGTGGTGCCCCAGTGGTACCGAGAGGTTATTAACAGTTATGAGGGGGATGAGAAGCATAGAACCTTATTGGAAGGATTGACTATTGGGGCCAACGAGGCAAATGGGTATACTTTGAGTGGAGGAATGTTGATGTACCAAGGGAGAATAGTGATTGGAGATAATGCAGACCTCAAAAAGAAGATATTGCATGCCTTGCATGAATCTCCCTTTGGGGGGGGGGGAATACTTAACCTAAGAGTTAAGCGGATTTTCCATTGGTCGAGGATGAAATCAGAGGTTAAGGGATTTGTGTAGGCATGTGACATCTGTGAGAGATGTAAATCAGAAACGGTGGCCTACCCTGGGCTACTTCAGCCCTTGCTTATCCCAAAACAAGCTTGGTCAAGTGTGTCTATGGACTTTGTGGAATGATTGCCCAAGTTAGAGGATAAGGACATCATTATGGTAGTAGTGGACAAACTTACCAAGTTTGCCCTTTTGATAGGGTTGACTCATCCCTACACAGCTCAGGAGGTAGATAGGGCTTTCTTGGATCGAGTGGTTAAGTTACTTGGGACTCCTAAGTCCATAGTTTCAAACAGAGATAGAAATTTCACCAGCTTGATGTGGCAAGAGTTGATGAGGTCTCTGGGAACAAAACTAAGCATGTCCATAGCTCATCACCCTCAAACGGATGGACAAACTGAGAGGGTGAACTAGAGCCTTGAGACTTACCTAAGGTGCATTTGCCTCTTACAACCCAAGGAGTGGCACAAATGGTAATCCCTAGCCCAATAGTGGTACAATACTACCCACCACTCCTCAATTAAAATGACCCCATTTGAGGCCTTGTTTGGGTACAAGCCACCTGTTCTACCTGCAGTGGGGGAAGGATCCAATGTGGCTTCAGTATACGATTATTTGTAGTAGAAGAGGAGAGTGACCCAACAGCTGAAGCAGAAATTAGCTTCGGCTCATAATCGAATGAAGCAGTTTGCTGACTGGAGAAAGAGTGAAAGGGAGTTTGAAGTAGGGGATGAGGTGTATCTGAGGCTAAGGTACCCTCACTTGAAGTCTATCACCCAGGGAAAGGCAACCAAGCTCAATCCAAAGTATTATGGGCCATTTCCCATAGAAGTTAAGGTAGGGAAGGTGGCATATCGCCTACAATTACCTGCAGCGTCACTAATTCACCATGTATTTCATGTATCGCTCCTAAAGAGGTCAATTGGGGCACAACCAATGAGTTCTGCATTGTCTGCCCTTCCTAAAAAGGCTAGCCAAACAGTGAAACCGGAAGCTATTTTGGAGAGAAGGGTTGTGTATAGGCATGAAGCTCCTCTCATTCAAGTATTGGTCAAGTGGCAGGGCAGATCATCGAATGACAACACCTGGGAGTGCCTCCCAAATCTTATCAAGCAATTCCCAAGAACTGCTAGTCTCCTTAGCATTTCTTAAGGACAAGAAAATGGTTAAGGATGGGGGAAACGTCATGAGAAGGACCCTTATTATAGCTCATTTAAATTTTTGTTACTTTTACTATTGTAATTCATAGTGTAGAAGTTAGTTTATTTACTTTTACTATTGTAATTCCTAATGTAGAGGCAGTTACTGCCATGTGCAAGGAAGTTACAAGAATATCAAGTTTGTTAGGGTGTAGGGCCCACCCTGGCAAGAGAATCTCTCCTCCCAAACGCCTTGTGTATATTCTCCCATCCTTGGGATGTATTGGACTAACGAGAATATCAAAATTTCTACAACATCTCTCTATCTTTTCTCTTTCTCTTTGTTCTCCCTCATTCTTCTCTATGTTCTTCCTCATTCTCCTCTCTTTCTCTCTATTTTTGCTCTCTGTTTCAGCGTTTGATCCTTCTAATTCTTATTGGATTAGAAAGGAAGGCATTGTCAGGTTCAGGCCGTGACACCTATTCCTAATCAAGCATGGAAAAGTTTATCCATGGATTTCATTGAGGGGCTGCCAAGGTCAGAAGGAAAAGATAGCATATTGGTTGTTGTTGATAGACCGACTAAATTTGCCCATTTTATAGGGCTTACTCACCCCTATACAGCCTAGGATGTGGTTAGAGTTTTCCTAGATCAAGTGGTGAAAATACATGGGGTCCCTAAGACTATAATTTCATACCATGACAAGATTTTTACTAGCCTTTTGTGGCAAGAGCTTATGAAGGCCTTGGGAACAAGGTTAAACATGTCAACAGCCTACCACCCCTAGACTAATGGCCAAACAGAGAAAGTTAATCAAAGCTTTGAAACTTACTTGAGGTGTGTGAGTTTTTTGCATCCTAAAGGTTGGCATAGGTGGCCATCATTGGCCCAATGGTGATACAATTCCAACCACCACACATCCCTTAAAATGTCCCCATTCAAGGCCTTATTTGGATACAAGCCACCTACTTTGCCAGCAATGGGGAAATATTCTACAGTAGCCACAGTTGAGGATTATCTGTAACAGAGGAAGAGAGTTTTACAGCAACTAAAAAGGGAGTTAGTTTCAGCTTAGAATAGGATGAAGCAGCTTACAGACTGCAGGAGAAGTGAGAGGGAATTTGCCATGGGGGAAGAGGTATATTTGAGGCTAAGGTATCCTCATTTGAAGTCTATTTCTCAAGGTCAGGTGACCAAACTCAGTCCTAAGCATTATGGACCTTTTCCCATAATAGCTAGGATTGGGCAAGTAGCCTACCGACTACAGCCCCCGGAGGAATCCCACATCCACCCAGTATTCCAAGTTTCACTTTTGAAGAAGTCTGTAGGAACACAATGGGTGAGTTCCACATTACCTATACTGCCTAAAGAGATCAGCAAGGTAGTAGAACCGAAAGCCATAATAGACAGAAGGGTCATGTAAGTTCTGGTCAAATGGCAAAACTGTCCAGCTGAAGACAGCACTTGGGAATATCTTCCAAACTTGCTCAAGCAATTTCCTAGGTCGGCCAGTCTCCTCAGCATTTCTTGAGGAAAAGAAATTCTAAGAGGGGAGGAAATCTCACGCAGTGGACTTGACCATAAGGGAGAATTTCCAATTTCTTTATTTCTTTTATTACCATAAATTTTCTGCTGTAATTTTTTACTTACTGCTGTAACTTCAATTCTCTGTTTTAGAGTTTGTTAGCCTAGGGGAACCCATGTGCATCTGGTTATAGGTGGCAGCAGGCAGTTACACCCACAACGCTGTAAGAATCTGCCCCTTGGCATATTGTATAAATCATCCCAAACGATTCCCTAATGAATTAATGAGAAATATCTGAAGAATTCATTCTCTCTCTCATATTTTCTTCTCTCATTCTCTCCCTGATTCTCTCTCCTTCCCTCTCTCTCTCTCTTTCTTTCTCTCTCGCTTTCTGTTCAACACTCTGTTCCTTTGGGAATGCCTTCCCCATTCGCATCGGATAGGAAGGAAGACAATTGTCAGGCTTGGGCCGTGACAAGTATTTACTGGACTTTCACTTCTTTATTTGTGAACAATTTCAACTACTTAATTTTAGCCAACTTTAAAGACAATTTTCCTCCAGAAATATTTTATAGAGATTCTAATTTTCTCATGTAGCACCTGAACAACATGTATGAGCAGTACATATCAGGAATACTGTACCTCACAAGAAAAACATGCTGCTTTATTGTGGCAAGGAATTCTTTGACTCCTCCATTGTAGAAGTAAAGGGGAGGAAATGCTAGCCCTGCAAACATTTTTAGCAGTAATACAAGCCATCAAAGCCAAAACAAACAGTTTAAGGGAAATCATACAGCATTGACTAATATAGGCCACACCGGAGATCCCTCAAAATATCAGAGAACCAACAATATCATAGTCACACAATAAACCAAGTGGAAATTGTTATCATAACACTCACAAGATTATGGAAGAAAAATATATTGCAAATAGCAATCAATTCTCCTGAAAATACTATACCTGAGAAAGGATGAAAGAAGCATTCTAGCACTCAATAAAAATAGGTAACCAGGGGCAATAAATACACAGATGAAAGAGCACATTTCACAAAGGAGAATTAATAGGAAACAAAGATAGTGAACTGTAATGACTCAATAAAGTCAACATATTGACTACACTATTTTATGAATCAATAAAGTTCGCATACTTTCTCCTAGAAGAATTAAAAGGAGTTGAACTTATCACTGACCTATTGATGTGAACTACTTAAAATTTCACTCTTTAAAGCATGCACTTGGATCTCTATCTGATTAAGAGAAACTCAGTTTATATTCCCCACCACAACTGCACAGATTACACCAAATGAAAAGTCCAAGTGGCAACCTCTCCAACACATAAACAGCTTTGTCATAGATGTAAAGAACACCCAGATTCACCAAATAAACATAGAACCAGGCTCCATAAATCCCTTGCAATCCAGTAATTCCCCTGCATAATACGTGAACAACTTGGAAGGATTTTCTTTATCTTCACAAGATTAGTAATGGCAAGGATTTTTTTCACATTGTTGTAAGACATAAAGGTAATTTTGGTTTTCTAAATGTTTTCAAAACAAATCCCATTTAATTTCACCTCTGATCACCTAGTTCTTTCTTTTCTATAAAGATATTATTCCAACCTAGATAAATTATAAGGCATCCAAAAGCTCCACCATCATGTAAAACTTCTGTTAGAAAAAACCAGCATTGAAACTAGTTAGAAAGACCAGAATTAAAACTAGAGTTGTTTGAAAGACCAGAATTGAAACTAGAGTTGTTCGAAAGACCAGAATTGAAACTAGAGTTGTTCGAAAGACCAGGATTGAAACTAGAGTTGCTAAGAGGCATCACCAGCACTTCTATAGTTGGAGCCTCCCACTATGCAAGGGATCAACCAACTCTATCTCTAGGTTACAACTCAGATCAGATTTGATCCCATTCCCTTATGATTTTTCACTAACCAATGAAGCCAAGCACTTTTCAACCTTAGATCTAGACACCCTATATATATTAGTGTTTTGAATGTTTTCATTATGAATGTTTTAGTATCTTAAAGTCAAAATCTTTTGGCCTTCTTACTTTATGAATGTCTTTTCGAGTTCCTTCCTAATTATAAATTTCTCTTGGAGCTCCTAGACTACTAGGTTTTCAAGAATGTCTTTTAGGGAGCCTAATATCTACCAATAATCTGAGTAATACAATAATGCTACACACATATAATTTTACTTAATTTAAATCAGTTTCCAACAACTTCAAATCATATGCAGATCCCAGCCACTCTACTCTCCAGGAGTCATAAAGCAACACATTCCTAGTTTCCTACATATGGCAATCAACATATCAAGAGGAAAGAGTTCATCAAAAGTAAATTATGAAAAAAGAAGACTAGCAAACTCGATCCCAAAGGTTCTCTACAGTAGGAGTTGTGGTAGGTTTTGGCTATGGAAATATGAGATTTGGCCTGATAGGGTTCTAATCTAATGACAGAAGAAAAATTTCTAGAGCTTATATAGAAATATAAGGTTTGGATTTATAGAAGTTGTTCCAGATCAATTAAAAGGCTTGAAAAGTATCAACTTATGATTTTACCTAGTAAAAAATCAAAAGAAGATTAACAAATGAGATCATGCTAACCATTGAAACGATCATGCAAGTTGAACAAAACAAATTGGTCAAATGAAGAAAAATTTTCAATTTTATTAGCAGTACTTTCATATTTTATACATGAATTATACGAAAAGGATTATAAAGTGGTGTTAGCTAGGCAGCGCAGAAACAGAGAAAACAAAGTCCTATACCAACAGATAAAGCATCTAGCTCTCGTAACTTAATTTAAAAAGTAACATAAGACTCAAAAGAAAACTCAAATAGCAAAAATATAAAGGGAATTTATACGATTGCTTTACCTGATGACAGCACAATAATTATGTATTGCCACCCTAGTGCCGGAGTGTGCCTACGAATTGATCGGACATCTGTAAATGGCACTGCCCTGATGGTATAAAGATTCCTGTCTGCAAACCGATAGATACAACAAATTCTGTAAGCCTTTAGCCCTACATTTCTCTGCAGAACACACCTGAATACAAGTTTCAAAATGACGATTTCACGCTAACCTCTCTCTGACAGCCTCGGATTTGAGCTTTGCCCTTTATAAGGTATCCATGTCTACAATAGTAGAAACAATGAGTTCCGTGATAGTATGCATCAGCATTAAAGTTTTCACAAATCCCAGATGATTTTGGAAACTTATTAAGCAAGGCCAGTTAGTTTTGAGAACACTTGCTAATCCATTTGTTCATGGAATCAATGGTTCGTTTATCAAATTCACGCGTCGCTTCCAAACCACTGACCCCATGCATTTGGGAATTAGAGTTCCCAACCCACCTCGGCTCTGTGAGAAATTCAAAAACATATAGAAAATCTTTATTACCATGAAAAGAGGGGACCCTTGCTTGATCAACTTCAATCTACCGCTAATCCTCTCCGACGCGTACTGAGAGGGATGAATCGTCACATTATCTTTCAAATACACAACCTCGGCGCCGTCCGACTCACCCGGGGAGCTCCGTTTGCTATTGTCACTCCGCATCAAGCTCGCGGAACCCTAAAATCACACATCATAAACAAAATCAAGATTGAACTCATTTGCCCCACAAAACCAACCAAATTCAGCCTAATTTTACATCCTTACGGAACTCCAATCAATCAAGAAGAAACACGTTCTGGACTAAGCAAATGTGGACACGCGTGAAGCGTGCGTGTGTATATATATGGGACGGTGGAATTCGCGATTGCTTACCTGCTGTTGAGAGGCGGCGTAATCGGAGTCGTCGGACAGGTCGTGCAACTCTGTTTCTTGCATGGCCGGCGTGAATTGCAGTGATGAGAAGAGACGGAAAGGGAAGATTGAGAGAGGGGGAGGGGGAAGGGGGGGAGAGAAGAGAGACGGTTTTCTTCGGGACTAAGGAGGGGAGGGATGGATCTTTGAGGGATAGGAAGGTGACGGTGGGGCCAGGCGGGCAGTACAGATGGCAGACTTGGCATTTTCTGAATGCGATTTGTCAAGAGTCAGCAAGAGTTAATGTGTAATTTTGTAACCGGTTAAATTAGGCCATTATTACTTCTGAAATTTTATATTTTATAATAAATTGATTTTTATATTTTAATGTTTATTATTATAATTATAAAACTTTTAATAATATTTAAATTCAGTCTCTTTTAAAATTTTTGTCAAATATTATTAACAGAAGCTGACAAGTAATTTTGAAAGTTATATCAATATATTTTTGGTTAATAAAATTTGACAAAAAAAGTAAAAGATATGCTAAATTTGAAGAGAATTCCAAAGTAAATAATTGCAGTAATAAAAATTAAAATATAATAGTTAATTTATCATGAAATAATTGAAAAATTAATAGTATAATTTACTTGTAGTATCCATGTGAACTTTCGTTTTTCTATTTTTTTTTTTGAGATTTAGACATTTATGTTAAAAAAAACGTAATTAGAATATGAATAAATTAAAATATGAGTTCGTATCAAAATTTATAAAAAAAATCTACAAATAAATAATTAAACTTAATTTAAATTAGTCTGCTACCTGTTAATTTTACATAAAATTTAGTGAAAGAGTGATGAAGTCTCTTAAACTCAAATTTAAAACTTTATACTCAATAATGCCATCACCTATTACTAGATTACAACTTTAATTAAAAGTATTTGAAAGATTATTTCCAATACAACTTTTTAAGAGTAATAGTTGTGTTTTTTGTGCTAACAATTCAACAAATTGAGGGTCTTAATTTGACTGACAACAATAATAATTGCTATTTTTGCCTAACTCTGTACGCATGCCTGGAAATGATGTAAAGGTTTATCCAAGTCTATGGGTTGACTTTGAGCAAAAATAGGCTTAAGCTTAGGCTGGCGCGAAAAAGAGAGAGAAAATCAAAGGGCTAGTTGTAATCTTGTCAACAAAGGATTAAATCGAAAATCAAGCTTGGCCTTCCGCAAGTAAGATAGGCTTCTCCCGCTGGAAAACACCAACTTGACTAAGCCTTTTTTATCTCACTCTTTCCCTTCATTTCCACAAATCCGTGTCTTTGTTCTTCGCTTAGGTGCATAAGACCAGGGTTTTTGTTCTAGTATTCATAACAACCCTCATTACCTTTCTCCGTCCATTGTCACTCTTGAGTTTTGGGTATCCAGTTTTTCTTTCCTTCTTGTTGGGTTCTGTTTTCCGATCTTCTCGGTTCGTTGGGATTAGATCTTGCTTGGAAGAAAAGGGGATGCGCCGATCACCTGTCTCGCTTCAGGTCCTCTTGTGATTTGGTAAGTTCTTTTCTTCTTTCTTTCTTTCTTCCGCCGTGACATTCATTCATTATGCTAGCTCTTAGCTCTTTTACGTTTCTACCAACCACCACATTTTCTGAGACATGCATGGAATAGAAATAATAAAACAAGAAACCGGTGAAATCCAGCTACTAATAAATTCCAGAATTTCCTTTGCCCGAGTTTTGTGATAATGTAGGTTGTTGGGACGGTACCAATGGCGAATGAGGAAATTGGTACTGCAAATTAAAGGGCATGCATGGTTCTGCCACTGTAATTCAGAGTTCATGCAATTCAATTAGAAACTGCAAAAATTGCATATCTAAAGCCATATAAATACGTGAAGTACAAATCTGTAGAATAAATCGCCCTCTGGATGCTACATAGTAACAAAGATTTAGAAAAACATATTGATGGATATTGGTTGCATTGGGATTAATTTTCAGTTGTTGGTATATTAGATATTATTTTCTAATTAGGACTAGCTACCGCTACATTCATGTTCTATCAATTTATATTTTAAGTTTTTCTTAGGATTACTGTCCAAGTCCCGTTGTTTGTGCTCTTAATTTCGACAAATGATCTAAACTGCAAATGGAGGCTTTTGTCTCATTGCGTCGGACAAGGAATCAAACCCATGACCTCTTAGTACAAATCTCAATTTATCATGGTCCAACCATTCGACTTATGCGCCAGAGCATATTTTAGGTTTTTCATATTTAGGTTTTTCTTATTTAATATTATAACCAACAATGTTTCTCTTCAATTATACTAGAGAGAGTAACTCAAAAATGGCGTTTAATTTCACTACTTGTAGTTCAGAGCCGCAACAAAAGTGAAATCTCGCTCATTTATTTGAGTTATGGATTCTGGAAGAGAAGCTCAGCATTCAAGAAGCAATTCAGAGGGAAATGGAAGCATAACAAGTGATCCAAAGGCCGCGCCAAGCGACGACATGGTTTCACAACCACCCAACATGTCCTCTTCTGTTGGTTCCCCTTTTTCCTTAGACTACCCATCAGGGGAATTCATCCAACTTGATCCAGACTTGATTTTCGAGTGTGCTTCTGTATCGCTTCACGATGTTTCTTACAATTCCGTTTCTAGTGAGGCCTCTTCCAAATCAGAACAGCATGATAGTGGGTGCTCTACGGTTGGTACTTCGCCGGTTTCTTCTGATCTCACCCATGAACCTGCCGTACTGCTTAGAAAACCACTGACACAATCTCCTCCAGTCCAAGTTATGGAGAGGTCTGCAGCAACTAGTTACGATCCTAATAGAATTCCATCTTGTGTTTTTGAGAGTAGTAAATCGCCTTCATCATTTGCATGGAGCGATGCTTCTAATGAGTCACTGTTCAGCATTCAGATCGGGAACAATGCAAGTTACTCCAGGGAGAATGTTCTAAAGTTTTTGCACAAATCTGGAGAATTGCGCGACTCTGTAGGACAATCGTACAAGTCAATTGAGACGACCAGTTCCAGTCCGTCCAATCTAGCTATACAACAAGGAAGGGAATGTGACAGAAAATACCTGAACACGAAAATAAAGTTCAATGAATCAGTAGCAGGAGGAGCAGACAGAAAAATTGATGATGAGGATGCTGATCAAGTACTGGGAGCTTCCATTGCTGATCAAAGCAAAGAGGATAGAATAGCTCAAGAGCCATCCGTGGCACAAAACTCGTATCAGAGTGCATCCAACAGGCAATCCTCTGTCGTTTCCAAGTGAGTTTAATTTCTTTTTTTTTATATATGCATCAGCAGAAACTGAAATTGTAAACATGGATCACCAAATTAACCTATAATACATATGGTGGATGAAAAATTTATCTTAGTTTTGTGCATTATTTCAGAAGATCAAACAAGCACACCTCGTCATCATGCCACTATTGTTCCTGCAGCTGTGGATCCAGTTGTTGTTCTTCCTGCTGTAAGTGGCCAAGGTGTGGCTGTTGTACACCAGGATCCTGCAATTGCTGTACTACGTGGCCGAGTTTTAGTTGCTGTAAATGCACGAGCTGCAAGCCAAGGTGTGGCCGTTGTACACCAGGATCCTGCAATTGCTGTACTACGTGGCCGAGTTTTAGTTGCTGTAAATGCACGAGCTGCAAGCCAAGGTGTGGCCGTTGTACACCAGGATCCTGCAATTGCTGTACTACGTGGCCGAGTTTTAGTTGCTGTAAATGCACGAGCTGCAAGCCAAGGTGTGGCTGTTGTAAATCAGGATCCTGCAATTGCTGTACTACGTGGCCGAGTTTTAGTTGCTGTAAATGCACGAGCTGCTACAGTTTGTGGCCAAGGTGTGGCTGTTGTACTCCAGGATCCTGCAATTGCTGTACTACGTGGCCGAGTTTTAGTTGCTGTAAATGCACGAGCTGCAACAGTTTCGGGAACTGTCTAAGTTGCGACTCTTGTAAGTGCAGCAATTGCTGTAGATGGCCAAGCTGCAATTGCTGTAAATGGCCAAGATGTAGTTTCTGGACGTGTTCGGGCTGCAGTTGTTCTTTGTGGCCAAGTTGTTGCTGCAACTGTTTTTCGAGGCCAAGCTGCTGTTCTAGTCATTGCTGGAAGTACTTCTGCTGCAGTTGGAGCTCCATGTGGGAAACAGTATCTTGTTGCTATTCAAAGAAAAAGCAAGGGAGCTCAAACTAAGGACAGGCTACATTTTTTGGATACTGACAGCACGTGCCCTCTATGTGGGGGCGGGGGAGGAATCTGTTCAGCTTTTATTCTTTCAATGCACTTGTAGTGCTATGATTTGGGCCATATCAGAGCCTTATTGGGCATTTCTAGGGCTATGTCCACTATTGTCTGCAAAGGTGAACTTTCTCACCTTAAGGTTCCCACATATTATCTTGCGCACGTCGGAAGGGTTAATCATGGTACACGTCGATGCACCAAGTAGAGACATAGTGCATAGTACCCACAATGAGTCACCCCACATGAGATGAAACTCCTACACTGCGACTGCCATGACTCAAACCTACATTCTTGTCTGCAATCTGCTACCTGACTGTCATCCGTGCTACGCTCGTGGGGCCGACTATGTCCACTGTTGCTAGTGCTTTAAAGTGGATTAAGAAGGAAGACCAAAGGTCCTCTTGGTGTAATAAAATGAAGATAATTGTTGCTGCCTACTATATTTATTATATCTGGAATGCGCAGGATATGATGATTTTTGAAAGCACTAGGCCTTATGTGGATTGCTCTATTTGTCGGATTAAACACATGTATACAAATGTATTTTTTTTTTTTTGTATCCTCATGTTTTAGTCCAGTGAGCATCATGTTTTAGGATATTAGTTTGGTCTTTTTGTTTTTTTCTGGGTATGTCCAATATATTCTATACAATTTGATCTTTATATATACAAATATCTTTCGATCAAAAAAAAAGAGAGCTTGATCGCGTAGTCTTTCTACTTATTTGATCATCCTAAGATGCATATCTAGCAATAATTTAGAGTCGTCCCAACAAAAATAGTTAATTTTTTTCTATTTTCAAGTTCTTTATTATTGTGGATCTAAGAGCTCTAAACCATCAAACAATCAAAGCTTATGTGTCGACTAATTTTTTGAGTCGTTTTGACCTAGAAAAAAATGGGCCTTAATTAACATGCAACATGATTCTTTTTGTAGGGTTTCAAGTTTCAATTACCCACTAACCTGATTAATTAAAAAGATATAGAAGCTTCTGACTTAATTTGTGTATTCCTAGAGTCATTTAGTTGCACCAAATATAGAGCTAAGTTATATTGTTTCAATTTATCCATGTAATTGACTAGTTACCAATCAATATTGAATTCTCAATTCATGCTTTTGTCATCTTTGCATTTTTTTTTGGTTTAACAATGTAATTTAATGTGATTAACTAAATCTAAAACCTACATGTCTATTATGAAATGATTTTAAAATGCCCACACCTAGTTAAATTTAAAATATATATATTTACTATGAAATGATTTTAACAACCAAAAATAAACTTGAACTTTAATTCAAAAGTACAAAAAAAATATATTTTGTGGAAAAAATAGTCCTAATTTTATAAAAAAATATTATATTTTTATATAGTGTTCAGTATATATTTTTAAAACCCATATGCTAATCAATTAAAATTTTAAAACTTATGTTCCATTTAATTGGCTGTAAAATATATAGTCAAAAAATATAATTTTAATTAATATTTTGTGGGGTCTTCTCTGGTATTATTGGAATTGTCATAAATAATCTTTATTTATAATCAAATATTCTTTAGTATGTAAAGAGTGGGAGGGGTCTAAAGTTGAACGGACAGCTCTATTGGATATTTATGTGCTCTTTTCTTTATGAGGAACCTATTCAAATTTAAGTATATTGTTAATATGAAAATATAATGTTATTAAAAATTTATATTTCCTTAATTTCACTAATTAGAAAAGCGAGAAAGTAAGTGACTTTTCAACCTTTTTTTTTCTATATTTGAAAAAACACATGTCTTTTTTTGATATTTATAATTATTGAATTATGCATAATTTAAAAAAATTTTATTGTAATAATAGTAAGGCGAGAAAGGATGGAGGAGGGAGCAAGGGAGGAAAAGGGGAGGGAGAAAATTATGAAGCTAAAATATTTATTTAATTTTAATTTATAACAAAAATATTTTTTTTGTAATTTTCACATGACACGTGTAATTTACCAAATGTTTTGGGTGTAAATTTGCTAGAAAGGAAAAAAATTAAAAAACCGAAAGGGAAGGTAATGGGGGAGTCAAATGGTCGCGTTTATACTTATTAGGGAAACACAATCCCCGTCCCGTCGTCCCGTCCCATATTAGTTGAGACCAGAAGTTGGGTGAGTTGAGAAGGAACGAGCGTTGCGTTCGCAGTGGTCGTCGAAAGCTCCATCGTCAAACGTCCGGTCCGGCGTCGGCATGGACGAGCTGCAAGTATCTCCGCCTGATGCGCGGGGAAGTCCAGGGAAAGAGCAACAAGCAGCTGGAGTCGGGATCCTTCTTCAGATCATGATGCTGGTCCTCTCCTTCGTCCTCGGCCATGTTCTGCGTCGTCACAGATTCTATTATCTTCCCGAAGCCAGCGCCTCTCTCTTAATTGGTCACTACTCTCTCCATTCTTGATCGATCCTCCTCCTCCTTTCCGCTTACGCCATAAATTTATGTTTTTTGTTACCCTAATTTAATAGGTCACTTCAAATTCCATTTCAAGTAGGTCTCCCCTCAATTCTCACATATATTTCTTCTGATTGTCAATTTTGGATAGATTAATTAACTCTTTTATGTTCTCCGTGGCGATTTTGATTTCCCGCAGTAGTTCTGATTTGTGTAAGTGTAACGTCTCTGTTTACATTATTTCCCGTAGGTTTAATCGTTGGTGGGCTTGCCAACATCTCAAATACGGAAACTAACATCAGGTTGTTACATCGTTTTACGAGTTACTCCCCCAAACCAACGTGCCATTTCTAGAATAATGCCGCTCCAGTTCCATACTAAAATTACACCCTCACATGGTAAACGTGCTTTTTATTTTTCATTTATTTTGCAGGACATGGTTTAACTTCCATGAAGAGTTCTTCTTCCTCTTCCTATTGCCTCCAATCATATTATATCCATACTTGATTCGATGGTTGATTCTTTCCTTAAGTACCATTTCCTCCCTGTGATCTATATACTCCTTTACTGGTTCTACTGCTTTACTGCTAAATTGGCTGTTACAAAATTGTTTCCCTTGACCCTTTTTGTTCTCACTCAGTCAGGATTCAGTCTGTCACCTGTAAGTTTCTATCTTGCCTTTGAAACTACTCGCCGTCCAATTGCTATGCGTTTTACTTCCATGTTATGTAATCTGCTCCATTGCAGAAACCATTCTTCTCAAACTTTGGAGCCATTGTTACATTTGCTATTTTAGGAACATTCATAGCTTCAATTGTTACAGGTGTTTTGGTGTGAGTGCCTCTCTGTTCACCTTCATCACTAGCTTTGTTCTTGTCCTCAAGTTTTGGCCTCCCCTGAGAATTATTGTTTTGGTGTCGCTCTTTTGCAGTTACCTTGGCGGTTTGATGTATCTCATGTACAGACTTCCATTTTTGGAATGCCTGATGTTTGGTGCTCTTATTTCAGCAACAGATCCTGTAACTGTTCTATCCATATTTCAGGTGATTTAGTGCCCTACTCTTTATTCTTCTGAGAACATGTTTCCTTTTTCAGGATGAACCTGTTTCTGATTGACTTCTCTGTTCAGTTGTTATGGCTACTGAAACTGTTTTAGGAAGATGATCTCCATGTACAATGGGAAGCAGAATCACTCTCATTTTGATAGGCTTGATACTTTTTAGCCTAGTTTTTATTGGATTAAGATCTGTTAGTTTTTACAAAAGTTACAAGTTTGTTAGTCCTGACAATTGTGGTACATTTTCTTCATGAATCCTAAAGCTGTTGCCTGTTTTGATGGCTGCTGTAATTCATTTTTGTTGGAACAAATGGGGCGACAAACTAATGGCAAAGAAAAAGTATTAGCAACTTTAACAGAAACCAGAAATTGCTTACGACCAAGGTTTCTTGAGTTCAGTGTTACTACTTCTACTTTTCCTTGCTTGGTGAAACTTAATATCGAGGTCCCAAAAGTGCAGAAAATACGTTTGCTTCTGAAAGTAATAAAATAGCACATTTGGGTGCATGATCAACATGTATCAGAATGTCTATACATATTTGAGCACATTCAACCTTTCTAAAAGAGTTTGGGGTTCTTAGGTAGGTATGCCTCTCAGCTGCATCTCTCTCTCTCTCTCTCTCTATATATATATATATATATATAGATGTGTGTGTGTGTTGGCTGCCAGGATTTTACTTATTCCTTTATTTAGTATAAATTTCTTTGTACTAGCAATATTTTGTTCAACGCTACTGAATCAGAGAACTTGATGAGGTCTAGCCTCTTTCTATTAGGATTTATAGTATGAATGTACAAAACATACTCCTAAAATTAATGCTAAAGTTACTCCTAGAATTAAGGCCTAGTTGTCTACTAATGATAGCTAGTCTAATAGCTAATTGATAGCTAATCAATTATTTATTCCAACACTCTCCCCTCAAGCTAGAGTATATAGGTCATATGCACCAAGCTTGTTAGAGATAAAACCAATACGAGGACCCCGAAAAGATTTAGTGAAGACGTCTGCCAGTTGATCGACTGAATTGACGAAGAGCATCGATTTTCTTCCACATTGCTCTCTCAACAGCAAGAATGTCATCGACTTTCTTACTCAAGTGATCTTCCATTCCTTGGACCATGAACCATAACTCAACAGAGGCAGTCCAAGACATGTAATTGCTACTTCCAACTAGTTTGTCAAAAGTAATGATAGGTGAAGGAGAAAAAGGAGAAGAGAAACCTGCAGATTTAGATCTGAAAGTGATTGAAGATGATGGGCTCTCCATATTTTGGATGGAAGGCAGTTTGGAAGCGTCTTCAATGGCAGATTTGTCATAAGGACTCTCCATATTTTTAGATGGAAGGTAGTTTTTGAAGTATCTTTAATGGAAGATCTGTTGGAACTAGAGTGGATCTGGTTCAGATGGGTCTGACAATTCTGGCAGGTCAAATCTGGTCTGATGGGTCAGATCTAGGATTAACAGATCTGGAATGGATTGTGCTTAGCGGGTCGACCCAGATCTGGATTGGATCTGAGTGGGCAGCAGCTTGCTCCTTTTGAAGGAGTGCTTTTGACTCCTCACAGATTAAAAATCTGGCTTCTTCTTCTTTTTTTCTGTAAGTGAGAGATTCATAGAATATAAACCAAAACTGAAACGACTACAAGCTAAGGCCAAGGCATATCTCGGACCGACCAAAAACTAGGGGCATGAACATAACAACGATCACCCACTGGGCCAAAAAAAAGAAAAAAAAGCTAAAAAAAAGAAAAATATAGGAAGAAACAAAATAAAAGACATGCATAGAAAATAAACAAAAGCCTAGAAGTGATCAAAAGCAACAATCCATCACGGAAGAACAAGCCTGCTGTACTAATCATGAGCAGGAAAACTGCAAACGAAGCGAGCCTCAACTGGAGAGGCAACATCGAACACAAGGCACCGAAGGGACTGGTGTTGAACAAGATCACAAAAGCCAGCCTCCAGCAACAAGCAAACAGCAACTCAATGGGGAGGGAGAACCTGGTCCCTCGGAAGACGCCAAATATGACAAAGAGCATAACTGTGAATAGACGGTTTGAGTCAGAGAGTTGTCAAACGGGCCCACACAGCGCACTGAATCTGATGAGCCAACTGAGAGGCAGATCTCTCCTGATCACAGAAGCACTTGTTATTGCGCTCCCTCCAGATGAAATACATCAAAGCATGAAGCATCAGTCTGTTTGCCACTTGCCACGGACCCTTACCACTCCATCTTGTAGCAGCCCAAAGCACTCCAGAATCCCATCGACGCCAAGGCAAATTGAATTTCTTTGATATGCGGAAGAATGTCATCACCTCTCTGGAATAAGGGCACTCGAAGAAAATGTGACTATGTCTCTTTGCATTCATCCTGCAAAGGAAACATCTATTCGGAAAAGACAAAAAATGGTTAATACGGTCAAGTGTAGAAAGACGCTCCCGAATTGCTAACCACAGAATAAAACAATGAGCTGGAATACACTCCAACGACCACACGGGCCTATGCCAATGGACCCGGGGGCGCTGATCCTGGAAGTCCTTAAGAGCAACCCTAACCGAAAAAACACCTTTCTCAGCTGGGAGCCAAGAATTCTCGTCCCGGCGTTGAACGTGGGGGAGACTAGGAAGGTGATTCCTAATAAGATCGTACGCTGGATAGGGGAAAAGGTTAGGCCAATTCCAAGTGCCATTCTCAATGAAATCAGAGACCTTGGCCGAGGTATGGATACCTAATTGCCGAGGCAATTGGTGAGAGAAACGATCAATAAACACACCCAAAGGGTGCCATTGATCATGCCATAGGAACACGCTACGACTGTCCCCTAATTTTCCACCCCACTCTAGGACGCACAACTCCCCTAGGGAGAGCTGCTTCCTCCAGTACCACGGACAAGCGTACGAGTGTACGACACTTTAAGGAGCCAGAAACATGCCTCCTTAACTCGATAGGTATGCACCCACTTCACCCAGAAAGACTCCCCATTGTCTGAGAGCAAAAACCATATTAGCTTGGCAACAAGGCCTTGATTCCAGACATAGAGAGGCTTGAGACCCAGACCCCCTTGCACCTTGGGGCAACAGATCTCCTGCCAAGCCACTTTAGCTCTATGGGGGTCAACGTCATCACCACTCCATAAGAAATTACGAATTGATTGCTCAATCTCATGGATCACCCATTTCGGCAAAATAGACACAGAGGCCCAATACGCTAACTGAAGGCGACCCCCAAAGGAGAGCAACCTACTTTGCCAAGAACAAATCTTATTCTTAACCTTATCAATGATAGGCCGGCAATCCCCATAAGATAACTTGGTGGAAAGAAGAGGCATCCCCAAGTATCGCATAGGCAACAATGATAGGTCGGCAATCCCCATAAGATAACTTGGTGGAAAGAAGAGGCATCCCCAAGTATCGCATAGGCAACACACCTCTCTGGAAACCCACAACAATCAAAATATTCTCCCTTAAGGACTCATCTCTATAAGAGACGAAGCAATTGTTTTTTAAGGCATTGGCCTTGAGGCCAGACAAACTAGATCTGGCTCCTTCTTCAAAGGCCCAAAACGTGATGTATTGGGGTGGTGAAGGCTGAGGAGGTCAAGAACAGCATAGATCTTAAAGACGCGGCTAGATCTGATGGCTGACGGCCGACGGGAGATGGTAGCAACAACAGGTTTGGTCTAGATCTGAAGGTCAGCGGCTACGGCTTCCTGTAGCAATCGTGGTCATGGGTTGAATCTGGGTGGATCGAGGGTGATGGCGGACAGATCTGGCCGGAAGAAGGCTTTGAGATGCTGTGAGCTGCAGCAGGAGGACGACAGTCGTGGGATGCTATGGCAACGGTGACGACAGTGGCGGGTTACAATGGCAAATGGCGGTTGCTACAGCGGACTGCAATGACGATCGCAGGTTGCGATGCTGTGGCGGAGGGCAATGACGGCGGTCGCGTGTGAATCAGGATCAATAGCGATGTTTGGATGAGATCTCTTCTAGATCCGACAGATCCAAATGAGATCTAATAGAATCTCTTTAGCGAGGCAACGAAGCGCTAGAGGCAGCTATAGCGGTGATGGAGATTGCATGTTGGGGAGGAAACAACCACTGCTAGAAGAAAGGGGATGCATGCCGGAGGTGGAGGAAACTTATGCAGTGAAGGCTAGATCTAGGGTTTGTATGATTGATTTGATACCATGTTGAGTTAGAGAATTTGATGAGGTTTAGCCTCTTTCTATTACGATTTATAGTATGAATGTACAAAACATACTCCTAAAATTAATGCTAAAGTTACTCCTAGTCTAGAATTAAGACCTAGTTGTCTACTTGTCTACTAATCATAGCTAGTCTAATAGCTAATTGACAGCTAATCAATCATTTATTCCAACAAACGCAACTCAGAGTCTTTTGATAGTTGTCCAAATTCGTTAAATGTTTACCCTTTTGCTAACATGTAGTAGGATTCTGAACATAGCAATTATCACCTGACTTGGTTGCTTGTATTTTTGTGTATATCTTGTATGAAATTTTCTTCCTGCACTGATATATAATTAGAATTTTTTATGAACTTCTTCAGAGGATAGGCCCTATTTGGTATTTTCACCAATATTCTTCGTTCCATTCTTAAATGAGATTCACTTAATATGACATCTACGATATACTGTAGGAACTTGGCACAGACACGAACCTTTATGCCTTGGTCTTTGGGGAATCTGTTCTAAATGATGCCGTAAGTTCATATTTTATATATTTCTAATTCTACTGTTTATTGGAGGTTATATTTTTCTGAAAGATGAAAAGTGTTAACTGGGGACATGATCTTTTTGTATGTTGCACATTTGCAAGATGGCAATTTCCTTGTACAGGTATGATAACTTATACATGGCTGATAGTTAATTTTTCTGGAGTTCTAGTTCTAATTCAAGAAGTTTACTGTTTTGTAGGACAATGTCGCTTTTACAAAGCCATGCATCATCCAGACAGAATTTTCTTGTCGTTGTCGTCAGATTTCTTGAGACCTTTGTTGGCTCTATGTCATCAGGTTAATCCCTAGATCAACCTTGAAAAGAGAATAGAGTAGCTCAAATTTCTAGTCTTTCAGGATAATAAAACATCACGAATTTTGGCCAAAGAACTGATAAATGTTCTACCACTGAACTTTCTATGAAAAGTTTTTTTGTTTTCTCCATTGGCCATTCATTTGTTCTGTTCCTAATAGCCTTGCCTATTTTATGAATTCTTACTGCCTTCTGTGCCTTGTTCACTGGTTATATCTTGCTGAGTGATAGTGGCCTTCTATTTTGGTCTCCAAAAACTAGCTGGATAATAAAATTGTATTATTTTGCTAACATGCACACTCACAGAATTTTCATCTTGATCTTCTATCACAACCTTTTATGTCCAAGATGTAAAAGTATAGTGCGTGATTGAACTGACATCAGGTAAAGTATGTATGGTTTTCTTGTACTATCTGTCAAACAAAAGCATGTCTTGTCGTGGTGAAAACAGGTGCATAGTATATTTGTTTCTTAATTGTTATGCCTTTGACTATATATTGAGTTTGTCTGATACTTGTCTGATTTGTACCTGTTACTGTTTTTTCTTTATACTTTGTCTGAGACTTTTCTGTCAAGATTACTTATAAGGCACTGCTATTGGTTTTACAGGGGTTGGAGTCGGATTCATTTCTGCTTTGATATCCTCTTAAACTCATGCCTATTCTTCTACATCCTTAGCATGCTTAACCAATTTTTACATCTGTTTTAAGAATGTTATGAAGCCTTAACCTCCAGAACCTTTTCAAGTATGCAGGTTTAGATATTGACAAGTGAGTACATCACGCATTTCTGTGTTTGTCTTGAGTTTGCTCTAGCCTTTTATTTAGTACCTTGATTGAAGTGTTTTTTGTTCTTTTGGCCATTCTTTATGTAGCCTTCAGAACTTGGAGTGCTGTCTTTTTGTCCTTTTCCCTTATTTCTCGTAAGCATTTCTAAGGCTTTTCTATGTGTTATAAAGCAAAATTCATTTGAACTGGTACTTGTTCTTGGCACTTGTATTGATGTGTGCATATATGATTTTCTTTTGCTTGCAGATACATGCTAGCTGAAGGCCTTGGCCTCTCTGGTATTGTATCGATATTGTTCACAGGAATTGTGAGTGAATACACAAGGTTTCTGATATAGTCGTCAATGATTTGTTGGGGGTATTATGATTTTAACACTGCTTATGTATTGTTTAGGTTATGAAGCACTACACTTACTCCAATTTGTCAGACAATTCTCAGCGATTTGTGTCTGCTTTTTTTCATCTGATATCATCGTTGGCAGAAACATTTGTGTAAGGGAGAGCACCTGATTCTTTAACCACAATTCACCATTTTCTCTAATTTCTTCCACTCCTGTCTAACAAGTTTTTTTTTACCAGATTTATTTACATGGGATTTGATATTGCTATGGAACAGCATAGCTGGTCCCACGTTGGATTCATCTTTTTTTCAATTGTATCCTCTATAATCACTAGTCAGATAAAATAGCAGTATCTTTTTTTTTTTTTTTTTAATTTTAAGTTAAATTGACCACCAAGTTCCTTAACTTGCTTCATGATTTTCTCAGTTATTCATTGGAGTTGCAAGGTATCTTACTCAATTTTGGCAAGCTTTATGATCTAACTTGAGATAATTATTCTCTTTGACGTCTCATATTGACTATTGCATGTGTTGTGACAATGTTTAAGCCATTTTGATGCATGTTAACTACATTATTGCAATATTGTTCATGCTTTTAGTATTTGGGTGGTATAATAGTGAGGCTATTGCAACAGAATTAGTAAAGCAGTTCTGCAATTGTTTTCTGAAGGGCTGCAAATGTTTTCTCTTGTGCATACCTGGTGAATATGGTTCGACCTGCACATCGACAAATACCTGTGAAACATCAGAAAGCACTTTGGTACAGTGGTAAGCAGGTCAGACTCTGCTGATTATACTAGTTGATTCTTTTTGAATATTGCAATAACCTTTGAATTGTGTCCATGAATAGGACTCCGAGGGGCTATGGCCTTTGCCCTGGCTCTACAGTCAGTTCATGATCTCCCAGAGGGGCATGGTCAGACAATATTCACAGCAACCACTGCCATAGTTGTTCTAACGGTAGGCATCTTGCTTGCTTAGAGAAACCAAAGCCTTAATATTCTACTTAGATATTCTTTTTGTTTTGTTGTTTTCTTTTGTTTCTTTTTTATTTTTTGGTTTTCCAAAAAGGATGTTTTCACATATTATCCTATAAAATCCTATATGACATGGGGTCCTTACAATATGAATTTATTTGAGGGAGGCTTATTGTCATCAAAAAGTTTTCAAAATATTACCCCATATAAGAACTCTTATAAAGCACGATATTATTTAGAGGATTTCTGTCTTCTCATCCTTTTGCACCAAGTGGCTTTTAAAATTGACGCAGATCCTATAGAGCAGGAACATGAAATTCAACAAAAGTAAGGAACTAACAAAGAGAAAATTTTGACATTTGAAAATGGAGTTTCTTTTAATTGCTTATATATGTTTACTGTTCTCATTAATGCAATTCCATCTTGTCTAAATTCTTTAAGTAGCTTAGCTTCAATACCAATTCTCTCTATCCATATGTAAGATTGAGCCTAGGTATCAAAGTTATTCTCTGTTTAATATTTCTTGATCACCAAAACTAGTGATCCCATTGTTTATACTTACTAAAATTACAGCCATGTATTTATTTAAATTCCTATCCGTTTTAGTTCCTTTGATTGAAGACCACTTCTCCAAGTCTCTAACTTAACATTTACTATTATCTCTTATTCAATCCATAAAGATCAATTTGGAGGGGAAAGAGTTAATTTATTGAGAAAATAAAAGGAATGAGAGACAAACATAATTCCTATTAGCGATATGGATCCAATTGAAATATCCACATTCTCTCCGAGATACAGATAAAACTGTAACTTGGGTATTAGAGTCCCATTGTCATGCAATTAATCAACTATACACTCATCTTAATGACTCTTGGACAAGCCAAAAGAACCAGAAACCTTGAGGTTCAGATCTAGAAGATTTGTATTTCATTTCTTGGAACTTTCAATGCTCCAGGCAAACTGGCCAAGAAGCCAAATATATTGGTTCCATAGGCTTTGTCAAAAGAACCACCATGTCAGCCAATCTAGAGGATTAGCTTAATAAGGTGGGGGGGAGGGGGGAAAAGGGCTTGATTGCATGAGTTGAAGGAAGAAAAATCAGGTGCCAGCAAAACAAGATATAGCAAGCAATGTTGACATGCTTGTCACTTGACCTTTTCAAAAAGAAAATAGAACATAATTGCTGACCAGAAACTAAATAAAACTATGTCGCATGGAAGCCATTTAAACTAAATAATGGATGGACTTCTCTAACGCTCTTGCATCAATCTCCCTGCTTTGGAAAACAAGCCTTATTGGAATTGAAAATTTTGTGAGCTTCAGCATGCATGTCCACATCTATTTTTTTTTTGTCATCGCTTCTTTTTGCAGTCCAGGTGCTTTTACGTGACCACTTAGGAATCGCCTATATATTGGTTTCTAGTTTCCTCTCCTTGGCTTCATGTATTTAACATCAATCACGAACTTAAAATCTTGCAGGAAAATAATTAACTTGATCAATAACTGTGGCAACTTTCCCTATCAAATCCCTCAAATGGGTGTCAAACACATTAAAAAGTGAGCTAAGTTGTAGGTCAGGTGGCAGCTCAATTAAATAAGCCAGCCCTTTAAATTTTCTTTTTTTATGTTCCCTCACAAATTTGGGAAATTTTCTGTCCATGGTGCTTACCTTCTGATGAAATTGACATATCAATCCATTAAGGAAACTTTCAGATCATGTAAAAAAATTATTAATAATAGATTATGTGGACAAATTGCATAGATTATCTTAACAGTCTTAACTTGATCATTTTTTTTTTTTGTGCAGATATCCATGGGTTTTCTTGCATAAGTACTAGCAGAGCTGCTATGATTACTTTTTATATTATTGTACATTGTCTTCATGTGATTTATTTCTAATTGTTGCAGGTGTTACTGATTGGAGGATCAACAGGGACCATGCTGGAAGCACTACAAGTTGTAGGTGATGGACATGATGGCCCTTTGGGTGAAGTAAGTTTTAAAAAGGATCGTTTTCATGCTGGTTTCATACATTCAGTGCTATAGGATTGACCCATCAGTTGGACCTAGTATCTATTAACTTCCTTCTAGCAATCCTACCTATTTCTATTAATGATGAATCATTCACTCATTCTATTAAACATGAATTATTCCCCCAGAGTTTAACTGATTTGCCCCTCTTTCTCATGGTTGTCTCTCCGTGATAGTTTCTAGGCCGTGCATTTTGTCTTCAAGAATGCTTTTCAAGTTCACTTGTGAGTTATATTCTGATGTTATACGAATTGTGTCAGAATACATGAAGAGTTTTGTAGTTCTTGTGTGTTTCTTGTATTGGAAAAAGTTAATTCTAATAATAGTTCTTTTCTTTTATGTGCAACCTTTTAATATCCTGATTTCATTATTCTGGCATGGCTAAAGCAAAGTCCCCATGAATGTAAACTTACACCAGGTAGCTCTTATTCCATGGAACTGTATTTAAAACATTGATGTAAATCCAGCAGCCAAGTGAGCGCTCAGTCACATCTTCAATTTCTGACAGCCACAAGTGATGGATAACAACAAAACAGAGAATTAACACTGTAACTGCTGTAGGCCTCATCATTTTCTCCCGGCCTTTAGAGCCTAATTTAGAGAGCTCTTCCTGAGCTGAGCCAGCTAGTGGGCCTGGGGAATTTTTTTTTTTTTTTTTGTGTGTTTGTGTGTTTTGGGGGGGGGGGGGGGGGGTGGGATTGTTGGGGGCGAGGTTTGGTTGGTGTTCCTGTCAATATAGTAAGGTTGCATAAGTTTTTATATTTTTTGTTAGGTAAATTGATATGCTTTTGAATGGCACAGGGTGTGAATCTATGTTTCACATATAGAAGCCAACTACTTTCAAACAGCAGCATCCATCTTCTAAGTTACAAATATTTATTTATTTTTTCTTCACAAGCCCGGATAAAGGAGAAGGGTTGTGTTAGGTAACCGACAACCAACGTAAAACTTAGTCGGATCAAAAAACATGAACTCTAAACAAACTATGAAAAACTGTTGGGGCGTAACCCTTTATAGCGACACGCTACACTGCCCGCGTGTAGTGTCAAGTGAGCTAGGGCCGTTACATCGACATCCGGATGTAGTGACAAATGAGCAAAGGCCCTCGCATTTGCTTGGACGGATGCAGGTAAAGAAGTTAGTCTAAAATCAAAAACAAAATCAAATTCAAAGTCAAAGCCAAAATCATAGATTAAGGATTGAGTCATGGAACATAGGAACATTAACAGGCAAAGCTATGGAAGTGGTAGATATGATGATTAGGAAAAAGATTAATATTATGTGCCTTCAAGAGACGAGATGGCTAGGGAAAAAAACAAAAACTTTATCAGAAACTGGATATAAAATATGGTATACAGGAAATGATCGAGCAAAAAATAGAGTGAGGATTATTATGAATAAAAGCTTAGTAGATGAGGTAGTGGATGTAAAGAGAATAGGGGATAAGATTATTATGATAAAGGTTGGTTTAGGAAGAATGACTGTGAATATCTTTAGTACATATGCACCACAAGCGGGGTTAGGTGAGGAGATAAACGCAAAATTCTAGAAGGATCTAGAGGGACTCATACAAATGGTACCAAGATGAGAGAAAGTGATTATAGGAGGTGACTTAAATGGTCATGTGGGTAGAGACGAAAACGGCTATAGAGAGGTACATGGAGGGTATGGATTCAAAAAAATTAATAATGAGGGTAAGTCTATTCTAGATTTTGCTATGCAATATGGACTCATCATAACCAATACTAGGTTCAAAAAACGGGACGAACACTTAATCACATATAAAAATGTCATATCAAGCACCCAAATAGATTACTTCCTCATGAGACAAGAGGATCGGTTGTGTTGTAGGGATTGTAAGGTGATACCGGGAGAGTGTTTGACTACTCAACATAGACTTTTGATACTTGACATTCAAGTAAGAAATTGGAAGAGAAAAAATCACATAAAACAAAATCCAAGAATTAGGTGGTGGGATTTAAAAGGGGAGAAACAATTAATGTTCAAAGAAAAATTAAGGGGTAGAAGGGAATGGAATGGAGAAGAATAGGCAAACCAAATGTGGAGGGAAATGGCTACTGCCCTGCGAAGCACGCAAAGGTAGTCCTTGGAGAGACAAATGGTAGAGCCCCAAACCTTAAGGAATCTTGGTGGTAGAATGAAGAGGTATAATTGAAAATCAGAAATAAGAAAACTTGCTATAAGGCTGTATATCAGTGCAACAATGAAGAAAACCTAAAAAATTATAAAAAAGTGAAAAAAAAAGCAAAAAGAGCTGTTAGTGAAGTAAGATCAAAAGTATAAGAGAATCTATATAAACGACTTGATACAAAAGATAGAGAAAGGGATATATATAAATTAGTTAAAGCAAAAAAAAAAAAAAAAACAAGGGACGTAAACCAAGTGAAATGCATAAAAGATGAAAACCAAAATGTATTAGTGAATGAGGGAGCGATTAAGGAGAGATGGAAGGAGTATTTCACAAAATTATTCAATGATGGTGGGGACATAAGAGTTAGGTTGGGACATCTTAGTAACTTCGAAGGGAATGTGAGCTATACATCTTATCGACGTAGAAGTTCAAAAGAAATAAGGCAAGCATTAAAAAAGATGAAAAATCATAAGGCTGTGGGACCAGATAATATACGAATAGAAGCATAGAAATGCATGGGAGAAGAGTGCATTTCCTGGCTAATAAAATTATTTAACGCGATCCTTAAATCAAAAAAGATGCAAGATGAGTGAAGGAAGAGTACTTTCGTTTCTATATACAAGAACAAAGGAGATGTTCAAAACTGTGAAAATTACAGAGGAATTAAGTTAATGAGCCATACCATGAAACTCTGGGAGAGAACAATAGAGTAGAAGCTCAGAAAAGAAACAGACGTCTCGGAAAATTAGTTTGGTTTTATGTCTGGTAGATCAACAACAGAAGCTATATACCTACTGAGGCGCCTAATGGAAAGGTATCGGGATCATCAGAAGGACTTGCATATGGTGTTTATAGATCTAGAAAAGGCCTATGATAGGGTCCCTAGAGAAGTATTATGGAGGGTTTTAGAGAAAAAATAAGTCCAAATAGCCCATATACAAGTTCTTAAGGACATGTATCACGGTGCAGAGACAAGGGTCAGAACATGCGGAGGGAATATGAAACCGTTTAAAATTACAATGGGACTGCATCAAGATTCTACACTAAGTCCATACTTATTTGCTTTAGTAATGGATGAACTCACTAAACACATTCAGACAAAAGTACCTTGGTGTATGCTATTTGCAGATGACATAGTGTTGGTGGATGAAACAAAAGAGGGAGTGAACACTAAGCTTGAGTTGTGGAGAAACAATTTAGAATCTAATGGATTTAAATTAAGTAGACGGAAAACATAATATATGGAATTTAAATTTAGTAAGAATGCAAGAGTAAAGGATGTTATAATAAAATTGGAAGACCAAATCATACAAAGAAAAGATCATTTTCGATATTTGGGATCAGTGATTCAAAAAGATGGAGAAATTCACGAGGATGTCACACATAGAATAAAGCAAGTTGGCTAAAATGGAGAAATGCATTGGGGGTGTTATGTGATGGTAAGATCCCATTAAAACTAAAAGAAAAATTCTATAGGACAATTATAAAACCAATTTTGTTGTATGGCTCAAAATATTGGGTAGTCAAATACTAGCATGAGTAAAAGACGAGCGTAGTGGAGATGAGGATGCTAAGATGGATGTGTGGCCATACAAGAAAAGATAAAATTAGAAATGAGGTTATTTGTAATAAGGTAGAAGTAGTGCCAATCGAGGAGAAGATAAGAGAGACTAGACTAAGATAGTTTGGTCATGTGAGAAAAAAGACCAAAAGACGTTCCTGTGAGGAGAGTTGATAAAATGGAATAATTAGTCAAAAAAAGAGGTAAGAGGTAGACTCAAGAAGACTTTGAAAGATACATTAAAGTTTGATATGAAATGTATAGACTTAAATGAAGATATGACAAAAGATAGAAATATATGAAAATCTAGAATTCATGTAGTCGACCCCACATAGTGGGATAAGGGCTAGATATGTTGTTGTTTCTGATTCCTTGATTATAGTTTAGTAACTGATCTACATCTTTGTAGACCCAAGCAGGTGCCCCTCTTCTTGGCATTATTACCCTTGTGCGGTTCCCCCGCTGCTCGTGTCCTCGATTTCAGCAGAGGAGGTAAATCGCAGATAGAGGTTTTGCCTCACTGTGCAGAGCAAGGAATCGAACCCATGATCTGCTAGTGTGAATTCCAACTTATCGTGACCCAATCATTTGACCTGTTTCTTGGGGGCATGTGCCCCTCTTCTTTGTGTCTGGGAAAGATGACAAAGAAATGTAAGAAAGGACAACCAAACACCAACAACATATCAAGCCTTTATCACACTATGTGAGGTCAGTTGAATGAATTCTAGCGCACCATTCGTTTTGCAAAAGTACAAAACACACACACATGGGGGAAGAAATAGAATCAAAGAAGGGGGAGAATGGATAAATTTTTTTGGTCATTCAGTGTGTTGGATTAGTATGAGAAATATTAAACAAAAGATTTATATTTCATTTAAAAACTTACCTGGTCAAGAACAAATTGTAATACCAAATTTGTATGTCTGAAAACATGATATGTTTTTGTTCCAATATAGGGTGTAAGGATGGTGTGGGCTGGGAATTAGGAGGGCATTTTTGTGGAGATTTGCTGGGGAACTTGACAGGTTCTAGAGGAGAGTCCTACCTTAATGTCAGGGGGAGGGTCTAGAGGTAGGATCTCAACTTCTTGTGGAGTTAGCCTCTAGATGCTATTGTGAGGGTTTGGGGAGATTTTTCTAATTATGTTCACTTTAAAGTTGGGGACGAATTAAGAGTTATGTTTCAGTTGAATTGTTGCTAAGCTGGTAAGCCCACAGGCTCTTGTTTGAGAAATTTCATCATCTTTTCTAAGCTTGCTCTCAGCCAAAAAAGGTGGGGAGGGAAAAGTATTTCTCAGTTCTCCTTTGGGATGGTTGTGGTCCCCACAGTTAGGATGAAAATTCCCAAACTAAGAAGTTGGCTCCTTGGTCAGTTTTTTTGAGACTTGCTTCAGAATTATCTTGTGATCAACAGGCAGTGGACAGATTGGTGCCGTGACCAGGGAGACCTTTTTAGATGACTCTTTCTGGAACCATTAGAGATAAAAAAAAAAATTCTGGTTTTCTTGGAAGCAGAGTGGAATATGAGCACCTCTATACAAGTTGGCTTCTTTGTGTGGACTATGCATTGTGCCATTCTCACCACCAATAATGAATGCAAAGTGACACTGGCCATGTTCATAGGGTACACTGGACATGTACTGAGCCATTGCAGAGGTATTGGTGGAGCACCCGCCTACCTGATTATGTTCTGTTTGGGTGATTATCCATTCGTGCATCATATGAAATATTCGGAAATCAAGCAATAGGAGAACCTTCAAGGAAATAAAGTTCTTTGTTTTGTTTAATGATTTTATCCGTATCTACCCCCCACCCCTTTTTTTCCTGGGGTGGATTGAGGGTGGACACAACTATTTGCCTTTTCTGCTGTTGTGCTGTTTTTGGACGATTGTCTGTCTTGTATGTAGATAGCGGGAACCCTCCTGCTTATTATTTTATTATTTTTTTCTTTTTTGGATGATTGAGTCTGTCTTGTGCTGGTCACCTCCTTTAAAGTGGTTTGCTGTTCTGGGTAGGTGCTGCTACTAAGAAATGCAATCACAATATATTTTTCATTTTATTCTTTTAAATAATTTCTTTAAGAGGGGAAAATCAGATGGAAATGTTACTTGGGACACATCAATTTGACACTTGACTTTTTTCATGACATTTTGTATTGATATATTGTACACTTGCATTGATATGACACATAGTAAGATGCATCAATACACGAATGTCACCCCAAATGTCAAAGTGGAGTGTCCAAGTAGCATTACTGAAAATCAAATATAATAACTAAAATCTATTCATGAGAAGTATTAAAAATACCATGCCCAAGAAATGTGTTTTTGAATAATTAATTTGAAGAAACAGTGTACTAGTTTGGTAGTGTTTAATTAGATACCTAGCTCTGAAGAGAAATAGTTTTAAAAGTATCTTGGATGCTAAAATTATAATTTTATATATAGGCGTACTCTATGGCTCCATTTTTTAAAACACATTTCTCTCCTCATTTTACATACTGAAACAAAATCTGCATACCAGGTAATTTTGCTTTTAGAAGCAGGGATAGTTTCCATCCTTTCTAGCCATAGCAAGTATCTTTCTAGATATTGAGATCTATGGAATTGAATAGTTTCAGTAAGAGGCACTGATGTCTAGTATAATGATTTTTGTTGATCTTGTAACAAGTCCACATCTTATTTTCCTTGTTTGAATTAAATTTCAGACATACGATGGAAACAGTGGGTATATGGTCCCTTCATATGACGGGGAATTATCATCTGGGAACAGAATCAAGATGAAACTTAAAGAGTTCGGCAAAAGGTACTGGGAACTGTTCCATATCCGGTGCCCTGGGAGGAGGGAGAAGATATGAGCTCATATTTTCCCGTTCATTTCTTAATGTGTCTAGCTTTTGATTCTTCGTGCAGCACACCATCGTTTACAGCATTGGACAGGAACTACCTCACCCCATTCTTCACTACTCAAAGTGGAGATGAAGAAGAAGAGCAAGGTAAGATTAAAGCCTGGAGTCTTTAATAGCCCTAGAAATTAACATGCATTTAGAAATTACGGATATTAACTAGGTGTCCAACTCTCCAGCTTAACCCTAATAATTTGTGGTTCATTTTTTGTTATTGGATTCGCTTATATAATTAAACACATACATGTGGTGTTATTTGATGTCAACAGATGAGGCAGCGCCCAGTTCTAGAAGAGGTGGTTTGGGGCGCGCATAACTAAAACTTAAACGCCTCGAGTTATTCTTCTTTTTCAGAACAGAAATGCCGTTGCCGCTTTTACAATGAATTTCTCACTTTCTCGCTTTCTTCTTTCACCAGAAGTATACTAACATTGTGCCACACAGAAGCCATGAGATGAAGAACGAAATCAAACAAACTATATCCGGTAATAGTGTAGTTGGCTGGGTATTGGTTACTCATTAATTAGTTATCCTAGCTAGGTGGAGAAAAATAGTATTGTACATTGATCGTATGAAGAATTCTCGATGTTTCTGTACAGAATATACATATATTATGGTCCAATTTTGTTATATTTCTTGTAGAACAGGTGGGTCTACACGTCTAGTTTAGTCACTGGTTCAAAATTTGTGTCGGTAATTGAAGTTTGTTACCAGTCTGCCTGCCCGCCCGTCTTAACTTCGAGCTCTCTTGGGACAAGTGAAGTGCTTCAAGCGGTTCGCAGCCCAGAATGCACATCCCAGTCACATCACGGGTATTCTTTTCTATGGGCTAAGCTGCAGCCTTGCTATTTTGGAATAAGAACAGGAAAAAAAAAAAAAAAACTAATATTGGACGGCTTCAAAAACGCCAAATTGCTTGTATAAAATCTTTTATAATAAAATGGGTCGTATGATCTTTGTTCGTTAGAAATTTTAATTATATTCAATTTCAGTATAAAAATCTTTGTACGGTTTTGTCAAAATTATATTTCATACAATTTTAGAAATGTTTATACAGCTTTGTCAAATATTGCTTCCATAAATATTTTTATACAAATTAAAATGTGGTTGGGTCTGGGAAAGGATATATAGAGCGTAGAATTGGCAAAGGATAATCAAGCTAGAAAAAATTGTTAATAAAATTAGAAAAAGACTTTTCATCACAAACAAACAAAACAACTAACCCGAACGTCCTTTAGTCTTTTTTTTTAAACTTTGTTTTTGTTTTTAGAGTAAATTTTTTAATATTTACTACTTTTTTTGTTACTGGTGTTCTAGTCTCTAATTAATTATTATTTATTCAAGTTTAAAAACAAGACTTGATAAATATTACTGACTTATTCCCTAATTATTCACAATCAGTGGCAGTCAGGGAAAATGAAATAATAAAAAAAAAAATGAAAAGAGATTTATTTTTTCAGCTACTCTAATTCATTTGCGTACCCTTACCGAATTTACCACATTATTAATAAAGGTTAAAAGTTAAAAGAAGTATTTTCAAATTTGGATCCGTTGTGGATCACAACGGCTAGTTTGTTCATAACATTTGTGCAATAATTTATGGGAATCCGCTTCTTCTCATCTTTCTGCATATTTTATTTGTGTAGTTTTCCCTCAATCTATAGCAGCAGATTCGAGAGTCCAGTAATCCGCGGTTCTTGATTCTTGGCCAGTTTGAAGGAGGATAGAAGATAGATCCGTGCTGCAGAATCCACAATTCACGTCGTCGGTGACAGATCTTATACAATTGAGTCGATTCGGATTGATTTGCTTTCAATCGTTATTTGAATCCAGCGTAAATGGACGATGCAATCGCCGCTCAAGTTCGGACATCGGCGGATGAGGTCACCCCGGCGGCTCCGCAGCCTCCTCCTCCTCCTCATCGCCGGCCAAGGGTGAGGGAGGTGAGCTCGAGGTTTATGCAGTCGCCGGCAGTCTCAACTCCAGCCCCACCGGAGACCAACTCCAGGCAGCAGCAGCGCTCCAAGTCTGTGCAGAGGCGACGACAGGATCAGCCGGAGCCCTTTTCTTGCGCCGATATGAACGTTCCTGATTCAATTCAGAGATCAGAAACTCAGATGGGATTATCGTATAGAAGTAAATCAGCGGTAATGTCTTTGGTTCAAAGGAAGCAGCAGCAGCAGCGTGCATGTGCCGTAAAGCTCCTGAAGGAGAACGGGCCAAAAGCGACCCCTTCTTCAAGGCCTGATACGCCAATAGTTGGAGCGACGGAAAGGGCGGCGATGACTTCATCGAAGTTCAGACACGGCACAGAAAACCTTGCGCGTTCGACTTTCGCCAATGGAGCAGTCACTGCGGCTGCAAAGCTATTGCAATCGAGTGGGATGTCGTTGTCTGCTCCTCAGCCTTCTATTCCGGACTCTAATTCTCGTGACGGAAAATCCGATAATCAGGACTTCACTCCTAAAATTCCAACATTCAGTGGCCCGGATTCATCTACTAGTACTTCTCCGATATCATCAGTCCTAAACAGCAAGACACGGTCCCTCCCAGATTTGCGGTCTTCCATGCCAGAGGTGGACTCGTTATCTGACCGGTTGTTGGAAGAGCGAAGTTGCGCCATTGGTGATGTAACCGGCTGCAATTCCTCAAAGTTTTCTTCTTCCACATGCTCCCGATCTTTGAATTTGTCATCGTCAAGTTCTGAACATTCATCAATCTTCCATACCCTCAAAGCCAGAGAAAATCGATCATTATTTCTCCACACGCCCTTTACGAGCTATTCTGCAAAGATTGGAAACCTTTGTCTGCCTCCACTTCCAGGCTCAAAGTTTGGAGCAGATCCAAAGAGGGGAAAGAAGGTTTTTAATCATCAAGAAGAAGTGCATTATCTGAAATTGCTTCACAACTGTTATCTGCAATGGAGGTTTGCAAATGCAAGAGCAGAGGCATCCATGCATACCCAGAGAAGGGAAACCGAGGTTTGTTGCTTCTGTGATTATTGTGGTTACTGGAAATAATTCCGTCTTGTATGATTTTAATGTATCCACTATTTGGCACCATATGGTCAACAATCTTACTAGCTTGGGTATTCAAAATCATGTATCCTGATAAAATAGTTTACCCTGATTAATTAGTGTTCTGGATTACGATTAAACATACAACACATGAAATTCCACTAATTTTGGGGGGAATCAACTTATTATATCAATGTATGGATGGCTTTGCTAACAAAAGTAGGACTACTACTAGTTGTTTCAATTGCTAAACTATTTCATTTAACTCCACCTCCCTTATTTTCTTAAGCTAGTTTACTGTACACTGCAGAAAAAGCTTTATTCTCTAGGAGTCAAGATATCAGATTTGCGTGATGTTGTAAAAAGAAAAAGGGTTGAAGTTGCACTGCTGCATCAAACAGAAACCCTTGACACTCTTCTTGATGCTCAGGTAAGGCTAATTTCTTAATGAATGCTGTTATTTATTTGATTGTGGTAAAGCTTATGTTATCTTGCTTCTGTATGATTGATTGATTCACTTTAAATCAGGTCTGTCAAACGATTTTGTGGGCAAAAACTCAATATCCGGGACAAAACTCTCAGTCAGTTATAATTGAACGAATTATTTCAAACATATCTTTAAGCAATGACCTATATATGAATAGTACAAACATTTTACGGTCCGTATACTGTCAATTTAATATACATATACTGGAAGTCAAAATTGACTGGAGATTTTCTTCTTGTCCATATTTTTCAAACTCATGAATAGATTATACATGCAGTCTCATGAATTTAAAGAATTGTCTCTCGATAAGTTAATGTTATGGAGGTGAAGGGTCGTGAATGCATAAGTTCATTTTGGTATTTGCAGATGGTTAGGTGCCTGCTACTTGATGGCTAGGTACAATCGTGTTATGCTCTCTGTGTGTGTGTGTGTATACTAAGTAACATACTATGGTCATTTGATATTGGTAGTCAAACTTGTGTGTGTGTGTGTGTATATATATATATATATGCTAAGTAACATACTATGGTCATTTGATATTGGTAGTCAAACTTGTATATTATCATATTCTACATAACTCCAATCACATGCACAGACCCAAATGGCACAGCAAAGCATATAAGACCTCATATATGGATTTTTTTTAATTTTTTATTTTTGTGAATTAGAGTGAATAGTATTGAGTGGTTAACAATCATCAAGTTACTTATCTAGAATTTCCGCAAATTGGAATGAAAAATAAAAACGATCTCTTTCTCTGCATTTCTGTAGTGTTTTAATGTATAATCCTAACAATTTCCTGCATATTGATGTTAGAGCATATAAATCTAGTTAAATTTTTGTTGAAAAACCTCTAGAGTAAAGCAAAAATTGATTGCCTTTATGGCTAAGTATAAATGTGAGCCAAAGTTCTTTTAATTCTGCAAATTACGTATTATACTGTACTATTCTTTACAAACAGTATAACTATCAGTATTTTATTTCATTTTAATTCTACACGTATTCTAGTGATATACGAAAGGTAGTTTCCTGTGCAACACCATTAAATAGGCCCTTCTTTTGCGCCCAGGTACACAATGAATGATCTAACAATCGTTTTCTTTCCTTCTAACACCTACTCAAGTACACAATGAATAATCTAACAATTGTTTTACTTTCCAACACCTACTCAATACACAATGAATGATCTAGCAACTGTACAACTTTCCAACACCCACTCAATACCTACTGAATATACTATATGCATTGTGTCTACTACATCTCTCTCATATTCTGTTGGGGTACTCAATTTTAGATGCCACATCTTGATGAATGGGATACTTTGGAGGAGGAGTATTCATCTTCATTATCGGGAGTCATTCATGCTTTGGTCAATGCCTCACTTCAACTTCCAGTCAGTGGGAATGTTCAGGTGGCTTTGCCTGTTTTAAGGATAACTCCTATATCTATATCAGCTTTATATATATATATATATATATATATGCTTTTATGCATCCAGTTCCCTCATACCATGATACACTGAACAAGGAGATGACTTGTTACAGGTTGATTTAAAGGCAATGGGGGAGGCTCTGAATTCGGCGTTGAACTTGGCAGAAACAATAGGTTTACATGTCCAAACCCTTATCCCAAAGGTAAGTTGTTTGAAACACATTTGCTTTCCTATTAACTAGTAGAATTTTGATCAGTACCTAGAAAGTAACCTCACATGTATATAGCCAGCTAACGGGAAGACACTGGACACAACCTTTTGCAGAAGCAACTGAACAGATGAGACATTAAATTTCTAAGACAATTGCAATTCAACCGTTTTCTTTCTTTTGCTTTTTTGTGTCTGTTCACGAAGGATGGAGCTTCAAACGAAGTTTTGCTTCAAGCCCCGTGAATATTTTCTCCGTGGACACGTAGAGCTAACGGGAAAGCACCATAACACTTGAGAAATGGATAGAGATAGAAGTCTTCAGTTGAGGTGGTCAGTAGCAAAGTTCTGATAAACAGTTCAAAATTGTTTGAATCGCCAATAAAAGAAGGAATCAACTTTACCAGTGAAGTGGATTTAGAATAAAAAATAGGTGGCACGTGTTTTTATTCTTTGATTTTCCAGATTTTCCATTTTTCCCATTTCATCTCACATATTACTTGGAACTTGACGACGGGGGGTATAAAGATTACTATATGCTATCTCCCAAGAACCGACAACTCCAAAACAAGGATAAATTCTTAATCATATTACCCTTTGTGCACCTGGTTTTGTTGTGAAATGAAACTAACTTTTCCTCGATGCAGGCTGAAGAAATGGATGCTTTGATGTCAGACCTAGCCAGGGTGATTGGAGGAGAAAGAGCTCTAATGGAAGATTGCAGGCATCTCTTGTCTAATGCATACACGATACAGGTTTGCTTTTTATTTATATATAATGCCGCTGCTTAAACCTCTTCTTCCTTTAAGCGTCTCTTGTTTGTCCTTGAGCATTTATTTTTTCTCGCAGTAGAGAGGGGGGTCGCCAAGAGGGAACTTGTGCTACATCTTTTGACAGCAAATTGTGTTAAAATCATCATTGTTTTTAGCAGCTAACAAGATATCACACATGCTATGGCCATATGAACAATTGCATACCCAAAAAAACTTGTTAATTGCATTCCCTAAAAAACTTGTTCTTTCAGGTAGAAGAATGTAGCTTGAGGGGGCACCTAATTCAGGTACGCCAAATCGACCGTGTTCAACCGCAAGAATAGCCGGATGAATTTTTAGCATAGCAATTCATGCATGTTATGGATGCTTTCTCTTCGAAGCATACAAGTGTGCCAATGTTCTCTTACATTTGTGCATTTATTCAAACACATAATAATAATAATAATAATTCTCTGATCCATCCAAGGTGTAATATTCATGAATCATCGTCTCCTTTCTTCCGATCTTTGTTTTTCTCATATTTGCAATGTCTTTGGTTGGAGATCAAGGATTTATTTTATCCGCATCTCTTGAAGATCATCATCTATATGGTCTTTGGTTTGCAGAGAGACCGAGATGATCATGAAATTTTGTCACATTTCTACCTTGATATAAGAAGTTTACTCTATATTCAATTTCTTTGAATTTTACAAGGACAATACCAAAGAATTATCATACTTCAACGTCAAAAATTAAATTTTTGATGCTCTTTCTTCCAAGTTGAGGATGAATAACCAAAAAAAAAAAAATCATCATTCTTTATAACCATGCAAGAGAGGGTAGGATTAATCAGATTTTTTATTCACTCTCTAAACCCAAAATAAAGCAACTCACATGACTAAACTCTATGAATAATTAAAGTTTCTAAATTCTATGAATATTTGTATATTTTTGGGTGCATATATCACACACCATCTATCTACAGACACGTATTCGACACCTATATATAGCTTATCATTCTGACCTTTTCTACTGAAAAAAAAAAAAACAGAAAAAAACCTGTGACTTCACTGCTTGGTTTCTTTTCAAAGAGCCGCTGTACCCTGTTTGGAACCTTATTTTTTAAAAAAAAAATTATATACGCATTTTAACGTACACATTTGAGTGTGATTACCATTCGAACAGTTACCATCAACGGATACCAATTACCATTTCACTGTGAAGTAACTTCAATCAGGCCAAGTTTACACCAAGGCAAAGAAGAAATTAAGATGATTCTTCTAATATAAAGGACGTCAGAAGATGACTATTGTCTCATAAAATCTAAAACAAACAGGGGGTCTTAACCTGAAAAAGAGAAAAAAAAAAGAGAAACAAATATATATATGTTCTTAGAGAGAAACTACAGACCCAAAGCAAATTGAGAATCCTGATGATACACAACAAACACGCAACATAGGGCATACAGTAATTAATTATAGGTTGCTACCAGAAACATTTTCCAACTTATCTTCATTGCAAATAGAAATCCCAGGCGAACTATCAAAATGTTCTCTGCCAAGGAAGACTGTGTGAGGCTGTTGGTGCTGATGGTACCGTGGGCTTAGGCTCGATTCTAATATCTGGTGAGGGAGCACCATACCCCCGCCCCCTCCCGCTCGTTGCTTCTTAACCGGCCTCTCACCTTTTGGGCTCCCCGAATCTGGCGTGAGCGGTTCTTTTGGGGAAGAATACGATTCATCAAGAGAGAGGCTCTTGGCATGTTCTTTGGCAGCCTTATCCAGTAATAGAGGAGGAGGAGCTGCTGCAGGGGTAGGGGTTCCTGGATCAGTCTTGTCATTTTCTGGGTAGTCAACTGATGACCCCGGAACTTCTGACTGAACTCCACTCAGTCTTTGTTGTTCTTCAATTATCTTCTTCAAGTACTTGCCTTGAGCTTCTATCCGCAACTGTAGCTGTCTCTGCACCTGTTATTTTTCAAATTTTAAACTCTGGCTCACAAAAGATGATGCCTGGTATGGCTATGACGAGTTAATGACTGAAAATAAAGTACAGAAGAGAAAAAAAATAAAATAAAATAAAAACACAGATTTATCTCCCTGCTTTTTTCTCTTCCTTTTCCTGCCTTCCTTGCCATACTAAGATCAATTGGCAATTTTAAATCACAAAATAAGCAGCGGGTACCTGCCTGGTCCTTACCCTTTTAACAAAGTATGATATTCATTAGCGAAAGAAATTACCGTGGCCAACAGCAGGCCACTGCAGTTTTTCTCATATCTGCATGCAGCCAACCTTCTGTGTCATCAAGGCTGGACATATTATCATCTCTATAAAGGGTATAAAAATGTGGTATCTTTTTCTGTGTACACTCAGTCATACCAACTACAATTTTGAATTTGATGTCCGCTTGGGGTCAGAGTTGCATGTGTTGTGGTCAATAACACACCTGCCTTAGAGCATCTCATATGGCACTCAAGGAATAGTAAAGCTTTGATGGTTCAAAACAAATGCTCAAAGAAAGGGAAGCTCATTTATCATTGTTTTTTTTTTTTCCTTTCTATTTTTATTTTCTTTTATTTTTGGTTTCTGTTCTCTACCTCACATAGGTCCCCTTGTACTATTGGATTTATCACCTATCAAAAAAGCCAAAAAGAGTGATTACATGATTCATAAGAAAAGAGAAAACTGTGACTGCCTATGTAAAATTAACTGGAATTGAAACAATTCTTCTCCCAACCTAGGGCCGCACAAAGTTTGCCAAGGAATAATTGATTAACGAGAATTGTATTCTGCTCTTAATTTAACATACCTATAAGATAACTAATTACATAAACTATACTCATTTTTGTATCCTTTTTCCTGCATGGATTTTCATACATATCAAAGAGCCCATTGACGAAAGGATGATAGTAACTTAGATTTGGTTCTCATAATTCATCATTGAGTTCCATGAACTTTGTTGATTTCAAAGATTCTACACAAAAGCATGCTCAAAAGGACAGGAAACCGCACCTCCAATTGTTCATGCAACCGCTTCTGTACTTCCATCTGCAGCTTTAGTGCTTCAGTAATTTGCATCCCTCTGTAAACAGATGAGAACAGTTCTCACATCAAGTTCAATGTCTTATGTGTAGCAAGAGTTTCTCCTTATGGTCTAAAACTTATCCATACTAAAAATTTTCATTGAGCATCATATCTTCATTTCCGACGAATCAAGCTGATTGAAAGCAAGATTTTCCATTCTGAAAATGCTGGACTTTTGACTAAAGATCAAAATTTCAATTCAATACAGTCCTTCCATCAGATTGGAAATTGAAACCATTTGGAAAAATATCTCAAACACATGAAATGACAAAATTGAAAATGTACAAAACGTTTCAAAACTAAAACTAAAGACCAGGTACATTTTTTTTTTATATAAGTTTAGCAAAATGGAAGTGTTTTAACTCCACCTAGGAGAAGGGGAAAAAAAAAGTTTTTAACTCCATATATCTGCTTGCGTGGAAGAAACAAGTAACAAGCTAGAATGAAACTCAAAGTACGCAACAGATCATTGTCAAGCAAATAAATTTTATAAACCATAAGAATATCCTATTTTAAATGTGAACTTATACAGAAATGCTTGAAAATTAAAATAAAGCCCATTTAAATGTTTATACGGTTTAAACAGATAACTGAAAATGCTTGATCTCCATATATCGGCTTACATAGATGAATCAAGTAAACAAGCTAGAAGTAAACACAACGTGAATAAGACATTGTGCAGTTAATGTCAACTAAATGAATTTATTAAAGCTTAAGTACATTCTAAACATGAACAAGGCTTCAACCAAATACAAAATTATCACAAATATATAATTTCAAATTTTACATAATTATATACAAATAACAACTGAGAAAAAATTTAAAGGTTTCTCAAGGTATGGGAGTCCTCCTTGCAACAAAACAAAGGAATGGTATTTTTCTTTTACCCCAATAGCAAGATTAAGAATAAAGCTTGACAAATTGGAAATTTTGTTCCTTGCCCCAAACACCTTTTTGAAAGGAGCATTTAAACAACGAACAGTTTAATTGAAGGTTCCCATATCAATACTATCACAGAAAGGGATAACATCTATTTGGTGCTCCCTAGTTTTGAAGTTGTGTAACTAATTTGAATATCTAATTTACCTTTAGTAATTTTACTCATCAATGCTAAGTTGCTTTCCTATATTCAGTTGATAAATACATAAACTCCTATGTACTTGACTAATGCCAATATTTAGTAACTACTACCTCCTATTCTGTAACTGAAATGAATTTTCATGGGATCACAGAGAGAAGAGGAGAGGGTGTTTTTGTATGTGTGTGTCACATTCCAAGGGCATTGCTGGTTTTCTGTCTTTAATTTCCAATTCTGTTAAGGTTAGTTGTCTTGTAGTGAGGTTGTTAGGATATATTCCTTTTTGTCCTTTTCCTTTTTGTCTTGTAGCTTAGGCAGTTAGGGTGCCCTGTCTTGTTGCAACTGTGACTTCTATATATAGAAGCCACAGCCTCGTTGGAGGATAGCATGGAATAAATGAAATACTAAATTTCCCTCTTATCTCTTCTATTTGTGTTCTCCTCTCTCCCTTCTGTTCGCATCTTCTCCTTGCTGCTGTCTCTCTTAACATTTATGTATCTTTCCCTCTTATCTGATTTCTTCCCCAAATTTCTCTCTTAATTGCCCAATCCCTTTTCACGCACTAGTTCAATCTTGAGGGTGTGACAATTGGTATCAGAGCGGAAGGTGATTCCGTTTGGAGTTCTGTGGGTGTGGCCGCTTGATCGGAAGGCACGGTGGTGCTGCGATTTTGGGTCAAGAAGCAATTCTAACCATACGGGTGAAGCGAGCTACCCACCTTGATCGGAAAGGGATTCCAACCATTCTGGAAGAGTCAACCCAGAGAGAACCGGGCCCATAGCCAGCGACTGAAGCAACGAGAATCAGTTCTCATTAGTCGGTTTTCTAGTGGGTTAATAGCAGAAGGAACGACGATGGCAAAGGGAACACGGATGAAGTAGCTGGAGTCTCGATTGGATGCAATGGAGGCGGGTGTCCGTCAGAACCAGGCGTAGATCGAGGAAAGGCTAGAGACGCTGGAGCATGGCCTCCAATAGACCCAAGAGGAAATCAGCCAAGGACGCGCAAAGATGATGGCGATGGAGAGGAACTTGTGAGAAGATTTCTCCCACCTTCGAGAGGAATTTGCAGGTTTGGGCAGCAACTAAACGCCATTTTGGCCTTGTTCTCCAGGCTGCCGAGCTCGAGCCTGCCAGCGATTTTCCGCCAAGGACCAACCCAAATCCCATACTAGCAAGGGGCTGAGCCAGAAGTCTCACTCCAGACCAGGTGGTGGCAGAGTGACTACCGGAGCCGATGCTGGAGCCAGCAACAAGAGGAGCAGAAGTCCATCAGACCCCGATTCCGATGCTAAGACTCGACATTCCAGTGTTCGACGGGAACGGCCTGAGATGGTGGGTTTGCCGGTGTGAACGGTTCTATCAATATCGAGTGCCAGAAGGTAAACGTAGCGGCAACATATCTAACGACACTAGAGACATATGATTCCAAGGGTGGAGCAAGAGAAGAACCATCCTAAGCTGGCCGAAGTTTGTAGAGGGGCTGTGTAGGAGATTCGGAGAAATAAGGATGGTAGACGTTATAGAAGAATTTAACAAAATGAAGCAAGAAGGATCGGTGGATGAGTATCTCGTGAGGTTTGAAGAACTGAAGGTGCTGATTGCAGTCGCTCACCCCACAATGGACAAAGCCTACATCATTTCCAGCTTTATTAGTGGGTTACTCGAGGAGTTGTGACCGATAGTCAAGATGATGCAGTCCACTACTATCAATCAGGCTGCAGAGAAGGCGAAGTTGCCGGAGTTGGCCCTAGAGGCGATTTCTAAATGGCATGGGACTGAAACGGAAGGGCATCCTAGCACCGCCAAATCCTCTATTATAGAGTCCTGGAGAAGACTCAGACTATGCTTTAAATGCGGGGACAAATTCAGTCCGGACCATCAATGCAGAAGGCAGTTGCTGCATATGGAGGGATTAGAGGAAGACGACGAAGCAGGAGAGCTAGCCGGAGTCGGATAAAGGAACAATGGGATTGATAGTAATAAATTTCTTGGGGATAAGAAACATTTTAAGGGGGGGAAATTTGTCACATTCCAAGGGTATTGTTGGTTTTCTGTATTTAATGTCCAATTCTGTTAAGGTTAGTTGTCTTGTAGTGAGGTTGTTAGGATATATTCCTTTTTGTCTTGTAGCTTAGGCGGTTAGGGTGCCTTGTCTTGTTGCAACTGTGACTTCTATATATAGAAGCCAAGCCTCGTTGGAGAATAGTATGGAATTTATGAAATACTGAATTTCCCTCTTTATCTCTTCTATCTGTGTTCTCCTCTCTCCCTTCTGTTCGCATCTTCTTCTTGATGCTGTCTCTCTTAACATTTCTGTATCTTTCCCTCTTATCTGATTTCTTCCCCAAGTTTCTCTCTTAATTTCCCAATCCCTTTTCACACCCTAGTTCAATCCTGAGGGTGTGACAGTGTGCCCAACAGCTAGTTTATAGCTATTGTGATCATTTGAGCTTCAATCATAAATGCCATACAACTATGATCAATTTGTCTATTTGTCACAAATGGAAACATTAAGAAAGGAAGAAAAACTACTTACGATGAATCATCCAAACTGGCAGGCATGTCCCCAGATTCTTTCTTATCAGTATTTTTCCCTTGCACCATCAATTCAAGGTAGAGTATCAATAAACCGATCCTTGTAGGGGAAGATTTCATTTTAAAATACCATTATTGTAGAATTATAGATATATTACCTAGTAAATATCTCAAGCATCATAGTTGGTTATGTAAAATTGGCTAAATGAAGTACAATGAGAATACACTTACCATCAGAAAAGGAGTCGGGGAGGTACTTTGCAAGACGATATTTCTGGATTGTGTCACATAGGTATTAGTGGAAGTATATAGAAAAACAAGGACTCTATGCTTAGTTGAAAATTTGCATGGAACACAATCAAAGAATGCATACTTGTAGATGGCTCTTGACATGGTAAATCGTTAGACCTGGTACACCCATGACTCTAAGTACACCTTTGGGAGTAGCCCCTGGAGAGAGAGAGAGAGAGAGAGGTTAAACCCTCTTAGGATGTTCCCATGGTCCACCATTAGTGAATAGTTGTTTGATTACTCAATTAAATCACCTAAGCACAGAAAATTGTTCTTCAAAAATTTATTTACCTCAAGAAGTTCCAATTCTCAATTGTATTAAATAGAAAAAACCTTCAACCAATGGACCTGAAAAGTTCAACTCTTGACCTAAAGAACTATTACACCTAAATTTGACAGCATCTAAGAGAAAAGAACATGTTCTTATATTCTCAGTTGTTTAAGCTATCCAAACTCAAATGTTATCAGGTAACATGTATTGCAAGAATATGTATGAAAAGAAGGCAGCTGCATAATTTTTACAAAAAGAAAAAAGGATAACTACAGAAAACTACCTGAGGTTTTCCATAATATTCACTTTCCACTAAACTTACTATTAACCTTACAGAAACATGCTTAAACTTTTTTTAACCTAACAAAGACTTACCCAAGTTCTAGATCTTCATGGAAGATAATTCCAGAAAAATAGTCAATACACCTCCCAATAGTAGATAAAAGTGTTGGTAAAGTGGCAAGTAAAAGAAAAACAGCATTTGAAGGTTTTAGGTATCAAAAGGTCCTATGAGGGGCTAGTTTTAGATACCTGAAACGTGTCAAATAATTTTCTTTTTTTTTTTACTTCCAACTTTACTGACACTTCTCTCTGCATTGGAAAATGTGTTGACTACTTTTGCAAAATTTTCCTCCATGTAGGTCTAGACCTTAAATAGGTCTTTGTTAGGTTAAAAACAGTTAAGTATGTTTCTGTAAGGTTAATAGTATGTTTAATGGAAAGCGAATGTTATGGCAAACCTTAGGTAGTTTTCTATAGTTATCCCTCAAAAAAATTGATCTATTCATTCTTCCCATGTATTTAAGTTTCCACATTTAGGATGAGAATGGAGGATAAATGAAGATCAAAGTCAATCATAAGGTCAAGTTAACTCACTATCAGGACCACCCAGTTGTGCCACAGCATCAACAAAGCGTTCATGAAGCTCATTTGTCCAACGCAATCTTTGCTTGGATGCCAAACTAGGATTGTTATTAAGGCTGTTTCCCCCATTTATAGGGTCCATTGTGATAGCACCAGAATCTAATTGCTGATGATTGACTGCTGCTGTGTTCACACTGACTAAAATTCAACTAGAAATGCACTCTTTGCTTCCCACTTGACTGTTTCCTCGGAAGCGTAAACTGGAGGCACTGGAAAACACAAAGAAATTATTTAAGAACTTCAAGTTAAACTTCAACTACATGTGGAGAAAATGTGATTAACCTGCCTAAAGAGAAATGAAAAACTTTTGAGTTGCACAAGAGATTCTTTAGCTTGAACAATGTCATTTTCTCAAGTCCTTAGCAGATAGAATGGCCAACATTACCAAACCAAAATCTCCTGGTTTCATATTTCAGATTGTGCAGCATAATATATAGACAATAGACACCTCGTGCTTCTCTGACAGCCTGAACCAGTGGCATAACTCAATTCACAGATAGAACGGCCAATATAGAGAACCTGGACACCTTGTGCTTGTCCGGCAATCTGAACCAGTGGCAAACTAACCAAATTCAACCATTCAAACTGGACTGGTTGATATCATCTTGTTGATGCCACCCAAATCTTGAACCAATTATGGGTATTGAGGAATTATATAAACAAGAAAGGTAAGCTGAAGCTTCCTATAAAAGGCATCCCCAGCATACAAGGCTTCAGCTTTGTAAGGGTTAAGAGAGGGTTGTTTTTGTATGCAGCTTTACTCTTGCTTTTCAAAGAGGCTGTTTCCACAACTTTGGATCTGGATGTCTCTTCTCAGTAATAACATATTTGTTCCTTGAGTTGGTGCATGCTTGATTTGACTCAGAGATACTATCAATGTAACAATCAGTGTTATTAAAGGCCCAAGGCACACTAAGGCGTAAGGCGAAGTGTGGACCTAATGGAACTAGGCGCATGCTAATTAAAAAAAAAATGAAAATACATATCTTAATTGAAGAATAAAGTATAAAATAGGTCCTAACTTCTAATAAAATATTCACAAGCATGTTATCAAAAAAATTAAAAAATTCAACAGATATTAATGAAAAGAACAATAAAAAATGCCAAAAGATGCAATTTAAAAGTATTTAAGTCAACTTAAATTAAATCTTAAACAATTTATAGGTCTTAAATCTTAATTAAGATTAACTAATTATGCATTTTAAATAATCTAAAAATCATCCTCATCATCAAGATCAAACATTTCCATATTTTCATCATTAGAAGCATCATCTCTAATCTCCCTCTCTATCTTGATCAAGTTCAAATTCAATTGAAGCATTTGAAGTAGTAGCTTTTTTACTCATTGTCAAATTTGTAGTTAAAGCAATAAATATAAACCCTAAACAGTACAAAATTAAATAAAGTAATAAATAGTAAAATAAAAGTCCTAAAAACCAGTTAAAACAGTCCAGGCGCGCCTAAGCCCAAGCTGCCTTGGGCCTGGGCACGCCTTGCCCGCCTGGAAGCATTCCAGGCACCCAAGGTGCGC